>NC_065537.1:31839429-32529429 GCF_932294415.1 Quercus robur | reverse complement strand
GAGCTAGGTCAGATTGAATGGCAAGAAATTTGAAAGAAAAGATAGTGAATCTCAGTCAACTCGTGAGAGGTGATCCGAGGGTTAGAACCCCACTGGATAGAAGTACCAGTAATAAATGACATAATGTCATCAAGGGGCGGAGACTCATCATATGGGTAGACAGAATGCTGGACCACTGGTACCTCAAGAGCAGCAGCCACTACCGAAGGAGTAATGGTGTACTCATCACCCCGTATCCAACTTCTCACAAGAGTGTTGGAATCATAGGAGTGGATAGAGAGGTTCGAATAGAACTCTCTAATCAAGGTAGTCGGAGGAGGATGATTAACATCCAACAAAGGTAACCAACCCCGACAGTCAAAGTTTCTCCTAATCTCACCATGTAGCTCATCTAACAAAACCTTTCTCTCAACCCAAATGTTCCTCTTAAGGTTAAGCTTCTCATATGCTTCCTGGTTTTTCTCACTCAAGAACCTCTCACTATCAAAGGGGGAAGAAGAAGAAGAGGATTTCCTATTAGCTCTAGTCTTCCTAGACATGATGCTAAAGATCAGAAAGATAGACACAGAAGAAAGAGAGAAAAAAAAAATAGAAAAACCAAGGGCAGACTGCAAGTTAGCACAGAAAAATATAGAAAAAGCAATTCTATATGATGCATGAACAATATCAACACATGATGCATGCTCTAATGCAGTGAGAATAAGTTCAATTTTACTTCAAAATCACAAAATTGGCTTGAGCATAGAGTTTACACCAAAAACCCCAAAATTTGATAAATCATTTTCACAAAACCTAACAAATTGATCATTACCCAGGAGAGATAACATATTATAATGATCAAATGATTCGATCTAACAAGCCAATTTTATCAAATTAAGCACAATTGAACAAAACCCCCAAATCGGGTAGTTTCAAGCCCTAGAAATTCCAATTTTTCACAAAACATCAAATTGATCAAATTAATTCACAAAGATCAGTTTTATATTGTCCCACAACAAAATCCCATTGATCAATTTCTAAAAAAAAGGCTTAAATCAACAAAAATCCCAAATTTTCATAGATTCGACATTCTCCCTAAAATGCATGAAAAAATGCATGAACATGAAAATAAATAAAAAAGGAGGGGTATAAAGGTCTTACCGGCCTTAGATGACAAAAACCCTTGAAGAAAGTTGGCTAAAAACGACAAAAATCTTGCTTGGAATCTTAAACTGATCGAAAGGAGAGAGAAGAGCTTTCAAAAGTTTTGAAAAAATGTTTAAACACGTGAGTAGCAAAGCTTTTTTTAAAAAACTCTCTATACGATTTTTGATTAATCGAAAATTAGATTTGATCGATTGAAAATCACTTTCGATTGATCCAACACCGATCGAGTGGGTCAAATTCAAAGCAAAATCTTAATCGCATTTATGATTGGTTGAAAAACAGATTCAATTGATCGAAAATCTGGAAAACACAATGTTTTTGAAAAAAAGAGCAATATTATGCAGAAATTCCTCAAAGCATAGTATTTAATGAATAAATTGCATGAGTATGAGATGAAATGCTCTTCAAAAAACACGTGTATTGAACCCAGATCTCCCAAAAATAAGATTTTCAATCAATTATCATGAAATTCTCAAATAGCAAACATGTTTTGCACAAAACTCAAGGAATTCTCAAACTTGGTTGGCCAAAACAAAATTATACACAATAACATGTACAAAGTTTAGCAAAGAATAACTTGTGTAGTGTGTACAACTAGCAGAAACTTGAGAGACATGTAAGGTGATATGTAGATAGAAATTAATCACAATTTCTACAAAATTCATCACATAAATTTGAGAGAAACTATCACCTAAATAGTTACATCATATAACTCTCACATTTCCTAGAATAAAAGCTTGCAATCATGTAAGTTTCTTGATTTGCCTCATAATATACACACCAATTTTATTTGATTAGAAACTTATTAAAATGGCTAGGATATTGTACACACCAATTTTATTTGATTGTGAAGTCATTAAAGCCCAATAATGTACATACCAATTTTAGCATTTAATCCGAGGCTACACCTTATATTCTTTTTATGCATGTGCTACACTTTCTTGAGCACAGAATCATATGATATGCACTAATGTGTTTATGATTGGCTAGTAAACAGTGGTGAGATAGTTATTTATGCTTTTCTCAATAAGTTCAAGTCCGACAATCAAAAGCATGTGACTTCAAGATCAAGATCATATGATCAAAAACTATAAACATCTTCCCACACAACATGCACTATAAGGCTTCAACTAGTAAAGTGTAATAAATAAACTCATCCAAGTTAAACAAGGTACAAAAGCATGTTATGTAAAGATAAATTGGTCAACCTTGATTTCAAATCCAAGACAAATAATGCAAAACACATTTTGGTTTCCTTTTCCTTCCTTTTTTTTTGTTTTTTTTTTTTTTTTTTTTTAAAGAAGAAACAAAAACACTCTTAGAATGAAATGTAGGAATGTTATGCAATGCAAGTCCTAGAAACAAAAAGAAAACAAAAAACTAGCAAAAAACAAAGGTCACAAAGAGTAGAGCGATGAAGCACAAAGACCATGTCAGAAAGACTCAATTAGATCGAGTCTTCTGTATCCAAAACTTTTTAGATGCACCTCGAGCATTGGAGTTCTTTTTTACATTACAATGATTTCCAACTCCAGGATTAGAATAAAGGTTTAGAGCCTTTACCAATTCACCAATAAATACCATCGGATCTTGTGCTTGTGGCACAGATACTTTTGGTTTGTTTGTTCGCTTAGCAGCTTGCAGCTTGCAGCTTGAAACAGTTTGGATGTATGTGCCTAGACTTTCCACAAAAATGACAAACTCATGCAGGCTTATCATGCAACTTGCCCTTAGAAGGGTTAGGAGCCTTAGGTTTAGACTCTTGAAGATTAACTCTAATCTTCCTAGGATGTGTAACCTCTACAGATTTAGCAGCCTCACTCACGAAGGTTTTGACAACCTCACTCACAAGGAGTTCAGAAGAAGGAACAAAGTTTGTGGAATGGGGTTCAGGCACAGAGATACTTTCTACAAAACCTAAACCAGTTTTGTCAAAGGGAGACTTTTGAACACTCAGCATGTGATCAAGTTTAGAGCTTGTAGACCTATTAGTTTGTTCTCTAGTAACAGATAATTCAAGTTCTAAATTCTTAACTTTATTAAACAAAAGCATGTTCTCAGTCTTCACATTATTCAACAACTCATTAGCATCAAATAGTTTCACAAGCAAAATTTTATTTTCAAGTTTAAGAGATGCAATTTTCTTTAGGCCTAAATCAACACTCATAGCATTCTTAGCAGCAACTTTGCAAAGTTATTGTAGGCTTCTTGTAAATCTGCATCCTTAGAGAGTTCCCCATCAGAAGGGTTCTTCTCAACAACAACACTTTCATCAACTACAGCAGTAGCAGTGAAAGCAATGAAGTTTCCATCCTCATCACTACCAGACTCATTGTCAGAAACTTCATCATCACTAAGGGTTACAGCCATAGCTTTACCCTTAGACCTCAAGAATGTAGGACATTCAGATTTCACATGACCATACCCTTGACACCCAAAACATTGTTGACCCATAGAATTATTAGAAGGTTAACCAACTTTTTCTTTAGGTTTTTCATTGTTATTAACTTTAGTGAGATCATTCCTCCTAAAATTTCTAGGTTCAGCAGTGTTCTTACCTCTTGCCCTTCTGTTATTGTTCCTAAGAAAATTTCTAAAGTTCTTGGCAAGGTAAGCAATCTCTGTAGTAGAGAGCTCATCATCAAATCCACTTACATCAACATCATTAACAGACTTGAGAGCCATTGATTTGGATTTGCTGGTCTTAGGTAGGTCCAAGTCATAGGACTAAAGAGATCCTACAAGTTCATTAACAGGGGTGAAGTTCACATCCTTACTTTCAGTGATGACAGTCACTTTGGGTCTAAAATCCTCAGTTAAAGATCTAAGAATCTTTCTAACAATTTTAGGTTGATCATAGATTTCACCCAGATTATATGCAGAATTAATAATATCATTAAGCTTAGCATAGAATTCATCAAAAGATTCATCATCAGACATCCAAATGCTTTCAAATCTAGTTGTTAATTGCTGCAACTTATTAATTTTAATAGCCTTTATGCTTTCATGCACAGTTTGGAGGATATTCCAAGCAGTATGAGCAACCTCAACATTAGAGATTCTTTTGAATTCCTCCATAGAAACAACATTAAAGATAGCATTTATAACTTTACTATTGAAAGCAGCTGCTTCTTTTTGAGAAGTTTGCCACTCACTAACAGGAGTAGTGGGCTTCTCCCATCCGTATTCAACGAAATTCCAAACTCTCTCATCAATTGATTTTAGGAATGCTTTCATCCTTACTTTCCAATAAGCATAATTATTCCCATCAAAGTGAGGTAGAATGACAAGAGAGTGTCCGTGTTCCATGACAACAGGAGTCAAAGATCAGCTCTTAGATAAAAAGATTTACAACAAGAGAGCAACCCGCTTTGATACCACTTGTTTGTTTTTAGACCCCTTAAAACATAACCAGATTAACCTAGTTAATAAACCAAGTGATTACTTAGTCCAATTATCAAGTCTAGGTTAACACAAACATCATATTATTGTAAAGTACGGAAAATAAAGAACACAACAATATGATAACCCAAGAAAACCAAACCGGTAAAAAAAACCTGGGGAGGATTTAACTTAGCTATCCTCAAGGTAAACTGAATTCACTATGAAAGAATTGAAGTTTACACAATAGCGACTTAGACCACTAACATCCTATTGCTACCTTGAGTAGGAAACTTACTACCACGACCACGTGACAGTTTCGAGTTCACGGACTACTTCTTTCTTGGATTCCCAACAAGTACAAGCACTCCCGCTTATGTATCTTTAAGCTCTTGAATCAGCAACTGAATTGATTACCAAGTTTTTGACATAATCTTGAATCTTGAAAACTCTAAGTGTATGTGAAGGCAACCACCTCTAGATCTCACAAAAGATTCACACACACAGCATAAAGAGCAACTCTAAAATGTGGTTAGGGTTTTCCCTTTTATACTTAAGACAAAACATAAAACCCTACATGTTAAACGGGCTTGGACTGAGTTGGAAATTCTGCATAAAAAAACAATCTACACGACTTTCGATCGATCGAGTCTAATTCTCGATCGATCGAGCCAAGCAGATTTACACAGTAAATCCTACAGCTACTTGATTCCAACTTTACATATAACCACATACTTTGAGCAAGTCTAAACAAGACTAAAACTTTTTGATAATGGTTTGCCAATATTACAAAATGAAGTTTTAATACATTAGTTCCTAATTCCTTAGAACCCAACACCTTTCACGCTAACAACATAATCAAGAAACACAACTGTGTCCATGCAAAAGGAACATTTCTTTAAATTGGCATATAGTTTTTCTTTTTTCAAAACAGTAAGCACACAATGCAAATAATCGATATACTAAGTTCTTACTATACACCAAAATATCATCAAAATAGACCACAATAAATCTGTCTATAAACGCACGCAATGCATGATTCATTAACCTCATGAATATACTTGGTGCATTAGTTAGACCAAAAAGTATTACCAACCACTCATACAATCCATATTTAGTTTCAAAGGCAATTTTCCATTCATCACTCTCTTTCATCCTAATTTGATGATACCCACTTTTCAAATCAATTTTTGTGAAAATACATGATCTATGCAATTCATCCAACATGTCATCTAGCCTAGGGATGGGATGTCTATAGTTTATCGTAATTTTGTTGATAACCCTGCAATCAACACACATTCTCTAAGTTCCATTCTTTTTAGGCATAAGCAGCACCGACATCGCGCAGGGATTCATGCTCTCTTTTATGTGTCCTTTAGTTAGCAACTCCTCAACTGGCCTTTGAAATTCCTTGTCTCCTCTGAATTACTCCTATAGGCTGGTTGGTTAGGAATTGTAGCACTTGGCACAAAATCAATTTAATGCTCTATTCCTCTAATAGGTGGCAATTCACTAGGCACATCATTAGGATATACGTCCTCATATTCTTGCAACAAAGAGACAACAACACTAGGCAAATATTCATCAAGTTCGTTAGTATTAAAACATGCCTCTTTGCACAAAAGTACAAATATAGGCTGGTTTGTATAAAAAGAACTCTTGATAGCACTCGCCTTAGCATAAAAACTCGCTTGTTTTTTTTTTTGTTTTTCTCTCATTTTTTTTTTCACTATCTATTTTCTGTTCACTCTCTTTTTTCCTTTCACTCTCTTTTTCATCATCTTTTTTTGAACTCTCAGTCTCAAATTTTTTTTTCAAGTCATTCATTCTTTTTAATTTCATTTGATCTTCATACACTTGTCTTGGAGTCAACGGTACAAGAGTAATGGTTTTATTGTCTTTTACAAAAGAATGTCTATTCTTGAACCCGTCATGATTGACCTTCCTGTCAAATTGCCATGGCTTGCCCGATAATATGTGACCCACATGCATTGGAACAACATCGCAAAGTACTTCATCCTTGTACCTCCCAATTGAAAAAAAAACCAGTACTTGCTTATTTACCTTAATCTCTCCACAATCATTCAATCACTGCAACCTGTACGGTCTAGGGTGTTTCAAGGTAGGTAAATTCAAATTTTCAACTAAAGTAGTGCTAGTCACATTAGTACAACTCCCCCCATCAATGATCATATTACATACCTTATTGTTGATGTGGCATCTAGTATGAAAAATGTTCTCCCTTTGTTGTTCCATGTCATCCTCTTTGACTTGGGCACTTAAAGCACGCCTAGCCACAAGTGACTCACCCTCCACTGGATACTCCACATCATTGTCACAAGCATCGTCAAGTGATGGAATCTAGTCATCATCGCCCTCGCTTTCAGTTTCCACCTCTCCATCAATACGTGCAGTGATGGTCCTCTTATTTGGGCATTGTGAAGTTATATGACCTACTCCCAAACAACGAAATCACTTAATATCACGATTATGAGTTTGGGATTCATTTTTACCTTTTTTAGTAGTTCGGTTTTGGACTTAAAAACAGCCCCTTTGTCTTTCCTCCCATTCAACCTCCATGAAGCAGAGGAGCCCAGATTTTGAAATGACTGAGTTCCTTTCCTTTTAAGCTATCATTCCACCTTTATTGCCATGTGCACCATGTCCTACAACTCCACGTAGTGTTATAACTCCACCACGTTGGCAATGTCCCGATTCAGCCTATTCAAAATGGTAGCTTCTCTATCCTTCTTTACATTAGCCCGAATCATGGCAATCTCCATCTACTTATGGTAGTCATCCATCTACTTGAGTAAGACTTTGTAATTTCTTATATAAGTCCATATAGTAGTGAATAGGGACAAACTGCCTCCTCATGCTAGCTTTCATTTCCTCCCAAGTCTCAATAGGCCTCTCATGGTTTCTCCTTCTGTTCATCACAAGTTGATCCCACCATATAATAGCACAGTCAGTAAACTCAATGACAACGAGTTTTACCTTTTTCTCCTCGGAGTAGTTGTGGCACTCAAAGATCAACTCCACCTTCTTCTCCCATTCCAAGTACACTTCAAGATCGTTTTTCCCTTGGAACAATGGTATCTTCATTTTGATGTTTCCTAGGTTTCTGTCAGTCCCATCCTGCCATCTAGAAACTCTTTGGAAACCTCTACCACGCCTTTCTCCCCTTGGCACGAACCTGCCCTCGTGGTTCAATGAAGCTTGATCCTTTTCATCTTCGAACTCATCCTTGTGGTCGTCATCAGAATCATCCATGTGTGCACGCCTTTCTTGCCTTCTAGCATTAAGGGCTCTTTGGGGGCGCTCCTCACGCAAAGTAGCAATAACAGCGTCTTGCTTATCCATCCGATCTTGATTCTCATTAAATACCACGTTCATGCGCTCAAACTATTGTTGCATAGCCTGCAACATGAAGGACGACTCCTCCCCTCCTTATTTGATGTTTTGCTCCTGGAACACATACTTTTGAAACTACAAAAAAATGTTAGAAATAATTCCTCACAATACTCCCTCATGTGTTTGCACTAAAATTATGTTACTCACACTTGTGTTTCACTCTTAAATTGGCTTTTTCCTGATATTAGTCTAACACTCTCTTGCCTTTTTCCACTCGTAGGTTCCCCTTTTCAGTTCTTCATTAAACTAATAAACTTGATCAAGAAATTCAACTTGTAGTATTTAAACTAATACCAACGGCAAGAAAATATTACAGAAACAATAAATCAAAGGAAGAGGGCAAAAGAAATTAATATTTTGGTCTGAGAGAACTGAAACTACAAACAATATTTTTTTCTGTTTTCTATTTCTTTTCTGAAGTTTCTTTTTTTTCACGTTTTTTTTTTTTTTACTTTTTTTTTTTAGGAGCTTGGTGTAAGATTTTAACTTAGTGCACATCACAAAATAAGAACAAGGAATAAAGAACACAAAAGGAACAAGATAGGATGATAATAGGAAACAAAAGATAAAGGGATAGTAAAACTAATTTTAGAACCTGTGCTTTGATACCAAATGATGCGAACCTCAATCAACAGGCTTTGAGACCCAACAAATAATATTGGAATACTTACCTAAGAAAGCTAAAATTCAGATTTTGATAGAAACCCCAACCCAACGTTTATAAATGAAACGCGAACCAAAGGTATAAGTAACAGATCTCGACCTAATGATTATAACTAAATCACAAACCGAAGGTATAAAATTTGAATGCTACAAGGAAGAATCCCTGATAAGTTCACAGTTCTTAAAGAACCAAAAGAAGAGCAAAGCCTCACCTTTTTCTGATTTTTATTCAATAAATCCTCTATTACAATGAGTGCATGCGATTTATAAGACACGACTGAAAGTAGAATATATAAAGAACGTACTAAATAATAAAAGCCTAAATTATAAAGTTGATTTGGTCTAAAATTAGTAGCTCCAAAATAGGAAAATAGCTAAAAAAACATTCTAAATAATAGAAGCCTAAAATTAAGGTAGATTTGGTCTGAAATTAGCAGCTCAAGAATAGGAAAAATATCTATTAATTGATATGGAGCTGAAAAGTCAATTAGCCATTAATTCACATCATAAATCACGCCCAATTAAGCCAGATTATCCCTCAATAGTTTGGATTAAATTTATTACGCCTTCATCTTCTTTTGGGCCAAGTTTGGAATGTCCTATGTTAGGATTAGCTCAAATCTCCTGAATCAACCCATTAAGGGCTTCTTTGATCTTCTTGGATCTTGCTCAAGTAATAAGCCCAACTAGAACATGCAATGGATCCTTTAATGCTTGTTAATTCTCATCAGAACGCTATCATAGCATTGCATTACCACCAAATGCTTATCAAAGCTCCATGATTCATTCAAGAGGACCCTATCAGCTTCATCCTTGTTGTCAAACACGAACAAAACTTTGAGATTACCCATGTTGTGAACCCAAAAGCCATTACATGATCGCCAAATAGGGGTGAAGGTTTTTGCAATGAAATTGAAGTTTACGACACGCTTAGTAAGGAAATGTGAGGCAATAAAGTGTTCTTCCAAGCTAAAGTCCTCATCTAGGCAGGACCCAGGACCCTCCTTGTCAGACAGTGTAAGACAATCCCATGTTTTTGTAAGATCATCCATTAGGAAAAAAGAGTTTGTGGAGGTAGAGGACAAAAGAGAAGAAAATTTTGACAGTTGGATAGGACAAACAAACTGATTCCCAACACCCGTGGAAAATAACCCAACAAGCTAGAAAAATAACCTTGTTATTTCTTTAAAGAAAAAAACCATGTTCAAAGGAAGGGACTGCAATTCTACTTCCTAAGAGAAGCTAGAGAGAACTTTCTTAGTGACCAGGAAACATTACCCTCTATAGTTTTGCTCCACTTATTATGCCTTTAAAAAAAAAAAAAAATTAAAAACATGTTTTCATAACTATAATTTGATGCACCAAATTTGCATTACAATGTATATTTTTATATTCCTTAGATATTATCATTCAATTATATCAAATCATACAATAAACATCATAATATACATATATTTTCCGTGCTAATCTAGACAAGCCTATTGTGGTATGTGACAAGTTGTTATTAGTGGGTAAAAAAGTAATGACAATGTTGGGTCTAAATTAAAATTAGTAACAGCTTACCACATAGGATTTGTTATGAAATTATTATGAAAATGTTATAGATGTAACATTACTCTTACTTTTATTAAACCCAAATTCTTGTGATTATCAAGTCATAGTGTTTAGCATTTTTATTAAGGTGATTAAAATAAGATAGTTTAGTATATAAATTTTCTTTTGTAAATATATATAGTGATGTACGTGTGATAATGTTGCAAATATTTGCCCCGTTTTATATTCGAGAAGTGTTACTTCCAAAATATTTTTAATACAAGTTATAGGTAGTAAGTTGTTATTGGCACTAATCTATATCATATATCATATCATATAATATATCATATACTATATATAATAGTAGAAGCCTTTTCCTGCAATTAAGGAGGTGCTGCCATGTAGGAAAAATGTCCATCTAAAATTCCACGTTCACACTTAAAAAGTGATTGTTTCATGTAAAAGCACTGTTTGAGAGCCTCTCCGTATATAAATAAAAAATAACTGGTTAAAATAGAAGACTTACAATGCTCCCAAAACAACTTGCGATGGAAAAAAAAAAAAAAAATCGCAATACCCGTCCGATTCCTCGCCAAACGTAGACCACCGGAACCGCAAGCCTTTAGACAAAGAAAAATCTGCAACCACTAGAGAGACAAGCCGTGTACCCATAACCGGTAAAGTTATTGTTTTTGTTATTTTTTTTTTCCTTTTCGTTTTCAAATCTGGGAATTGAATGTAATTTAGGTTTCGTAAGAGAGAGGGAGAGGGAGAGGGAGTTCACTAGGCTGTATGCCTACCAAAGTTCGATCTCACACTACCATCAGACTCGGTAAAGTTTTTTTTTTTTTTTTTTTTCATTGTTAAAATTTATGGATTAATTGTTATTTAGATTTGGATATTTTGGTCAGATTGAAATCAATTTAGGTGTTTGGATTAAATTTGATTTTGATTAAGGAATCTAGGTAAGAATGCTTTAGTTTAGGTTATTCAAGTTAAATTAGGGATTGGGTTTTTTCTTTTCCTTAAATTAGGGATTGTGTTTTTTGGGTGGGAGTGTTTCTTTTTAATCTAAATGTGGGAGTGTAGAATTGTGGTAGTGTGGGGGTGCTTTTTAATTATTATTTTTTAATAAAGTTAAAATACCATTTGAAGAAAAGGAATTGCTTGGTTTTAAACCTTTTCAATATTAAGAAAACACAAACAAAACAATATGAACAAACAAAATACACTAAGAGAGAACAGAGGTTCCATATTCAGTGAGACGCAAAGAGATATACCACTATACTACTGCCACTGTTTTGCATATTTTAGTCAGATTTGATTTTTTTTTTTTTTTGGGAGCATTGAAATTAATGTGTGTCTGATGTTTGCTTCATCTTTATTGCCACAATGTATTGTGGCACAATTCTAAGCTAAAAGAAGAGTTAAACAGACCTATTCTAATAGATGGGTTCATGCTCTGCCCCCAACTACTCTCTGTGGCATCTGTTGTTTGTGTTCATGGTCTGCCCCCATCTCCTTTTTGCAATATCTATAAAAGCTCAGCATCATCTCACCGTTTCGAATTAACATCTTTAATCTTCAATATATCTATGTTTTATTTTAAAACCTGATGCTTATACTACTTAAATTACTATCTGTCCTCTTCAATATATCTATATTAATTTTTTTTCCCTGCTTAATTGTCTAGGGTTCTTCTTTTACCCTTTTTAAAAGTAGATGGGTTGATTCTCTTTTTTTGGATGCTTTGGTTTGGTTTTTGCTTTTGGTAACATTAGGGATTTTTCCTTTGACTAATTGTGGTTAAAAGTCAAATTTCACCTTAGATTGTTTAAAGAGAGATGCTACAATATTTTTACAACAAATCATAGGTGGTTAGTTGTTATTGGTTCAAATTTGAAACTAACACTAAGATTACTTTGTTGCCCTAACAATAACAACCAGTAACAACTTGCCACTTAGGATTTGTTGTAAAAATGTTGTAGATATATCATTTCTCTTGTTTAAAACCTTGATGTATAAGACGAAAACAAACTTTCCAATTCAAGTTTGTGCCAAAAAGGGTTACTGTTCGATGTTAATCTTGATTTATGTATTTATTTTATATATCCTTGGCCAACAAAAGCCATATCCTTAGCCATCATCATATGGGAAATAACCAATATTTTGTTAAACAATAACCAACAAAATGTTAAACATTGTGCAGATTATTCACTAAATATGGTTGTATGTTTACACATTAATGCTTAAGTATTTTTGTGGGACTAATAAATTACCTTTGATATGGGAACAATTTTTCATATTTTTACAACTCAAACCATATTACAATGTTTGCTTCCACTTCTTTTGTAGTCCCTCTTTCATCTTTCTTTGTTGTGATTTAAAAAACCTTCTTACCCTGTCATTTTGTTGAAATATAGATTTACTAAGTTCTTTGGCAGGTACAACACTTGGGTAATTTGCAAGAAGAGTTGCTGCATCAAACTGAGAGGTTAGGATAGCCTGATTTTCCCTTTATTTATATCATAAATTGAATTAAATTTTGTCCATTGATATTTTTGGGTTTGATTTGGCTTTGAATTCCATATTTTAGTCTGCTTTTATCTTCATTTTTTTTTTGATTCAACAAATTCTTATTTTGTATTCAACTAAACTGCAAAACTATTTTGATTTTTTTTTTTTTTTTTTTGCTATGCTTTGTGATAAAATTCCTTGCAATGATTGCTTCAACTTCCTTTTGTAGTCTCTCTTTCATTTTTTTCATATAATGTTAAAATAATTGTTTTGTCCATCCTTTTGTTTAAACCCAGATTTATAACATTCTTTACTGGATATGACACTAGTGTTTTGCAAGAAGAGTTGCTGGATCAAACTGACAGGTGAACGTGAGTCTAATGCTATAAGATACATCGAATAGTTGAGTCTAGGAACAATTTTACTTAATGTTTCCCTGTGTTATTATTTTCTTCATCGTTAGAGGTTGATATGTTTCATCTTTAATATTTCTATCTTTAGTTTCATTAGAGTATAGAGTTTACTACCATATTTTTTGACGTAATTTTTTAGACTATAGAACTCTTTATATCATCAATTTTCTTTGGTCCTTTTGGTTTAATTTTACTTAGTAGTTATTACATATTCAATTTTAGTTTAATTCTTTTTCATAATGACACTATTTAATCTATATTTTCCAGTTCCAAATTGCTAAAGCTTATAGTTTAAATTGGTTAGGATTGAACACTGGTACTATCTCAGTTCAAAATCTTAAATTAATTATCTCTTTAAGAATATTGGAAGTAGAACATTAACAAATTTGATATTTGTTCTTTATGAGATGTATACATGTTGATTGTGATTTTTATGTTGCAAAAGCCATTACAAGTAGTAAAGAATCCCTAAAATTGCCTCTAATATTGCTGCATTTGGATGATTTAAAAGTTATATAGGCATGGCTTTATGCGTAAATTTGTGATGTTTTTTTTTTTTGCTGCTTTTGCATGTTTGAGCTTCTGACATCTGATTTTTTGAGTAAATGATCTATGGGATTTCTCTCCTCAGTCTGTGTTTGTGTTTAATTGTAATATATGTGTTCCAATTTTGGTATTATTCAATTCTAATATATGGGTGTTGCATTGTGTTAATCTTATGGGCATATATGTTAATATGGGCATGTTGTTCCTTTGGCAAAGGTTTACCATGTAAACTTTAAAAATTTCTCCTTTTTTTTTTTTTTTTTTTTTTTTTGGCATGGATAAAGATTATTGCTGTAGATGCTCTTATGTTTATCCAAGTTCATGATAAGGACATGTAGCACTGCAACAAAGATAAGATAATCATGGCCTTTTACGAATCAAGTTCTAATTCAATAAAAAACTATATATCTAATATATTAATCATAGCACACGTGAATAAATCTAATACAAAATTATGCAGAAAAATTTACTGCATAATTTTTTTATATGAAGAAAATAACTTTTCTTTGATTCTAAAACACAATCAGCACATTAGTGCTGTTTTGTTCTTAGAGCAAATTAACTTATAAAATTGTTATGATTTCATTAATTTTATCCCTCCTTTTTCCAGTAGCTAAATAGAGTTCTCTTTGGATTAAAAAAAAATATTTCTAGCAATTGAAATATTTCTTTTGATCTACTTTTGGTTTTTGGGCTGCCATGGTTGAATCATTGGCCTTTGGTTCAACGGCATTAAAAAGGGGTTTTTAGCAAATTTTTAATTGTGTAGTTTTGGTATTTGATGTCCTCTACCATAATAATTCTCAGTTTATGCTCTATTTGTATTAATATGAGACCCCCTTTTTTTTGTGTTTTGATTTAATTAAAAGTTTCTACGTTATATCAAGCTTTGGTTTTATGTTTAGTCTATAGGTTATCTCAAGCTTGGTTTAATCAAAGAATCATGTTATTGTATTTTAATTTGATCAGAATCTTCTTTAAGAGTAGCATCTATATTTTTGAGGGGTTTTGTTTTATTCTTTGTTTGTTTACAGACCCCAGCTTCTTTTCCAATGTTCTCCTTCAGTAACCCACATATTATTTTTTGCTTTCTGCCATGCACAGCGAAAGACCAAATCTATAGAGTTTAGAAGTTGTTTGCAAATTCCAGCAATAGCCAATGAAAAGGTAGAGCTGTGTTTTTCCTTCTTCTATATATATTTTTGTTAGGTTCTAAGACTTTAGGAACTAAATGTATTAGAACTTCAATTTGTAATGTGTTGGCAAACCATGTTCAAAACATAGAGTCTAGGTTTAGGCTGCTCAATGTGTGTTTATTTGTAAAATTGGAATCGAGTGATTGCAGAATTTATTGGACTAAATCTGCAAGGCTCGATCGATCGAAAATTAGACTCGATTGATCGAATCTTGTGCAAATTTATTTTTCTGCAGAATTTCTAATTCAACCTAAGCCCATATGATGTGTAGGGTTTTATGTTTTACTCCAAGTATAAAAGGAAAAACCCTAACTACGTTTTAGAAGTCTTTTATATGCTATGTGTTGAATCTCTTGTGAGATCTAGAGGTGTTTACTTTCATACACACTTAGGGTTATCAAGGTCAAGATTCATGTCAAGAACTTGGTGATCACTTTAGTTGCTGCATAAAGAACTTAAAGAAGATTTGAAACCTTTGAGTGGAGTCTCAAAGTCACAAGTAGGAGAACTTATGATTGCAGTGGATCAAGGAAAGAAGTAGGCCGTGGACTCGGAGTTGTCACGTGGTCGTGGTAGTAAGTTTTCTACTCGAGGTAGCAATAGGATGTTAGTGGTCTAAGTTCTATTGTAAAAATTTCAATTCTTTCATAGTGGATCTGTTTTACCTTGAGGATAGCTAGATTAAATCCTCCACAGGTTTTTTACCGGTTTGGTTTTCTTAGGTTATCATATCGTGTGTTCTTTATATTTCTACATTATTTACATGATATGATTTGAATGTGTTAACCTAGAACTGAATAATTTATCTAAGTAATCACTTGGCTAAATAACTAGGTTAAACAACTTGTGTTTTAAGGGATCTAAAAATGTACAATTTTTGAAGCATATTCCCTAAGACTTCATTGTCATCCAAGATGATCTATTGATTGTTGAATCTAATAGGCAAATAGTGGGTTATTTTTCATTGCTATGCTGCCTTTGAAAGGTAGGGGGATTTGCTTTCTAGGAACCAGTTTTCACAATTAATTTAATGGTAAAAACTGATTATTGCACTAATAATGAATACTACTGTGAAATTTGAGGGTGCTTAGACCATGGGAAGGACTAAGAAGATTGCTTATTGATAAAAATAAATAAATAAATGACTAACAGATTTGAGTCTAACAGGTGGGTTCGTGCTCTGCCCCTATCTCCTCTCTGCAGCATCTGTTGTTTGTGTTTGTGCTCTTCCCCCATCTCCTCTCTGCAACATATATGATATTTTGAATTCACTTAGACATTAGCAATTGGTGAATTTGTAGCTCTCTGGGATCTCAAAAAAAATTGATGTTGGTGGTTTGTAACATACCAAATAGTATTTTGAAAATGTTAGATGTTTGAAGTCTTGGTTTTTCAAAAACAAAAGCAATGCTTGTTTGATGTTATGTCAGAGAAATTAGTTTTGAGCTTCAAATGAAGTGGATGTTTTTAATGTAATTTATATACAGTCTACAAATGTTCTTTTCAAACAAGAAGTGCAAAAATACATACATCCATATATCTTACACTTCATATTTATAATTACTTACTTGGCAAGACTGGCCCCTGAGAAAAAAAATACTTGGCAAGACTGTAGTTATATTCCTATAATGCAAAAAAAAAAAAAAAAAAAAAAAAATAGTGAAGAAGAAGCATTTTGCATTTGCATCAACAAAAATTTAGTATTTTATTTACATTAATACTTTAAAAATTGACTTTACATCCCATTCTCTATTTTACACTACTCCATATTAGAATAATCTGAAAAAGGAAAAGAGAGAATGATGAAGCAAGGAAGAGAGGGTAATTTTAGATGTAGTAGTAGAAGTGGTTTTAAATTTTTAATGGAAGGGGGTAATTTTGCCCCTTTTTTTATGTTATTTGGAAATGAATATGATAGAGCTCCTGCTATTGTTCTAAAAAAAATTATGGCTATTGTTCCAAACATAAGAGGATTGGGTTTGTTGAAAGCATACGACACTATGTTAGTCTAAAATAAAAAATAAAATTCAACCATATGCCTAGCATATGAATAGATTGATTTTTCTTCTAATGAGAATGATGGAACTAATTGAGAAAACTAGTGGATGTCTCATGTGATACGTGTGTTCATTATTAGTTATTTTATAATACTTATATATATGTTTTAATTTTTGGAAAATTAATTTCGATTATGTATTAATGTCACTAAAATAATGAAGAAAAAAATATATCCCAGTACAACCATAAGTAATTATAATTTGTAGGGGCAAAGGCCCAAAATCATAAAATGGGCCTTGGGCCCCATACGGGAAGATCAACCACGTCCGAGGAGAAGACGTGGGTGCCAAAAGGCTCCCAGCCCAGTTCTCGTGGGCCTAAAGATGTTTAAAGGGCGGTCCGAGGAGAAATGTCTCCTCGGACGTGACGAATATAGCTCAAACATGCACTCTGCCTACTAGAAGGACCCGCCGCAACGAACATTAGTAACAAGGATGAGTCCCACAGACCCGTGGCAAAGAAGGAAACGTAAGATGTCCAAGGAGAGGCTGCAGCTGTCACATTAAATGTGTTGCAGCTACTTTTCTGGCCACATTAATGTGGAGAGGACCTGTAAACAGTGCTGCCTTGGCTACCACAACTCACAGAAAGATGGAGGGGATGTCCGATGGGACAAGCATTTAAGTGAGGGTCCAGATAATCAACAAGTGTAAGGCCCTAATGGCTTCAAGAAGACTATATAAGAGAGGGAGTCCTCATGAGGAGAAAAGGAAGAAAAAGGGAGGTAGAACAGAAGAACGGGAAAAATAACCATAGTCTTTGAACAGGGACCCGTATACATTCATCTCATCTCCTCGGACTGAGAATCTATGGGCAATAAGAGGATTTGCTTACTATTAATTGTTGTATAGCCCAACTTTAGCCAGTGTACACTTCGTTAAGGCCTAGTTCTATAGCCCACTCTCTACAAATTCATTATTTCTGGGCTCCTTGGACCAGAATCCCACACCTGTTCGACCTCGGCCCCAAATTGTGACCCTACAATTGGCGCCGTCTGTGGGGAGAACTTGTGCCTCAGCAAGTGCGACCGTTAGAAATGGAAGGATCAGGTCTGCGCCAAATGGGACCCACAGACTCCCAACGGCAGGACAACTTTCTTAACCTCGAACGGGAAAAAGACCAAGACAAGTGACAAGAGGGTAGCTTAAATACCTCCCGCATGAGCAGAAGCCGTTCGAAAGGGAAAGGTCATGCATCCTAAAAGCGGGACGATAATAGGGCTCTACGGCAAGAAATCGACAACTTGAAGAGGAAGCTACGCCAAGCACAGCGAAGGCGTCTTTCCCCCAACCCGGACACTAGTGATGAAAAGGACAACGAATACAGGCGAAGGTCGAGAATCCCACCAAGTGAAACCTTCTCCTATGAGGAAGAGCAACCTCATAAACGCAGCCACAAGAGTCCGTCCTACAAGGGCCTAGCAAACGACGCTATGAGCAAAGGTTTGGACCGAATCTCCTAGTCACCCTTCACACGCAAGATAGAGGGGGCTAAACTTCCTCGGTGGTTCCACCAACCCACTTTCACCATATATAATGATCGGACGGACCCTGTGGAGCACGTAAGTCAGTTCAACCAGAGGATGGCCATCCACTCTAAAAACGAAGCCTTGATGTGCAAAGTATTTCTGTCCAATTTGGGACCCATGGCGATGAGGTGGTTTGATGGCCTCAAGCCAAACTCCGTAAATTCCTTTAAGCAGCTAACCCAGGCTTTCAGCTCTAGCTTCATCACGAGTAGTAGGGTTCCTCGGCCTTTGGATTCCCTCCTGTCCTTATCCATGCGAGAAGGAAAGACCCTGAAGGCCTACTCAGATAGGTACTGGGAGATGTATAACGAGATAGAGGGTAATTATGATGACGTTGCCATCAGCACCTTCAAGAGAGGCCTGTTGATAGAGCAATATTTAAGGAAATCCTTGAGCGGGAAACTGGCCACCAGCGTGTGTCAGCTTATGGACCGAATCGACAAGTACAAGAGGGTCAAAGAGGACCAGCAGATGGGTAAGGGTAAAGCGAAGGTTGTCCCTCAGGAGAGGAGGGACTTCAGGTTAGACCGATTTAGCAGCAACAATCGGCTGAGAAGAGATTACACGGAGCAGCCTAGATCCGTCGGGGTGCAGGCAGTCCACGCTGTGTTCCGGGATCCATTACATCAGATCTTGAAGAAAGTCAAGAACGAGCCATTCTTCAAATGGCCAAATAGGATGGCAGGTGACCCCACAAAACGCAACCAAAACCTATACTGTCAATACCACCAAGAACCGGGGCACACCACCAATGAATGCAGGAACCTGAAAAACCACTTGGACCAGCTGGTCCGAGAGGGAAAGTTAAGTCATCTCTTGTATCATACAAACGGCCGACAAGAATGGACGAACGTTGAGACGCGGCAGGGGACCCTGAGTCTACCCATTGGCACGAAAAATGTCATTCTCGCCGCTCCAGGAAGAACGGGCTCCCATCCTTCCAGGGTAATGTCGGTGGCTCAACTCCCTGCTGTGAACGATGACCGTGAGTCTAAGAGAGCCAAGGGGATGGCTTCACCCGTACTAGGATTCTCGGATGAGGACAAGATTAGAACTATTCAACCCCATGACGATGCTCTAGTCGTCACGTTCAGGATTGGGGAATATGACATCGAGAGGGTGTTAGTCGATTAAGGCAATGCTGTGGAGGTGATGTACCCCGACCTATACAAGGGGCTGAAACTGAGGCTCGAAGACCTGAAGGCATACGACTCCCCTTTAGTAAGCTTTGAAGGGAAAACTGTTTTTCTGAAAGGCCAGATTAGACTGCCCATACAAACTGGCTCGGACATAGTGGAGGTGGACTTCATAGTGGTGGATGCATATTCGCCTTACACCGCCATTGTAGCTAGACCTTGGCTTCATGCCTTAGGGGCTGTTTCCTCTACCTTGCACCAAAGGGTGAAGTACTCGTCGGAGGGTCAAGTCAAAGAAATAGTAGGAGATCAAGCCATGGCTCGACAATGCATGGTATCTGCCATCTCACAAAGGCCAAGTGCCGAGCCCCCAACCCATACCGAGAATCCCTTATAGCAGTTAATGACCCTGACCACGATTGGTGGGGGATCAGCCGAGGAGGCGAGTTGCAAGGACTTGGAAAAGGTTCTTGTGGGCAGTGATCCAGAGAGATTCTTTCAGTTTGGCTTAGAGCTACCACCCCAAGAGAAAGAAGAGCTAATTGATTTCCTTAGGGAAAATGTGGATGTGTTTGCATGGGACACCTACGAGGCCCCCGGGGTCGATCCAAACTTCATATGCCATCATCTTAATGTTAACCCGGCTGTTACGCCCAAGAAAGAACCCTCTCGGCACCGTCGAAAGAGCATGCTGATGCGGTCAAGGAGGAGGTGATGAAACTTAAGAGAGTAGGGGCTATCAAAGAGGTCTTTTACACTGAATGGCTGACCAATACAGTCGTGGTAAAGAAGAAGAGCGGGAAATGACGAGTCTACATGGACTTCACGGACCTGAATAAAGCCTGTCCGAAAGATCCCCTTCCCTATGCCTCGGATAGATCGGTTAGTGGACTCAACCACGGGACATCCTCGAATGAGCTTTTTAGACGCCTTTCAAGGATATCATCAAATACCCCTGGCTACAGACGACCAAGAAAAGATCGCTTTTGTCACTCCCATCGGAAACTACCACTATAAAGTGATGCCTTTCGATTTGAAGAATGTCGGCTCCACCTATCAGAGGATGATGACCAGGATGTTTGAGCTGCAAATGGGTAAGAACATCAAAGTCTACATAGATGACATGGTAGTAAAGAGTAAATTGGTGTCCGTGCATGTAAGGGACCTCAGAGATATCTTTGAAGTCCTGAGGAGACACAGGTTGCGCCTGAACGCGTCTAAGTGTTCATTTGGAGTGGGATTAGGAAAGTTCTTGGGCTATATGGTGACCCATAGGGGCATCAAAGTCAACCCCGATCAAATTAGAGCTATCCACAGCATGCAGCCTTCTCAAAACCCCAAGGAAGTCCAAAAGCTCATCGACATGATCGCCGCTTTAAATCGTTTTATCTCTTGTTTGGCGGATAGGTGTAGGCCTTTCTTTCTCCTGTTAAACAAGTGGAAAGGGTTCGAGTGAACTGAAGAATGCGCCTTGGCCTTCCAGCAGCTCAAAGAGTATCTGTCTCGGCCGCCGGTCATGTCTAGTCCTGAAGCCGACGAGGTTTTATTCGCCTACGTCGCCGTGGCCCCCCACGTAGTGAGTTTGGTGCTGATCCAAATGGACAACGGCGTACAACGGCCTGTCTATTACGTGAGCAAGTCATTGCACAAGGCTGAAATTCGTTACATCCCTCTGGAAAAGGCCATCCTAGCGATCATCTAGGCCACGTGGAAACTCCCCCACTATTTTCAGGCACACATAGTCATCATTTTAACCCAATTCCCGCTCAGATCTATACTCCGAAATGCCGATTACACAGGGAGAATTACTAAGTGGGGTACCATTCTTGGCGCCTTCGACATCAAGTACATGCCTCGCAATGCCGTGAAGGGCCAAATCCTTGCGGATTTGGTGGCTGAGTTTGCTGAGCCCTCACCAGAAGAAGGGGGAGGAATGCCGAGCATAGATGAAAAATTGGTTGGCACAGTCTCTCTGCAGGGGTCCGCTTGTTGGAAGGCATACGTCGATGGTGCAGCAAATCAAAGGGGCTCAAGGGTAGGACTAGTCTTAATTTCTCCTGAGGAATTACCATTGAAAAATCGCTAAGGTTAGGTTTTTTGACCACGAATAAAGAGGCAGAATATGAAGCCCTGTTGGAAGGAATGTCTATGGTCCAAAAGTTGAGCGGGAAGTCCGTAAACATGTTCTCAGACTCAAGACTTGTTGTAGGTCAAGTGAATGGTGAATTGGAGGTAAGGGATGAAAGAATGCAAGAGTACCTGGTCCAAGCTAAACGTTCGCGGTCGCGATTTAACTCTTTTAGCCTTCTGCATGTATCCAGAAGCGGAAACACCCATGCCGATTCTCTTGTCACGATGGCCACCTCCTCGGCTTAATGTTTACCTCGGGTTATACTGGTGGAAGATCTACACAGGCCCTTGGTGGTGAAGGCCGAGTTGATGCATGTCCACAACGTTAGAGTAGGGCCTAGCTCAATGGACCCTTTGATACTGTTTTTAAAGGAGGACGTCTTACCCGAAGAGAAGAGCGAGGCCGACAAGATTAGAAGAAAGGCTTCATGATTCTGGCTGTCCGAGGACTTGATACTGTATAAGCGCTCATTCTCAGGACCGTACTTGTTATGCGTACACCCTGACGCCACGGAGCTTATCCTAGAGGAATTGCACGAAGGAATTTGTGGGAGCCATATGGGGGGCAAGTCTTTATCCCATAGAGCCATAACCTATTGTTATTGGTGGCCGAGCATGCAAAAAGAGGCACACGAATACGTGAAGAAGTGCGACCAATGCCAGAGGTTCGCCCTAAATATACATCAACCAGAAGGGACCCTCAATTTGCTATCCAACCCTTGACCGTTCGCACAGTAGGGCTTAGATATCGTTAGACCATTTCCAAAAGCAGCAGGGAACAAGAGATATCTGCTCGTTGGCACTAATTATTTCACCAAATAGGTCGAGGCCGAACCACTTGCGAATATCAGAGACATGGACACCAAGAGGTTTGTCTGGAAAAGTATTGTCACCAGGTTCAGGGTCCCTCATACCCTAATCTCAAAAAACGGCCTTCAGTTCGATAGTAAA
Organism: Quercus robur; assembly: GCF_932294415.1. Classification (NCBI taxonomy): domain Eukaryota; kingdom Viridiplantae; phylum Streptophyta; class Magnoliopsida; order Fagales; family Fagaceae; genus Quercus; species Quercus robur. Next base: position 32,506,817 of record NC_065537.1, on the reverse strand, counting down.
GTTTTCAGAAGGTATTGCAGCGAGTTGGGAATTGCCAATAGATACTCCACACCGGCTTACCCTTAAGGGAATGGGTAAGGTGAAGCCGTTAACAAGGTTATAGTAAACGGGCTGAAGAAGAGGCTAGACGATGCAAAGGGAAGATGGGTGGAAGAGCTGTCACACGTCCTATGGACGTATCGAACCACACCCCGTAGATCAACAGGGGTGACTCCTTTCTTGATGACCTATGGGGCCGAGACTTTTATTCCACTGGAAACAAACTTTCCGACACTAAAAACTAGCTCATTTTGCCCTAACGGCAACAATGAGCTGCTGGAAAGGAGTTTAGACCTTATCGAGGAAAGAAGGGAAAGGGCAACAGTCCAGTTCGCCTACTACCAACACAAGCTTAAACAAGGTTATGACACTAAGGTAAAGCTAAGGCCACTAGCACCTGGGGACCTAGTGTTAAGAAAAGTTTTGGGCAATGCAAAAAACCCCGCATGGGGAAAGCTCGGACCAAATTGGGAAGGGCCATATCGAATCACTTCGGTAGCCGACATAGGGGCCTACTTTTTGGAAGATTTGGATGGGCATGTAGTACCATGTCCCTGGAATGTAAACAACCTGAGAAGGTACTATTATTAATGAAAGTTCCTACTCTTGATATACCCTTCAATTGCAAAAGCCTTTGTGTTACCTACTACGCATCTTTATCCAAGTATTAAATAGAACCCAAATCCTGCGTGGCTCCTCGGACCACAAGCTTGAGGGAAATTAATCACTATGCATTTTTATCCAAGTATTAAACAGAACCCAAGTCTTGTGTGGCTCCTCGGACCACAGGCTTGGGGGAAATTAATCACTGTGCGTTTTTATCCAAGTATTAAACAGAACTCAAGTCCTGCGTGGCTCCTCAGACCACAAGCTTAGGAGAAATTAATTACTGAGCATTTTTATCCAAGTATTAAATAGAACCCAAGTCCTGCGTGGCTCCTCGGACCACAGGCTTGGGGGAAATTAATCACTATGCGTTTTTATCCAAGTATTAAACAAAACCCAAGTCCTGCGTGGCTCCTCGAACCACAGGCTTGGGGAAAATTAATCACTGTGTGTTTTTATCTAAGTATTAAACAGAACCCAGAGGAAATTAATCACTGTGCGTTTTTATCCAAATATTAAACAGAACCTAAGTCCTGCATGGCTCCTCGGACCACAGGCTTGGAGAAAATTAATCACTAAGCATTTTTATCCAATTATTAAATAGAACCCAAGTCTTGCGTTACTCCTTGGACCACAGGTTTGGGGGAAATTAATCACTTAAAAGGGCACAAAATCATGGGGGAAGAGTCTTATTCTCTCATTCATACTTAGCTGTATTACTTAAGCTGCGAATAATGGATTATCATCAGAAATCTAGTAACACAGTTGAAATTCATTCACAATGAAGACAAAAATGGAAGCAGTAAAGTAAAGTTCAAAGAAGAAATCATATCATTCATTAAGCTCCAAGATGTGTCATCTTACAAACATTAGCAAAAACTAAGGAAACGGAAAACAGAACAAAACAACTACAAGACAAGCCCTACACTAATGCCCTAGACTTTATCTTGGGTTGAGCTCTTTGCAGGACCCTCAGCCTCGGGACGATCACCTCCTGCTGTAGGTTTGGGTTCGGCATCCTTGGCCTGCGCGACAACGTCTCTTATTGTGAGGGCGTCCTCAAGTGACTTATCTATAGCTGGTGGCTGTGCCTCCTCATCCCCACTTTTCCCTTCAGAAGTGATGGAATTAGGACCAGTGATCAGGGCAGAAGGGAGCTCCTCAAGAGGATTCGAACCAGAAATCTCACAAATATCCTTGGGGAAGAAGATATTCTCGATCCTCCTAAGTTCGGAGTCCACAAGAACGGCCACTCTATCCATGGCTACCCCCCAGGACTCGGTGACGCAGTCCCTACAAACTACAGTCACCTCCTCGGTCAGCCTGGCTTCGGTGTCCTTCACCCCACACTCATAAGAGGCTGCCACCGCAGCCTCAGCCGCCTCCCTGGCCAAACGAGCCGCCTCCTTTGCTTGTAGCAGCTGCGCCTTAAGGTCCTAGACCATTTGCTTCTCGATCGCAAGGTTTATTTCTGATAAGTGAAGCTACTGGCGCATGTCCTCGGCCTGCTTCATTGTGGTCTTAAGGCCCACCTCAGCACTGTCCCGGACCTTGAATGCCTCTTTGTTCTTCTCGCTTAAGCGCTCTTTTTCCAGCTTAAGGGCACCCGCAGCCTTCTCTGCGGCGAGGCGGGACTGAATTTCAGCGTTCACCTCCTCCCGAGAATTCTTCGCCCACTCTTCGGCCATGAAGATTTGTTGGGTGACCTGCACAGGAATAACGGAAGAATCATTAAAATGAAACAGCAGATAGAAGAGCACAGAATAAGGAACCTGAATAAGGGAGTCTTCATTTTACCATAGCAAGGTCTCTCTTCAATGACATGAAGAGGTCTAGTTGCCTGGTGGCTCGGAGCCCGTCCATGTCACGTGGCAAAAGGAGGGGCTGTTGTAAGGCCTCGACGAGGTAAGATGCCTGCCCCCGCTAGGACTCCCAAAGGGTTGCATCCCACGGGATGGGGGCGCCGTCCAACTCTAGGCGGGGAGACCAAGTGTGCTGCTCCCTCGTAATGGCAGCCTCCTCTCGGCTATCGATGGACTTTGTCCTCTTGTCCTTGGGCTCCTTGCCTTTTTTCTGTTGTTTGGCCTTTTGGAGGCCGACCTCACCCTCCTCCAGTTCTTCCACTAGCCTTTTCCGCCTTAAGTTGGGAATGGGTTGTAGCGCGGGGTCAGTGGAAAGAGAAGGAGGAGGAGGAGGAGGAGGAAGTTTAGTTGGAACCTGCTCTTTAGGGGCATCCTTGGAAGATTGCCCCTTGTTCTTATTGGACAATAGCCCTCTCAGGACGGATCTCGGCTTCAAGTCCATACCCTCCTCTTCAACTTCTTGGCTCGTGTCAATCAAAACAACTACCAGTCCAGGAGAGTGAGCCGCCAAGAAGCGATCAAGATCCAAGCCGAAATCTAAAAGCTCTACGGGCCTTGTTGATACCTCGCCCTCCTCGTTGAAATGGAAGTGATCAATATCAGCTTCAAGGGACGAATGCGAGGAGTCGATTCCCTCTCCCAGAACGGCTACCTCTTGGAGAACGCACTGAGTAGGCGGTTGAACTGGTGGTAGGTCCCTCCAAGCAAGGAAGGTTGGCTTAGAAATGTCAATATGGGCTAATCGGGGACTCCCAGCCCTTATTGCCTAACCCACGTCCACAAAAGCACGAGAGAGAGGCTCGTAGTCCAAGATGAGGTGAGTAGTGCACAATTGCCCGTCCTCGCTCACAAAGATCTCAGATTGTAGGAGGTAGTTGAGAGCTTGGACATTGACCAAACTTATCCTCGGAGTAGTGTGTGCTTTGTCTGCAAAATATCCAAAGGGAGATTTATGTCATTCCAAGAAGGCAAATAATCAAAACCAAGATCAAAACAAGTGAAAGGTAAACTCAAAACTAAGATCCCCACCGTGGGACTTGATCCTAGAGTGCCCCACTTGGTGCTCCCGCCCTAACTGGGCAGCGAAGACCGTCGTGCCATGCTCCGGAGACTATCAAATAATCGTCCTTTAAGCCTTTGTTGGACTTTGAAAGGCAAGATATCAGCCTCACCTCGTTGGACTTGGATTTCAGGTAATATGACTCATTAAGGCAATGGCACTCGTACAAGTGAACTACATTATGCCATGAGAGGCTGAGGTTCATCTATTTATTTAGAGCGTCTATGCACCCTAGGATCCGGAACATGTTAGCGGCGCACTGGTAGGGGGCCAACCTATGGCCGCGCAAGAAATCCCTAGTTATCCTCCCCATAGGAATCGTCATTCCTCCTTCTATGAAAGCGATCATAAGAATGACGACCTGCCTCGTTTCTCTCTTGGTTAGGATTTGGTCCAACGAGCAATATTCTAGACCCACTCCCTACGGGATATGGTATTTGGCCCTAAAACTTTCCATGTCGGCCGGAGAATCTACTAGGTTCTGAAACTTACCCATCCTATTAACCCTAGGTGGCACGGGAAAGGGTTTGCTAATGAAAGGAAACCGAGGAGAACAACAATGAAGGAGAGTTAGGGAATAGGGGGAAATGAACACTTACAGGAAGCGCGAATTCTAAATCTTCTGAGCTTTCAAAGGATTCGCCGGGAATCCTTATAGAAATGGCTATGCACTTTTGAGTGTTTTGTGAGAGAAAGTGCTAAAGTGCTCTGGAACGCTTGAGTGTCTTTTCTAAAAAAGGGAAGTAATCTCCCTCAGAAAGCCTTATATAGCAAGGAAAAAATAAACGAGATTACTCCCACCCAAAGAATTGGAGGAGCATCCACCATTGATTAAGCGCCCCACCGTTGGATGCGAGGGAACATAGAGCCGCTTGGTTCAATTAATGGCGCCCCGTGGGCTACAAAACACCAGTAGCAATAATGAGGCACGTGAGACTGTACCCCTATACGCGTGAATCAAAGAATTGTGATAATTTATCCAATAAATATCAAAATCCCACCTTTTCTCCTCGGATAAAAGGGAAAAACCGGAATTTTGAGGGGCTATTGTATGGGCAAAGGCCAAAAATCATACAATGGGCCTTGGGCCCTATACGGGAAGATCAACCATGTCTGAAGAGAAGACGTGGGTGCCAAAAGGCTCCCAGCCTAGTTCTCGTGGGCCTAAAGATGTTTAAAGGGTGGTCTGAGGAGAAATGTCTCCTCGGACGTTACGAATATAGCTCAAACATGCACTCTGCCTACTAGGAGGACCTGCCCCAACGGACATTAGTAACAAGGACGAGTCCCATAGACCCGCGGCGAAAAAGGAAACGTAAGATGTCCAAGGAGAGGCTGTAGCTGCCACATTAAATGCATTGCAGCTACTTTTCTGGCCACATTAATGTGGAGAGGACCTGTGAACAGTGCTGTCTTGGCTACCATAACTCACAGAAAGATGGATGGGATGGTCGATGGGACAAGCACTCAAGTGAGGGTCTAGATAATCAACAAGTGTAAGGCCCTGATGGCTTCAAGAAGACTTTATAAGAGAGGGAGTCTTCAAGAGGAGAAAAGGAAGAAAAAGGGAGGTAGAACAGAAGAACAGGAAAAATAACCATAGTCTTTGAACAGGGACTCGTATACATTCATCTCATCTCCTCGGACTGAGAATCTATGGGCAATAAGAGGATTTGCTTACTATTAATTGTTGTATAGCCCAACTTTAGCCAGTGTACACTTCGTTAAGGCCTAGTTCTATAGCCCACTCTCTACAAATTCATTGTTTCTGGGCTCCTTGGACCAGAATTCCACACCTGTTGGGCTTGGGCCCCAAATTGTGACCCTACATAATTAATTAGACTCTAAAAATTTCACGACATGCCTATTGATTATTATTTTATTTTATTAGGTATACATGTATATTTCGTTCTTATATTTGACATTCTAATTATTTCTTTATCTTTTTCTTAGGAGCATTTCTACTCCTTTTGTTTCATGAACTCTCCTCATAAAATTCCAGGTCCCAAGTCCATTGTGCCCCTTGGAGGTAATTTGAAAATGACATTTTAATTTGTAGAATTACAACAATAAACACAACAACCAATTTATGTATTTTAGCTTTATTTTTATTTTTATTTTATTTTATTATTATTATTATTTTTTTAAGAAGCAAACTTTTTAGATAACCTTTCAAAGAGGATTATTATTATTTTTTTTTTGAGAAAGAGTATATAAATTATTATTTTGTGGCCATTTGTTTAAAATTTTTCTAATTAGGGTGAAAATATCATTTAGCAGGCATGGAATACAGAAACTCCAATGGGTAGCAATATGTTATGGTTATTCTCCAAAATAAGATGTTGTAGGATGGCTTTGGTGGGCTGGAGCCGAACACTGGGAAATTCAAAATCTAATTAAGATTGATGAAAAACAAGCAAAACATGAGGCCTTCATAGCTTTGAATGATGCAACCAATTTAACTCAAATACAGAAAGTGAAGGATGAGATCAATTCCCTTTTATTCCAGGATGAGCTATTTTGGAGACAGAGATCAAGATTTATATGGTTACTAACAGGTGATAAAAACACTAAATTTTTTCATCCAAGAGCCAGTCAAAGACAATGGAAAAATCATATTGCAGGTTTTCAGGATGAAGAGGGGGTATGGTGTACATCTGAGGAGGACAAGGAGGAGGTGACAGAAAATTATTTTAAGAATCTCTTCATTTTTGCAAAACCAGATGACTTAGGATCAGTCCTTGATTCAATGGGAAAGGTAGTCACACTTAACATGAATAACACACTTCTTCAACCATATACACCAAATCAGGCGAGGCAAGCACTCTTTCAAATACACCCTTCAAAATCTCCAGGACCTGATAATATGTCACATTTCTTTTTGCAAAAGTATTGGCATATAGTAGGGAATGATGTTACAGATGCTGTTTTATCTGTTTTATCATTTGGGCACCTACTACTTAAGATGAACTACACACATATTGTCCTAATACCCAAGAAAAAAGAACCGAAAGAAGTGTCTGATATAGACCAATAAGCCTTGCTAATGTTGTCTCCAAAATTGTTTCCAAAGTTTTAGCAAATCGACTAAAACTCATTTTGCCAAATGTTATATCAAATTCACAAAGTGCTTTCCTTCCTAACCGGTTAATTACTGATAATACCACTGTAGCATTTGAAGTTTTCCACAGGATGAGGAACAAAAGAACAAGAAGGAAGGGGCAAATGGTAGTCAAGTTGGATATTAGTAAGACATATGATCTAGTGGAGTGGGAGTTTCTCCGCCAAATAATGATTAAACTTGGCATTGATATTCGGTGAGTCCAGCTAGCAATGGAGACAGTTTGTAATGCTTCTTATTCGGTGCTGATCAATGGTGAACCATGTGGGTATATCACTCCATCTAGAGGCATAAAGCAAGGGTCTATCCTCTCTAATCCGAAAGGCAGTAGCATCACATAGGCTCCATGGTATTATGTCATGCAATAATGGGGTAAATATCTCTCATCTTCTATTTGCATATGATAACTTCATATTTTGCCAGGCTTCAGTGGAACGATGCTAGTACCTTCTTGATTTGTTGAATTGCTATGAAAGGGCTCCAGGTCAAGCAACTAATAGATTGAAGACTTCGATTTTCTTCAACAAGAATACTACACTAGAAGTTAAGGGAGTAGTTCAGAATTTGATAGGAATAAGAATTATAGAGGATTGTGAAAAATTCCTTGGACTTCCTATGGTTGGAGTTAAATCAAAGATGAATACATTTAGAGACATGCAGGAAAAATTAACCAAAAGAGTAATGGGTTGGAAAGAAAAATTCATCTCAAAAGCAGGAAGGGAAATTCTAGTAAAAACAATGGCTCAAACCATACCTACCTACTCTATGGGTATTTTTAAAATTCCTAAGGCTTTATGTGACACAATAAATTCTATTCTGGCAAAATATTGGAGGGGGCAAACAAAAGATGAGAGGAAAATCTATTGTATTAACTGGAAGAAGTTACGTACTCCGAAGAAAAATGGTGTATGGGTTTTTGTGATATCCAAGTATTCAATTTAGCATTATTAACTAAACAAGCGTGGCATTTAATTCACAACACCCACTCACTGTTCTACAAGGTGTACAAGTCCAGGTATTTTCCTATGTGTTCATTTATGGATGCAGACCTTGGTAATAACCCTTCATTTGTGTGGTGGAGTTTGTTGGCAGCAAAGGATATCATTATAGAAGGCTCATGGTGGAGGGTAGGAGATGGGAGAACAATTGAAGTATCAACCCACAGATGGCTGTCCCATAAGCCAATTTTTCTAGGGGATACTCGGCCTACTATGTATGTCAGGGATCTGATTGATACCAGCACTATGCAGTGGGATAGGGAAGAAGTCTTTGACTTGTTTGCTCACAGGACTCGGATGGAAATACTTGCAATACCTCTATTGAGAACTTCAGAGCGTGACACCTTGAATTGGACTAAAAATACTAATAATGTCTTCACTGTGAAATCAGCATATCAGGTGGAGCTGAGGATGAAGGAACGACCCAGAATTGAGCACTCAACTGCTGGGCAAGATCGGCATTACTGGAAAAAAATCTGGACTTTGAATGTCCCACCAAAGGTTAGAACTTTCTTATGCCGTGCTTGTTCCAATATACTGCCTACCAGGGAGAATCTTTATTGGCGGAAGGTGTCAGTTGAACCTCATTGTGAATTCTGTTGCCGGTCATCAGAATCTGTAGGACACCTCCTGTGGGAATGTCCTTTTGCCAGAAACGTGTGGACTATGTGTCGGGGTAAACTTCAAAAGTGTTCAAATGAGGCTTGAGTTCTTCAATTTATTCAAATTGCCGGTTGAGAAGCTTCCACAGCTGGAGTTAGAACACTGGGCAATGGTGTCTTGGGCAATATGGAACGCTAGGAATAAATTCTACTTTGACAGAATCCAACAACATCCAAAAATCATCCTAAATGGGGCTATTGGCTTTTTAGAAGAGTATCAGAGACTATGTGCTTCACAGAATAGAAACTAGCTCTTTTCGAGTTGGTTGAACTGCAGTGTTATTTTTTCTGTAGCTGTTGATGATGTATTTGTTGGTTTTGTTGGTATTGTCCAGCTAGATGACTTTATTTCCTGCTCTGGGAGTGTTGTTCCCAGTGATACTCTTGTTATACTTCAATAATATATCTATCTTTTATCTTAAAAAAGCTATTCCTCTTTTTCTTAACTAAAGAGGAATAGTAAAGAAAACTGATTAGACAAATTTAAAATAAATGGCCACAAAATAATAATTTATATAAATGCATTTACTTCGTACTACAGCTTTTCAACAAATGGAATGAAAACACTTGTCATTGTTATATGCTAATGGATGCTTTACGGAATCATTATAGCAAATGTAATAAAGAAGAATCAAAGCCAGATTATCTCAAGTGATGCTCTACTTAGGGAATTGCGAGAATCACAAATTTGAGGAATGAAAAGTGACAAGAAAGTGAAAGAGTAGGAAAAAATAGAAATAAGAAAAGTGAAATTAGAGTTAGCCAACCCAACAATGGAATAACACGTATTTATTAGAGTTTATGGGTATAACAGTTGGAACTAAGAAGTCTAAAAGTATTGCATAGTAAGATAGACACTGTAATTGGGAATGCTAAAGACAGAGTAGAGGAAATGCCGGATATTATAGTTAGATAATACAATACTAAATGCTGGCCCCTTTTTTAATAGATATAAATATATAATTGGTAATAACTAAAAGCAATTGCAAAGTAATTGGTAATAACTAACATCAAGCTGTATGGTTTATTTGAGTAAAACCAAATTACTTAATAATCTGAATTGGAATACTGAATATAGTGATTTCCTTTAGTGGAAACTACCATGAAATTTACTGTGAAAATCTTCTTTATTTTAGTCAGAGTACATGAAAGATTAATGGAGGAACTTTGGTGGCCAATAGAACTTTGGATTTGATCACGTTTACTTGTTAGAAAAATTAAATATTTGATCTGCGTGCAAGTTGATATCTAAAATATGATTGAAAATTGCTTTTGGCAGCTAATTTCTGCACTTGGAAGAATATAAAAATGGTCTTGTGGCCTATGAATGTTTGGTGGCAACCAATGTAGAGATTGAAAGGAGTTAGGAAATGCACAAAAGAAAGAATAATGTTAAAAAATATAATCTTATTTACTTACGAAAATAAGTTTAGAATAGGAATGTAGAAGGCCTAAAAATTTTCTGTTAAGGGCCATCCTCTTGCATGGTCAATTGGGTCACATTTTACTGATACTCTTGAAGCTTGAATGTTTCTGTAACTCTTTCTTTTCATTTCAAATTTATGGTTCCAACAAGTGTAAACTTTTATTTACCTACATGTTCTTATCTAGTTTGTATGCACTTGTAATTGTCATTTTAATTATATATATATATATATATATATATATATATATATATATAATTTTGAAGGTGATGGAATGAAAATATATGTAGTCTTATTAGACGTTGGCACAGAAAAATTGGGGTTTTCATAACCTCTTTAATTGTCTATACTCTTTGCAGTATGGAGCCTCGGATCGATGAGGAGTTAGAGATCGTGCACCCTGGTCCCCAAAATTAGTCAATTTTAACGCGACAACGATATCATCGATCAGAGGACATTTGGAATGGCGAGGTGAAATATCTTCTAACAACCGCTTTAATTTTTACGTTGTTTTTGACTTTTAGTTAGCAAGTTCTTTCAAAGTTGTATATCTAGTTCTAACAACCGCAATAATTTTGTATCGATTCTGCAGGACCCGGGCCAACTTACGTGCTGTGGTCGCACTAAGGAGATGGCACACATTTAGATGCGATATAATCGGGTGATTGACATTATCAAGTTGGTAAGGCTGGAAGGATTGTTTAGGGCCCCTTCCAGAGAGATAGATCATTGCTTGATATCGACCTTAGTTGAGCAATGGTGGCCGGAGACTCATATGTTCCATCTTCCACATGGTGAGATGTCAATCACCCTACAAGATGTGGAGGTCATTTTCGGACTTCCTATAGACGGTGAGGTCTTGGTTGGGGCGACTGCTGTGGTGGATGGGGATTGCAGTCAACTGTGTATGGAGTTGCTTGGTTTTACTCCGGCGAATGACAACAAAACTTTGATGGGGCAAAGAATTCTCATTAGTTGCCTTGTTGACGCCATTGCAAAGCCACTGCCTCATGACACAACGGAGATTCAGATACACCAGTATGCCTGGTGCTATATTTTAGAGCTACTAGGGGATAAGCTTTTCATGGACAAGTCGGGAGATAGGGTGCATCTGATGTTTTTGGAGTTCCTACGGAACCTTCGAGATCCGCCATAGTATAGTTGGGGTAGTGGTTGCCTGACCTGGTTGTACAGAGAGTTGTGTGGGGCAAGCGAGAAAGGGGCATCGCAGATTGGTGGGGCATGCACCTTGGTCCAGTATTGGGCATGGGCAAGGTTGCCATTCTTGTGCCCGAGGATAGAGCCCCCACCTGGATGTGATTATGGCCTATGGCCAAATGCTCCACTTGCATTTAAGTAAGTATTTTCCTGATATTTAGTGTGTTATGCAATGTACTCTTCTTACTAACTAAGTGGTATTATCTTATCTTATGTTATTCGCTAGTAACTGTAGGTGGGTGCGGGTGCCAAGCCCAAAGAGTAGGCCATCCAACACGGCCTTGATCCATTATCGTGAGCAATTAGTTAGAATGCAGCCGAACTAGATAATAATATTCAAAAATTCTGTTTGGTTATATTAATTTTCCTTAAGAATATGATTGCTTTATCCTTTAACATATCTTTTGTTTTTCCCTTTATTTATGTATTCTCCCTTGTTTCACATTATAAGATTCTATGATAATTGTTTTTTAGTTCTATTGTAGATTGTGTGGCAGCCATACGAGGCAGACTTCGGCCACCTTCTTGAGTTCTGCGTTGCAGGGAGGGATACGTGGATAGCAAGGATACGTGGACAACAAGGATACGTGGACAGAAAGGATGCCACTTGTGTGTTTCTGCATGGTAGAGAGACACCACCTGGACTGTGTCCTTCGACAGTTTGGGTTGGCGTAGGAGCCACTTGACGATGTTGTGTACGATGATAGACTGCATAGAATAGACTTACGTGGAAAGGTGGAAAAGAATTGGAGGGAGGAGCATGGACCGTATATCCTTTCATGGGATATGAGACAACAACAATTTTGTCATGCACCTTCTTAGACTGGTGAGATGCCCCGCAATCATGCCTATTACCGCTAGTATTGTCCGGTCACTTGAAAGTATGTCGATTGCAACAACGCTAAATTAGATATAATGGTAATGTGTTCTAATTAGATTTTATTACCTACTTCGTTTTTCTTTAGTACATGTACGAACGTAGAATCAATTGATTTCTTTTTTCAACAAATTTGGTTTGATTTGACTGACATCCAATTAAAGACTTTCTGTTACATATAGTATTCTAATAAAACTGTTAGTTCTTAGTTGAGTATTTGAGTAGATTAATAAGTACTATATTATCTATTCATTAATTGATACATAAATGTCTTAAATCTGATTGTACTAGTTCTTTCTTCATTTCAGATTGAAAGCCATTTAGCGCTATTAGAGATGCTTCCTGAAGGCAGTCGAGCTCACAACCATTTTCGGCGCGTCCTAAATAATGTGGTTGGGCTTAGTGGTGGTCCTGCAGCAAATGGGCAGGCAAACAATGGGCATGAGACTGAACCAGCAACTATTGCAACCCCAAGCACAAGCGCAGCAACTGTAAGTATACTGACCCGTGGTCAGCGTGCTACTGCAAGCCCAAGCACAAGCGTAGCTAGGGGCCGTGTTTGGCCTGCTACAACAAGCCCAAGCACAAGTGCAGCTAGGGGTCGTGGTCGGCCTGCTACAACAAGCACAAGTGTAGTTAGGGGCTGCGGCCAGCCTGCTACAGCAAGCCCAAGCACAAGTGCAGCTAAGGGCCGTGGTCGGCGTGCAACAACCCCTCGGGTTGTAACTAGTCCTGAGATGCCTGCACCTATCCCACATGCATCTCCTCAGCCCGAGGTCCCTCCACCCATCCCAGATGCATCTCCTCAGTCCGAGGTCCCTGCACCATGGTAGACGCATCTCCTCAGCCTGAGGTCCATTCACCCACCCCACCTTCACAACCTAATTTTGATCTTAGTATTGATCAAAATTTGACCCCTCCTATACTCCCCGAGACACCCTCGTACCCACCCACCAGCTCCAGTGCACCCATTCCTGGCCTCTACACAGAGCATCATTACCCATCTACCTCGTCCTCATCCGACCCTCTAGGACCTCCGGTTGGGATTGACACTCTACAGCCACATACTGATGTACCGGACGAGCATCCCCCTCATCAGCCCTCACCCCCACGAGGTAGACCGCAACGCACTAGAAGAGCACCCACTTGTGGGACAGGTGGACACAAAATAGGACACCGAGGCAGCTCTATGGTATGATAACATTAATTACAATGCAATGATATATTTTGTAGTTCACTTTATTCTTATCATTACACCAAATATTGATTGCATGCATCTAATGGAATTTGCAGCACGATGATTAGCCTAAGGATGATGCCCCGCAGCCTCCTCCCCCGCCCAAACATTACACGAGGGTTAAAAAACGCAAAATTGGTGAACCTTGAGTAAGTGCTAAAGTCATGGAATTTGTTTTCCTTGCTTGAAACCCAGCAAAGAAAGTGAAAAACCTTTACTCAGTTGAGGTATATTCTTGGTACTACTGTTTTGCTTTGATTTGGGTTCCAAGTTTACTCTTTTGTTTTGTTTGTTTGTTAGTTTTCTCTACCATCTATAAGAAGCTGTCACTTATTGAGTTCTTCAAATTATGTATTATTGAAGTAAAAATAAAGATTAGATTTAAAAAAAAAAATAATTTGCCTTCTGGGTTATAAGTGGTTTGAGATTTTATTTTATTTTATTTTTTGGTTTTTGAATTAAAGTTGCTGTTGGGTTCTTGTGACATGTGTTTGTTTCTCAAGCATCTACTTTAAAATTGAAGCTATAATAGGATAGGTAATTACTAAGACAAAAATAATGATTGGATTTTTTATTTTTATTTTTTATAATTTTTGAGCTAACTTAATGGTTGAGTATTTTGTTGTTGATCATTTTGTACTGTCTTTCATTGTAAGCAAGCCCCAGTTTTTATTTATTATTTATTATTTATTTATTTATTTGTCTTAATGAGGATACAATTACCTGGGATAATGGGTTTCTGTGATTTAATTAAGAGATTTGGGTATAAGTAAAAATGGGCACAAGGTTACATAATTTGTGGAGTAATGGCATGGCTTAATTATTGTTTGTTCCTGGGTTATAGGCTTTTTGTCTAGGGCAGCACATGGTTGCTTGATTGGTAGCGTAGCTTGTAGAGGGTCATAAGGAAGAAACACATGGTTACTTGCTCATGGTTTCACTCATATTATGTTTGAACAAGTGCTACTCGCTGGGCTTGAGTGTAGAATTTGCCTTTTTTGCGTCCAAAGAGAAGTGTTTTGCACCCGTGCTGCAGTGCTGTACCGCTCTTTAATGTTTCTTATTCAGGTTTTGGGATTTTACAACACCAAGACCCCAGAGAGAGAGAGCTTCTTATATAAGCTTCTGTGATAAAATTATGTTCTGTAGCAACTCTGGGTTGTGAGAAGAGCACTTTAAACGAGCTTCCAAACTTTGTGATATAATTACATTAGATAACAACTTTGGGTTGTCACTTGTGAGTACCACCCAAAAGTTCATAAGATTTTTTCAACCTAAAAGTATGTATTCTTATATGCTTTTTTTTCTCCATTAAATGCTACGTAATTAATTCACACTTAGATGAAATTTTACTGCTGATATTATTTTGTTTTATCTTTCACAGAGTGTTTGTATTCATATGGTGCAATACTTAAACTTATGTTCCTTTTTTATAAAAAATGTATGGCAGGTATTGGTTCCTTTGATGAGGGTCTCTGTTACTTTCATGGAGGACTGGCAACTCAAAACTTGTTAGATAATGCAGATCAGCTGCCCTGCTTTCTTTGTTGCAGCTGTTTTTTTGGTGAATATACAGTCAGAAGATTGTAAATAAAATGGGAATCCTTTCACGCAGGTTCAGTATTACTGCTGGCAGATATCACTGGAAAGATATTTTGAGAAATTTAAGAGGCGTTTTAAGTTATGATAAGAAGTTTCTTTATATAATATATGAATCTTCTTCACTGCAGTGCAGTTAGCAGAAAGCCAAAGGAGACGATGAGGCTTATCGTAACTACTTTTGTTGGTGTAGTTTTGGGTTTCTTCATAGGAGTATCATTTCCTACATTGTCATTAACTAAGGTACACAGACTTAGAATTCTTTGTCTGGTATATATTAATTTGCTTTATCTTTTTTTTTTTTTTTTTTTTTTTTTAAGATGATGGGACATTTTTCACTGTGTAAATTTTGCAGCTGAATCTCCCGCCCGGCATTCTTCCTTCCATGGATCTCTAACATGTGAGGGAATCAGGCGATGAAAAGACTTGGCTACCTGTGAATAGTATTAGTAGCCGCTCAACTGAAGCTCAAAATGTAACCAATACATCAAAGGTAACATCCTCTCATACTAGCATTATCAGAAATTTCTGGGGTTACAGGTTTTACTTGGTTTTGAACTTTGCTGAAATTAACAGGTAATCCAATATTTTTTGGAACCAGATCCATAAGCGCATTTGAGATTCTTGCACTTTCCTACTTTCTTGGGAATGCTTTTTAGTTGAAGAGATCTGAGTTTTCTGGAAAGAACTCAAAGAACCCATTTGTTGTGAATGTTAAAGTGACACCTTTTTAACTTTACTGCTTGGAATAATATGGTATCGTAATTTATATGATGCAAACATCCAATTTTTTCTTCTCTGTTGACATCTTTCAACTATTGATCAACAAGTAGTGCAGTAGAAAAAACTTTTGGATTTTGAGGGCTGGCCAGGTGAAGATAGTGGATATAATGGTGAAATAGTCTAGAAGAGAAAAATAGGGAATCACTTTTAAGGGAAAAGATACCTTATAAAAAGGGTCATGCTTCCATGACTTTTATCATTCGGTGTGCTTTACATTATTGAATACATGCATGTTAAGTATGATCATGGTGAAACTAGAAATAATGCGCGCTGCAAATTCTTAAGAAATAGAAATAAGTCATTTCTATACTTTTGTACTTACTTTTCCTGCTTCACTTATTATTCTGCTGTAGATTTGGGTTCCATCTAATCCTAGAGGTGCCGAAAGACTACCTCCTCAAATTGTTGCAGCTGAGTCAGATTTCTACCCGCGAAGATTGTGGGGTAACCCTAGTGAGGTGTGTATTTTTCTGCAACTTAAATATTCCTTGTGGTTACAAAATTTGTACAATGCCTACAACTTTTTTATTCATATGTGAATATGATGCAATTAAGAATTTCAGAATACCATTTAGTTTAGAGGTTATACCTAGTGCACAAAGCTTTCACTTTTGTCGGGTCTAGGAAAGGTCATGGTAGCCAGTCTTACCCCCCCAATATATTGGAGAGGCTGATTCCTAGACTCGAATCTGTGACCTGTCGCTTTTTAATGGAAGGCACTTGCTATCGCAACAAGGCTCGACCTTTAGAATGTCATTTAGTTTGGACCAACTAAATTAAATTATTGAAAACTGATTAAAATATGGTGTTTTTGTGAACAAATGTTTTTCTGGGATTTGTGACTTGGGATGAAGTGGAGAAGTTGTTTTACATGTGAGAAGTGTTAATGGTGTCATGTATGACCATAACATAGAAGCTATAATTTTCTTCATCAATGCTTTATCGTATATAACTCTCCCCATGTCAGTGTTTGGTGTCATAATGTTTTTAGATTTCACAAAGCTGGTCTCAAATCTGAAGAAAGGAGGACTATTTAGGTCAAGGGCCAGCATAAAATTTAGTCGCATTACATGAATTTTGATCATTTAGAGAATTGAGTTGAGTACACACAAAGAAATATGTAGGACTTCGTAAGTGAAGAGAATGATATTACTTATATTAAAAAAAAAAATGAAGGGAATGATTTTATGTTATAATTTCATACATGATGATAAAATGCATTCCTTCATGTCCAGTGTAATTCTAATACTTATTGTTCCAGTGAAAACTCTAACAGACAATAATAAAAAAAAGCTTCTCTCTTTGATGTTGTGACACTGATGCTTTAACGCCTCTGTTGATTTTTTTTTTACCCCCTGTAACTGAAAGACATCTGATGTTGGTATATTAGAACATTTTAAAAACATGGAGTGATCAAGTTGCCATTTACAGGACTTAAAAAGCAAACCACAGTACCTTGTAACCTTCACCGTTGGTTATGATCAGAGAATGAATATTGACACGGCAGTGAAAAAGGTCTCTCTCTCTCGCATTTCTTTTTCTGTGTAATTATGTGTGTGACTGAATATGTTATTCTGGCAGTTTGCAGGAAGAAAGACAATAGGAGTACAGGAAGCCTTCATGTATCATTAATGTAAGGGCTGATGTTTTTGTTATTTATTCTGCTAGGAGGTGAGACTAAGAAGCAAGTAGATGACCATATTGTAGCAAAATGACAATGTTAATTCATTCGGTTTGTGGACTTGTTTTTCTTTTATTCCTGACTAGCATGGGAAAGTCTAGAAATGAAGTTTTGTTTTCTTTTGTTTTGAAAGAGATATTTATGCTTAATCAGTGACTGGTTAACACAAATTAAGGAGAGGAATAAATCTGGGCCCAACACAGACTCTTTGGCTGAAGCTATAGCAATTGCTAACCATCATGATGGAGTTACTGGTACAGAGAAGCAGCATGTGGCATATGATTATGCACTACGACTTGCAATAGGTTACAAGGAGGTAAGGCTTGATCTGTCAATTCTTCTTGTAGTTGCGTTCCTTATGCTTTGGATCAAATATCTGAAATATCATGTCTTGCAGGCAGAGAATGTGGTTGCAGAATCACTTGCTGGCATTGCAAACTTGACATCAAAAACTGGTTGGAGTCCGCAGACTAAGTTTCATCAGGCAAATAATAAAAACTCTTTATTCCATACTAGTTGGTACAGTTTACTTCATATCTAGATGTTCTTGCTAACATTAAACATTTTGGTTTGTTATCATCATGTAATTGTATACTTCAACCCTTTATTCTCAGTATGCTAATTTATTATTATTTGATCCACTATTCTTGTCCCCTTTTTATTTCAGTGTCCACTGCTGAATATAAGTTATTGTCCTCCATCAGAAGTTGATCCGTAAAATGGGAAAAACCTGGTGAGAAGAATTCTTTAACTTGTTATTATAGTTGGAGTGTTTATGCAGTTATTTGGAAAATGAGAATGCCACTCTATTTAAGACTGATTACTTCCTGATTTATTAACTTTTCTAGGTGATTGTTGTCTACAATCCTCTAGGATGGACAAGAAATGATGTTATAAGGATTACTGTGAGTATTTTCCTTTTATCTATTCCATGTTGTGATCATTATGCATATGAAATTAACAGAAAAGAGGGTTTATCAGACAAGGGGTCATTTCCAATTGCCTTTGAGGCCTAATGGATCTCCTGCTTCTCTTTTTTTTTCTCTCTCCCCCCCCCCCCCCCCCCCCCCCCGCCCCCCAAAAAAAAAAAAAGATGAAGTACATGCAATCTATTAGCCACATAAGCATGTATTTTTCAGTGCTTGCATGAATGTGTTTTAGCATGAGCCTTTAAAATGCATGTATGCTTCAAATTAAGTGAAAATGTGTTGACCATTTATTTTTCATTCTCTTTCCACTAATTATAACCATAGGAATTGCCAATATACTACAGCAAATCAGGATCTATGTTTATAAGATGTGATGAAAATTTTAGGTACAAAAAACTGATTATATTGATTTACAAAAAAGGGCAAAAGGGAGTCTAATAATAATAGGTGTGTGCGTAGTTATGACTTATGAATTTATGTACTAACTGAGAATCTTACCTAATATCCTATGTTTTTAGATTGGAATGCTCGGTTATAGAGATAAATGGGTGCCCTAAACAGAATTATTTGGCATAATAGGATCCAAGTTGGTAGCCCAAATTAGTTGGGATTATGGCTTGACTGAATTTAGTTAAATTGTTCGCTTTCCAGTGATGAACCATTATATCCTATTGAAATATTGACACTGTAAAGCATGTCTACTAATATAGTTTTTGGATGAAGCATGACTACTCTTTGATATCTATATGAATACAAGGATAATTTTTGTGTACATTTTTCTTGGAGTTACCTGTGTACATTTTTGTTGCTACAAGTTTAATTTATTCTATGTTTCTGTGATAAGGGCATGTATTAGTTTCTTTATACATCATAAGTAGACAAGCGTATTCAATTTCAATATCTCCATTCATAATTGTGATGTTTCTCTTGTATGCTTTCCTTGTACTTGGGTTGCCTTTTGTGCTTTTTCAATGACTTATTTAGTTGTGAAAAAAAGGTGATTTCTATTTCAATAGCAATTAATCTAATATTTTGCCTACCTCACTCTGTGGACTGTATATTTGACACTTTTCTTCACTCTCTGTTCAATCTTAATGCAGCTTTTGACTGCTATATCTACAATTGATGACTTGAACTATCCTGAGAAGACAGATACGTATTATATTGTAAATGCACCCTATATATTTTCAGCATGTTGGAAGGTTTGTGTCAATACTTTACTTTTAAAAAAGTTTACTTCTTTTGCAACAAAATGCTTAATGCTCAATCGTTGGCAGGTTGTAAAGCCTCTTTTGCAAGAAAGAACAAGGCGGAAAATCCAGGTTCTGCAAGGTTGTGGAAGAGATGAGTTAATGAAGGTAAGCATGGTTTCCATTTCTATTTAGAAATCTTCTTTTACAACTGCTGATGCTGGCAGAAACATAGTATCATTATTTTAATTGCCATTAAGTTATTTCTTAGTAAGCGGTTCTATACATGGATTTGGCCTCTCTTTTTTGATAATCAAGACAGTGAATTTTATTGAAATAAGCTGAAACACTACAACAAACAGAAAGCTAAATAGTACTAACCCAGTTTGAATACAAACAAGGACAAAGCCTGATCAAGCTAAAGAAAATTACAAAAACTCTCCCAAGAAGGATAACAAGCTGCACTTTTGATTAAACTAGGCAGAAACTGCCTTCCCAAAGACAGTAGGAATTGGGGGGTGTTTGATAGTTTATGCATTACGTGATATATGTCTTACAATATTGCTTCACCCCTAATTAACACAAGCTATGGCTTAGCTTCTTAGGTAGGTCTAAGTTTTGATAGCAAATTTAATCTCTATATTGCGTCTTGTCTTCAAATCAAGTTGTGTCAAATTTTATAGGTCAAGGCAGTTATTTTTAGGTCCTCTAGTCAATCTGTATGGTGAATTTGAATTTTTCCAGTTTCTGCATCCAACTTATTAATTGTTGGTTGGTACTCTTGTAATGTTAATGAACAATGTAGGGGGTTAAGTGAAAGCGTATCAGTAACACTCACACAACACCACCCCCTCCCCCCCGACCCAAAAAAAAAAAAAACTATCCACCTGTCAAGATTTTCTTTTAATGAGCAATGTAACGGTCTCAACATTTAATCTCTCTTTCTCATGTTGCCTCACCAGCATAGATGGAATTCTTTACTGTTTTTTTTTTTTTTTTTTTTTTTTTTTTTTTTCTGCCCGCACTAGTGTATGCAATATGTATGTTCCATTTACTTGACAAGAACATTGTTCACTTGTATTCAGATAATGGATTATGGATCCCTCGCGCATTTTTGTAGAAGAGAGGGCTCTGGATCGTCCAAGCATTATAGAAATGAGGGCACTGACAACTGTTTCTCATTGGACCATGCATTCCATCAACAACTCTATAATTATATCAATCAGCAAGCTTTGTCTAAAGAGTCAACTTCGCCATTCGAACTCAGGAGTCAATGCATGTAGATTTTCCAGAGCCAAACCCAGAAGACACCGAGATCATGAAGACCATTCAAACTGAATTCCACAAGTTAGGAGCAAATGTAGCAGTGAAGGTTCCTGCGGCTCTGCAGGAATCACTATCATCGGATCAATGGCAACCTGGTTTGTTCTTAAATTTTATTTGGCAATAGATTGTGTCCTATTTATGTATATATATGTTTTTGGGTTCAATTCGAGCTTGAAATTGTAGGAGCACTTCCATTATTTTCTTCTAGAGTTGGTTCAGTTCCATCATCGGATATAAAGAATGGCAACTCTAAGGCGGTTGGAGGTGATCCCAAACCATGTTGCAATTGTTTGGGGAGAGATACAATTGCAAATGCTGCTGCTAGGGTTGGTCCTGCTAGGTTGATTCAGCTCCTC
Source organism: Quercus robur (assembly GCF_932294415.1). Lineage (NCBI taxonomy): Eukaryota > Viridiplantae > Streptophyta > Magnoliopsida > Fagales > Fagaceae > Quercus > Quercus robur. The sequence goes on along the minus strand of NC_065537.1, from coordinate 32,485,849 downwards.
ATTTTGCCACTCACACAAAATCTTATAACCTGATTTAATTGAATAGGTCCCTGTCTTCTCCTTCAGCCAGATCAGCAAATCAGACTGAGGGATTGAGCACAGAGGAAGGGATTTAATGAGCTTTGCATCCGGTGGGTAGAAGTGGCGATCAATGAGATGGGTATTCCACCACCCGGTGACCGGGTTTACAAGCATTGCTACATTTGCATCCGGACCAAAATCAGATGAAGGAGAGGAAACCTTGCCATTGTCAGATGGTAACCAAGCATCTTGGAAAATCCTAATTGATTGCCCATCACCCACTCTCCATCGCGCCCCTTTCTGAACCAAACTTCTTGCCCATAGAATGCTCTTCCATGCGAAGGAGCCCGAAGAAGATTTGGTTTCAAACAGAGAACAGTTTGGGAAGTACTTCGTTTTGAAAACCTTAAAAAATAAGGATTCGGTATCATGCAGCAACCTCCACACGTGCTTAGCTAGCATTGCTTCGTTGAACTTGCATAGGTCCTTAAAACCTATCCCTCCTTCTATTTTTGGTTTGCACAACACCTCCCACTTTTTCCAATGAATTTTCCTCCTATCACCCTTTTGACCCCACCAAAACTTACGAATGAGCATTTCAATATCTTGACAAAGGCCAACTGGTAATTGAAAGCAACTCATAGCAAAAGTCGGAATGGCTTGTACTACTGCTTTCAACAAAACTTCCTTACCGGCTTGTGATAGCAATTTCTCCTTCTAACCTTGTAACTTGCCCCACACTCAGTCTTTGATATAATTTAGGCTAGCCCTCTTATTACGCCCCACAACTGCTGGCAAACCTAGATACTTTTCATATTCTTTGATTTCAAGAACCCTTAACAAATTTTGCACTTGTTCCTTGGTAGACATAGGAACGTTCTTGCTAAAAAAGATGGTAGTTTTATCAGAGTTTATTTTTTGACCCGATGCAACTTCATACTTTCCCAAAATCTCTTGAATTTTTATCACATCTTCCACCCTTGCTCGACAAAACAGGAGGCTGTCATCTGCAAAGAAAAGGTGAGAGATATTTGGTCCATGCTTACAAAGAGAGAAACCCTCAATATGTCTTTCATTCACCACTTGCTCAATGAGACTAGTCAAACCTTCCAATCATAAAAGAAAGAGGTAGGGGGATAAGGGATCCCCTTGGCGAATACCTCTAGTCGGAATAATGTGGCCCTTAGGCTCACCATTTATCAACACTGAGTAGGTAATTGACTTAATGCACTCTATAATCCACCCAACCTATCTTGGGTGAAAACCCATTTTCTCCATAGTCCGTTGAAGGAAATTCCATTCCAACCTATCGTACGCCATGCTCATATCCAACTTTAGAACCATATGTCCCATTTTTCCTGATTTCTTCCCCATCATGTGATGAAGTAATTCAAAGGCCACAAGGATATTATCAGATATTGCCTTGTTTGATTGAAAGGAAATTTGAAAGTCTGATATGATATGAGGAAAAATCTTTTTCAATCTGTTAGCAAGCACTTTTGACACAAGCTTATACAAAATATTACAAAGAGCAATAGGGCGAAATTCAGTAACATACTCGGGGTTTTTAACTTTAGGAATAAGAGAGATAAAGGTATGATTCAAACCTGGCATAATGGTTCCGGTATTCAAACATGAGAGGACTACTTCAACCACATCATCTCCAATAATATTCCAAAATTTTTGGAAAAAAATAGGGGGCATGCCATCGAGTCCAGGAGCTTTAAGGGGAACCATCTGCCTTAAAGCAAGCTCCACTTCCTCCCTAGAGAAAGACCCAGTCAGGTTGTCATTCATCTCAGGTGTTACAACCAGTCTAATAAGCTGCACCACTTCCTCAATCCCAGCCGGACCTGATGAAGTGAACAACCTTGAGTAGTAATCTGTCACCATGGCCGAGATATTCTCTTCACCAGAAACTAGTTGACCCTCAGAGTTTTGGAGTTCACAGATATTATTTCGCTGGAATCGTTGAGAAGCTCGATTGTGAAAATATTTTGAGTTTCTATCCCCGGATACCATCCAATGAACATGACTTCTTTGTTGCCATGTTTGTTCCTCTAATTTGAGTAAATCACTGACTTCAGATTTAAGCCTCCAAAGGACCTCAACATTTTTCCCTTGACCTGCCTCCCTTTCAGCCGCCTGTAGCAATTTTCTTTTTTCCTTCAGCTCTACAGAAACGTTGCAAAAGGAGTGCTTACTCCATTGTGTTAATTTACGTTGGCACACGTCAATCTTAGATACCACTGCCTCCATGGGTAAGCCCAGCACTACTCTATCCCATGCTTCCATCACTGTATCATGATAGCCCCTGTTTTCCAGCCACATATGTTCAAAGCGCTAGGGGCGTTGAGGTTTTGCACCAAACCCATTCGGCAATATCAGAATCGGACTATGATCAGATGATACACATGATAAGGTTTGCACTTTCGTGACCGGGAACAGATCAAACCAATCCGCCGTGCTCACGACCCTATCTAGTCTTTCCCATACCATCCCTCCATTAGGAAAATTTTTCGACCAAGTAAACTTATTTCCCACATATCCCAAGTCTAACAAATTACATTCATCCAGCACCTCCCTAAATTTTTCCATCTGCCCATAAGGTCGTAAACGACCACTATGCTTCTCATGGGATTTAAGAAGCTCATTGAAGTCACCACCACACAGCCAAGGCAGTGACCATTGACTATGTAACTCACGTAACAAATTCCAAGTTTCCATTCTAAGATGAGTTTCGAGTGCCCCATAAAATCCAATGAAACGCCATGCATTATCCTTACCCTTATTTATCACTACGTCAATGTGATTCTGAGAAGAGGATTCGACTGTCAAATGAAAATCCTTTTTCCAGAAGAGCGCTAAACCACCACCATGAGAAATTTTTGAAACCCCATGATGATGACCAAATTGCAGAGAGTCACAAATACTACCAAGCCTTGCTTCATCCAGTAGTGTTTCGGCTAGGAACACCACTAAGGGATCTTGTGCTCAGACAATATCACCAAGCTCTTGAACTGTCTGCCGGTTCCCAAGCCCCCGATAGTTCCAACATAATAGATTCATGGTCCCTAGCGGGGCTAGGAACCAGCCGCCACCATTAGCAGATTGTGTTCAATATCATCTTGAGAAACCAGTTTAGACTTCTTTGGTAACCCACGATGATTGAGAGCTGAAGGCAAGACTCTTTTTTCCCCTACATGCACGTCCAAAATTTCAAAGATTCCTGGGGCAGTCTGTACAATACGTGTCCACCTGGAAAAGTGACTTGTTGAGAAGCTCCCTGTAAGGCTGAAAAGACTCGCAAAGGAGATTCAGCTGACTTGGACTCTAGAATTGGAAAGACCTGATTCGCTGCTGGAATAGGATTTTGTATTGCATGACTGTCCGGAGAAAAAGGACGAAGTGGGGTGCTAGAGTCCTGATTAGGTAAGGATTCTTCATCCATATCAATTCCCTCCATACCATCAAACTTACTCAGCTCCTCATCAATCTCTTGTAATTGCCGTGTAAAATTTCCTTTTTTAAAATTTTGACCCTCAAATCCAGAGGAAAATCCTCGCAAATCCTGGAATCATTATTTGAAAAAAGATTAGTGATAATGGGAGGCGAAATTTCAGGAGTTACCTTCTGAACATGCTCAGCCAGAACAGGCTGTGACATCGGTGGGTTTTGTTGCTTGGATGTGGAAGCAGAGCCTCCACTTGTGGTTGGACGTGAACTCTCCTTTTTCTGTTTGTAAAAACCCGGAACAACAATTGTGGATCTTCGGGAAGGATTGAACAAAGGTGCTCGTAACCATGCTCCATACTGACGAGATTCGTCAGATAAAGTGCCTTCGCTGTCGATCCATAAATCGCAGTCTTTATCACCATGAGTAACACGCCCGCACCAATAACAGATATTAGGTAGTCGTTCATATTTAAAGGAGACCCAACCAACCGAACCATCATCGAGAGTAATCTTACGTCCACGACTGAGAGGTTTCGAGATATCCATGGTGACCCGTACTCTCCAAAAATCACCACCCTCCATAACAGATAAATCTGCTGGACAAACGTCTCCTATGCCAGAGTATATCCCTTCAGCCACCCCCTTATTTGCAAATCGTATAGGAATGTCATATACTTGCACCCAAAAAGGAACCTTATCAAAAACTAAATCACGTATTGGTGTGCTCTTATCGTATCACTGAATGGCCACCAAGAACTTATCAAAACTCCAAGGTTGGCTCGCTAAATCTCTGTCGTATCGAGTTTATTATCAAAGATGAAAAGAACAATGTAATTTCCCAAATCCTTGATCTTGAAAACGTTTCGAGAGTGCCAAAGTTGTGAGAAGTTTCTCACAATAGCATCTGTATTGAGAACTCTTCTAGTGAAAAACTTAGTGGCCAAAACAAATTCCTCCGACCCCATCTCAGGTCGAAGTGAGAATCCATCACCCTTCGGCCCTTGTAGAGATAATCTACTCCAGCCTTCAGTGATCTCTTCCATTGTGAAAAGAAAAAAAGTGTTTCCCAAACCCCACTAAAAAAAACCACTAGCCTATGGTTAACAGAGGTCTACTATAGGGACAGAACAAGCCTCCAAGAAGAAGGGACAAAGAAATTTTATAGCCTAGGAGAAGTTAGGGAAACCCTAGCTTTCACTAGCGACAGAGAAACATTTAGACTCTAAATTTACTCTATTTTGAATTATGGTCTTTAAATGGACACTCACAGAGAGGATCCAAATCCTGTGGTCTAGCGGTGAATGTGCTCTCAATCAAATTCACTTCAACACCTTTTTTTTTCTTAACTCTTTTTCCTAGCACTTGAATTACACATCTCTCATTTTAGGATAAAATGCCTTGACACCTCATAAACTATAAGGTAGTGGTCATTACACCCCCTAAATTAACTTTTATTTTGGCTAGTTTACTCTCTAAACTTTATACACGTGCCAAATAAATAATTTTGTCACCCTGCCATTAAATATACTAGAGTGCATAGTTATCAGATCTTAGGTTTTTGAAGAATAAACTTGACTCGACCTGACCAATTTTCTTCTCTCATTCTTAATTAATGTACCATTTAAGGATAAAGAAACGATAAAGAATCCTGAACAAGGAAATACCACTTTCAGTTGTCTTAATAAATAGATTCTAATTAAGAATCAAATAAGATTCTAAAGACAAAAAAAGGTGTGTGGTTACAGATCGCTCAATAAATGAAATACCTAAAGTAAAGGGTTTCCTTGGGTTATTAGCGAGTTATCCAACTTGAGTTATGAGGATGCAAATACAAATGATTTTATTTTCTTTTTAGGATAAGAATAAGGAATAATAAAAAGTACTTAACTCATATTTAATTGATTTGATTATTTTATGGATCCATTTGACATTACTAATTAAAAATTTCAAATTCGATCCATAGACATAATTTCGAATTTTCTTGAGCCGTATGAGGAGAAAACCTTTTATACGTTTCTAGGGGGGGTATTATTCATCTACATCTATCCCAATGGGTGGTTTATCGAATCATTGCAATTGATGCTCGATGCCGAAGAGAAGGAAGGGCTCTTCAGAAAGTGGGCTTTTATGATCCGCTAAAGAATCAAACCTATTTAAATGTTCCTGCTATTCTATATTTCCTTAAAAGGGGCGCTCAACCTACGGGAACTGTTCATGATATTTTGAAGAAGGCGGGAGTTACAAAGTTATATGAGCCCCCTATTTTGTTATATTCATACCTATTTATTATTACTACCAAAAAATGTCTGCTACTAAAAAATGTCGTCTTCTATAATGACAAAAATTTATTTTTATTTTAGTGATACAACCATATTTCTTTTGCCTTACAATAAATAGATAAAGAATATAATATTAGAATATGAAAATTGATAGTAAAATTGGATCAATAGAAGAATAACAAATAATTTAAAATAAATGGATCTATAGAATTATAAATAAGCTTTTTTATGAAAAAGAATAAGCTTTTCTAAATTTTAAAAAATATTATATAATTATGTTATGTCTTTTTCTCTCTGTACTCTATAGCACGTACATATACTATAAATATAATTAAATTAAAATTAGATTAACTTTTTGTACATGCCTAAATTTTAAAGGCTAGATAAGCTTCTTATTTTCTTTTCTTTTTTTTTTTTTTTGGGAGAAAAATAAGCTCCTTCTTGTACAATTTGAGTAGTTTTTTACAAATAACAATAACATGATCAATAACCTCCATCAAACTTATGTTCACAATACATACATTTGAAAAAAAAGCTCATTTGTACAAAAGAAAAAAAAATGTGAGATTTTAAAAAATTAAAAAATCACAAAAAAAAGACAAGAACTCGAGTGTTTGAAACTCGAGATTCTCAAACAAGAACTCGAGTATTTAATTCTCAAGATCAAAAAAGCTCAATGCTCTGTTTAGGTTGAGAGATTGCTCTGTTTTGCTCTGTTTTTTCCAGTGGAACTCAAGTTTCATAGACTCGAGTTCCACTGGGATTTTTTTTTTTTTTTGCTCTGTTTTTCTCTGCTCATTCCTCAAACCATTCACTGGGAAGTTTTTTTTTTTTCCTGGACATGCAGGCAAACTAGAAATTGAAATGTGTGCATGCACTTGCTGAGAAACAGAGATAGAGAAGCTGAGAATGTAATCCATAAACACTCATCGAGAGGCAAAGAAGCTGAGAATGTAAATGCACTTAAATTACATCAAAAGGTGAATTCAATAGGCACCAAACTATAGAAACTGTTACGCTTTCTGCATAAACATTGTTTTAAAATGCAAATGCACTTACATTGCAACAAAAGGCATTCTCAATATATCAACATTCTAAACATGCCCAACCACGCTTAATTTGCAGTTCTAACCATACTACTCAAATCACAATCTTCATAGAGGTACATTGGATAGAGAATTACAAGTACATTCAACAAAAACCGAAAAGTTCACATAGAGCCAATACAACGTAGTCACTTTTCCTAAGATTGGCGGTCCGCACGACAAAAATGTCATCCATGGAAGCATGCTAGAAAAACGTAGAGTAATCATGTTAGGAGACAAGATAGTAAACATTAGTTAAACATCGAATGAATAACAATTATTTAACCGATGCATAACTTTTTTCCATCTACCTACCTAGTGTGGAACATGACCGCTTGTGGAAGCGCCATGAGACTGCAGACATTTTCTGCGGTTATGCCCGGAAGCATGACACAGTCCACATGTCTGCTTGGGTTGACTCTCTATCAAATCTGCGTCCTCCCTCCGCCATCCCGGTTCTCGATCTTTATTCCTCACTCCATCCATCTCATTCATTATTCTTGACTTCACTGGTCGACCTTTGGCCTGCAACAATTCTAGATTAGGCAACCACTTTGGCCCTATGGGATCCCTCCATAATGACTGTGACTTAGGAACCACAAATGCATGCTCATAAGTGTTAAGGGCATTGTTCAAACTATAACATGGGTGAATATATGTGGTCGAATCAATATGTAAATAGTCACATACTCTAATTGCATGTGAACACGGGATCCCTATGTTTTGCCATTTCCCACAACTGCATGTTCTTTCCTGTAACCGAACATCATAACTGTGGTTTCCCCCTCCTACGCTACACGTGTTGAGTTGGGTAACTACTTGAAATATCAACTCTTCATTGCTAAATGGCTTGAGATAGTGTTTCTCAAATTTACGCTTATTTCCATCTCACGTGGATAAGGCATATTCACTCCATTTCTTACCCTCTGACAACTTATAATGGTATTCTTTGCGCCGGTCGTGGAAATATTGAACAAGTTTGTTCCAAGTGAACTCAACTAACGCGGCAATGGGAAGGCCCCGTGCACATTTCAGTACACCATTGAAGCACTCTAATATATTGGTTGTCATTGCCCTAAAACGTCTCTCACCATCATCTGACTAGGTCCACATATCCACAGACTTGCTCATTAAGTATGTGTATGGAAGATAATCTTGATTCTTTTTCTTGCCATCCTTCCCCATCACCTTCTTCTTATTCCTAATGGCCTTAATTTTCACCTGCTTAATGGATTCCATTATGGTATCAAATTTAACTACCTGACTAGCATATCCTACTTTCAACACCGCTGACTTTAAAATTGAGTTCTGAAAATGGGTGTTGAAGTTGCTAGCAACATGTCAAAGGCAATATCAATGAAATATCTGTGTTCTTCCATCATCCCCTCTAGGCCAATTTGCAATGGCGTTTTTGATACCAAGATGTCGGTCAGAAATTATGCAAATGATTTCTTAGGTATTACGTAGCCAATCGTTTCTCTGAGGCACTGTAAAAACCACCTCTAACTGGATCCTGACTCACAATCCACAACAGCAAAGGTGAGAGGGAATATTTTATTGTTAGCGTCGATTGCCATTGCAACTAATAACGCCTTAAAATGTATACGTGTTATATATTTATGTGGACGTTATCTCCTTATTACTATGCTTAATTTGTATAATTAAGCCATGATTTGCATTAGTCCCTATTATTTATCTTTATATAATTTCTTGAATAAGATGCTATTCATTGTGTGTAATTTTCTATTTTCAGGAAATCATGTGAGAAAGATGAGTTTATAGCAATTTGTAAAAGAATGGAGGCCAAACTAGAATTAAAGTGGAGCTAAAGGACCATGCTTAAATGTCTAAGGAGGTGCAACTGGAATGCTTGGATCGTCTACCATGATTGGAAGCTTCTAATAAGGAAAGAAATCAAAGAGGCAGAATCTGAAAAGGAAAAATCTGATTTGAGCACTGATCAGTATTTTGGGTGTATCTCTCTTCTCAAAAATCCAATTGACACAAGGCCAGATGAGTTGGAACCGTGATTTAAATATCTACAACTTTTCAGTTTTGAGTTTTTTGAAGGCCGAAATTAACTCACAAGTTACTGCTGTAAACCTGGACGAAAATTAAAATAGTAAATGTTTTATTTTCTTTGGACACTTAGACATTAGGGTTTAGAAGGAGGCTGGGCAGAACGAATTTTGGAGAGAAAAACTTGTATTTTCCTTTCTCTAATGGCAGCCTAAACTCTTTGCTAGGGCTAGGGGTTATGTTTCTTCTATATGGTATGAATATTCAATGTGATTCTTTTTAGGATTTTATCAACAACATATTTGATTGTTCAATTAGATTTCTTTTGATGTATTACTTCTTCCATGCTTTCAATAAGTTCAATCATGTTTTTCTTATTATTTAGAGGAATTTCTAATAGTTTCAAATAGAAATCAGGTTTTAAAGTGAATGGGTTTTTCTGAAAACTTTTCTAACCGCATTATTAATCGAGGTTATCATGCGTTCTTGAATTGTCTCAGTTCAACCGAATCATAAGTTTTTAATTGTATAAGAACAATCAATTATGAAATAGATATTTTCTTAGATCACAAAGAATTTCATATCGATATAGGGAAACACCCCAATGCCCTAGTATTTACATTATTGATTTAAATAAGTTTTTATTATTATTCTTGTTAATAATCACCAAGCAAAAGTATTTTTCTTCTTCATTCAAATTGTTATTTAATTATATTGTCTTTGAATTTACCCTGCTCCTTGTGGTTCGACCTCGGTACTCCGAGAATTATATTGCTACAATCTCCTGCACTTGGGAGTGAGCAAGCAATTTTGGCGCCGTTGCCGGGGAGCTGCTGTGGATTTAGAGGCAATTTTTTTTGGGAGCAAAGCATAGCTAGTGGAAATTCTTTTATTGGTAACTTCGTTCCATTTTTTCCCTTATTTTGTTTTTATTTTTCTGTTTGTTTTTTTGTTATTTTTCTTTATTTTATTGTGCATTCATTGTTGCATGAGCATTTGGGTTAGAAACAAGAGAGGCAAATTAGAAAATTTTGAAACTTACTTTGGTAACCTTTTTGACACACCTTTGCCCTCACCTTCTTCATCAATCATGGGTGATGAAACACACAATAATCATGAGGTGCATAGAAGAACTATGTATGAACTGTTGCATCCCACACAAAATTCTATTCCTACATGCATCATGTTTCCACCTAATGCACCACATGTAGAACTGAAACAAGGTTTATTAGCAATACTTCCTAACTTTAGGGGACAAGAAAATGAAAAGGTAAAGAAAAAGAGATTGATAAAAGTTCTCCTTTAGTAACTAAGAAATCTAAGGAGACCATAGTTGAAAAAGAGAAGGATGAAATTGAGCCACTTGGGCTTGATGGCATTGAACAATGCCCAATCCCTCCACCATTTCCACAAGCCTTAAAATTACCTAGGAAATTGGACACCACATCTGAGATATTAGAGCATTTACATCAAGTCAAGATAAATTTGCCATTATTGCATGTTATCAAGCAAGTGCTTGCATATGCCAAGGTAATTAAGGACCTATGCACCATCAAGAAAAAGCATCATGTGAAGAAGACCGCATTCCTAACAGAATAGGTAAGTGCAGTTATCCAACATAAGATCCCGCCAAAGTATAAGGATCCAGGTTGTCCTACGATCTCTTGTACTATTGGAGATTACATCATGGAGCATGCATTGCTAGATCTTGGGGCAAGTGTTAATTTGATCCCCTTTAGTGTATATCAAAAACTTAGACTTGGTGAGTTGAAACCTACTTCAATAACTTTACAGTTGGCTGATCACTCTGTAAGGGAACCAAGAGGGATTGTTGAGGATGTGTTGGTGAAAATCGAACAATTTTATTATCCTGTTGATTTTATTGTTCTAGATTACCAACCTGTTTTACATCCTAATATTCATACCCCTATTATTTTGGGTAGACCTTTTCTTGCCACAGCTAATGCTTTTATTAATTGCAGGAATGGGAAAATGCAACTCACTTTTGGTTCCATGACTTTGGAGCTAAACATATTTCATGTGGCTAAACAACCACATGAGGATGATGACTGTGCTTATGTGAACCTCAATGGGGCGGTGGTTCAAGAAGAATTTAATAAGAATTGTTTTTCTGATCCTCTTGAAACTCTTCTTAATAATTCTGTTGGTTCTTATGATTTAGAATGTGATATTCATGTATCTGAAAATTTTTCTTTGTTGGATTCCTCACAGGTTTTGGAAGAACAATAGATGATGGCAATTAATAAAGGGTGGAAGCCTTGCTTTGAGGAGCTACTAGAAAATGAAAAAAAACTCGTGCATTGAAGTGAAGAGGCACCACAGCTGGAGCTTAAGCCGCTGCCTGGTGGTCTTAAATATACATATTTAGGCCCAGGTAAGTTAAAACCTAGATGGGATGCCCCTTTCATTGTAAGGGAAGTGTTTAGCCATGGAGCTATAGTAGTTGAGGACCCTAGAGATGGTAGGATTTTGAAAATAAATGGACAAATGTTAAAACCATTCTTAGGGGGAGTTATACCAGAGGAGGAGACTATGTCACTGAAGATCCCTTCCTATTGGGATGCTACGTGAACTCTGAAAGAGCCTTATGAAGTTGTACCATATTTGTTTTACTTTTCTTTTTGCCTTTTGTTTTTGTTTTTGTTTTTTGTTATTATTATTTTTTTTTTGGTGAGCTAACATTTGCAGGTGTGAAAGAAATTTTTTTAAAAAAAAAAATTTAAATGCTTGAGGTAACTTCTTCCCTTTATACTTGAATTTATTTTGGCTTTGATACATTGAGGACAATGCAATATTTTAGTTGGGGGGAGAGGTCTACACTTTTTGCTACACCTTGCATTATTTTTCTTTCTTTCTGTTCCAAAAAAAAAAAAAAAAAAAAAAAAAAAAAACCTTGAATTTGAATGCAATAAAGTTATAAGCTTTATTTTTATATCATGTGATGGAATGAATAATGCTGAGTTGGTTATACTATTTTCTATATTAAGACTCTTTCATGAAAAGCACAATTGGAAACTTTTGAGCACAATAGCTAGGTTAGTGGACGGTTGGATGTTGGATATGCATGGATCATGAACAAGCTAGATATAAGCTGAAACTCAACCCATATGGAGAGTTCTTGAGCCTTACTTTTCTTTGTGAGAGTATATCTTTGTTTGAACTCTTAAATTTCTCTTATATGCTTCAGTTTTTGTAAAAGATCTCTACATTTTTTGATTGACTACTGGAAACATTATGGAGAGATATACCATGATCCTACTTATTTTTGTCCTTAGGCATGCTGGTTTATGCGGAATTTTAGGAGCTGAGAGCCTAAGACCACCAATTTTTTGTCACCAGCTAAACAAATATTCAGCCTACCTTTACATTAACCATTGTCACCATCATTTGATCCATGAGAAATACTTCTACAATACCACAAAACATTTTTATTTATGGGAATTCTCATAGGGGTTCAAGTTTTGAGCAATTGATGTGTTTAGATACCACCATTGTCTCTCTTTTCTTCCAAAAAAAAAAAAAAATCAAAAAGAAGAAGAAAGAAAAAAAAAAAAAAAAAAGAGAGAAAAAGAAAAAGAAAGAGACATACATAATCAATCAATAAATCATTGGTGTCTTACACATCTTTCATGTATTTCAGAAGGGTTATATGGTTGAGTAAAGATTGTTTTGATTCAAGTTGGTTGTTACTGCTATGAATTGGGTTTGGCTTGAATTTTCTGCATTTGATTCATATACCTCATATTTCAAAGAGAGCAGTTTGCCTTTACTTAGCTATAAGATTATACTACCACTGAGCTTAAAGTCCTACTTGATCCTAAAGGTGCATGGCTGGTATGTGTTTGGGATAAAAACTAGGGATGAGAATGGTATTAACCTCATGTTTCCAGGAATTCAACATCCTTTCCAAGAGATCTTTTTTCCGTTGTTTTAGCAGCTGTTTTTGTATACACATGTGATATTCTTAAGACTTCTTCTTTCCTTTTTGTTCACATGTGATTTGAAGAGAGAAACCATTACTTCTATGTGTTTTCTTTCAGAGTGTTGATGACTTAAGAGAGGTTTTAGAGTAGAGGCTCTAATCTAGATTATTCTTGGTCTATGCATGTTTGGAAAAGCCGGTTTGATTGGATGGGCTATGCACACACACACTCCAAAAGTGAAGCTAGTGAAAGCTATTTAATATGATGAATAGTATCCCAACTCAAAATTGAAAGTTCATTTGTATGATATAATGATAAAGCAGACTAACATTTGCTACAGGAATTTTCAGAAAACCTTTGACTTTTGTGGGTAGAGTCACTACAAACCCTCACGAGAGTAAACTCATCCACTAGGGTGACCTAGGGGTTCAAAGACTTGCTGCACATGGGAAGTGTAGTTGTGTAGCCTACGAAAATGGCTTGTATTTTAGTTTTAATTTTTCACTTTTAGTAGACATGGGTGCTTTGTGGATTGCTAGGGACTAGCAAGATTTAAGTTGGGGGGTGTGATAACGCCTTAAAATGTATACGTGTTATATATTTATGTGGATGTTATCTCCTTATTACTATGCTTAATTTATATAATTAAGCCATGATTTGCATTAGTCCCTATTATTTATCTTTACATAATTTCTTGAATAAGATGCTATTTATTGTGTGTAATTTTCTACTTTCAGGAAATCATGTGAGAAAGATGAGTTTACAGCAATTTGTGAAAGAATGGAGGCCAAACTAGAATTAAAGTGGAGCTAAAGGACCATGCTTAAATTTCTAAGGAGGTGCAGCTGGAATGCTTGGATCGTCTACCATGATTGGAAGCTTCAAATAAGGAAAGAAATCAAAGAGGCAGAATCTGAAAAGGAAAAATCTTATTTGAGCACTGATCAGTATTTTGGGCGTATCTCTCTCCTCAAAAATCCAATTGACACAAGGCCAGATGAGTTGGAATTGTGATTTAAATATCTACAACTTTGCAGTTTTGAGTTTTTTGAAATTCTCAATTTTTGAAGGCCGAAATTAACTCACAAGTTACTGCTGTAAACCTGGACGAAAATTAAAATAGTAAATGTTTTATTTTCTTTGGACACTTAGACATAAGGGTTTAGAAGGAGGCTGGGCAGAACGAATTTTGGAGAGAAAAACTTGTATTTTCCTTTCTCTAATGGCAGCCTAAACTTTTTGCTAGGGCTAGGGGTTATGTTTCTTCTATATGGTATGAATATTCAATGTGATTCTTTCTAGGATTTTATCAACAACATATTTGATTGTTCAATTAGATTTCTTTTGATGTATTACTTCTTCCATGCTTTCAATAAGTTCAATCATGTTTTTCTTATTGTTTAGAGGAATTTCTAATAGTTTCAAATAGAAATTAGGTTTTAAAGTGAATGAGTTTTCTGAAAACTTTTCTAACCACATTATTAATCGAGGTTATCATGCGTTCTTGAATTGTCTCAGTTCAACCGAATCATAAGTTTTTAATTGTATAAGAACAATCAATTATGAAATAGATATTTTCTTAGATCACAAAGAATTTCATATCGATGTAGGGAAACACCCCAATGCCCTAGTATTTACATTATTGATTTAAATAAGTTTTTATTATTATTCTTGTTAACAATCACCAAGCAAAAGTATTTTTCTTCTTCATCCAAATTGTTATTTAATTATATTGTCTTTGAATTTACCCTGCTCCTTGTGGTTCGACCTCGGTACTCCGAGAATTGTATTACTACGATCTCCTACACTTGGGAGTGAGCAAGCAGCGACCAACAACTTTCCCTGATATTTACCATACAGATGGGTCCCATCAATATTGATAATCGGCTTGCAGTATTTGAATCCTGATATGCATGGACTGAAAGACCAAAACACATAATGCAACAATACGGTGTCATCTTCATTGATGGGTGTGATACGATAGAACACCTGGGTAGTCGGGTCCTGATCAATATATGCCATTAGCAACCTTTGGTAAGACTCTTCCCAATTCCCAAACATCTTCGTAATCGCCTTTTGTTTCGCATCCCATACCTTTTAGTAAGAAGGCTTATGGCCATTATATTTCGTCTCTATCATAGATCTGAGATGCTTAACTGGGGTAGTGTGATCCTCACATAACTTCTGATGGATGTCTGATGCAACAAAATGAGAAGTCATCATTCTATCATCATTTCGCACCCCAATCGGTATACACGTGTGAGGACCCACATACACGGTGACCATCCATAGTTCATGGAGATTGGGCTTCATAACTGCGCAGACATACCACTTGCATGACTCATGCACGCATTTCGCACAAAGTTTTTTCGTCGTCAACCTAGTGATCATAAAATGTTTGTTTTCTTTGAGGGCACAAATTGTTAATATGCGCTTCACCTCCTCTTTATTGGCAAAAGTCAACCCTTTGCACAAATTCATCCCCTCTCTCCAAGTAGACACAAATGGCATCTCAATATGTGAAGGATCAACTATATTTTCCCAAGTATTTGCAAAGAATGACAATGCAGGAGGCGCGTAAGCAGGGATTGTGTTCGTAATGTTTTGGACACTAATAATATTATCGGCATAAGGTTCACTACCGTCCAATGTCTCATCATCATCAATGTCCCTCTCAAAGTCCCCAAAGTCCCCTCTGTCAATCATGTCTTCATACTCATCTCTATCGGCAAAATCTTCACCGTTAATGGCAATATTCTCATCAACATAGTCGTCATCATCATCATCATCATCATCATCATCGTCATCATCATTGTTAATGGCAGTAGTCTCATCAACATAGTCGTCGTCATCATCATCATCATCATCATCATCATCACCATCGGCATGAACATCATCATCGACATAAACATCATCATCCTCTACATGTGTAGAATACTCATATTGAGCATTCAAAACCGTAACCTATAAGCTTGTGGTTGTTTGCTGGATATCCTCTTGCCAGACTGCACGCGACTCTAACTGTATGTACAATTGAATGTTAGTTACTTCAGGTATTCTTTCCAACTTGTCAAACATGATCTTTACATGTTTGTCTATTTCTATCGCCATGTACTTGTAATTAATCCAGTGCTTCAAGATTTCATTTGGCATACGATAACTAATTTGTATGTTGTGCACAGCAGGATTCTCACACAACTCTTCCATAACAATCTTCTTCAATTCATCAAGGGTCTTCAACCTACGATCAATTTGGATATAATAGGTCTTTATACCCGGCCCTTCAAATGGCAATCCCTTGTTCACATTGGCATTCTTAAGCGGACCACCGTGGTATAGGATTATATCAATTTCAGGCATTGTGAACCTATTCAAGTCAAGTTACTATATTAGTTAAGTCACATAGTCGTCAAGTGGGGGGAAAAAAAGTAATGTGATCTTAAGGCTGAACATATTCAAGCCAGAATTTTCATAGGTAATTACTAGTTTTATAGTCATTATGTAACTTGTGGTACCCATGGTTCTAAGTTTGGCCTCAGAAGCAAATTTGAAACATATCTAGTGGAGCAACCCCGAAAAATAAAAGGTAAGGAAAATATATATATTTAAAGAATACATAGAACGAGAGGAGACTTTACAAAGATGATGCAGCATTAACAAAACATATTAAATTAACAAGACTAGAGTATTCCATATCCTTAAGGCTTAAATGTCATTACCAGATACCAAATTGTTTCCAAAATGACCAATTCTTATACTTTTTTTTTTTTTTTATTTTTTTTTTTTATAATGATCAATTCCTTATACAGTCATGTATAGTCATGTATTGTAGGTTAGTGCATTTTAAGAATTACTTTCAGGAGTTTGATTATGATACCTGTAAGGACACGATTTTAGCGACCCAAGAAAGATATTGGGTGCGTACGTTTAAGGGCCTGAACAATATCATTTGTAGAGCGTGGGCTTGAAAGGCTAGGCCTGGATCATCAAATAGCGGTTAGCCATGGTGTCTATGGAAATTTGCATGAAGGTGAACCTGACGGGTTTAACGGTCTTTAGACCTCGTCCGAGGAGCTTAATGTTATTGTTCTCCTCTTCTAAGACTTCATGGCCCGAATCCCCCTCTCCATTGGTTCTCCTTTCCTTTTATACTAGCATTTACCCCTCTTCTAGCATCCACGTGTAAGATCCACTTTCTGGGGTTGAGACTTGTCCTATCAGCCCATATCTCGAGCAGTTGGGAGTGGTTGTAAAAGCTGAATAGCATGGTAAAAGGCATGGACCTGTCAGACGCAGAGTTTTTTTATTGATGTTTTGACAGCTTTTTCACTTGGCCGGCTCCTGCACTGAGCTCGTCCTTTCCTTTAGGCGTTCTATGGGGTGCTGAGCATAAGATCGTCCTCGGCCATATCTTTGGGCCTTTTTTGGGCTTTCATTATACGTCCTCGACAATAGTTCTCCTCGGCTTGGGCCTTGGGCCCTAATGTAAAATGGGCCGGGGCCACAAATTCTCAGGCCCCATAATAGCCCCTCAAAATCCTGCTGCCCGACCTCTTGGTTGGGAAGGAGGGTTTTGGTGATTTCGGGCCCACATCATGGCTTGCCCAGCTCCGCATTTCATTAATGTCGCTGTCTCTCCATTTGCATGGGAGGTGCACCGGATTATGAGACATTCCTCTAGGTTTACTCACACGGCGTTCTCGCCGTTTCAGTGCTCGAGGCGCGACTTTAATATGTCCCCTTCACGAGGCCACCCAAATCCTATGGTTGTGGACGGTGTGGGGAGTTCAGTAGAAACTTTTTCATCCGTAGTGCTTCTTGGAAATCTGCGTAGATTTAATGCCGCCCACCTGCCCTTTATATAAGAAACAGGGTAGGAGGTCATTCCCTTCACGTACAGTCCCTTCAATCCTTTCAAACTCCCAACCCCTCAGCTATGCTCAAAACTTTTATTGCCAGTGCAGCTAAAACCTTAAAGAGTGACATGTTTGAGGCACGAGTGGGGTGAAGGAACCATACCCGCTCCAAAGGAACTGGGTCCTTCTGAGACTCAAGATGGCGCGGTCAGGACAGGGGAGACAGAGACTCAAGACAGTTCTCCACTTTCACAAGGTGGGGGCGATGCCTCCACCTCTTTCAGTCAAAATCCGAAGCAGATGCTGGTCGCGTCAGATTTTTGGTGCGACAGCAGTGGGATTTCTCGTCGTTAGCACCATCCGCTCTATCCCGAGCGCTACTAATATGGCACCTTCGTGTTAGGAGTCAGGGCTGATGCGGGGGTTAAATATCCCTGCTTCCTCCTCTCTTCCTTCACTGATGCCTCTTTCTATCTCCTCTTCTTCTTCTTTCCCATCACCGGGGTCATCCTGGTGTTTCTACTTCTTCTTCCTCTGCTTCTTCTTCTCTTCCACCCACGGGGCCATCCTGTCATACATAATCTCTACCAGAGCGGAGTTTCGAAGGATTTTTCTCTTCCTTGTATCTTTTCTTTTTGCTTATGTAGTTAGCTTTTGGTGTAGGCTTACTTAAGCCCCTTCATTGTACGTTGTACTATTTTTTTGTCTTAATAAAAGATGGTTCTGTTTCATTCTAAATATTTTTTCCTTTCCTGTGGTAATTACTTTGTGAATGGATGTATTTCATATGGGTGTTTTTTATTATTACATTTTTTGAATGATACTTAGGGCAAAAAACCCTTGTAACAAAAAGCGGTTATTACGAACTTATTGAGACTGTCAAGCATAATAATAATACTAACCTACAGTAAATTAAACATACGAGACTAACCGTGATAACAGCTGAATGCCCTGTATTGCGCGCGAGGCAGTCATTCGAGAAGCAGTAACCTAAAATAAACCATACGAGAGGGTTACCAAGGACTAGGGAGCTCGGCCGCGTTCTCGGTGACATATGAACTTAACCGTTTTTGGCATCTGGTCCGAGGATCGAGGTATGGCTATACCGGGCCTAAACACTTGTTTGCGTTAATTCCCTTAGAATTGAGGATCTGAGGATAGATCAGGACTTCCATTTGGTCCAGGACTTAGTCCAATTTTTAATGGCCAATCTCTCCATAGGTCAGAGTCAGAGGACCATACAATACCCTGGTTTTGTCCAGAAGTTATAATAACAGTTAAAGAATAATAATAAAAATCCCTTCTAGGCCCAGGTCCGAGGATTAAACAATGCCTTGGTTCTGTCCAGAACTCTTTTAATCTTTCTTTTAAATAGTTGGTTTTCCCATAGGTCCTAGTCCGAGGACCATACAGTGCCTTGGTTCTGTCTAAAACCCTTTTAAGTAGTTGGTTTCACCATAGGCCCGAGTCCGACGACCATACAATGTCTTGGTTCTGTCCAAAACTCTTTTAATCTTTCTTTTAAGTAGTTGGTTTCCCCACAGGCCCGAGTCCGAGGATCCTACATTGCCTTGGTTCTGTCCAAAACTCTTTTAAGTAGTTGGTTTCCCCATAGGCCCGAGTCCGAGGACCACACAATGCCTTGGTTTTGTCCAAAACTCTTTTAATCATTCTTTTAAGTAGTTGGTTTCCCTATAGGACCGAGTCCGAGGATCATACAGTGCCTTGGTTCTGTCCAAAACTCTTTTAAGTAGTTGGTTTCCCCATAGGATTGAGTCCGAGGACCATACAATGTCTTGGTTCAGTCCAAAACTCTTTTAATCTTTCTTTTAAGTAGTTGGTTTCCCCATAGGCCCGAGTCCGAGGACCATACAGTGCCTTAGTTCTGTCCAAAACTCTTTTAAGTAGTTGGTTTCCCCATAGGCCAAGTCCGAGGACCATACAATGCCTTGGTTTTGTCCAGAACTCTTTTAATATTTCTTTTAAGTAGTAGGTTTCCCTATAGGCCCGAGTCCGAAGACCACACAATGCCTTGGTTCTGCCAAAAACCCTTTTAAGTAGTTGGTTTCCCCATAGGCTTGAGTCCGAGGACCATACAGTGCCTTGGTTCAGTCCAAAACTCTTTTAATCTTTCTTTTAAGTAGTTGGTTTCCCCATAGGCCCGAGTCCAAGGACCATACAGTGCCTTACTTCTGTCCGAAAGTCTTTTAAGTAGTTGGTTTCCCCATAGGCTTGAGTCCAGGGACCATACAGTGCCTTGGTTCTGTTTAAAACTCTTTAAGGAGTTGGTTTCCCCATAGGCCGAGTCCGAGGACCATACAATGCCTTGGTTCTGTCCAGAACTCTTTTAATCTTTCTTTTAAGTAGTTGGTTTCCCTATAGGCCCAAGTCCGAGGACCATATAGTGCCTTGGTTCTGTCCAAAATCCTTTTAAGTAGTTGGTTTCCCCATAGGCTTTGAGTCCAGGACCATACAGTGCCATGGTTCTGTCCAAAACTCTTTAAGGAGTTGGTTTCCCCATAGGCCGAGTCCGAGGACCATACAATGCCTTGGTTCTATCCAGAACTCTTTTAATCTTTCTTTTAAGTAGTTGGTTTCCCTATAGGCCCGAGTCCGAGGCCCATATAGTGCCTTGGTTCTGTCCAAAACCCTTTTAAGTACTTGGTTTCCCCATAGGCTTGAGTCCGACGACCATACAGTGCCTTGGTTCTGTCCAAAACTCTTTTAATCTGTCTTTTAAGTTGTTGGTTTACCTATAGGCTCGAGTCCGAGGATAATACAGTGCCTTGGTTCTGTCCAGAACTCTTTTAATCTTTCTTTTAAGTAGTTGGTTTCCTTATAGGCTTGAGTCCGAGGACCATACAGTGCCTTGGTTCTATCAAAAACCCTTTTAAGTAGTTGGTTTCCCCATAGGCTTAAGTCCGAGGACCATACAGTGCCTTGGTTCTGTCCAAAACTGTTTTAAGGAGTTGGTTTCCCCATAGGCCGAGTCCGAGGACCATACAATGCCTTGGTTCTGGCCAGAACTCTTTTCATCTTTCTTTTAAGTAGTTGGTTTCACTATAGGCCCGAGTCCGAGGGCCATATAGTGCCTTGGTTCTATCCAAAACCCTTTTAAGTAGTTGGTTTCCGCATAGGCTTGAGTCCGAGGAGCGTACAGTGCCTTGGTTCTGTCAAAAACCCTTTTAAGTAGTAGGTTTCCCCTTAGGCTTGAGACCGAGGACAATACAGTGCCTTGGTTCTGTCCAAAGCTCTTTTAAGTAGTTGGTTTCCCCATAGGCTTGAGTCCGAGGACCATACAGTGCCTTGGTTCTGTCCAAAACTCTTTTAATCTTTCTTTTAAGTAGTTGGTTTCCCCTCAGGCCCGAGTCCGAGGATCATACATTGCCTTGGTTCTGTCCAAAACTCTTTTAAGTAGTTGGTTTCCCCATAGGCCCGAGTCCGAGGACCACACAATGCCTTGGTTCTGTCCAAAACTCTTTTAATCTTTCTTTTAAGTAGTTGGTTTCCCTATAGGACCGAGTCCGAGGATCATACAGTGCCTTGGTTCTGTCCAAAACTCTTTTAAGTAGTTGGTTTCCCCATAGGATTGAGTCCGAGGACCATACAATGTCTTGGTTCAGTCCAAAACTCTTTTAATCTTTCTTTTAAGTAGTTGGTTTCCCCATAGCCCCGAGTCCGAGGACCATACAATGCCTTACTTCTGTCCAAAACTCTTTTAAGTAGTTGGTTTCCCCATAGGCCAAGTCCGAGGACCATACAATGCCTTGGTTTTGTCCAGAACTCTTTTAATATTTCTTTTAAGTAGTAGGTTTCCCTATAGGCCCGAGTCCGAGGACCACACAATACCTTGGTTCTGCTAAAAACACTTTTAAGTAGTTGGTTTCCCCATAGGCTTGAGTCCGAGGACCATACAGTGCCTTGGTTCTGTCCAAAACTCTTTTAAGTAGTTGGTTTCCCCATAGGCCAAGTCCGAGGACCATACAATGCCTTGGTTTTGTCCAGAACTCTTTTAATATTTCTTTTAAGTAGTAGGTTTCCCTATAGGCCCGAGTCCGAAGACCACACAATGCCTTGGTTCTGCCAAAAACCCTTTTAAGTAGTTGGTTTCCCCATAGGCTTGAGTCCGAGGACCATACAGTGCCTTGGTTCAGTCCAAAACTCTTTTAATCTTTCTTTTAAGTAGTTGGTTTCCCCATAGGCCCGAGTCCAAGGACCATACAGTGCCTTACTTCTGTCCGAAAGTCTTTTAAGTAGTTGGTTTCCCCATAGGCTTGAGTCCAGGGACCATACAGTGCCTTGGTTCTGTTTAAAACTCTTTAAGGAGTTGGTTTCCCCATAGGCCGAGTCCGAGGACCATACAATGCCTTGGTTCTGTCCAGAACTCTTTTAATCTTTCTTTTAAGTAGTTGGTTTCCCTATAGGCCCGAGTCCGAGGACCATATAGTGCCTTGGTTCTGTCCAAAATCCTTTTAAGTAGTTGGTTTCCCCATAGGCTTGAGTCCAGGACCATACAGTGCCATGGTTCTGTCCAAAACTCTTTAAGGAGTTGGTTTCCCCATAGGCCGAGTCCGAGGACCATACAATGCCTTGGTTCTATCCAGAACTCTTTTAATCTTTCTTTTAAGTAGTTGGTTTCCCTATAGGCCCGAGTCCGAGGCCCATATAGTGCCTTGGTTCTGTCCAAAACCCTTTTAAGTACTTGGTTTCCCCATAGGCTTGAGTCCGACGACCATACAGTGCCTTGGTTCTGTCCAAAACTCTTTTAATCTGTCTTTTAAGTTGTTCGTTTACCTATAGGCTCGAGTCCGAGGATAATACAGTGCCTTGGTTCTGTCCAGAACTCTTTTAATCTTTCTTTTAAGTAGTTGGTTTCCTTATAGGCTTGAGTCCGAGGACCATACAGTGCCTTGGTTCTATCAAAAACCCTTTTAAGTAGTTGGTTTCCCCATAGGCTTAAGTCCGAGGACCATACAGTGCCTTGGTTCTGTCCAAAACTGTTTTAAGGAGTTGGTTTCCCCATAGGCCGAGTCCGAGGACCATACAATGCCTTGGTTCTGGCCAGAACTCTTTTAATCTTTCTTTTAAGTAGTTGGTTTTACTATAGGCCCGAGTCCGAGGGCCATATAGTGCCTTGGTTCTATCCAAAACCCTTTTAAGTAGTTGGTTTCCGCATAGGCTTGAGTCCGAGGAGCGTACAGTGCCTTGGTTCTGTCAAAAACCCTTTTAAGTAGTAGGTTTCCCCTTAGGCTTGAGACCGAGGACAATACAGTGCCTTGGTTCTGTCCAAAGCTCTTTTAAGTAGTTGGTTTCCCCATAGGCTTGAGTCCGAGGACCATACAGTGCCTTGGTTCTGTCCAAAACTCTTTTAATCTTTCTTTTAAGTAGTTGGTTTCCCCTCAGGCCCGAGTCCGAGGATCATACATTGCCTTGGTTCTGTCCAAAACTCTTTTAAGTAGTTGGTTTCCCCATAGGCCCGAGTCCGAGGACCACACAATGCCTTGGTTCTGTCCAAAACTCTTTTAATCTTTCTTTTAAGTAGTTGGTTTCCCTATAGGACCGAGTCCGAGGATCATACAGTGCCTTGGTTCTGTCCAAAACTCTTTTAAGTAGTTGGTTTCCCCATAGGATTGAGTCCGAGGACCATACAATGTCTTGGTTAAGTCCAAAACTCTTTTAATCTTTCTTTTAAGTAGTTGGTTTCCCCATAGCCCCGAGTCCGAGGACCATACAGTGCCTTACTTCTGTCCAAAACTCTTTTAAGTAGTTGGTTTCCCCATAGGCCAAGTCCGAGGACCATACAATGCCTTGGTTTTGTCCAGAACTCTTTTAATATTTCTTTTAAGTAGTAGGTTTCCCTATAGGCCCGAGTCCGAGGACCACACAATACCTTGGTTCTGCTAAAAACACTTTTAAGTAGTTGGTTTCCCCATAGGCTTGAGTCCGAGGACCATACAGTGCCTTGGTTCAGTCCAAAACTCTTTTAATCTTTCTTTTAAGTAGTTGGTTTCCCCATAGGCCCGAGTCCAAGGACCATACAGTGCCTTGGTTCTGTCCAAAACCCTTTTAAGTACTTGGTTTCTCCATAGGCTTGAGTCCGACGACCATACAGTGCCTTGGTTCTGTCCAAAACTCTTTTAATCTGTCTTTTAAGTTGTTGGTTTACCTATAGGCTCGAGTCCGAGGATAATACAGTGACATGGTTCTGTCCAGAACTCTTTTAATCTTTCTTTTAAGTAGTTGGTTCCCTTATAGGCTTGAGTCCGAGGACCATACAGTGCCATGGTTCTATCAAAAACCCTTTTAAGTAGTTGGTTTCCCCATAGGCTTAAGTCCCAGGACCATACAGTGCCTTGGTTCTGTCCAAAACCGTTTTAAGGAGTTGGTTTCCCCATAGGCCGAGTCCGAGGACCATACAATGCCTTGGTTCTGGCCAGAACTCTTTTAATCTTTCTTTTAAGTAGTTGGTTTCACTATAGGCCCGAGTCCGAGGGCCATATAGTGCCTTGGTTCTATCCAAAACCCTTTTAAGTAGTTGGTTTCCGCATAGGCTTGAGTCCGAGGAGCGTACAGTGCCTTGGTTCTGTCAAAAACCATTTTAAGTAGTAGGTTTCCCCTTAGGCTTGAGACCGTGGACAATACAGTGCCTTGGTTCTGTCCAAAGCTCTTTTAAGTACTTGGTTTCCCCATAGGCTTGAGTCCGAGGACCATACAGTGCCTTGCTTCTATCCGAAAGTCTTTTAAGTAGTTGGTTTCCCCATAGGCTTGAGTCCAAGGACCATACAGTGCCTTGGTTCTGTTTAAAACTCTTTAAGGAGTTGGTTTCCCCATAGGCCGAGTCCGAGGACCATACAATGCCCTGGTTCTGTCCAGAACTCTTTTAATCTTTCTTTTAAGTAGTAGGTTTCCCTATAGGCCCGAGTCCGAGGACCACACAATGCCTTGGTTCTGGCAAAAACCCTTTTAAGTAGTTGGTTTCCCCATAGGCTTGAGTCCAAGGACCATACAATGCCCTGGTTCTGTCCAAAACTCTTTTAATCTTTCTTTTAAGTAGTTGGTTTCCCCATAGGCCCGAGTCCAAGGACCATACAGTGCCTTGCTTCTGTCCGAAAGTCTTTTAAGTAGTTGGTTTCCCCATAGGCTTGAGTCCAAGGACCATACAGTGCCTTGGTTCTGTTTAAAACTCTTTAAGGAGTTGGTTTCCCCATAGGCCGAGTCCGAGGACCATACAATGCCCTGGTTCTGTCCAGAACTCTTTTAATCTTTCTTTTAAGTAGTAGGTTTCCCTATAGGCCCGAGTCCGAGGACCACACAATGCCTTGGTTCTGGCAAAAACCCTTTTAAGTAGTTGGTTTCCCCATAGGCTTGAGTCCAAGGACCATACAGTGCCTTGGTTCAGTCCAAAACTCTTTTAATCTTTCTTTTAAGTAGTTGGTTTCCCCATAGGCCCGAATCCAAGGACCATACAGTGCCTTGCTTCTGTCCGAAAGTCTTTTAAGTAGTTCGTTTCCCCATAGGCTTGAGTCCAAGGACCATACAGTGCCTTGGTTCTGTTTAAAACTCTTTAAGGAGTTGGTTTCCCCATAGGCCGAGTCCGAGGACCATACAATGCCTTGGTTCTGTCCAGAACTCTTTTAATCTTTCTTTTAAGTAGTTGGTTTCATTATAGGCCCGAGTCCGAGGACCATATAGTGCCTTGGTTCTGTCCAAAACCCTTTTAAGTAGTTGGTTTCCGCATAGGCTTGAGTCCGAGGAGCGTACAGTGCCTTGGTTCTGTCAAAAACCCTTTTAAGTAGTAGGTTTCCCCTTAGGCTTGAGACTGAGGACAGTACAGTGCCTTGGTTCTGTCCAAAGCTCTTTTAAGTACTTGGTTTCCCCATAGGCTTGAGTCCGAGGACCATACAGTGCCTTGGTTCTGTCCAAAACTCTTTTAATCTTTCTTTTAAGTAGTTGGTTTCCCCACAGGCCCGAGTCCGAGGATCATACATTGCCTTGGTTCTGTCCAAAACTCTTTTAAGTAGTTGGTTTCCCCATAGGCCCGAGTCCGAGGACCACACAATGCCTTGGTTCTGTCCAAAACTCTTTTAATCTTTCTTTTAAGTAGCTGGTTTCCCTATAGGACCGAGTCCGAGGATCATACAGTGCCTTGGTTCTGTCCAAAACTCTTTTAAGTAGTTGGTTTCCCCATAGGATTGAGTCCGAGGACCATACAATGTCTTGGTTCAGTCCAAAACTCTTTTAATCTTTCTTTTAAGTAGTTGGTTTCCCCATAGCCCCGAGTCCGAGGACCATACAGTGCCTTAATTCTGTCCAAAACTCTTTTAAGTAGTTGGTTTCCCCATAGGCCAAGTCCGAGGACCATACAATGCCTTGGTTTTGTCCAGAACTCTTTTAATATTTCTTTTAAGTAGTACGTTTCCCTATAGGCCCGAGTCCGAGGACCACACAACGCCTTGGTTCTGCCAAAAACACTTTTAAGTAGTTGGTTTCCCCATAGGCTTGAGTCCGAGGACCATACAGTGCCTTGGTTCAGTCCAAAACTCTTTTAATCTTTCTTTTAAGTAGTTGGTTTCCCCATAGGCCCGAGTCCAAGGACCATACAGTGCCTTGCTTCTGTCCAAAAGACTTTTAAGTAGTTGGTTTCCCCATAGGCTTGAGTCCAAGGACCATACAGTGCCTTGGTTCTGTCCAAAACTCTTTGAAGTAGTTGGTTTCCACATAGGCCCGAGTCCGAGGACCATACAATGCCTTGGTTCTATCCAAAACTCTTTTAATCTTTCTTTTAAGTAGTTGGTTTTCCCATAGGACAGAGTCCGAGGATCATACAGTGTCTTGGTTATGTCCGAAACTCTTTTAAGTAGTTGGTTTCCCCATAGGCCCGAGTCCGAGGACCTTACAATGCCTTGGTTCTGTCCAAAACTCTTTTAAGTAGTTGGTTTCCCCATAGGATTGAGTCCGAGGACCATACAATGTCTTGGTTCAGTCCAAAACTCTTTTAATCTTTCTTTTAAGTAGTTGGTTTCCCCATAGGCCCGAGTCCGAGGACCATACAGTGCCTTAGTTCTGTCCAAAACTCTTTTAAGTAGTTGATTTCCCCATAGGCCAAGTCCGAGGACCATACAATGCCTTGGTTTTGTCCAGAACTCTTTTAATATTTCTTTTAAGTAGTAGGTTTCCCTATAGGCCCGAGTCCGAGGACCACACAATGCCTTGGTTCTGCCAAAAACCCTTTTAAGTAGTTGGTTTCCCCATAGGCTTGAGTCCGAGGACCATACAGTGCCTTGGTTCTGTCCAAAACTCTTTTAATCTTTATTTTAAGTAGTTGGTTTTCCCATAGGCCCGAGTCCAAGGACGATACAGTGCCTTGCTTCTGTCCGAAAGTCTTTTAAGTAGTTGGTTTCCCCATAGGCTTGAGTCCAAGGTCCATACAGTGCCTTGGTTCTGTTTAAAACTCTTTAAGGAGTTGGTTTCCCCATAGGCCGAGTCCGAGGACCATACAATGCCCTGGTTCTGTCCAGAACTCTTTTAATCTTTCTTTTAAGTAGTAGGTTTCCCTATAGGCCCGAGTCCGAGGACCACACAATGCCTTGGTTCTGGCAAAAACCCTTTTAAGTAGTTGGTTTCCCCATAGGCTTGAGTCCAAGGACCATACAGTGCCTTGGTTCAGTCCAAAACTCTTTTAATCTTTCTTTTAAGTAGTTGGTTCCCCCATAGGCCCGAATCCAAGGACCATACAGTGCCTTGCTTCTGTCCGAAAGTCTTTTAAGTAGTTGGTTTCCCCATAGGCTTGAGTCCAAGGACCATACAGTGCCTTGGTTCTGTTTAAAACTCTTTAAGGAGTTGGTTTCCCCATAGGCCGAGTCCGAGGACCATACAATGCCTTGGTTCTGTCCAGAACTCTTTTAATCTTTCTTTTAAGTAGTTGGTTTCCCTATAGGCCCGAGTCCGAGGACCATATAGTGCCTTGGTTCTGTCCAAAACCCTTTTAAGTAGTTGGTTTCCGCATAGGCTTGAGTCCGAGGAGCGTACAGTGCCTTGGTTCTGTCAAAAACCCTTTTAAGTAGTAGGTTTCCCCTTAGGCTTGAGACTGAGGACAGTACAGTGCCTTGGTTCTGTCCAAAGCTCTTTTAAGTACTTGGTTTCCCCATAGGCTTGAGTCCGAGGACCATACAGTGCCTTGGTTCTGTCCAAAACTCTTTTAATCTTTCTTTTAAGTAGTTGGTTTCCCCACAGGCCCGAGTCCGAGGATCATACATTGCATTGGTTCTGTCCAAAACTCTTTTAAGTAGTTGGTTTCCCCATAGGCCCGAGTCCGAGGACCACACATTGCCTTGGTTCTGTCCAAAACTCTTTTAATCTTTCTTTTAAGTAGTTGGTTTCCCTATAGGACCGAGTCCGAGGATCATACAGTGCCTTGGTTATGTCCAAAACTCTTTTAAGTAGTTGGTTTCCCCATAGGATTGAGTCCGAGGACCATACAATGTCTTGGTTCAGTCCAAAACTCTTTTAATCTTTCTTTTAAGTAGTTGGTTTCCCAATAGCCCCGAGCCCGAGGACCATACAGTGCCTTTATTCTGTCCAAAACTCTTTTAAGTAGTTGGTTTCCCCATAGGCCAAGTCCGAGGACCATACAATGCCTTGGTTTTGTCCAGAACTCTTTTAATATTTCTTTTAAGTAGTACGTTTCCCTATAGGCCCGAGTCCGAGGACCACACAACGCCTTGGTTCTGCCAAAAACACTTTTAAGTAGTTGGTTTCCCCATAGGCTTGAGTCCGAGGACCATACAGTGCCTTGGTTCAGTCCAAAACTCTTTTAATCTTTCTTTTAAGTAGTTGGTTTCCCCATAGGCCCGAGTCCAAGGACCATACAGTGCCTTGCTTCTGTCCAAAAGACTTTTAAGTAGTTGGTTTCCCCATAGGCTTGAGTCCAAGGACCATACAGTGCCTTGGTTCTGTCCAAAACTCTTTGAAGTAGTTGGTTTCCACATAGGCCCGAGTCCGAGGACCATACAATGCCTTGGTTCTATCCAAAACTCTTTTAATCTTTCTTTTAAGTAGTTGGTTTCCCCATAGGACCGAGTCCGAGGATCATACAGTGTCTTGGTTCTGTCCGAAACTCTTTTAAGTAGTTGGTTTCCCCATAGGCCCGAGTCCGAGGACCATACAATGCCTTGGTTCTGTCCAAAACTCTTTTAATCTTTCTTTTAAGTAGTTGGTTTCCCCATAGGCCCGAGTCCGAGGACCATACAGTGCCTTAGTTCTGTCCAAAACTCTTTTAAGTAGTTGATTTCCCCATAGGCCAAGTCCGAGGACCATACAATGCCTTGGTTTTGTCCAGAACTCTTTTAATATTTCTTTTAAGTAGTAGGTTTCCCTATAGGCCCGAGTCCGAGGACCACACAATGCCTTGGTTCTGCCAAAAACCCTTTTAAGTAGTTGGTTTCCCCATAGGCTCGAGTCCGAGGACCATACAGTGCCTTGGTTCTGTCCAAAACTCTTTTAATCTTTATTTTAAGTAGTTGGTTTCCCCATAGGCCCGAGTCCAAGGACGATACAGTGCCTTGCTTCTGTCCGAAAGTCTTTTAAGTAGTTGGTTTCCCCATAGGCTTGAGTCCAAGGTCCATACAGTGCCTTGGTTCTGTTTCAAACGCTTTAAGGAGTTGGTTTCCCCATAGGCCGAGTCCGAGGACCATACAATGCCTTGGTTCTGTCCAAAACTCTTTTAAGTAGTTGGTTTCCCCATAGGCCCGAGTCCGAGGACCACACAATGCCTTGGTTCTGTCCAAAACTCTTTTAAGT
Source organism: Quercus robur (assembly GCF_932294415.1). Taxonomy (NCBI): domain Eukaryota; kingdom Viridiplantae; phylum Streptophyta; class Magnoliopsida; order Fagales; family Fagaceae; genus Quercus; species Quercus robur. Next base: position 32,456,390 of record NC_065537.1, on the reverse strand, counting down.
AGTTGGTTTCCCCATAGGCCCGAGTCCGAGGATCATACAGTGCCTTGGTTCTGTCCAAAACTCTTTTAAGTAGTTGGTTTCCCCATAGGATTGAGTCTGAGGACCATACAATGTCTTGGTTCAGTCCAAAACTCTTTTAATTTTTCTTTTAAGTAGTTGGTTTCCCCATAGCCCCGAGTCCGAGGACCATACAGTGCCTTACTTCTGTCCAAAACTCTTTTAAGTAGTTGGTTTCCCCATAGGCCAAGTCCGAGGACCATACAATGCCTTGGTTTTGTCCAGAACTCTTTTAATATTTCTTTTAAGTAGTAGGTTTCCCTATAGGCCCGAGTCCGAGGACCACACAATACCTTGGTTCTGCTAAAAACACTTTTAAGTAGTTGGTTTCCCCATAGGCTTGAGTCCGAGGACCATACAGTGCCTTGGTTCTGTCCAAAACTCTTTTAAGTAGTTGGTTTCCCCATAGGCCAAGTCCGAGGACCATACAATGCCTTGGTTTTGTCCAGAACTCTTTTAATATTTCTTTTAAGTAGTAGGTTTCCCTATAGGCCCGAGTCCGAAGACCACACAATGCCTTGGTTCTGCCAAAAACCTTTTTAAGTAGTTGGTTTCCCCATAGGCTTGAGTCCGAGGACCATACAGTGCCTTGGTTCAGTCCAAAACTCTTTTAATCTTTCTTTTAAGTAGTTGGTTTCCCCATAGGCCCGAGTCCAAGGACCATACAGTGCCTTACTTCTGTCCGAAAGTCTTTTAAGTAGTTGGTTTCCCCATAGGCTTGAGTCCAGGGACCATACAGTGCCTTGGTTCTGTTTAAAACTCTTTAAGGAGTTGGTTTCCCCATAGGCCGAGTCCGAGGACCATACAATGCCTTGGTTCTGTCCAGAACTCTTTTAATCTTTCTTTTAAGTAGTTGGTTTCCCTATAGGCCCGAGTCCGAGGACCATATAGTGCCTTGGTTCTGTCCAAAATCCTTTTAAGTAGTTGGTTTCCCCATAGGCTTGAGTCCAGGACCATACAGTGCCATGGTTCTGTCCAAAACTCTTTAAGGAGTTGGTTTCCCCATAGGCCGAGTCCGAGGACCATACAATGCCTTGGTTCTATCCAGAACTCTTTTAATCTTTCTTTTAAGTAGTTGGTTTCCCTATAGGCCCGAGTCCGAGGCCCATATAGTGCCTTGGTTCTGTCCAAAAACCTTTTAAGTACTTGGTTTCCCCATAGGCTTGAGTCCGACGACCATACAGTGCCTTGGTTCTGTCCAAAACTCTTTTAATCTGTCTTTTAAGTTGTTGGTTTACCTATAGGTTCGAGTCCGAGGATAATACAGTGCCTTGGTTCTGTCCAGAACTCTTTTAATCTTTCTTTTAAGTAGTTGGTTTCCTTATAGGCTTGAGTCCGAGGACCATACAGTGCCTTGGTTCTATCAAAAACCCTTTTAAGTAGTTGGTTTCCCCATAGGCTTAAGTCCGAGGACCATACAGTGCCTTGGTTCTGTCCAAAACTGTTTTAAGGAGTTGGTTTCCCCATAGGCCGAGTCCGAGGACCATACAATGCCTTGGTTCTGGCCAGAACTCTTTTAATCTTTCTTTTAAGTAGTTGGTTTTACTATAGGCCCGAGTCCGAGGGCCATATAGTGCCTTGGTTCTATCCAAAACCCTTTTAAGTAGTTGGTTTCCGCATAGGCTTGAGTCCGAGGAGCGTACAGTGCCTTGGTTCTGTCAAAAACCCTTTTAAGTAGTAGGTTTCCCCTTAGGCTTGAGACCGAGGACAATACAGTGCCTTGGTTCTGTCCAAAGCTCTTTTAAGTAGTTGGTTTCCCCATAGGCTTGAGTCCGAGGACCATACAGTGCCTTGGTTCTGTCCAAAACTCTTTTAATCTTTCTTTTAAGTAGTTGGTTTCCCCTCAGGCCCGAGTCCGAGGATCATACATTGCCTTGGTTCTGTCCAAAACTCTTTTAAGTAGTTGGTTTCTCCATAGGCCCGAGTCCGAGGACCACACAATGCCTTGGTTCTGTCCAAAACTCTTTTAATCTTTCTTTTAAGTAGTTGGTTTCCCTATAGGACCGAGTCCGAGGATCATACAGTGCCTTGGTTCTGTCCAAAACTCTTTTAAGTAGTTGGTTTCCCCATAGGATTGAGTCCGAGGACCATACAATGACTTGGTTAAGTCCAAAACTCTTTTAATCTTTCTTTTAAGTAGTTGGTTTCCCCATAGCCCCGAGTCCGAGGACCATACAGTGCCTTACTTCTGTCCAAAACTCTTTTAAGTAGTTGGTTTCCCCATAGGCCAAGTCCGAGGACCATACAATGCCTTGGTTTTGTCCAGAACTCTTTTAATATTTCTTTTAAGTAGTAGGTTTCCCTATAGGCCCGAGTCCGAGGACCACACAATACCTTGGTTCTGCTAAAAACACTTTTAAGTAGTTGGTTTCCCCATAGGCTTGAGTCCGAGGACCATACAGTGCCTTGGTTCAGTCCAAAACTCTTTTAATCTTTCTTTTAAGTAGTTGGTTTCCCCATAGGCCCGAGTCCAAGGACCATACAGTGCCTTGGTTCTGTCCAAAACCCTTTTAAGTACTTGGTTTCTCCATAGGCTTGAGTCCGACGACCATACAGTGCCTTGGTTCTGTCCAAAACTCTTTTAATCTGTCTTTTAAGTTGTTGGTTTACCTATAGGCTCGAGTCCGAGGATAATACAGTGCCATGGTTCTGTCCAGAACTCTTTTAATCTTTCTTTTAAGTAGTTGGTTCCCTTATAGGCTTGAGTCCGAGGACCATACAGTGCCATGGTTCTATCAAAAACCCTTTTAAGTAGTTGGTTTCCCCATAGGCTTAAGTCCGAGGACCATACAGTGCCTTGGTTCTGTCCAAAACCGTTTTAAGGAGTTGGTTTCCCCATAGGCCGAGTCCGAGGACCATACAATGCCTTGGTTCTGGCCAGAACTCTTTTAATCTTTCTTTTAAGTAGTTGGTTTCACTATAGGCCCGAAACCGAGGGCCATATAGTGCCTTGGTTCTATCCAAAACCCTTTTAAGTAGTTGGTTTCCGCATAGGCTTGAGTCCGAGGAGCGTACAGTGCCTTGGTTCTGTCAAAAACCATTTTAAGAAGTAGGTTTCCCCTTAAGCTTAAGTCCGAGGACCATACAGTGCCTTGGTTCTGTTTAAAACTCTTTAAGGAGTTGGTTTCCCCATAGGCCGAGTCCGAGGACCATACAATGCCTTGGTTCTGTCCAGAACTCTTTTAATCTTTCTTTTGAGTAGTTGGTTTCCCTATAGGCCCGAGTCTGAGGACCATATAGTGCCTTGGTTCTGTCTAAAACCCTTTTAAGTAGTTGGTTTCCCCATAGGCTCGAGTCCGAGGATAATACAGTGCCATGGTTCTGTCCAGAACTCTTTTAATCTTTCTTTTAAGTAGTTGGTTCCCTTATAGGCTTGAGTCCGAGGACCATACAGTGCCATGGTTCTATCAAAAACCCTTTTAAGTAATTGGTTTCCCCATAGGCTTAAGTCCGAGGACCATACAGTGCCTTGGTTCTGTTTAAAACTCTTTAAGGAGTTGGTTTCCCCATAGGCCGAGTCCGAGGACCATACAATGCCTTGGTTCTGTCCAGAACTCTTTTAATCTTTCTTTTAAGTAGTTGGTTTCCCTATAGGCCCGAGTCTGAGGACCATATAGTGCCTTGGTTCTGTCCAAAACCCTTTTAAGTAGTTGGTTTCCCCATAGGCTTGAGTCCAGGACCATACAGTGCCATGGTTCTGTCCAAAACTCTTTAAGGAGTTGGTTTCCCCATAGGCCGAGTCCGAGGACCATACAATGCCTTGGTTCTGTCCAGAACTCTTTTAATCTTTCTTTTAAGTAGTTGGTTTCCCTATAGGCCCGAGTCCGAGGCCCATATAGTGCCTTGGTTCTGTCCAAAACCCTTTTAAGTACTTGGTTTCCCCATAGGCTTGAGTCCGACGACCATACAGTGCCTTGGTTCTGTCCAAAACTCTTTTAATCTGTCTTTTAAGTTGTTGGTTTACCTATAGGCTCGAGTCCGAGGATAATACAGTGCCTTGGTTCTGTCCAGAACTCTTTTAATCTTTCTTTTAAGTAGTTGGTTTCCTTATAGGCTTGAGTCCGAGGACCATACAGTGCCTTGGTTCTATCAAAAACCCTTTTAAGTAGTTGGTTTCCCCATAGGCTTTAGTCCGAGGAACATACAGTGCCTTGGTTCTGTCCAAAACTGTTTTAAGGAGTTGGTTTCCCCATAGGCCGAGTCCGAGGACCATACAATGCCTTGGTTCTGGCCAGAACTCTTTTAATCTCTCTTTTAAGTAGTTGGTTTCACTATAGGCCCGAGTCCGAGGGCCATATAGTGCCTTGGTTCTATCCAAAACCCTTTTAAGTAGTTGGTTTCCGCATAGGCTTGAGTCCGAGGAGCGTACAGTGCCTTGGTTCTGTGAAAAACCCTTTTAAGAAGTAGGTTTCCCCTTAGGCTTGAGACCGAGGACAATACAGTGCCTTGGTTCTGTCCAAAGCTCTTTTAAGTACTTGGTTTCCCCATAGGCTTGAGTCCGAGGACCATACAGTGCCTTGGTTCTGTCCAAAACTCTTTTAATCTTTCTTTTAAGTAGTTGGTTTCCCCACAGGCCCGAGTCCGAGGATCATACATTGCCTTGGTTCTGTCCAAAACTCTTTTAAGTAGTTGGTTTCCCCATAGGCCGAGTCCGAGGACCATACAATGTCTTGGTTCAGTCCAAAACTCTTTTAATCTTTCTTTTAAGTAGTTGGTTTCCCCATAGCCTCGAGTCCGAGGACCATACAGTGCCTTAATTCTGTCCAAAACTCTTTTAAGTAGTTGGTTTCCCCATAGGCCAAGTCCGAGGACCATACAATGCCTTGGTTTTGTCCAGAACTCTTTTAATATTTCTTTTAAGTAGTAGGTTTCCCTATAGGCCCGAGTCCGAGGACCACACAACGCCTTGGTTCTGCCAAAAACACTTTTAAGTAGTTGGTTTCCCCATAGGCTTGAGTCCGAGGACCATACAGTGCCTTGGTTCAGTCCAAAACTCTTTTACTCTTTCTTTTAAGTAGTTGGTTTCCCCATAGGCCCGAGTCCAAGGACCATACAGTGCCTTGCTTCTTTCCAAAAGACTTTTAAGTAGTTGGTTTCCCCATAGGCTTGAGTCCAAGGACCATACAGTGCCTTGGTTCTGTCCAAAACTCTTTTAAGTAGTTGGTTTCCACATAGGTCCGAGTCCGAGGACCATACAATGCCTTGGTTCTATCCAAAACTCTTTTAATCTTTCTTTTAAGTAGTTGGTTTCCCCATAGGACCGAGTCCGAGGATCATACAGTGTCTTGGTTCTGTCCGAAACTCTTTTAAGTAGTTGGTTTCCCCATAGGCCCGAGTCCGAGGAACATACAATGCCTTGGTTCTATCCAAAACTCTTTTAATCTTTCTTTTAAGTAGTTGGTTTTCCCATAGGCCCGAGTTCGAGGACCATACAGTGCCTTAGTTCTGTCCAAAACTCTTTTAAGTAGTTGGTTTCCCCATAGGCTTGAGTCCGAGGACCATACAATGTCTTGGTTCAGTCCAAAACTCTTTTAATCTTTCTTTTAAGTAGTTGGTTTCCCCATAGGCCCGAGCTCGAGGACCATACAGTGCCTTAGTTCTGTCCAAAACTCTTTTAAGTAGTTGGTTTCCCCATAGGCCAAGTCCGAGGACCATACAATGCCTTGGTTTTGTCTAGAACTCTTTTAATATTTCTTTTAAGTAGTAGGTTTCCCTATAGGCCCGAGTCCGAGGACCACACAATGCCTTGGTTCTGCCAAAAACCCTTTTAAGTAGTTGGTTTCCCCATAGGCTTGAGTCCAAGGACCATACAGTGCCTTGGTTCAGTCCAAAACTCTTTTAATCTTTCTTTTAAGTAGTTGGTTTCCCCATAGGCCCGAGTCCAAGGACCATACAGTGCCTTGCTTCTGTCCGAAAGTCTTTTAAGTAGTTGGTTTCCCCATAGGCTTGAGTCCAAGGACCATACAGTGCCTTGGTTCTGTTTAAAACTCTTTAAGGAGTTCGTTTCCCCATAGGCCGAGTCCGAGGACCATACAATGCCATGGTTCTGTCCAGAACTCTTTTAATCTGTCTTTTAAATAGTTGGTTTACCTATAGGCTCGAGTCTGAGGCCCATATAGTGCCTTGGTTCTGTCCAAAACCCTTTTAAGTACTTGGTTTCCCCATAGGCTTGAGTCCGACGACCATACAGTGCCTTGGTTCTGTCCAAAACTCTTTTAATCTGTCTTTTAAATAGTTGGTTTACCTATAGGCTCGAGTCCGAGGATAATACAGTGCCTTGGTTCTGTCCAGAACTCTTTTAATCTTTCTTTTAAGTAGTTGGTTTCCCTATAGGCTTGAGTCCGAGGACCATACAGTGCCTTGGTTCTATCAAAAACCCTTTTAAGTAGTTGGTTTCCCCATAGGCTTAAGTCCGAGGACCATACAGTGCCTTGGTTCTGTCCAAAACTGTTTTAATGAGTTGGTTTCCCCATAGGCCGAGTCCGAGGACCATACAATGCCTTGGTTCTGCCCAGAACTCTTTTAATCTTTCTTTTAAGTAGTTGGTTTCACTATAGGCCCGAGTCCGAGGGCCATATAGTGCCTTGGTTCTATCCAAAACCCTTTTAAGTAGTTGGTTTCCGCATAGGCTTGAGTCCGAGGACCATACAGTGCCTTGGTTCTGTCAAAAACCCTTTTAAGTAGTAGGTTTCCCCTTAGGTTTGAGACCGAGGACAATACAGTGCCTTGGTTCTTTCCAAAGCTCTTTTATGTACTTGGTTTCCCCATAGGCTTGAGTCCGAGGACCATACAGTGCCTTGGTTCTGTCCAAAACTCTTTTAATCTTTCTTTTAAGTAGTAGGTTTCCCCACAGGCCCGAGTCCGAGGATCATACATTGCCTTGGTTCTGTCCAAAACTCTTTTAAGTAGTTGGTTTCCCCATAGGCCCGAGTCCGAGGACCACACAATGCGTTGGTTCTATCCAAAACTCTTTTAATCTTTCTTTTAAGTAGTTGGTTTCCCTATAGGACCGAGTCCGAGGATCATACAGTGCCTTGGTTCTGTCCAAAACTCGTTTAACTAGTTGGTTTCCCCATAGGATTGAGTCCGAGGACCATACAATGTCTTGGTTCAGTCCAAAACTCTTTTAATCTTTCTTTTAAGTAGTTGGTTTCCCCATAGCCCCGAGTCCGAGGACCATACAGTGCCTTAATTCTGTCCAAAACTCTTTTAAGTAGTTGGTTTACCCATAGGCCAAGTCCGAGGACCATACAATGCCTTGGTTTTGTCCAGAACTCTTTTAATATTTCTTTTAAGTAGTAGGTTTCCCTATAGGCCCGAGTCCGAGGACCACACAACGCCTTGGTTCTGCCAAAAACACTTTTAAGTAGTTGGTTTCCCCATAGGCTTGAGTCCGAGGACCATACAGTGCCTTGGTTTAGACCAAAACTCTTTTAATCTTTCTTTTAAGTATTTGGTTTCCCCATAGGCTTGAGACCAAGGACCATACAGTGCCTTGGTTCAGTCCAAAACTCTTTTAATCTTTCTTTTAAGTAGTTGGTTTCCCCATAGGCCCGAGTCCATGGACCATACAGTGCCTTGCTTCTGTCCGAAAGTCTTTTAAGTAGTTGGTTTCCCCATAGGCTTGAGTCCAAGGACCATACAGTGCCTTGGTTCTGTTTAAAACTCTTTAAGGAGTTGGTTTCCCCATAGGCCGAGTCCGAGGACCATACAATGCCTTGGTTCTGTCCAGAACTCTTTTAATCTTTCTTTTAAGTAGTTGGTTTCCCTATAGGCCCGAGTCCGAGGCCCATATAGTGCCTTGGTTCTGTCCAAAACCCTTTTAAGTACTTGGTTTCCCCATAGGCTTGAGTCCGACGACCATACAGTGCCTTGTTTCTGTCCAAAACTCTTTTAATCTGTCTTTTAAGTAGTTGGTTTACCTATAGGCTCGAGTCCGAGGATAATACAGTGCCTTGGTTCTGTCCAGACGTCTTTTAATCTTTCTTTTAAGTAGTTGGTTTCCCTATAGGCTTCAGTCCGAGGACCATACAGTGCCTTGGTTCTATTAAAAACCCTTTTAAGTAGTTGGCTTCCCCATAGGCTTAAGTCCGAGGACCATACAGTGCCTTGGTTCTGTCCAAAACTCTTTTAAGGAGTTGGTTTCCCCATAGGCCGAGTCCGAGGACCATACAATGCCTTGGTTCTGCCCAGAACTCTTTTAATCTTTCTTTTAAGTAGTTGGTTTCACTATAGGCCCGAGTCCGAGGGCCATATAGTGCCTTGGTTCTATCCAAAACCCTTTTAAGTAGTTGGTTTCCGCATAGGCTTGAGTCCGAGGAGCGTACACTGCCTTGATTCTGTCAAAAACCCTTTTAAGTAGTAGGTTTCCCCTTAGGCTTGAGACCGAGGACAATACAGTGCCTTGGTTCTGTCCAAAGCACTTTTAAGTACTTGGTTTCCCCATAGGCTTGAGTCCGAGGACCATACAGTGCCTTGGTTCTGTCCAAAACTCTTTTAATCTTTCTTTTAAGTACTTGGTTTCCCCTCAGGCCCGAGTCCGAGGATCATACATTGCCTTGGTTCCGTCCAAAACTCTTTTAAGTAGTTGGTTTCCCCATAGGCCCGAGTCCGAGGACCACACAATGCCTTGGTTCTGTCCAAAACTCTTTTAATCTTTCTTTTAAGTAGTTGGTTTCCCTATAGGACCGAGTCCGAGGATCATACAGTGCCTTGGTTCTGTCCAAAACTCTTTTAAGTAGTTGGTTTCCCCATAGGATTGAGTCCGAGGACCATACAATGTCTTCGTTCAGTCCAAAACTCTTTTAATCTTTCTTTTAAGTAGTTGGTTTCCCCAAAGCCCCGAGTCCGAGGACCATACAGTGCCTTAATTCTGTCCAAAACTCTTTTATGTAGTTGGTTTCCCCATAGGCCAAGTCCGAGGACCATACAATGCCTTGGTTTTGTCCAGAACTCTTTTAATATTTCTTTTAAGTAGTAGGTTTCCCTATAGGCCCGAGTCCGAGGACCACACAACGCCTTGGTTCTGCCAAAAACGCTTTTAAGTAGTTGGTTTCCCCATAGGCTTGAGTCCGAGGACCATACAGTGCCTTGGTTCTGTCCAAAACTCTTTTAATCTTTCTTTTAAGTACTTGGTTTCCCCTCAGGCCCGAGTCCGAGGACCATACAGTGCCTTGGTTCTGTCCAAAACTCTTTTAATCTTTCTTTTAAGTAGTTGGTTTCCCCATAGGCTTGAGTCCAAGGACCATACAGTGCCTTGGTTCAGTCCAAAACTCTTTTAATCTTTCTTTTAAGTAGTTGGTTTCCCCATAGGCCCGGGTCCAAGGACCATACAGTGCCTTGCTTCTGTCCGAAAGTCTTTTAAGTAGTTGGTTTCCCCATAGGCTTGAGTCCAAGGACCATACAGTGCCTTGGTTCTGTTTAAAACTCTTTAAGGAGTTGGTTTCCCCATAGGCCGAGTCCGAGGACCATACAATGCCTTGGTTTTGTCCAGAACTCTTTTAATATTTCTTTTAAGTAGTAGGTTTCCCTATAGGCCCGAGTCCGAGGACCACACAATGCCTTGGTTCTGCCAAAAACACTTTTAAGTAGTTGGTTTCCCCATAGGCTTGAGTCCGAGGACCATACAGTGCCTTGGTTTAGACCAAAACTCTTTTAATCTTTCTTTTAAGTAGTTGGTTTCCCCATAGGCTTGATCCAAGGACCATACAGTGCCTTGGTTCAGTCCAAAACTCTTTTAATCTTTCTTTTAAGTAGTTGGTTTCCCCATAGGCCCGAGTCCAAGGACCATACAGTGCCTTGCTTCTGTCCGAAAGTCTTTTAAGTAGTTGGTTTCCCCATAGGCTTGAGTCCAAGGACCATACAGTGCCTTGGTTCTGTTTAAAACTCTTTAAGGAGTTGGTTTCCCCATAGGCCGAGTCCGAGGACCATACAATGCCTTGGTTCTGTCCAGAACTCTTTTAATCTTTCTTTTAAGTAGTTGGTTTCCCTATAGGCCCGAGTCCGAGGCCCATATAGTGCCTTGGTTCTGTCCAAAACCCTTTTAAGTACTTGGTTTCCCCATAGGCTTGAGTCCGACGACCATACAGTGCCTTGGTTCTGTCCAAAACTCTTTTAATCTGTCTTTTAAGTAGTTCGTTTACCTATAGGCTCGAGTCCGAGGATAATACAGTGCCTTGGTTCTGTCCAGAACTCTTTTAATCTTTCTTTTAAGTAGTTGGTTTCCCTATAGGCTTGAGTCCGAGGACCATACAGTGCCTTGGTTCTATTATAAACCCTTTTAAGTAGTTGGTTTCCCCATAGGCTTAAGTCCGAGGACCATACAGTGCCTTGATTCTGTCCAAAACTGTTTTAAGGAGTTGGTTTCCCCATAGGCCGAGTCCGAGGACCATACAATGCCTTGGTTCTGCCCAGAACTCTTTTAATCTTTCTTTTAAGTAGTTGGTTTCACTATAGGCCCAAGTCCGAGGGCCATATAGTGCCTTGGTTCTATCCAAAACCCTTTTAAGTAGTTGGTTTCCGCATAGGCTTGAGTCCGAGGAGCGTACAGTGCCTTGATTCTGTCAAAAACCCTTTTAAGTAGTAGGTTTCCCCTTAGCCTTGAGACCGAGGACAATACAGTGCCTTGGTTCTGTCCAAAGCTCTTTTAAGTACTTGGTTTCCCCATAGGCTTGAGTCCGAGGACCATACAGTGCCTTGGTTCTGTCCAAAACTCTTTTAAGTAGTTGGTTTCCCCATAGGCCCGAGTCCGAGGAACACACAATGCGTTGGTTCTGTCCAAAACTCTTTTAATCTTTCTTTTAAGTAGTTGGATTCCCTATAGGACCGAGTCCGAGGATCATACAGTGCCTTGGTTCTGTCCAAAACTCGTTTAACTAGTTGGTTTCCCCATAGGATTGAGTCCGAGGACCATACAATGTCTTGGTTCAGTCCAAAACTCTTTTAATCTTTCTTTTAAGTAGTTGGTTTCCCCATAGCCCCGAGTCCGAGGACCATACAGTGCCTTAATTCTGTCCAAAACTCTTTTAAGTAGTTGGTTTCCCCATAGGCCAAGTCCGAGGACCATACAATGCCTTGGTTTTGTCCTGAACTCTTTTAATATTTCTTTTAAGTAGTAGGTTTCCCTATAGGCCCGAGTCCGAGGACCACACAACGCCTTGGTTCTGCCAAAAACACTTTTAAGTAATTGGTTTCCCCATAGGCTTGAGTCCGAGGACCATACAGTGCCTTGGTTTAGACCAAAACTCTTTTAATCTTTCTTTTAAGTAGTTGGTTTCCCCATAGGCTTGAGACCAAGGACCATACAGTGCCTTGGTTCAGTCCAAAACTCTTTTAATCTTTCTTTTAAGTAGTTGGTTTCCCCATAGGCCCGAGTCCATGGACCATACAGTGCCTTGCTTCTGTCCGAAAGTCTTTTAAGTAGTTGGTTTCCCCATAGGCTTGAGTCCAAGGACCATACAGTGCCTTGGTTCTGTTTAAAACTCTTTAAGGAGTTGGTTTCCCCATAGGCCGAGTCCGAGGACCATACAATGCCTTGGTTCTGTCCAGAACTCTTTTAATCTTTCTTTTAAGTAGTTGGTTTCCCTATAGGCCCGAGTCCGAGGCCCATATAGTGCCTTGGTTCTGTCCAAAACCCTTTTAAGTACTTGGTTTCCCCATAGGCTTGAGTCCGACGACCATACAGTGCCTTGGTTCTGTCCAAAACTCTTTTAATCTGTCTTTTAAGTAGTTGGTTTACCTATAGGCTCGAGTCCGAGGATAATACAGTGCCTTGGTTCTGTCCAGACGTCTTTTAATCTTTCTTTTAAGTAGTTGGTTTCCCTATAGGCTTAAGTCCGAGGACCATACAGTGCCTTGGTTCTGTCCAAAACTCTTTTAAGGAGTTGGTTTCCCCATAGGCCGAGTCCGAGGACCATACAATGCCTTGGTTCTGCCCAGAACTCTTTTAATCTTTCTTTTAAGTAGTTGGTTTCACTATAGGCCCGAGTCCGAGGGCCATATAGTGCCTTGGTTCTATCCAAAACCCTTTTAAGTAGTTGGTTTCCGCATAGGCTTGAGTCCGAGGAGCGTACACTGCCTTGATTCTGTCAAAAACCCTTTTAAGTAGTAGGTTTCCCCTTAGGCTTGAGACCGAGGACAATACAGTGCCTTGGTTCTGTCCAAAGCACTTTTAAGTACTTGGTTTCCCCATAGGCTTGAGTCCGAGGACCATACAGTGCCTTGGTTCTGTCCAAAACTCTTTTAATCTTTCTTTTAAGTACTTGGTTTCCCCTCTGGCCCGAGTCCGAGGATCATACATTGCCTTGGTTCCGTCCAAAACTCTTTTAAGTAGTTGGTTTCCCCATAGGCCCGAGTCCGAGGACCACACAATGCCTTGGTTCTGTCCAAAACTCTTTTAATCTTTCTTTTAAGTAGTTGGTTTCCCTATAGGACCGAGTCCGAGGATCATACAGTGCCTTGGTTCTGTCCAAAACTCTTTTAAGTAGTTGGTTTCCCCATAGGATTGAGTCCGAGGACCATACAATGTCTTCGTTCAGTCCAAAACTCTTTTAATCTTTCTTTTAAGTAGTTGGTTTCCCCAAAGCCCCGAGTCCGAGGACCATACAGTGCCTTAATTCTGTCCAAAACTCTTTTATGTAGTTGGTTTCCCCATAGGCCAAGTCCGAGGACCATACAATGCCTTGGTTTTGTCCAGAACTCTTTTAATATTTCTTTTAAGTAGTAGGTTTCCCTATAGGCCCGAGTCCGAGGACCACACAACGCCTTGGTTCTGCCAAAAACGCTTTTAAGTAGTTGGTTTCCCCATAGGCTTGAGTCCGAGGACCATACAGTGCCTTGGTTCTGTCCAAAACTCTTTTAATCTTTCTTTTAAGTACTTGGTTTCCCCTCAGGCCCGAGTCCGAGGACCATACAGTGCCTTGGTTCTGTCCAAAACTCTTTTAATCTTTCTTTTAAGTAGTTGGTTTCCCCATAGGCTTGAGTCCAAGGACCATACAGTGCCTTGGTTCAGTCCAAAACTCTTTTAATCTTTCTTTTAAGTAGTTGGTTTCCCCATAGGCCCGGGTCCAAGGACCATACAGTGCCTTGCTTCTGTCCGAAAGTCTTTTAAGTAGTTGGTTTCCCCATAGGCTTGAGTCCAAGGACCATACAGTGCCTTGGTTCTGTTTAAAACTCTTTAAGGAGTTGGTTTCCCCATAGGCCGAGTCCGAGGACCATACAATGCCTTGGTTTTGTCCAGAACTCTTTTAATATTTCTTTTAAGTAGTAGGTTTCCCTATAGGCCCGAGTCCGAGGACCACACAATGCCTTGGTTCTGCCAAAAACACTTTTAAGTAGTTGGTTTCCCCATAGGCTTGAGTCCGAGGACCATACAGTGCCTTGGTTTAGACCAAAACTCTTTTAATCTTTCTTTTAAGTAGTTGGTTTCCCCATAGGCTTGATCCAAGGACCATACAGTGCCTTGGTTCAGTCCAAAACTCTTTTAATCTTTCTTTTAAGTAGTTGGTTTCCCCATAGGCCCGAGTCCAAGGACCATACAGTGCCTTGCTTCTGTCCGAAAGTCTTTTAAGTAGTTGGTTTCCCCATAGGCTTGAGTCCAAGGACCATACAGTGCCTTGGTTCTGTTTAAAACTCTTTAAGGAGTTGGTTTCCCCATAGGCCGAGTCCGAGGACCATACAATGCCTTGGTTCTGTCCAGAACTCTTTTAATCTTTCTTTTAAGTAGTTGGTTTCCCTATAGGCCCGAGTCCGAGGCCCATATAGTGCCTTGGTTCTGTCCAAAACCATTTTAAGTACTTGGTTTCCCCATAGGCTTGAGTCCGACGACCATACAGTGCCTTGGTTCTGTCCAAAACTCTTTTAATCTGTCTTTTAAGTAGTTCGTTTACCTATAGGCTCGAGTCCGAGGATAATACAGTGCCTTGGTTCTGTCCAGAACTCTTTTAATCTTTCTTTTAAGTAGTTGGTTTCCCTATAGGCTTGAGTCCGAGGACCATACAGTGCCTTGGTTCTATTATAAACCCTTTTAAGTAGTTGGTTTCCCCATAGGCTTAAGTCCGAGGACCATACAGTGCCTTGATTCTGTCCAAAACTGTTTTAAGGAGTTGGTTTCCCCATAGGCCGAGTCCGAGGACCATACAATGCCTTGGTTCTGCCCAGAACTCTTTTAATCTTTCTTTTAAGTAGTTGGTTTCACTATAGGCCCAAGTCCGAGGGCCATATAGTGCCTTGGTTCTATCCAAAACCCTTTTAAGTAGTTGGTTTCCGCATAGGCTTGAGTCCGAGGAGCGTACAGTGCCTTGATTCTGTCAAAAACCCTTTTAAGTAGTAGGTTTCCCCTTAGCCTTGAGACCGAGGACAATACAGTGCCTTGGTTCTGTCCAAAGCTCTTTTAAGTACTTGGTTTCCCCATAGGCTTGAGTCCGAGGACCATACAGTGCCTTGGTTCTGTCCAAAACTCTTTTAATCTTTCTTTTAAGTAGTTGGTTTCCCCACAGGCCCGAGTCCGAGGATCATACATTGCCTTGGTTCTGTCCAAAACTCTTTTAAGTAGTTGGTTTCCCCATAGGCCCGAGTCCGAGGAACACACAATGCGTTGGTTCTGTCCAAAACTCTTTTAATCTTTCTTTTAAGTAGTTGGATTCCCTATAGGACCGAGTCCGAGGATCATACAGTGCCTTGGTTCTGTCCAAAACTCGTTTAACTAGTTGGTTTCCCCATAGGATTGAGTCCGAGGACCATACAATGTCTTGGTTCAGTCCAAAACTCTTTTAATCTTTCTTTTAAGTAGTTGGTTTCCCCATAGCCCCGAGTCCGAGGACCATACAGTGCCTTAATTCTGTCAAAACTCTTTTAAGTAGTTGGTTTCCCCATAGGCCAAGTCCGAGGACCATACAATGCCTTGGTTTTGTCCAGAACTCTTTTAATATTTCTTTTAAGTAGTAGGTTTCCCTATAGGCCCGAGTCCGAGGACCACACAACGCCTTGGTTCTGCCAAAAACACTTTTAAGTAATTGGTTTCCCCATAGGCTTGAGTCCGAGGACCATACAGTGCCTTGGTTTAGACCAAAACTCTTTTAATCTTTCTTTTAAGTAGTTGGTTTCCCCATAGGCTTGAGACCAAGGACCATACAGTGCCTTGGTTCAGTCCAAAACTCTTTTAATCTTTCTTTTAAGTAGTTGGTTTCCCCATAGGCCCGAGTCCATGGACCATACAGTGCCTTGCTTCTGTCCGAAAGTCTTTTAAGTAGTTGGTTTCCCCATAGGCTTGAGTCCAAGGACCATACAGTGCCTTGGTTCTGTTTAAAACTCTTTAAGGAGTTGGTTTCCCCATAGGCCGAGTCCGAGGACCATACAATGCCTTGGTTCTGTCCAGAACTCTTTTAATCTTTCTTTTAAGTAGTTGGTTTCCCTATAGGCCCGAGTCCGAGGCCCATATAGTGCCTTGGTTCTGTCCAAAACCCTTTTAAGTACTTGGTTTCCCCATAGGCTTGAGTCCGACGACCATACAGTGCCTTGGTTCTGTCCAAAACTCTTTTAATCTGTCTTTTAAGTAGTTGGTTTACCTATAGGCTCGAGTCCGAGGATAATACAGTGCCTTGGTTCTGTCCAGACGTCTTTTAATCTTTCTTTTAAGTAGTTGGTTTCCCTATAGGCTTCAGTCCGAGGACCATACAGTGCCTTGGTTCTATTAAAAACCCTTTTAAGTAGTTGGTTTCCCCATAGGCTTAAGTCCGAGGACCATACAGTGCCTTGGTTCTGTCCAAAACTCTTTTAAGGAGTTGGTTTCCCCATAGGCCGAGTCCGAGGACCATACAATGCCTTGGTTCTGCCCAGAACTCTTTTAATCTTTCTTTGAAGTAGTTGGTTTCACTATAGGCCCGAGTCCGAGGGCCATATAGTGCCTTGGTTCTATCCAAAACCCTTTTAAGTAGTTGGTTTCCGCATAGGCTTGAGTCCGAGGAGCGTACACTGCCTTGATTCTGTCAAAAACCCTTTTAAGTAGTAGGTTTCCCCTTAGGCTTGAGACCGAGGACAATACAGTGCCTTGGTTCTGTCCAAAGCTCTTTTAAGTACTTGGTTTCCCCATAGGCTTGAGTCCGAGGACCATACAGTGCCTTGGTTCTGTCCAAAACTCTTTTAATCTTTCTTTTAAGTACTTGGTTTCCCCTCAGGCCCGAGTCCGAGGATCATACATTGCCTTGGTTCTGTCCAAAACTCTTTTAAGTAGTTGGTTTCCCCATAGGCCCGAGTCCGAGGACCACACAATGCCTTGGTTCTGTCCAAAACTCTTTTAATCTTTCTTTTAAGTAGTTGGTTTCCCTATAGGACCGAGTCCGAGGATCATACAGTGCCTTGGTTCTGTCCAAAACTCTTTTAAGTAGTTGGTTTCCCCATAGGATTGAGTCCGAGGACCATACAATGTCTTCGTTCAGTCCAAAACTCTTTTAATCTTTCTTTTAAGTAGTTGGTTTCCCCAAAGCCCCGAGTCCGAGGACCATACAGTGCCTTAATTCTGTCCAAAACTCTTTTATGTAGTTGGTTTCCCCATAGGCCAAGTCCGAGGACCATACAATGCCTTGGTTTTGTCCAGAACTCTTTTAATATTTCTTTTAAGTAGTAGGTTTCCCTATAGGCCCGAGTCCGAGGACCACACAACGCCTTGGTTCTGCCAAAAACGCTTTTAAGTAGTTGGTTTCCCCGTAGGCTTGAGTCCGAGGACCATACAGTGCCTTGGTTCTGTCCAAAACTCTTTTAATCTTTCTTTTAAGTAGTTGGTTTCCCCATAGGCTTGAGTCCAAGGACCATACAGTGCCTTGGTTCAGTCCAAAACTCTTTTAATCTTTCTTTTAAGTAGTTGGTTTCCCCATAGGCCCGGGTCCAAGGACCATACAGTGCCTTGCTTCTGTCCGAAAGTCTTTTAAGTAGTTGGTTTCCCCATAGGCTTGAGTCCAAGGACCATACAGTGCCTTGGTTCTGTTTAAAACTCTTTAAGGAGTTGGTTTCCCCATAGGCCGAGTCCGAGGACCATACAATGCCTTGGTTTTGTCCAGAACTCTTTTAATATTTCTTTTAAGTAGTAGGTTTCCCTATAGGCCCGAGTCCGAGGACCACACAACGCCTTGGTTCTGCCAAAAACACTTTTAAGTAGTTGGTTTCCCCATAGGCTTGAGTCCGAGGACCATACAGTGCCTTGGTTTAGACCAAAACTCTTTTAATCTTTCTTTTAAGTAGTTGGTTTCCCCATAGGCTTGATCCAAGGACCATACAGTGCCTTGGTTCAGTCCAAAACTCTTTTAATCTTTCTTTTAAGTAGTTGGTTTCCCCATAGGCCCGAGTCCAAGGACCATACAGTGCCTTGCTTCTGTCCGAAAGTCTTTTAAGTAGTTGGTTTCCCCATAGGCTTGAGTCCAAGGACCATACAGTGCCTTGGTTCTGTTTAAAACTCTTTAAGGAGTTGTTTTCCCCATAGGCCGAGTCCGAGGACCATACAATGCCTTGGTTCTGTCCAGAACTCTTTTAATCTTTCTTTTCAGTAGTTGGTTTCCCTATAGGCCCGAGTCCGAGGCCCATATAGTGCCTTGGTTCTGTCCAAAACCCTTTTAAGTACTTGGTTTCCCCATAGGCTTGAGTCCGACGACCATACAGTGCCTTGGTTCTGTCCAAAACTCTTTTAATCTGTCTTTTAAGTAGTTCGTTTACCTATAGGCTCGAGTCCGAGGATAATACAGTGCCTTGGTTCTGTCCAGAACTCTTTTAATCTTTCTTTTAAGTAGTTGGTTTCCCTATAGGCTTGAGTCCGAGGACCATACAGTGCCTTGGTTCTATTATAAACCCTTTTAAGTAGTTGGTTTCCCCATAGGCTTAAGTCCGAGGACCATACAGTGCCTTGATTCTGTCCAAAACTGTTTTAAGGAGTTGGTTTCCCCATAGGCCGAGTCCGAGGACCATACAATGCCTTGGTTCTGTCCAGAACTCTTTTAATCTTTCTTTTAAGTAGTTGGTTTCACTATAGGCCCAAGTCCGAGGGCCATATAGTGCCTTGGTTCTATCCAAAACCCTTTTAAGTAGTTGGTTTCCGCATAGGCTTGAGTCCGAGGAGCGTACAGTGCCTTGATTCTGTCAAAAACCCTTTTAAGTAGTAGGTTTCCCCTTAGGCTTGAGACCGAGGACAATACAGTGCCTTGGTTCTGTCCAAAGCTCTTTTAAGTACTTGGTTTCCCCATAGGCTTGAGTCCGAGGACCATACAGTGCCTTGGTTCTGTCCAAAACTCTTTTAATCTTTCTTTTAAGTAGTTGGTTTCCCCTCAGGCCCGAGTTCGAGGATCATACATTGCCTTGGTTCTGTCCAAAACTCTTTTAAGTAGTTGGTTTCCCCATAGGCCCGAGTCCGAGGACCACACAATGCCTTGGTTCTGTCCAAAACTCTTTTAATCTTTCTTTTAAGTAGTTAGTTTCCCTATAGGACCGAGTCCGAGGATCATACAGTGCCTTGGTTCTGTCCAAAACTCTTTTAAGTAGTTGGTTTTCCCATAGGATTGAGTCCGAGGACCATACAATGTCTTAGTTCAGTCCAAAACTCTTTTAATCTTTCTTTTAAGTAGTTGGTTTCCCCATAGCCCCGAGTCCGAGGACCATACAGTGCCTTAATTCTGTCCAAAACTCTTTTAAGTAGTTGGTTTCCCCATAGGCCAAGTCCGAGGACCATACAATGCCTTGGTTTTGTCCAGAACTCTTTTAATATTTCTTTTAAGTAGTAGGTTTCCCTATAGGCCCGAGTCCGAGGACCACACAACGCCTTGGTTCTGCCAAAAACACTTTTAAGTAGTTGGTTTCCCCATAGGCTTGAGTCCGAGGACCATACAGTGCCTTGGTTCTGTCCAAAACTCTTTTAATCTTTCTTTTAAGTAGTTGGTTTCCCCATAGGCTTGAGTCCAAGGACCATACAGTGCCTTGGTTCAGTCCAAAACTCTTTTAATCTTTCTTTTAAGTAGTTGGTTTACCCATAGGCCCGAGTCCAAGGACCATACAGTGCCTTGCTTCTGTCCGAAAGTCTTTTAAATAGTTGGTTTCCCCATAGGCTTGAGTCCAAGGACCATACAGTGCCTTGGTTCTGTTTAAAACTCTTTAAGGAGTTGGTTTCCCCATAGGCCGAGTCCGAGGACCATACAATGCCTTGGTTCTGTCCAGAACTCTTTTAATCTTTTTTTTAAGTAGTTGGTTTCCCTATAGGCCCGAGTCCGAGGACCATATAGTGCCTTGGTTCTGTCCAAAACCCTTTTAAGTAGTTGGTTTCCCCATAGGCTTGAGTCCAGGACCATACAGTGCCATGGTTCTGTCCAAAACTCTTTAAGGAGTTGGTTTCCCCATAGGCCGAGTCCGAGGACCATACAATGCCTTGGTTCTGTCCAGAACTCTTTTAATCTTTCTTTTAAGTAGTTGGTTTCCCTATAGGCCCGAGTCCGAGTCCCATATAGTGCCTTGGTTCTGTCCAAAACCCTTTTAAGTACTTGGTTTCCCCATAGGCTTGAGTCCGACGACCATACAGTGCCTTGGTTCTGTCCAAAACTCTTTTAATCTGTCTTTTAAGTAGTTGGTTTACCTATAGGCTCGAGTCCGAGGATAATACAGTGCCTTGGTTCTGTCCAGAACTCTTTTAATCTTTCTTTTAAGTAGTTGGTTTCCCTATAGGCTTGAGTCCGAGGACCATACATTGCCTTGGTTCTATCAAAAACCCTTTTAAGTAGTTGGTTTCCGCATAGGCTTGAGTCCGAGGAGCGTACAGTGCCTTGATTCTGTGAAAAACCCTTTTAAGTAGTAGGTTTCCCCTTAGGCTTGAGACCGAGGACAATACAGTGCCTTGGTTCTGTCCAAAGCTCTTTTAAGTACTTGGTTTCCCCATAGGCTTGAGTCCGAGGACCATACAGTGCCTTGGTTCTGTCCAAAACTCTTTTAATCTTTCTTTTAAGTAGTTGGTTTACCTTTAGGCTCGAGTCCGAGGATAATACAGTGCCTTGGTTCTGTCCATAACTCTTTTAATCTTTCTTTTAAGTAGTTGGTTTCCTTATAGGCTTGAGTCCGAGGACCATACAGTGCCTTGGTTCTATCAAAAACCCTTTTAAGTAGTTGGTTTCCGCATAGGCTTGAGTCCGAGGAGCGTACACTGCCTTGATTCTGTCAAAAACCCTTTTAAGTAGTAGGTTTCCCCTTAGGCTTGAGACCGAGGACAATACAGTGCCTTGGTTCTGTCCAAAGCTCTTTTAAGTACTTGGTTTCCCCATAGGCTTGAGTCCGAGGACCATACAGTGCCTTGGTTCTGTCCAAAACTCTTTTAAGGAGTTGGTTTCCCCATAGGCCGAGTCCGAGAACCATACAATGCCTTGGTTCTGCCCAGAACTCTTTTAATCTTTCTTTTAAGTAGTTGGTTTCACTATAGGCCCGAGTCCGAGGAGCAAATAGTGCCTTGGTTCTATCCAAAACCCTTTTAAGTAGTTGGTTTCCGCATAGGCTTGAGTCCGAGGAGCGTACAGTGCCTTGGTTCTGTCAAAAACCCTTTTAAGTAGTAGGTTTCCCCTTAGGCTTGAGACCGAGGACAATACAGTGCCTTGGTTCTGTCCAAAACTCTTTTAATCTTTCTTTTAAGTAGTTGGTTTCCCTATAGGCCAAGTCCGAGGACCATACACTGCCTTGGTTCTGTCCAGAACTCTTTTGATCTTTCTTTTAAGTAGTTGGTTTCCCCATAGGCCCGAGTCCGAAGACCATACTGTGCCTTGGTTCTATCCAAAACTCTTTTCAGTAGTTGGTTTCCCTTTTGGTCGAGTCCAAGGACCATACAACACCTTGGTTCTGTCCAGAACTCTTTTAATCTTTCCTTTAAGTGGTTGGTTTCCCCATAGGCCCGAGTCTGGGCACCGTATAGTGCTCTGGTTCTGTCCAAAACCCTTTTAAGTAGTTGGTTTCGCCATAGGCTTGAGTCCGAGGACCATACAGTGCCTTAGTTCTGTCCATAACTCTTTTAAGTAATTGGTTTCCATATAGGCCCGAGTCCGAGGACCATACAATGCCTTAGTTCTATCCAAAACACTTTTAATCTTTCTTCTAAGTAGTTGGTTTCCCCATAGGCCCGAGTCCGAGGATCATCCAGTGCCTTGGTTCTGTCTAAAACTTTTTTAAGTAGTTGGTTTCCCATAGGCATGAGTCTGAGGACTGTTCTGTCCAAAACTCTTTTAAGTAGTTGGTTTCCCCATAGGCTTGAGTCCGAGGATCATACACTACCTTGGTTCTGTCCAAACTCTATTAAGTAGTTGGTTTCCCTATAATCCCGAGTCCGAGGACCATTCATTGCCTTGGTTTTTTCTAAAACTCTTTTAATCTTTCTTTCAAGTAGTTGGTTTCCCCACAGGCCCGACTCCGAGGATCATACAGTGCCTAGGTTCTGTCCAAAACTCTTTTCAGTAGTTGGTTTCCCTATAGGCTCGAGTCCGAGGAACATACAATGCCTTGGTTCTGTTAAAAACCCTTTTAAGTAGTTGGTTTCACCATAGGCCCAAGTCCGAGGACCATACAGTGCCTTGGTTCTGTCCAAAAGTCTATTAAGTAGTTGGTTTCCCCATAGGCTTAAGTCTGAGGATGATACAGTGCCTTGGTTCTGTCCAAAACTCTTTTAAGGAGTTGGTTTCCCCATAGGCCGAGTTTGAGGACCATAGAATGCCTTGGTTCTGTCCAGAACTCTTTTAATCTTTCTTTTAAGTAGTTGGTTTCCCCATAGGCCCGAGTCCGAGGATAATGCTGTGCCTTGGTTATTTCCAAAACTCTTTTAGGTAGTTGGTTTCCCCATAGGCCCGAGTCCGAGGACCATACAATGCCTTAGTTCTGTCCAAAACTCTTTTAATCTTTCTTTTAAGTAGTTGGTTTCCCCACAGCCCCGAGTCCGACGATAATAGAGCGCCTTGGTTCTGTCCAAAACTCTTTTAAGTAGTTGGTTTCCCCATAGGATTGAGTCCGAGGACCATACAGTGCCTTGGTTCTGTCCAAAACTCTTTTAATCTTTCTTTTAAGTAGTTGGTTTCCCCGTAGGCCCGAGTCTGAGGATAATACAGTGCCTTGGTTCTGTCCAAAACACTTTTAAGTAGTTGGTTTCCCCACAGGCCAAGTCCGAGGACCATACAATGCCTTTGTTCTATCCAGAACTCTTTTAATCTCACATTTAAGTGGTTGGTTTGCCCATTGGCCCGAGTCCGAGCACCATACAGTGCCTTGGTTCTTTCCAAAACTCTTTTAAGTAGTTGGTTTCCCCATAGGTCGAGTCCGAGGACCATACAATGAATTGGTTCTGTCCAGAACTCTTTTAATCTTTCTTTTAAGTAGTTGGTTTCCCTATAGGCCCGAGTCCGAGGGCCATATAGTGCCTTGGTTGTGTCCAAAACCCTTTTAAGTAGTTGGTTTCCGCATAGGCTTGAGTCCGAGGACCATACAGTGCCTAGGTTCTGTCCAAAACTCTTTTCAGTAGTTGGTTTCCCTATAGGCTTGAGTCCGAGGACCATACAATGCCTTGGTTCTGTCAAAAACCCTTTTAAGTAGTTGGTTTCCCCACAGTCTTGAGTCTGCGGACCATACAGTGCCTTGGTTCTGTCCAAAACACTTTTAACCTTTCTTTTAAGTAGTTGGTTTCCCCATAGGCCCGAGTCCGAGGATATTACAGTGCCTTGGTTATTTCCAAAACTCTTTTAAGTAGTTGTTTTCCCCATAGGCCCGAGTCCGAGGACCATACAATGCCTTAGTTCTGTCCAGAACTCTTTTAATCTCTCTTTTAAGTGGTTGGTTTGCCCATAGGCCCGAGTCCGAGGACCATACAGTGCCTTGGTTCTGTCCAAAATTCTTTTAAGTAGTTGGTTTCCCCATAGGCTTGAGTCCGAGGACCATACAGTGCCTTGGTTCTGTCCAAAACTCTTTTAAGTAGTTGATTTCCGCATAGGCCTGAGTCCGAGGACCATACAGTGCCGAGGTTCTGTCCAAAACTCTTTTCAGTAGTTGGTTTCCCTACAGGCTCGAGTCCGAGGACCATACAATGCCTTGGTTCTGTCCAAAACTCTTTTAAGTAGTTGGTTTCCCCATAGGCTTGAGTCCGAGGACCATACGGTGTCTTGGTTCTGTCCAAAATTCTTTTAATCTTTCTTTTAAGTAGTTGGTTTCCCCGTAGGCCCGAGTCTGAGGATAATACAGTTCCTTGGTTCTGTTCAAAACACTTTTAAGTAGTAGGTTTCCCCATAGGCCAAGTCCGAGGACCATACAATGCCTTGGTTCTATCCAGAACTCTTTTAATCTCACTTTTAAGTGGTTGGTTTGCCTATAGGCCCGAGTCCGAGGACCATACAGTACCTTGGTTTTGTCCAAAACTCTTTTAATCTTTCTTTTAAGTAGTTGGTTTCCCCGTAGGCCCGAGTCTGAGGATAATACAATGCCTTGGTTCTGTCCAAAACACTTTTAAGTAGTTGATTTCCCCGTAGGCCAAGTCCGAGGACCATACAATGCCTTGGTTCTATCTAGAACTCTTTTAATCTCTCTTTTAAGTGGTTGGTTTGCCCATAGGCCCGAGTCCGAGGACCATACAGTGCCTTGGTTCTGTCCAAAACTCTTTTAAGTAGTTGGTTTCCCCATAGGCTTGAGTCCGAGGACCATACAGTGCCTTGGTTCTGTCCAAAACACTTTTAATATTTCTTTTAAGTAGTTGGTTTCCCCGTAGGCCCGAGTCCAAGGATAATACAGTGCCTTGGATATGTCCAAAACACTTTTAAGTAGTTGGTTTCTCCATAGGTCGAGTCCGAGAACCATACAATGCCTTGGTTCTGTCCAGAACTCTTTTAATCTTTCTTTTAAGTAGTTGGTTTCCACATAGGCCCGAGTCCGAGGACCATACAGTGCCTTGGTTCTGTGTACAACCCTTTTAAGTAGTTGGTTTCCCCATAGGCTTGAGTCCGAGGACCATACAGTGCCTTGGTTCTGTCCAAAACTCTTTTAATCTTTCTTTTAATTAGTTGGTTTCCCCGTAGGCCCGAGTCTGAGGATAATACAGTGCCTTGGTTCTGTCCAAAACACTTTTAAGTAGTTGGTTTCCCCATAGGCCAAGTCCGAGGACCATACAATGCCTTTGTTCTATCCAGAACTCTTTTAATCTCACTTTTAAGTGGTTGGTTTGCCCATTGGCCCGAGTCCGAGGACCATACAGTGCCTTGGTTCTGTCCAAAACTCTTTTAAGTAGTTGGTTTCCCCATAGGCTCGAGTCCGAGGACCTTACAGTGCCTTGGTTCTGTCCAAAACTCTTTTAAGTAGTTGGTTTCCGCATAGGCTTGAGTCCGAGGACCATACAGTGCCGAGGTTCTGTCCAAAACTCTTTTCAGTAGTTGATTTCCCTACAGGCTCAAGTCCGAGGACCATACAATGCCTTGGTTCTGTCCAAAACTCTTTTAAGTAGTTGGTTTCCGCATAGGCTTGAGTCCGAGGACCATACAGTGTCTTGGTTCTGTCCAAAACTCTTTTAATCTTTCTTTTAAGTAGTTGGTTTCCCCGTAGGCCCGAGTCTGACGATAATACAGTGCCTTGGTTCTGTTCAAAACTCTTTTAAGTAGTAGGTTTCCCCATAGGCCAAGTCCGAGGACCATACAATGCCATTGTTCTATCCAGAACTCTTTTAATCTCACTTTTAAGTGGTTGGTTTGCCCATTGGCCCGAGTCCGAGGACCATACAGTGCCTTGGTTCTGTCCAAAACTCTTTTAAGTAGTTGGTTTCCCCATAGGTCGAGTCCGAGGACCATACAATGAATTGGTTCTGTCCAGAACTCTTTTAATCTTTCTTTTAAGTAGTTGGTTTCCCTATAGGCCCGAGTCTGAGGGCCATATAGTGCCTTGGTTCTGTCCAAAACCCTTTTAAGTAGTTGGTTTCCGCATAGGCTTGAGTCCGAGGACCATATAGTGCCTAGGTTCTGTCAAAAACTATTTTCAGTAGTTGGTTTCCCTATAGGCTTGAGTCCGAGGACCATACAATGCCTTGGTTCTGTCAAAAACCCTTTTAAGTAGTTGGTTTCCCCACAGTCTTGAGTCTGCGGACCATACAGTGCCTTGGTTCTGTCCAAAACACTTTTAACCTTTCTTTTAAGTAGTTGGTTTCCCCATAGGCCCGAGTCCGAGGATAATACAGTGCCTTGGTTATTTCCAAAACTCTTTTATGTAGTTGGTTTACCCATAGGCCCGAGTCCGAGGACCATACAATGCCTTAGTTCTGTCCAGAACTCTTTTAATCTCTCTTTTAAGTGGTTGGTTTGCCCATAGGCCCAAGTCCGAGGACCATACAGTGCCTTGGTTCTGTCCAAAACTCTTTTAAGTAGTTGGTTTCCCCATAGGTCGAGTTCGAGGACCATACAATGGCTTGGTTCTGTCCAAAACTCTTTTATGTAGTTGGTTTCCCCATAGGCTTGAGTCCGAGGACCATACAGTGCCTTGGTTCTGTCCAAAACTCTTTTAAGTAGTTGGTTTCCGCATAGGCTTGAGTCCGAGGACCGTACAGTGCCGAGGTTCTGTCCAAAACTCTTTTCAGTAGGTGGTTTCCCTACAGGCTCGAGTCCGAGGACCATACAATGCCTTGGTTTTGTCCAAAACTCTTTTAAGTAGTTGGTTTCCCTATAGGCTTGAGTCCGAGGACCATACAGTGTCTTGGTTCTGTCCAAAATACTTTTAATCTTTCTTTTAAGTAGTTAGTTTCCCCGTAGGCCCGAGTCTGAGGATAATACAGTGCCTTGGTTCTGTTCAAAACACTTTTAAGTAGTAGGTTTCCCCATAGGCCAAGTCCGAGGACCATACAATGCCTTGGTTCTATCCAGAACTCTTTTAATCTCACTTTTAAGTGGTTGATTTGCCTATAGGCCCGACTCCGAGGACCATACAGTGCCTTGGTTTTGTCCAAAACTCTTTTAATCTTTCTTTTAAGTAGTTGGTTTCCCCGTAGGCCCGAGTCTGAGGATAATACAATGCCTTGGTTTTGTCCAAAACACTTTTAAGTAGTTGGTTTCCCCACAGGCCAAGTCCGAGGACCATACAATGCCTTGGTTCTATCTAGAACTCTTTTAATCTCTCTTTTAAGTTGTTGGTTTGCCCATAGGCCCGAGTCCGAGGACCATACAGTGCATTGGTTCTGTCCAAAACTCTTTTAAGTAGTTGGTTTCCCCATAGGTCGAGTCCGAGGACCATACAATGCCTTGGTTCTGTCCAAAACTCTTTTAATCTTTTTTTTAAGTAGTTGGTTTCCCAATAGGGCCGAGTCCGAGGATAATACAGGGCCTTGGTTATGTCCAAAACTCTTTTAAGTAGTTGGTTTCCCCATAGGCTGGAGTCCGAGGACCATACAGTGCCTTGGTTCTGTCCAAAACACTTTTAATCTTTCTTTTAATTAGTTGGTTTCCCCGTAGGCCCGAGTCCAAGGATAATACAGTGCCTTGGTTATGTCCAAAACTCTTTTAAGTAGTTGGTTTCTCCATAGGTCGAGTCCGAGGACCGTACAATGCCTTGGTTCTGTCCAGAACTCTTTTAATATTCTTTTAAGTAGTTGGTTTCCACATAGGCCCGAGTCCGAGGACCATACAGTGCTTTGGTTCTGTGTAAAACCCTTTTAAGTAGTTGGTTTCCCCATAGGCTTGAGGCCGAGGACCATACAGTGCCTTGGTTCTGTCCAAAATTCTTTTAATCTTTCTTTTAAGTAGTTGGTTTCCCCATAGGCCCGAGTCCGAGGATAATACAGTGCCTTGGTTATTTCCAAAACTCTTTTAAGTAGTTGGTTTCCCCATAGGCCCGAGTCCGAGGACCATACAACGCCTTAGTTCTATCCAAAACTCTTTTAATCTTTCTTTTAAGTAGTTGGTTTCCCCATAGGCTTGAGTCCGAGGACCATACAGTGCCTTGGTTCCATCCAAAACACTTTTAATCTTTCTTTTAAGTAGTTGGTTTCCCCGTAGGCCCGAGTCCAAGGATAATACAGTGCCTTGGTTATGTCCAAAACTCTTGTAAGTAGTTGGTTTCTCCATAGGTCGAGTCCGAGGACCATACAATGCCTTGGTTCTGGCCAGAACTCTTTTAATCTTTCTTTTAAGTAGTTGGTTTCCACATAGGCCCGAGTCCGAGGACCATACAGTGCCTTGGTTCTGTGTACAACCCTTTTAAGTAGTTGGTTTCCCCATAGGCTTGAGTCCGAGGACCATACAGTGCCTTGGTTCTGTCCAAAACTCTTTTAATCTTTC
Organism: Quercus robur; assembly: GCF_932294415.1. NCBI lineage: Eukaryota > Viridiplantae > Streptophyta > Magnoliopsida > Fagales > Fagaceae > Quercus > Quercus robur. The sequence goes on along the minus strand of NC_065537.1, from coordinate 32,429,052 downwards.
TTTTAATTAGTTGGTTTCCCCGTAGGCCCGAGTCTGAGGATAATACAGTGCCTTGGTTCTGTCCAAAACACTTTTAAGTAGTTGGTTTCCCCATAGGCCAAGTCCGAGGACCATACAATGCCTTTGTTCTATCCAGAACTCTTTTAATCTCACTTTTAAGTGGTTGGTTTGCCCATTGGCCCGAGTCCGAGGACCATACAGTGCCTTGGTTCTGTCCGGAACTCTTTTAAGTAGTTGGTTTCCCCATGGGCTTGAGTCCGAGGACCATATAGTGCCTTGGATCTATCCAAAACTCTTTTAAGTAGTTGGTTTCCCCATAGGTCGAGTCCGAGGACCATACAATGCCTTGGTTCTGTCCAGAGCTCTTATAATCTTTCTTTTATGTAGTTGGTTTCCCCATAGGCCCGAGTCCGAGGACCATATAGTGCCTCGGTTCTATCCAAAACCATTTTAAGTAGTTGGTTTCCCCACAGGCTTGAGTCCAAGGCCAATACAGTGCCTTGGTTCTGTCCAAAACTCTTTTAATCTTTCTTTTAAGTAGTTGGTTAACCAATAGGGCTGAGTCCGAGGATAATACAGGGCCTTGGTTATGTCCAAAACTCTTTTAAGTAGTTGGTTTCCCCACAGGCTTGAGTCCGAGGACCATACAGTGCCTTGGTTCTGTCCAAAACTCTTTTAATCTTTCTTTTAAGTAGTTGGTTTCCCCGTAGGCCAAAGTCCGAGGATAATACAGTGCCTTGATTATGTCCAAAACTCTTTTAAGTAGTTGGTTTCCCCATAGGCTTGAGTCTGAGGACCATATAGTGCCTTGGTTCTATCCAAAACTCTTTTAATCTTTCTTTTAATTAAGTGGTTTCCCCATTGGCTTGAGTCCGAGGACCATATAGTGCCTTGGTTGTGTCCAAAACTCTTTTAATCTTTCTTTTAAGTAAGTGGTTTCCTCGTAGGCCCGAGACCGAGGACCATACAATGCCCTAGTTCTGTCCAAAACTCTTTTAATCATTCTTTTAAGTAGTTGGTTTCCCCACAGGCCCGAGTCCGAGGATAATACAGCGCCTTGGTTATTTCGAAAACTCTTTTAAGTAGTTGGTTTCCCCATAGGCCCGAGTCCGAGGACCATACAATGCCTTAGTTCTGTCCAAAACTCTTTTAATCTTTCTTTTAAGTAGTTGGTTTCCCCATAGGATCGAGTCCGACGTAAATACAGTGCCTTGGTTGTGTCGAAAACTCTTTTAAGTAGTTGGTTTCCACATAGGCCCGAGTCCGAGGACCATACAATGCCTTAGTTCTGTCCAAAACTTTTTTAATCTCACTTTTATGTGGTTGGTTTGCCTACAGGCCCGAGTCCGAGGACCATACAGTGCCTTGGTTTTGTCTAAAACTCTTTTAATCTTTCTTTTAAGTAGTTGGTTTCCCCGTAGGCCCGAGTCTGATGATAATACAATGCCTTGGTTCTGTCCAAAACACTTTTAAGTAGTTGGTTTCCCCATAGGCCAAGTCCGAGGACCATACAATGCCTTGGTTCTATCTAGAACTCTTTTAATCTCTCTTTTAAGTGGTTGGTTTGTCCATAGGCTCGAGTCCGAGGACCATACAGTGCCTTGGTTTTTTCCAAAACTCTTTTAAGTAGTTGGTTTATCCATAGGTCGAGTCCGAGGACCATACAATGCCTTGGTTCTGTCCAGAAGTCTTTTAATCTTTCTTTTAAGTAGTTGGTTTCCACATAGGCCCGAGTCCGAGGAACATACAGTGCCTTGGTTCTGTGCAAAACCCTTTTAAGTAGTTGGTTTCCCCATAGGCTTGAGTCCGAGGACCATACAGTGCCTTGGTTCTATCCAAAATTCTTTTAATCTTTCTTTTAAGTAGTTGGTTTCCCCATAGGCCCGAGTCCGAGGATAATACAGTGCCTTGGTTATTTCCAAAACTCTTTGAAGTAGTTGGTTTCCCCATAGGCCCGAGTCCGAGGACCAAACAATGCCTTAGTTCTATCCAAAACTCTTTTAATCTTTCTTTTAAGTAGTTGGTTTCCCCATAGGCCCGAGTCCGACGATAATACAGCGCCTTGGTTCTGTCCAGAACTCTTTTAATCTCTCTTTTAAGTGGTTGGTTTGCCCATAGGCCCGAGTCCGAGGACCATACAGTGCCTTGGTTCTGTCCAAAACTCTTTTAAGTAGTTGGTTTCCCCATAGGTCGAGTCCGAGGACCATACAATGCCTTGGTTCTGTCCAAAACTCTTTTAAGTAGTTGGTTTCCCCATAGGCTTGAGTCCGAGGACCATACAGTGCCTTGGTTCTGTCCAAAACTCTTTTAAGTAGTTGGTTTCCGCATAGGCTTGAGTCCGAGGACCATACAGTGCCGAGGTTCTGTCCAAAACTCTTTTCAGTAGTTGGTTTCCCTACAGGCTCGAGTCCGAGGACCATACAATGCCTTGGTTTTGTCCAAAACTCTTTTAAGTAGTTGGTTTCCCTATAGGCTTGAGTCCGAGGACCATACCGTGTCTTGGTTCTGTCCAAAATTCTTTTAATCTTTCTTTTAAGTAGTTAGTTTCCCCGTAGGCCCGAGTCTGAGGATAATACAGTGCCTTGGTTCTGTTCAAAACACTTTTAAGTAGTAGGTTTCCCCATAGGCCAAGTCCGAGGACCATACAATGCCTTGGTTCTATCCAGAACTCTTTTAATCTCACTTTTAAGTGGTTGGTTTGCCTATGGGCCCGACTCCGAGGACCATACAGTGCCTTGGTTTTGTCCAAAACTCTTTTAATCTTTCTTTTAAGTAGTTGGTTTCCCCGTAGGCCCGAGTCTGAGGATAATACAATGCCTTGGTTTTGTCCAAAACACTTTTAAGTAGTTGGTTTCCCCATAGGCCAAGTCCGAGGACCATACAATGCCTTGGTTCTATCTAGAACTCTTTTAATCTCTCTTTTAAGTTGTTGGTTTGCCCATAGGCCCGAGTCTGAGGACCATACAGTGCATTGGTTCTGTCCAAAACTCTTTTAAGTAGTTGGTTTCCCCATAGGTCAAGTCCGAGGACCATACAATGCCTTGGTTCTGTCCAAAACTCTTTTAATCTTTTTTTTAAGTAGTTGGTTTCCCAATAGGGCCGAGTCCGAGGATAATAAAGGGCCTTGGTTATGTCCAAAACTCTTTTAAGTAGTTGGTTTCCCCATAGGCTTGAGTCCGAGGACCATACAGTGCCTTGGTTCTGTCCAAAACACTTTTAATCTTTCTTTTAAGTAGTTGGTTTCCCCGTAGGCCCGAGTCCAAGGATAATAAAGTGCCTTGGTTATGTCCAAAACTCTTTTAAGTAGTTGGTTTCTCCATAGGTCGAGTCCGAGGACCATACAATGCCTTGGTTCTGTCCAGAACTCTTTTAATTTTCTTTTAAGTAGTTGGTTTCCACATAGGCCAGAGTCCGAGGACCATACAGTGCTTTGGTTCTGTGTAAAACCCTTTTAAGTAGTTGGTTTCCCCATAGGCTTGAGGCCGAGGACCATACAGTGCCTTGGTTCTGTCCAAAATTCTTTTAATCTTTCTTTTATGTAGTTGGTTTCCCCATAGGCCCGAGTCCGAGGATAATACAGTGCCTTGGTTATTTCCAAAACTCTTTTAAGTAGTTGGTTTCCCCATAGGCCCGAGTCCGAGGACCATACAATGCCTTAGTTCTATCCAAAACTCTTTTAATCTTTCTTTTAAGTAGTTGGTTTCCCCATAGGCTTGAGTCCGAGGACCATACAGTGCCTTGGTCATATCCAAAACACTTTTAATCTTTCTTTTAAGTAGTTGGTTTCCCCGTAGGCCCGAGTCCAAGGATAATACAGTGCCTTGGTTATGTCCAAAACTCTTTTAAGTAGTTGGTTTCTCCATAGGTCGAGTCCGAGGACCATACAATGCCTTGGTTCTGTCCAGAACTCTTTTAATCTTTCTTTTAAGTAGTTGGTTTCCACATAGGCCCGAGTCCGAGGACCATACAGTGCCTTGGTTCTGTGTACAACCCTTTTAAGTAGTTGGTTTCCCCATAGGCTTGAGTCCGAGGACCATACAGTGCCTTGGTTCTGTCCAATACTCTTTTAATCTTTCTTTTAATTAGTTGGTTTCCCCGTAGGCCCGAGTCTGAGGATAATACAGTGCCTTGGTTCTGTCCAAAACACTTTTAAGTAGTTGGTTTCCCCATAGGCCAAGTCCGAGGACCATACAATGCCTTTGTTCTATCCAAAACTCTTTTAATCTCACTTTTAAGTGGTTGGTTTGCCCATTGGCCCGAGTCCGAGGACCATACAGTGCCTTGGTTCTGTCCAGAACTCTTTTAAGTAGTTGGTTTCCCCATGGGCTTGAGTCCGAGGACCATACAGTGCCTTGGATCTATCCAAAACTATTTTAAGTAGTTGGTTTCCCCATAGGTCGAGTCCGAGGACCATACAATGCCTTGGTTCTGTCCAGAACTCTTATAATCTTTCTTTTAAGTAGTTGGTTTCCCCATAGGCCCGAGTCCGAGGACCATATAGTGCCTCGGTTCTATCCAAAACCATTTTAAGTAGTTGGTTTCCCCACAGGCTTGAGTCCAAGGACCATACAGTGCCTTGGTTCTGTCCAAAACTCTTTTAATCTTTCTTTTAAGTAGTTGGTTTCCCAATAGGGCTGAGTCCGAGGATAATATAGGGCCTTGGTTATGTCCAAAACTCTTTTAAGTAGTTGGTTTCCCCACAGGCTTGAGTCCGAGGACCATACAGTGCCTTGGTTCTGTCCAAAACTCTTTTAATCTTTCTTTTAAGTAGTTGGTTTCCCCGTAGGCCAAAGTCCGAGGATAATACAGTGCCTTGATTATGTCCAAAACTCTTTTAAGTAGTTGGTTTCCCCATAGGCTTGAGTCTGAGGACCATATAGTGCCTTGGTTCTGTCCAAAACTCTTTTAATCTTTCTTTTAATTAAGTGGTTTCCCCATTGGCTTGAGTCCGAGGACCATATAGTGCCTTGGTTGTGTCCAAAACTATTTTAATCTTTCTTTTAAGTAAGTGGTTTCCCCGTAGGCCCGAGACCGAGGACCATACAATGCCCTAGTTCTGTCCAAAACTCTTTTAATCATTCTTTTAAGTAGTTGGTTTCCCCATAGGCCCGAGTCCGAGGATAATACAGCGCCTTGGTTATTTCGAAAACTCTTTTAAGTAGTTGGTTTCCCCATAGGATCGAGTCCGACGTAAATACAGTGCCTTTGTTGTGTCGAAAACTCTTTTAAGTAGTTGGTTTCCACATAGGCCCGAGTCCGAGGACCATACAATGCCTTAGTTCTATCCAAAACTTTTTTAATCTCACTTTTATGTGGTTGGTTTGCCTACAGGCCCGAGTCCGAGGACCATACAGTGCCTTGGTTTTGTCTAAAACTCTTTTAATCTTTCTTTTAAGTAGTTGGTTTCCTCGTAGGCCCGAGTCTGAGGATAATACAATGCCTTGGTTCTGTCCAAAACACTTTTAAGTAGTTGGTTTCCCCATAGGCCAAGTCCGAGGACCATACAATGCCTTGGTTCTATCTAGAACTCTTTTAATCTCTCTTTTAAGTGGTTGGTTTGTCCATAGGCTCGAGTCCGAGGACCATACAGTGCCTTGGTTTTGTCCAAAACTCTTTTAAGTAGTTGGTTTATCCATAGGTCGAGTCCGAGGACCATACAATGCCTTGGTTCTGTCCAGAAGTCTTTTAATCTTTCTTTTAAGTAGTTGATTTCCACATAGGCCCGAGTCCGAGGAACATACAGTGCCTTGGTTCTGTCCAAAACCCTTTTAAGTAGTTGGTTTCCCCATAGGCTTGAGTCCGAGGACCATACAGTGCCTTGGTTCTATCCAAAATTCTTTTAATCTTTCTTTTAAGTAGTTGGTTTCCCCATAGGCCCGAGTCCGAGGATAATACAGTGCCTTGGTTATTTCCAAAACTCTTTGAAGTAGTTGGTTTCCCCATAGGCCCGAGTCCGAGGACCAAACAATGCCTTAGTTCTATCCAAAACTCTTTTAATCTTTCTTTTAAGTAGTTGGTTTCCCCATAGGCCCGAGTCCGACGATAATACAGCGCCTTGGTTCTGTCCAGAACTCTTTTAATCTCTCTTTTAAGTGGTTGGTTTGCCCATAGGCCCGAGTCCGAGGACCATACAGTGCCTTGGTTCTGTCCAAAACTCTTTTAAGTAGTTGGTTTCCCCATAGGTCGAGTCCGAGGACCATACAATGCCTTGGTTCTGTCCAAAACTCTTTTAAGTAGTTGGTTTCCCCATAGGCTTGAGTCCGAGGACCATACAGTGCCTTGGTTCTGTCCAAAACTATTTTAATCTTTCTTTTAAGTAAGTGGTTTCCCTGTAGGCCCGAGACCGAGGACCATACAATGCCCTAGTTCTGTCCAAAACTCTTTTAATCATTCTTTTAAGTAGTTGGTTTCCCCATAGGCCCGAGTCCGAGGATAATACAGCGCCTTGGTTATTTCGAAAACTCTTTTAAGTAGTTGGTTTCCCCATAGGATCGAGTCCGACGTAAATACAGTGCCTTTGTTGTGTCGAAAACTCTTTTAAGTAGTTGGTTTCCACATAGGCCCGAGTCCGAGGACCATACAATGCCTTAGTTCTATCCAAAACTTTTTTAATCTCACTTTTATGTGGTTGGTTTGCCTACAGGCCCGAGTCCGAGGACCATACAGTGCCTTGGTTTTGTCTAAAACTCTTTTAATCTTTCTTTTAAGTAGTTGGTTTCCTCGTAGGCCCGAGTCTGAGGATAATACAATGCCTTGGTTCTGTCCAAAACACTTTTAAGTAGTTGGTTTCCCCATAGGCCAAGTCCGAGGACCATACAATGCCTTGGTTCTATCTAGAACTCTTTTAATCTCTCTTTTAAGTGGTTGGTTTGTCCATAGGCTCGAGTCCGAGGACCATACAGTGCCTTGGTTTTGTCCAAAACTCTTTTAAGTAGTTGGTTTATCCATAGGTCGAGTCCGAGGACCATACAATGCCTTGGTTCTGTCCAGAAGTCTTTTAATCTTTCTTTTAAGTAGTTGATTTCCACATAGGCCCGAGTCCGAGGAACATACAGTGCCTTGGTTCTGTCCAAAACCCTTTTAAGTAGTTGGTTTCCCCATAGGCTTGAGTCCGAGGACCATACAGTGCCTTGGTTCTATCCAAAATTCTTTTAATCTTTCTTTTAAGTAGTTGGTTTCCCCATAGGCCCGAGTCCGAGGATAATACAGTGCCTTGGTTATTTCCAAAACTCTTTGAAGTAGTTGGTTTCCCCATAGGCCCGAGTCCGAGGACCAAACAATGCCTTAGTTCTATCCAAAACTCTTTTAATCTTTCTTTTAAGTAGTTGGTTTCCCCATAGGCCCGAGTCCGACGATAATACAGCGCCTTGGTTCTGTCCAGAACTCTTTTAATCTCTCTTTTAAGTGGTTGGTTTGCCCATAGGCCCGAGTCCGAGGACCATACAGTGCCTTGGTTCTGTCCAAAACTCTTTTAAGTAGTTGGTTTCCCCATAGGTCGAGTCCGAGGACCATACAATGCCTTGGTTCTGTCCAAAACTCTTTTAAGTAGTTGGTTTCCCCATAGGCTTGAGTCCGAGGACCATACAGTGCCTTGGTTCTGTCCAAAACTCTTTTAAGTAGTTGGTTTCCGCATAGGCTTGAGTCCGAGGACCATACAATGCCGAGGTTCTGTCCAAAACTCTTTTCAGTAGTTGGTTTCCCTACAGGCTCGAGTCCGAGGACCATACAATGCCTTGGTTTTGTCCAAAACTCTTTTAAGTAGTTGGTTTCCCTATAGGCTTGAGTCCGAGGACCATACAGTGTCTTGGTTCTGTCCAAAATTCTTTTAATCTTTCTTTTAAGTAGTTAGTTTCCCCGTAGGCCCGAGTCTAAGGATAATACAGTGCCTTGGTTCTGTTCAAAACACTTTTAAGTAGTAGGTTTCCCCATAGGCCAAGTCCGAGGACCATACAATGCCTTGGTTGTATCCAGAACTCTTTTAATCTCACTTTTAAGTGGTTGGTTTGCCTATAGGCCCGACTCCGAGGACCATACAGTGCCTTAGTTTTGTCCAAAACTCTTTTAATCTTTCTTTTAAGTAGTTGGTTTCCCCGTAGGCCCGAGTCTGAGGATAAAACAATGCCTTGGTTTTGTCCAAAACACTTTTAAGTAGTTGGTTTCCCCATAGGCCAAGTCCGAGGACCATACAATGCCTTGGTTCTATCTAGAACTCTTTTAATCTCTCTTTTAAGTTGTTGGTTTGCCCATAGGCCCGAGTCTGAGGACCATACAGTGCATTGGTTCTGTCCAAAACTCTTTTAAGTAGTTGGTTTCCCCATAGGTCGAGTCCGAGGACCATACAATGCCTTGGTTCTGTCCAAAACTCTTTTAATCTTTTTTTTAAGTAGTTGGTTTCCCAATAGGGCCGAGTCCGAGGATAATACAGGGCCTTGGTTATGTCCAAAACTCTTTTAAGTAGTTGGTTTCCCCATAGGCTTGAGTCCGAGGACCATACAGTGCCTTGGTTCTGTCCAAAACACTTTTAATCTTTCTTTTAAGTAGTTGGTTTCCCCGTAGGCCCGAGTCCAAGGATAATACAGTGCCTTGGTTATGTCCAAAACTCTTTTAAGTAGTTGGTTTCTCCATAGGTCGAGTCCGAGGACCATACAATGCCTTGGTTCTGTCCAGAACTCTTTTAATTTTCTTTTAAGTAGTTGGTTTCCACATAGGCCCGAGTCCGAGGACCATACAGTGCTTTGGTTCTGTGTAAAACCCTTTTAAGTAGTTGGTTTCCCCATAGGCTTGAGGCCGAGGACCATACAGTGCCTTGGTTCTGTCCAAAATTCTTTTAATCTTTCTTTTAAGTAGTTGGTTTCCCCATAGGCCCGAGTCCGAGGATAATACAGTGCCTTGGTTATTTCCAAAACTCTTTTAAGTAGTTGGTTTCCCCATAGGCCCGAGTCCGAGGACCATACAATGCCTTAGTTCTATCCAAAACTCTTTTAATCTTTCTTTTAAGTAGTTGGTTTCCCCATAGGCTTGAGTCCGAGGACCATACTGTGCCTTGGTCATATCCAAAACACTTTTAATCTTTCTTTTAAGTAGTTGGTTTCCCCGTAGGCCCGAGTCCAAGGATAATACAGTGCCTTGGTTATGTCCAAAACTCTTTTAAGTAGTTGGTTTCTCCATAGGTCGAGTCCGAGGACCATACAATGCCTTGGTTCTGTCCAGAACTCTTTTAATCTTTCTTTTAAGTAGTTGGTTTCCACATAGGCCCGAGTCCGAGGACCATACAGTGCCTTGGTTCTGTGTACAACCCTTTTAAGTAGTTGGTTTCCCCATATGCTTGAGTCCGAGGACCATACAGTGCCTTGGTTCTGTCCAATACTCTTTTAATCTTTTTTTTAATTAGTTGGTTTCCCCGTAGGCCCGAGTCTGAGGATAATACACTGCCTTGGTTCTGTCCAAAACACTTTTAAGTAGTTGGTTTCCCCATAGGCCAAGTCCGAGGACCATACAATGCCTTTGTTCTATCCAGAACTCTTTTAATCTCACTTTTAAGTGGTTGGTTTGCCCATTGGCCCGAGTTCGAGGACCATACAGTGCCTTGGTTCTGTCCAGAACTCTTTTAAGTAGTTGCTTTCCCCATGGGCTTGAGTCCGAGGACCATACAGTGCCTTGGATCTATGCAAAACTCTTTTAAGTAGTTGGTTTCCCCATAGGTCGAGTCCGAGGACCATACAATGCCTTGGTTCTGTCCAGAACTCTTATAATCTTTCTTTTAAGTAGTTGATTTCCCCATAGGCCTGAGTCCGTGGACCATATAGTGCCTCGGTTCTATCCAAAACCATTTTAAGTAGTTGGTTTCCCCACAGGCTTGAGTCCAAGGACCATACAGTGCCTTGGTTCTGTCCAAAACTCTTTTAATCTTTCTTTTAAGTAGTTGGTTTCCCCAAAGGCCCGAGTCCGAGAACCATATAGTGCCTCGGTTCTATCCAAAACCATTTTAAGTAGTTGGTTTCAACATAGGATTGAGTCCAAGGACCATACAGTGCCTTGGTTCTGTCCAAAACTCTTTTAATCTTTCTTTTAAGTAGTTGGTTTCCCAATAGGGCTGAGTCCGAGGATAATACAGGGCCTTGGTTATGTCCAAAACTCTTTTAAGTAGTTGGTTTCCCCACAGGCTTGAGTCCGAGGACCATACAGTGCCTTGGTTCTGTCCAAAACTCTTTTAATCTTTCTTTTAAGTAGTTGGTTTCCCCGTAGGCCAAAGTCCGAGGATAATACAGTGCCTTGATTATGTCCAAAACTCATTTAAGTAGTTGGTTTCCCCATAGGCTTGAGTCTGAGGACCATATAGTGCCTTGGCTCTGTCCAAAACTCTTTTAATCTTTCTTTTAATTAAGTGGTTTCCCCATTGGCTTGAGTCCGAGGACCATATAGTGCCTTGGTTGTGTCCAAAACTCTTTTAATCTTTCTTTTAAGTAAGTGGTTTCCCCGTAGGCCCGAGACCGAGGACCATACAATGCCCTAGTTCTGTCCAAAACTCTTTTAATCTTTCTTTTAAGTAGTTGGTTTCCCCATAGGCCCGAGTCCGAGGATAATACAGCGCCTTGGTTATTTCGAAAACTCTTTTAAGTAGTTGGTTTCCCCATAGGCCCGAGTCCGAGGACCATACAATGCCTTAGTTCTGTCCAAAACTCTTTTAATCTTTCTTTTAAGTAGTTGGTTTCCCCATAGGATCGAGTCCGACGTAAATACAGTGCCTTGGTTGTGTCGAAAACTCTTTTAAGTAGTTGGTTTCCACATAGGCCCGAGTCCGAGGACCATACAATGCCTTAGTTCTGTCCAAAACTTTTTTAATCTCACTTTTATGTGGTTGGTTTGCCTATAGGCCCGAGTCCGAGGACCATACAGTGCCTTGGTTTTGTCTAAAACTCTTTTAATCTTTCTTTTAAGTAGTTGGTTTCCCCGTAGGCCCGAGTCTGAGGATAATACAATGTCTTGGTTCTGTCCAAAACACTTTTAAGTAGTTGGTTTCCCCATAGGCCAAGTCCGAGGACCATACAATGCCTTGGTTCTATCTAGAACTCTTTTAATCTCTCTTTTAAGTGGTTGGTTCGTCCATAGGCTCGAGTCCGAGGACCATACAGTGCCTTGGTTTTGTCCAAAACTCTTTTAAGTAGTTGGTTTATCCATAGGTCGAGTCCGAGGACCATACAATGCCTTGGTTCTGTCCAGAAGTCTTTTAATCTTTCTTTTAAGTAGTTGATTTCCACATAGGCCCGAGTCCGAGGAACATACAGTGCCTTGGTTCTGTCCAAAACCCTTTTAAGTAGTTGGTTTCCCCATAGGCTTGAGTCCGAGGACCATACAGTGCCATGGTTCTATCCAAAATTCTTTTAATCTTTCTTTTAAGTAGTTGGTTTCCCCATAGGCCCGAGTCCGACGATAATACAACGCCTTGGTTCTGTCCAGAACTCTTTTATGTAGTTGGTTTCCCCATAGGCTTGAGTCGAGGACCATACAGTGCCTTGGTTCTGTCCAAAACTCTTTTAAGTAGTTGGTTTCCCCATAGGTCGAGTCCGAGGACCATATAATGCCTTGGTTCTGTCCAGAATTCTTTTAATCTTTCTTTTAAGTAGTTGGTTTCCCCATAGGCCAGAGTCCGAGGGCCATATATTGCCTCGGTTCTATCCAAAACCATTTTAAGTAGTTGGTTTCCCCATAGGTTTGAGACCAAGGACTATACAGTGCCTTGGTTCTGTCCGAAACTCTTTAATCTTTCTTTTAAGTAGTTGGTTTCCCCACAGGCTTGAGTCCGAGGACCATACAGTGCCTTGGTTCTGTCCAAAACACTTTTAATCTTTCTTTTAAGTAGTTGGTTTCCCCGTAGGCCCAAGTCCGAGGATAATACAGTGCCTTGGTTATGTCCAAAACTCATTTATGTTGTTGGTTTCCCCATAGGCTTGAGTCCGAGGACCATATAGTGCCTTGGTTCTGTCCAAAACTCTTTTAATCTTTCTTTTAATTAAGTGGTTTCCCCATAGGCTTGAGTCCGAGGACCATATAGTGCCTTGGTTGTGTCCAAAATTCTTTTAATCTTTCTTTTAAGTAAGTGGTTTCCCAGTAGGCCCGAGTCCGAGGACCATACAATGCCCTAGTTCAGTCCAAAACTCTTTTAATCTTTCTTTTAAGTAGTTGGTTTCCCCATAGGCCCGAGTCCGAGGATAATACAGTGCCTTGGTTATTTCCAAAACTCTTTGTAGTAGTTGGTTTCCCCATAGGCCCGAGTCCGAGGACCATACAATGCCTTAGTTCTATCCATAACTCTTTTAATCTTTTTTTTAAGTAGTTGGTTTCTCCATAGGCCCGAGTCCGACGATAATACAGCGCCTTGGTGCTGTCCAGAACTCTTTTATGTAGTTGGTTTCCCCATAGGCTTGAGTCCGAGGACCATACAGTGCCTTGGTTCTGTCCAAAACTCTTTTAAGTAGTTGGCTTCCCCATAGGTCGTGTCCGAGGACCATACAATGCCTTGGTTCTGTCCAGAACTCTTTTAATCTTTCTTTTAAGTAGTTGGTTTCCCCATAGGCCAGAGTCCGAGGGCCATATAGTGCCTCGGTTCTATCCAAAACCATTTTAAGTAGTTGGTTTCCCCATAGGCTTGAGTCCAAGGACTATACAGTGCCTTGGTTCTGTCCGAAACTCTTTAATCTTTCTTTTAAGTAGTTGGTTTCCGAACAGGCTTGAGTTCGAGGACCATACAGTGCCTTGGTTCTGTCCAAAACTCTTTAAATCTTTCTTTTAAGTAGTTGGTTTCCCCGTAGGCCCAAGTCCGAGGATAATACAGTGCGTTGGTTATGTCCAAAACTCATTTAAGTAGTTGGTTTCCCCATAGGCTTGAGTCCGAGGACCATATAGTGCCTTGGTTCTATCCAAAACTCTTTTAATCTTTCTTTTAATTAAGTGGTTTCCCCATTGGCTTGAGTCCGAGGACCATATAGTGCCTTGGTTGTGTCCAAAACTCTTTTAATCTTTCTTTTAAGTAAGTGGTTTCCCCGTAGGCCCGAGACCGAGGACCATACAATGCCCTAATTCTGTCCAAAACTCTTTTAATCTTTCTTTTAAGTAGTTGGTTTCCCCATAGGCCCGAGTCCGAGGATAATACAGCGCCTTGGTTATTTCGAAAACTCTTTTAAGTAGTTGGTTTCCCCGTAGGCCCGAGTCCGAGGACCATACAATGCCTTAGTTCTGTCAAAACTCTTTTAATCTTTCTTTTAAGTAGTTGGTTTCCCCATAGGATCGAGTCCGACGTAAATACAGTGCCTTGGTTGTGTCGAAAACTCTTTTAAGTAGTTGGTTTCCCCATAGGCCCGAGTCCGAGGACCATACAATTCCTTAGTTCTGTCCAAAACTCTTTTAATCTTTCTTTTAAGTAGTTGGTTTCCCTATAGGCCCGAGTCCGAGGGTCATATAGTGCCTTGGTTCTGTCCAAAACCCTTTTAAGTAGTTGGTTTCCGCATAGGCTTGAGTCCGAGGACCATACAGTGCCTTGGTTCTGTCCAAAACTCTTTTAAGTAGTTGGTTTCCCCATAGGTCGAGTCCGAGGACCATACAATGCCTTGGTTCTGTCCAGAACTCTTTTAATATTTCTTTTAAGTAGTTGGTTTCCCCATAGGCCCAAGTCCGAGGGGAATATAGTGCCTTGGTTCTGTTCAAAACCATTTTAAGTCGTTGGTTTCCCCATAGGCTTGAGTCCAAGGACCATACAGTGCCTTGGTTCTATTCAAAACACTTTTAATCTTTCTTTTAAGATGTTGGTTTCCCCATATGCCCGAGTCTGAGGATAATACAGTGCCTTGGTTATTTCCAAAACTCTTTTAAGTAGTTGGTTTCCCCATAGGCCCGAGTACGAGGACCAAACAATGCCTTAGTTTTATCCAAAACTCTTTTAATCTGTCTTTTAAGTAGTTGGTTTCCCCATAAGCCCGATTCCGACGATAATACAGCGCCTTGGTTCTGTCCATAACTCTTTTAAGTAGTTGGTTTCCCCATGGGCTTGAGTCCGAGGACCATACAGTGCCTTGGTTCTGTCCAAAACTCTTTTAATTAGTTGGTTTCCCCATAGGTCGAGTCCGAGGACCATACAATGCCTTGGTTCTGTCCAGAACTCTTTTAATCTTTCTTTTAAGTAGTTGGTTTCCCCATAGGCCCGAGTCCGAGGACCATATAGTGCCTCGGTTCTATCCAAAACCATTTTAAGTAGTTGGTTTCCCCATAGGCTTGACTGCAAGGACCATACAGTGCCTTGGTTCTGTCCAAAACTCTTTTAATCTTTCTTTTAAGTAGTTGGTTTCCCAATAGGGCTGAGTCCGAGGATAATACAGGGCCTTGGTTATGTCCAAAACTCTTTTAAGTAGTTGGTTTCCCCATAGGCTTGAGTTCGAGGACCATACAGTGCCTTGGTTCTGTCCAAAACTCTTTTAATCTTTCTTTTAAGTAGTTGGTTTCCTCGTAGGCCCGAGTCCGAGGAAAATACAGTGCCTTGGTTCTGTCCAAAACTCTTTTAATCTTTCCTTTAAGTAGTTGGTTTCCCTATAGGTCCGAGTCCGAGGGACACATAGTGCCTTGGTTCTGTCCAAAACCCTTTTAAGTAGTTCGTTTCCGCATAGGCTTGATTCTGAGGACCATACAATGCCTTGGTTCTGTCCAGAACTCTTTTAATCTTTCTTTTAAGTAGTTGGTTTCCCCATAGGCCCGAGTCAGAGGACCATATAGTGCCTTGGTTCTGTCCAAAACTCTTTTAATCTTTCTTTTAAGTAAGTGGTTTCCCCGTAGGCCCGAGTCCGAGGACCATACAATGCCTTAGTTCTTTCCAAAACTCTTTTAATCTTTCTTTTAAGTAGTTGGTTTCCCCATAGGCCCGAGTCCGACGATAATACGGCGCCTTGGTTATGTCCAAAACTCCTTTAAGTAGTTGGTTTCCCCATAGGCTTGAGTCCGAGGGCCATCCAGTGCCCTGGTTCTGTCCAAAACTCTTTTAATCTTTCTTTTAAGTAGTTGGTTTCCCCATAGGCCCGAGTCCGAGGGCCATCCAGTGCCTTGGTTCTGTCCAAAACTCTTTTAATCTTTCTTTCAAGTAAGTGGTTTCTCCGTAGGCCCGAGTCCGAGGACCATACAATGCCTTAGTTCTGTCCAAAACTCTTTTAATCTTTCTTTTAAGTTGTTGGTTTCCCCATAGGCCCGAGTCCGCCGATAATACGGCGCCTTGGTTCAGTCCAAAACTCTTTTAAGTAGTTGGTTTTGCCATGGGCTTGAGTCCGAGGACCATACAATGCCTTAGTTCTGTCCAAAACTCTTTTAATCTTTCTTTTAAGTAGTTGGTTTCCCCATAGGCCCGAGTCCGACGATAATACAGCGCCTTGGTTCTGTCCAAAATTCTTTTAAGTAGTTGGTTTCGCCATGGGCTTGAGTCCGAGGACCATACAGTGCCTTGGTTCTGTCCAAAACTCTCTTAATCTTTCTTTTAAGTAGTTTGTTTCCCCATTGGCCCGAGTCCGAAGATAATACAGTGCCTTGGTTATTTCAAAAACTCTTTTAAGTAGTTGGTTTCCCCATAGGCCCGAGTCCGAGGGCCATACAATGCCTTAGTTCTGTCCAAAACTCTTTTAATCTTTCTTTTAAGTAGTTGGTTTCCCTAGAGGCCCGAGTCCGAGGATCATACAGTGCCTTGGTTCTGTCCAAAACTCTTTTATGTAGTTGGTTTCCCCATAGTCTTCACTCCGAGGACCATACAGTGCCTTGGTTCTGTCCAAAACTCTTTTAATCTTTCTTTCATGTAAGTGGTTTCCCCGTAGGCCCGAGTCCGAGGACCATACAATGCCTTAGTTCTGTCCAAAACTCTTTTAATCTTTCTTTTAAGTAGTTGGTTTCCCCATAGGCCCGAGTCCGAGGATAATACAGTGCCTTGGTTATTTCGAAAACTCTTTTAAGTAGTTGGTTTCCCTAGAGGCCCGAGTCCGAGGATCATACAGTGCCTTGGTTCTGTCCAAAACTCTTTTATGTAGTTGGTTTCCCCATAGTCTTCACTCCGGGGACCATACAGTGCCTTGGTTCTGTCCAAAACTCTTTTAAGTAGTTGGTTTCCCCATAGGCCTGAGTCCGAGGACCATACAATGCCTTAATTCTGTCCAAAACACTTTTAATCTTTCTTTTAAGTAGTTGGTTTCCCGATAGGCCCGAGTCCGAGGATCGTACAGTGCCTTGGTTCTGTCCAAAACTCTTTTATGTAGTTGGTTTCCCCATAGGCCCGAGTCCGAGGACCATACAATGCCTTAGTTCTGCCCAAAACACTTTTAATCTTTCTTTTAAGTAGTTGGTTTCCCGATAGGCCCGAGTCCGAGGATCGTACAGTGCCTTGGTTCTGTCCAAAACTCTTTTATGTAGTTGGTTTCCCCATAAGCTTGAGTCCGAGGACCATATAGTGCCTTGGTTCTGTCCAAAACTCTTTTAATCTTTCTTTTAAGTAGTTGGTTTCCCCATAGGATCGAGTCCGACATTAATACAGTGCCTTGGTTGTGTCGAAAACTCTTTTAAGTAGTTGGTTTCCCCATAGGCCTGAGTCCGAGGACCATACAATGCCTTAGTTCTGTACAAAACACTTTTAATCTTTCTTTTAAGTAGTTGGTTTCCCCGTAGGCCCGAGTCCGAGGATAATACAGTGCCTTGGTTATGTCCAAAACTCTTTTAAGTAGTTGGTTTCCCCATAGGCCCGAGTCCGAGGACCATACAATGCCTTAGTTCTGTCCAAAACTCTTTTAATCTTTCTTTTAAGTAGTTGGTTTCCCTAGAGGCCCGAGTCCGAGGATCATACAGTGCCTTGGTTCTGTCCAAAACTCTTTTATGTAGTTGGTTTCCCCATAGTCTTCACTCCGAGGACCATACAGTGCCTTGGTTCTGTCCAAAACTCTTTTAATCTTTCTTTCATGTAAGTGGTTTCCCCGTAGGCCCGAGTCCGAGGACCATACAATGCCTTAGTTCTGTCCAAAACTCTTTTAATCTTTCTTTTAAGTAGTTGGTTTCCCCATAGGCCCGAGTCCGAGGATAATACAGTGCCTTGGTTATTTCGAAAACTCTTTTAAGTAGTTGGTTTCCCTAGAGGTCCGAGTCCGAGGATCATACAGTGCCTTGGTTCTGTCCAAAACTCTTTTATGTAGTTGGTTTCCCCATAGTCTTCACTCCGGGGACCATACAGTGCCTTGGTTCTGTCCAAAACTCTTTTAAGTAGTTGGTTTCCCCATAGGCCTGAGTCCGAGGACCATACAATGCCTTAATTCTGTCCAAAACACTTTTAATCTTTCTTTTAAGTAGTTGGTTTCCCGATAGGCCCGAGTCCGAGGATCGTACAGTGCCTTGGTTCTGTCCAAAACTCTTTTATGTAGTTGGTTTCCCCATAGGCCCGAGTCCGAGGACCATACAATGCCTTAGTTCTGCCCAAAACACTTTTAATCTTTCTTTTAAGTAGTTGGTTTCCCGATAGGCCCGAGTCCGAGGATCGTACAGTGCCTTGGTTCTGTCCAAAACTCTTTTATGTAGTTGGTTTCCCCATAAGCTTGAGTCCGAGGACCATATAGTGCCTTGGTTCTGTCCAAAACTCTTTTAATCTTTCTTTTAAGTAGTTGGTTTCCCCATAGGATCGAGTCCGACATTAATACAGTGCCTTGGTTGTGTCGAAAACTCTTTTAAGTAGTTGGTTTCCCCATAGGCCTGAGTCCGAGGACCATACAATGCCTTAGTTCTGTACAAAACACTTTTAATCTTTCTTTTAAGTAGTTGGTTTCCCCGTAGGCCCGAGTCCGAGGATAATACAGTGCCTTGGTTATGTCCAAAACTCTTTTAAGTAGTTGGTTTCCCCATAGGCCCGAGTCCGAGGACCATACAATGCCTTAGTTCTGTCCAAAACACTTTTAATCTTTCTTTAAAGTAGTTGGTTTCCTTATAGGCCCGAGTCCGAGGATCGTACAGTGCCTTGGTTCTGTCCAAAACTCTTTTATGTAGTTGGTTTCCCCATAGGCTTGAGTCCGAGGACCATATAGGGCCTTGGTTTTGTCCAAAACTATTTTAATCTTCCTTTTAATTAAGTGGTTTCCCCGTAGGCCCGAGTCCGAGGACTATACAATGCCTTAGTTCTGTCCAAAACTCTTTTAATCTTTCTTTTAAGTAGTTGGTTTCCCCATAGGCCCGAGTCCGAGGATAATACAGTGCCTTGGTTATTTCCAAATCTCTTTTAAGTAGTTGGTTTCCCCATAGGCTTGTGTCCGAGGACCATACAGTGCCTTCGTTCTGTCCAAAACTCTTTTAATCTTTCTTTTATGTAGTTGGTTTCCCCGTAGGCCTGAGTCTTAGGATAATACAGTGCCTTGGTTCTGTCCAAAACACTTTTAAGTAGTTGGTTTCCCCATAGGCCAAATCCGAGGACCATACAATGCCTTGGTTCTGTCCAAAACTATTTTAATCTCTCTTTTAAGTGGTTGGTTTCCCCATAGTCCGAGTCCGAGGACCATATAGTGCCTTGGTTCTATCCAAAACCATTTTATGTAGTTGGTTTCCCCATAGGCTTGGGTCCAAGGACCATACAGTGCATTGGTTCTGTCCAAATCTCTTTTAATCTTTCTTTTAAGTGGTTGTTTTCCCAATAGGGGCGAGTCCGAAGATAATACAGGGCCTTGGTTATGTCCAAAACTCTTTTAAGTAGTTGGTTTCCCCATAGGCTTGAGTCCGAGGACCATACAGTGCCTTGGTTCTGTCCAAAAGTCTATTAAGTAGTTGGTTTCCCCATTGGCTTGAGTCTGAGGATGATACAGTGCCTTGGTTCTGTCCAAAACTCTTTTAAGGAGTTGGTTTCCCCATAGACCGAGTCAGAGGACCGTACAATGCCCTGGTTCTGTCCAGAACTCTTTTAATCTTTCTTTTAAGTAGTTGGTTTCCCTATAGACCCGAGTCTGAGGGCCATGTAGTGGCTTGGTTCTGTCCAAAACCCTTTTAAGTAGTCGATTTCCGCATAGGCTTGAGTCCGAGGACCAGACAGTGCCTTGGTTCTGTCCAAAACACTTTTAATCTTTCTTTTAAGTAGTTGGTTTCCCCATAGGCCCGAGTCCGAGGATAATACAGTGCCTGGGTTATTTCCAAAACTCTTTTAAGTAGTTGGTTTCCCCATAGGCCCGATTCCGAGGACCATACAATGCCATAGTTCTGTCCAAAACTCTTTTAATCTTTCTTTTAAGTAGTTGGTTACCCCACAGGCCCGAGTCCGACGATAATAGAGCGCCTTGGTTCTGTCCAAAACTCTTTTAAGTAGTTGGTTTCCCCATAGGCTTGAGTCCGATGACCATACAGTGCCTTGGTTCTGTCCAAAACTCTTTTAATCTTTCTTTTAAGTAGTTGGTTTCCCGATAGGCCCGAGTCCGAGGATCATACAGTGCCTTAGTTCTGTCCAAAACTCTTTTAAGTAGTTGGTTTCCCCATAGTCTTGAGTCTGGGGACCATACAATGCCTTGGTTCTGTCCAGAACTCTTTTAATCTTTCTTTTAAGTAGTTGGTTTCCCTATAGGCCCGAGTCCGAGGACCATATAGTGCCTCGGTTCTATCCAAAACCATTTTAAGCAGTTGGTTTCCCCTTAGGCTTGAGTCCAAGGACCATACAGTGCCTTGGTTCTGTCCAAAACTCTTTTAATCTTTCTTTTTAGTAGTTGGTATCCCAATAGGGCCGAGTCCGAGGATAATACAGGGCCTTGTTTATGTCCAAAACTCTTTTAAGTAGTTGGTTTCCCCATAGGCCCGAGTCCGAGGACCATACAATGCCTTAGTTCTGTCCAAAACTCTTTTAATCTTTCTTTTAAGTAGTCGGTTTCCCGATGGGCCCGAGTCCGAGGATCATATAGGGCCTTGGTTCTGTCCAAAACTCTTTTAATCTTTCTTTCATGTAAGTGGTTTCCCCGTAGGCCCGAGTCCGAGGACCATACAATGCCTTAGTTCTGTCCAAAACTCTTTTAATCTTTCTTTTAAGTAGTTGGTTTCCCCATAGGCCCGAGTCCGAGGATAATACAGTGCCTTGGTTATTTCGAAAACTCTTTTAAGTAGTTGGTTTCCCTAGAGGCCCGAGTCCGAGGATCGTACAGTGCCTTGGTTATTTCGAAAACTCTTTTATGTAGTTGGTTTCCCCATAGTCTTCACTCCGGGGACCATACAGTGCCTTGGTTCTGTCCAAAACTCTTTTAAGTAGTTGGTTTCCCCATAGGCCTGAGTCCGAGGACCATACAATGCCTTAATTCTGTCCAAAACACTTTTAATCTTTCTTTTAAGTAGTTGGTTTCCCGATAGGCCCGAGTCCGAGGATCGTACAGTGCCTTGGTTCTGTCCAAAACTCTTTTATATAGTTGCTTTCCCCATAGGCCCGAGTCCGAGGACCATACAATGCCTTAGTTCTGCCCAAAACACTTTTAATCTTTCTTTTAAGTAGTTGGTTTCCCGATAGGCCCGAGTCCGAGGATCGTACAGTGCCTTAGTTCTGTCCAAAACTCTTTTAAGTAGTTGGTTTCCCCATAGTCTTGAGTCTGGGGACCATACAATGCCTTGGTTCTGTCCAGAACTCTTTTAATCTTTCTTTTAAGTAGTTGGTTTCCCTATAGGCCCGAGTCTGAGGACCATATAGTGCCTCGGTTCTATCCAAAACCATTTTAAGCAGTTGGTTTCCCCTTAGCCTTGAGTCCAAGGACCATACAGTGCCTTGGTTCTGTCCAAAACTCTTTTAATCTTTCTTTTAAGTAGTTGGTATCCCAATAGGGCCGAGTCCGAGGATAATACAGGGCCTTGTTTATGTCCAAAACTCTTTTAAGTAGTTGGTTTCCCCATAGGCCCGAGTCCGAGGACCATACAATGCCTTAGTTCTGTCCAAAACTCTTTTAATCTTTCTTTTAAGTAGTCGGTTTCCCGATGGGCCCGAGTCCGAGGATCATATAGGGCCTTGGTTCTGTCCAAAACTCTTTTAATCTTTCTTTCATGTAAGTGGTTTCCCCGTAGGCCCGAGTCCGAGGACCATACAACGCTTTAGTTCTGTCCAAAACTCTTTTAATCTTTCTTTTAAGTAGTTGGTTTCCCCATAGGCTCGAGTCCGAGGATAATACAGTGCCTTGGTTATTTCGAAAACTCTTTTAAGTAGTTGGTTTCCCTAGAGGCCCGAGTCCGAGGATCATACAGTGCCTTGGTTCTGTCCAAAACTCTTTTATGTAGTTGGTTTCCCCATAGTCTTCACTCCGGGGACCATACAGTGCCTTGGTTCTGTCCAAAACTCTTTTAAGTAGTTGGTTTCCCCATAGGCCTGAGTCCGAGGACCGTACAATGCCTTAATTCTGTCCAAAACACTTTTAATCTTTCTTTTAAGTAGTTGGTTTCCCGATAGGCCTGAGTCCGAGGATCGTACAGTGCCTTGGTTCTGTCCAAAACTCTTTTATGTAGTTGGTTTCCCCATAGGCCCGAGTCCGAGGACCATACAATGCCTTAGTTCTGCCCAAAACACTTTTAATCTTTCTTTTAAGTAGTTGGTTTCCCGATAGGCCCGAGTCCGAGGATCGTACAGTGCCTTGGTTCTGTCCAAAACTCTTTTATGTAGTTGGTTTCCCCATAAGCTTGAGTCCGAGGACCATATAGTGCCTTGGTTCTGTCCAAAACTCTTTTAATCTTTCTTTTAAGTAGTTGGTTACCCCACAGGCCCGAGTCCGACGATAATAGAGCGCCTTGGTTCTGTCCAAAACTCTTTTAAGTAGTTGGTTTCCCCATAGGCTTGAGTCCGATGACCATACAGTGCCTTGGTTCTGTCCAAAACTCTTTTAATCTTTCTTTTAAGTAGTTGGTTTCCCCATAGGCCCGAGTCCGAGGATCATACAGTGCCTTGGTTCTGTCCAAAACTCTTTTAAGTAGTTGGTTTCCCCATAGTCTTGAGTCTGGGGACCATACAATGCCTTGGTTCTGTCCAGAACTCTTTTAATCTTTCTTTTAAGTAGTTGGTTTCCCTATAGGCCCGTGTCCGAGGACCATATAGTGCCTCGGTTCTATCCAAAACCATTTTAAGCAGTTGGTTTCCCCTTAGGCTTGAGTCCAAGGACCATACAGTGCCTTGGTTCTGTCCAAAACTCTTTTAATCTTTCTTTTAAGTAGTTGGTATCCCAATAGGGCCGAGTCCGAGGATAATACAGGGCCTTGTTTATGTCCAAAACTCTTTTAAGTAGTTGGTTTCCCCATAGGCCCGAGTCCGAGGACCATACAATGCCTTAGTTCTGTCCAAAACTCTTTTAATCTTTCTTTTAAGTAGTCGGTTTCCCGGTGGACCCGAGTCCGAGGATCATATAGGGCCTTGGTTCTGTCCAAAACTCTTTTAATCTTTCTTTCATGTAAGTGGTTTCCCCGTAGGCCCGAGTCCGAGGACCATACAATGCCTTAGTTCTGTCCAAAACTCTTTTAATCTTTCTTTTAAGTAGTTGGTTTCCCCATAGGCCCGAGTCCGAGGATAATACAGTGCCTTGGTTATTTCGAAAACTCTTTTAAGTAGTTGGTTTCCCTAGAGGCCCGAGTCCGAGGATCGTACAGTGCCTTGGTTCTGTCCAAAACTCTTTTATGTAGTTGGTTTCCCCATAGTCTTCACACCGAGGACCATACAGTGCCTTGGTTCTGTCCAAAACTCTTTTAAGTAGTTGGTTTCCCCATAGGCCTGAGTCCGAGGACCATACAATGCCTTAATTCTGTCCAAAACACTTTTAATCTTTCTTTTAAGTAGTTGGTTTCCCGATAGGCCCGAGTCCGAGGATCGTACAGTGCCTTGGTTCTGTCCAAAACTCTTTTATGTAGTTGGTTTCCCCATAGGCCCGAGTCCAAGGACCATACAATGCCTTAGTTCTGCCCAAAACACTTTTAATCTTTCTTTTAAGTAGTTGGTTTCCCGATAGGCCTGAGTCCGAGGATCGTACAGTGCCTTGGTTCTGTCCAAAACTCTTTTATGTAGTTGGTTTCCCCATAAGCTTGAGTCCGAGGACCATATAGTGCCTTGGTTCTGTCCAAAACTCTTTTAATCTTTCTTTTAAGTAGTTGGTTTCCCCATAGGATCGAGTCCGACGTTAGTACAGTGCCTTGGTTGTGTCGAAAACTCTTTTAAGTAGTTGGTTTCCCCATAGGCCTGAGTCCGAGGACCATACAATGCCTTAGTTCTGTACAAAACACTTTTAATCTTTCTTTTAAGTAGTTGGTTTCCCCGTAGGCCCGAGTCCGAGGATAATACAGTGCCTTGGTTATGTCCAAAACTCTTTTAAGTAGTTGGTTTCCCCATAGGCCCGAGTCCGAGGACCATACAATGCCTTAGTTCTGTCCAAAACACTTTTAATCTTTCTTTTAAGTAGTTGGTTTCCTTATAGGCCCGAGTCCGAGGATCGTACAGTGCCTTGGTTCTGTCCAAAACTCTTTTATGTAGTTGGTTTCCCCATAGGCTTGAGTCCGAGGACCATATAGTGCCTTGGTTCTGTCCAAAACTATTTTAATCTTCCTTTTAATTAAGTGGTTTCCCCGTAGGCCCGAGTCCGAGGACTATACAATGCCTTAGTTCTGTCCAAAACTCTTTTAATCTTTCTTTTAAGTAGTTGGTTTCCCCATAGGCCCGAGTCCGAGGATAATACAGTGCCTTGGTTATTTCCAAATCTCTTTTAAGTAGTTGGTTTCCCCATAGGCTTGTGTCCGAGGACCATACAGTGCCTTCGTTCTGTCCAAAACTCTTTTAATCTTTCTTTTATGTAGTTGGTTTCCTCGTAGGCCTCAGTCTTAGGATAATACAATGCCTTGGTTCTGTCCAAAACACTTTTAAGTAGTTGGTTTCCCCATAGGCCAAATCCGAGGACCATACAATGCCTTGGTTCTGTCCAGAACTCTTTTAATCTCTCTTTTAAGTGGTTGGTTTCCCCATAGTCCGAGTCCGAGGACCATATAGTGCCTTGGTTCTATCCAAAACCATTTTATGTAGTTGGTTTCCCCATAGGCTTGAGTCCAAGGACCATACAGTGCATTGGTTCTGTCCAAATCTCTTTTAATCTTTCTTTTAAGTGGTTGTTTTCCCAATAGGGCCGAGTCCGAAGATAATACAGGGCCTTGGTTATGTCCAAAACTCTTTTAAGTAGTTGGTTTCCCCATAGGCTTGAGTCCGAGGACCATACAGTGCCTTGGTTCTGTCCAAAAGTCTATTAAGTAGTTGGTTTCCCCATTGGCTTGAGTCTGAGGATGATACAGTGCCTTGGTTCTGTCCAAAACTCTTTTAAGGAATTGGTTTCCCCATAGGCCGAGTCAGAGGACCGTACAATGCCTTGGTTCTGTCCAGAACTCTTTTAATCTTTCTTTTAAGTAGTTGGTTTCCCTATAGACCCGAGTCTGAGGGCCATGTAGTGGCTTGGTTCTGTCCAAAACCCTTTTAAGTAGTCGGTTTCCGCATAGGCTTGAGTCCGAGGACCAGACAGTGCCTTGGTTCTTTCCAAAACACTTTTAATCTTTCTTTTAAGTAGTTGGTTTCCCGATAGGCCCGAGTCCGAAGATAATACAGGGCCTTGGTTATGTCCAAAACTCTTTTAAGTAGTTGGTTTCCCCATAGGCTTGAGTCCGTGGACCATACAGTGCCTTGGTTCTGTCCAAAACTCTTTTAATCTTTCTTTTAAGTAGTTGGTTTCCCTATTGGCCCGAGTCCAACGATAATACAATGCCTTGGTTCTGTCCAAAACTCTTTTAAGTAGTTGGTTTCCCCATAGGCTTGAGTTCGAGGACCATACAGTGCCTTGGTTCTGTCGAAAACTATTTTAATCTTTCTTTTAATTAGTTGGTTTACCTATAGGCCCGAGTCTGAGGATAATACAGTGCCTTGGTTCTGTCCAGAACTCTTTTAATCTTTCTTTTATGTAGTTGGTTTCCCAATAGGCCCGAGTCCAAGGATAATACAATGCCTTGGTTTTGTCAAAAACCCTTTTAAGTAGTTGGTTTCCTCATAGGCTTGAGTCCGAGGACCATACAGTGCCTTGGTTCTGTCTAAAACTCTTTTAAGTTGTTGGTTTCCCATAGGCATGAGTCCGAGGACTGTTCAGTCCAAAACTCTTTTAATCTTTCTTTTAAGTAGTTGGTTTCCCCATAGGCTTGAGTCTGAGGACCATACAGTGCCTTGGTTCTGTCCAAAAGTCTACTAAGTAGTTGGTTTCCCCATTGGCTTGAGTCTGAGGATGATACAGTGCCTTGGTTCTGTCCAAAACTCTTTTAAGGAGTTGGTTTCCCCATAGGCCGAGTCAGAGGACCGTACAGTGCCTTGGTTCTGTCCTGAACTCTTTATATATTTCTTTTAAGTAGTTGGTTTCCTTATAGACCCGAGTCTGAGGGCCATGTAGTGGCTTGGTTCTGTCCAAAACCCTTTTAAGTAGTCGGTTTCCGCATAGGCTTGAGTCCGAGGACCAGACAGTGCTTTGTTCTGTCCAAAACACTTTTAATCTTTCTTTTAAGTAGTTGGTTTCCCCATAGGCCCGAGTCCGAGGATAATACAGTGCCTGGGTTATTTCCAAAACTCTTTTAAGTAGTTGGTTTAACCATAGGCCCGATTCCGAGGACCATACAATGCCATAGTTCTGTCCAAAACTCTTTTAATCTTTCTTTTAAGTAGTTGGTTACCCCACAGGCCCGAGTCCGACGATAATAGAGCGCCTTGGTTCTGTCCAAAACTCTTTTAAGTAGTTGGTTTCCCCATAGGCCCGATTCCGAGGACCATAGAATGCCATAGTTCTGTCCAAAACTCTTTTAATCTTTCTTCTAAGTAGTTGGTTACCCCACAGGCCTGAGTCCGACGATAATAGAGCGCCTTGGTTCTGTCCAAAACTCTTTTAAGTAGTTGGTTTCCCCATAGGCCCGAGTCCGAGGACCATACAATGCCTTAGTTCTGTCCAAAACTCTTTTAATCTTTCTTTTAAGTAGTCGGTTTCCCGATGGGCCCGAGTCCGAGGATCATATAGGGCCTTGGTTCTGTCCAAAACTCTTTTAATCTTTCTTTCATGTAAGTGGTTTCCCCGTAGGCCCGAGTCCGAGGACCATACAATGCCTTAGTTCTGTCCAAAACTCTTTTAATCTTTCTTTTAAGTAGTTGGTTTCCCCATAGGCCCGAGTCCGAGGATAATATAGTGCCTTGGTTATTTCGAAAACTCTTTTAAGTAGTTGGTTTCCCCAGAGGCCCGAGTCCGAGGACCATACAATGCCATATTTCTGTCCAAAACTCTTTTAATCTTTCTTTTAAGTAGTTGGTTTCCCAATAGGGCTGAGTCCGAGGATAATACAGGGCCTTGGTTATGTCCAAATCTCTTTTAAGTAGTTGGTTTCCCAATAGGCTTGTGTCCGAGGACCATACAATGCCATAGTTCTGTCCAAAACTCTTTTAATCTTTCTTTTAAGTAGTTGGTTTCCCCACAGGCCGGAGTCCGACGATAATAGAGCGCCTTGGTTCTGTCCAAAACTCTTTTAAGTAGTTGGTTTCCCCATAGGCTTGAGTCCGAGGACCATACAGTTCCTTGGTTCTGTCCAAAACTCTTTTAATCTTTCTTTTAAGTAGTTGGTTTCCCGATAGGCCCGAGTCCGAGGATCATACAGTGCCTTGGTTCTGTCCAAAACTCTTTTAAGTAGTTGGTTTCCCCATAGTCTTGAGTCTGGGGACCATACAATGCCTTGGTTCTGTCCAGAACTCTTTTAATCTTTCTTTTAAGTAGTTGGTTTCCCCATAGGCCCGAGTCCGAGGTCCATATAGTGCCTCGGTTCTATCCAAAACCATTTTAAGCAGTTGGTTTCCCCTTAGGCTTGAGTCCAAGGACCATACAGTGCCTTGGTTCTGTCCAAAACTCTTTTAATCTTTCTTTTAAGAAGTTGGTTTCCCAATAGGGCCGAGTCCGAGGATAATACAGGGCCTTGTTTATGTCCAAAACTCTTTTAAGTAGTTGGTTTCCCCATAGGCCCGAGTCCGAGGACCATACAATGCCTTAGTTCTGTCCAAAACTCTTTAAATCTTTCTTTTAAGTAGTTGGTTTCCCGATAGGCCCGAGTCCGAGGATCATAGAGTGCCTTGGTTCTGTCCAAAACACTTTTAATCTTTCTTTCAAGTAAGTGGTTTCTCCGTAGGCCCGAGTCCGAGGACCATACAATAACTTAGTTCTGTCCAAAACTCTTTTAATCTTTCTTTTAAGTAGTTGGTTTCTCGATAGGCCCGAGTCCGAAGATAATACAGGGCCTTGGTTATGTCCAAAACTCTTTTAAGTAGTTGGTTTCCCCATAGGCTTGAGTCCGTGGACCATACAGTGCCTTGGTTCTGTCCAAAACTCTTTTAATCTTTCTTTTAAGTAGTTGGTTTCCCTATTGGCCCGAGTCCAACGATAATACAATGCCTTGGTTCTGTCCAAAACTCTTTTAAGTAGTTGGTTTCCCCATAGGCTTGAGTTCGAGGACCATACAGTGCCTTGGTTCTGTCGAAAACTATTTTAATCTTTCTTTTAATTAGTTGGTTTACCTATAGGCCCGAGTCTGAGGATAATACAGTGCCTTGGTTCTGTCCAGAACTCTTTTAATCTTTCTTTTATGTAGTTGGTTTCCCAATAGGCCCGAGTCCAAGGATAATACAATGCCTTGGTTTTGTCAAAAACCCTTTTAAGTAGTTGGTTTCCTCATAGGCTTGAGTCCGAGGACCATACAGTGCCTTGGTTCTGTCTAAAACTCTTTTAAGTTGTTGGTTTCCCATAGGCATGAGTCCGAGGACTGTTCAGTCCAAAACTCTTTTAATCTTTCTTTTAAGTAGTTGGTTTCCCCATAGGCTTGAGTCCGAGGACCATACAGTGCCTTGGTTCTGTCCAAAAGTCTACTAAGTAGTTGGTTTCCCCATTGGCTTGAGTCTGAGGATGATACAGTGCCTTGGTTCTGTCCAAAACTCTTTTAAGGAGTTGGTTAACCCATAGGCCGAGTCAGAGGACCGTACAATGCCTTGGTTCTGTCCAGAACTCTTTATATATTTCTTTTAAGTAGTTGGTTTCCTTATAGACCCGAGTCTGAGGGCCATGTAGTGGCTTGGTTCTGTCCAAAACTCTTTTAATCTTTCTTTTAAGTAGTTGGTTACCCCACAGGCCCGAGTCCGACGATAATAGAGCGCCTTGGTTCTGTCCAAAACTCTTTTAAGTAGTTGGTTTTCCCATAGGCTTGAGTCCGAGGACCATACAGTGCCTTGGTTCTGTCCAAAACTCTTTTAATCTTTCTTTTAAGTAGTTGGTTTCCCGATAGGCCCGAGTCCGAGGATCATACAGTGCCTTGGTTCTGTCCAAAACTCTTTTAAGTAGTTGGTTTCCCCATAGTCTTGAGTCTGGGGACCATACAATGCCTTGGTTCTGTCCAGAACTCTTTTAATCTTTCTTTTAAGTAGTTGGTTTCCCCATAGGCCCGAGTCCGAGGACCATATAGTGCCTCGGTTCTATCCAAAACCATTTTAAGCAGTTGGTTTCCCCTTAGGCTTGAGTCCAAGGACCATACAGTGCCTTGGTTCTGTCCAAAACTCTTTTAATCTTTCTTTTAAGTAGTTGGTATCCCAATAGGGCCGAGTCCGAGGATAATACAGGGCCTTGTTTATGTCCAAAACTCTTTTAAGTAGTTGGTTTCCCCATAGGCCCGAGTCCGAGGACCATACAATGCCTTAGTTCTGTCCAAAACTCTTTTAATCTTTCTTTTAAGTAGTTGGTTTCCCGATGGGCCCGAGTCCGAGGATCATATAGGGCCTTGGTTCTGTCCACAACTCTTTTAATCTTTCTTTCAAGTAAGTGGTTTCCCCGTAGGCCCGAGTCCGAGGACCATACAATGCCTTAGTTCTGTCCAAAACTCTTTTAATCTTTCTTCTAAGTAGTTGGTTTCCCCATAGGCCCGAGTCCGAGGATAATACAGTGCCTTGGTTATTTTGAAAACTCTTTTAAGTAGTTGGTTTCCCCAGAGGCCCGAGTCCGAGGACCATACAATGCCATATTTCTGTCCAAAACTCTTTTAATCTTTCTTTTAAGTAGTTGGTTTCCCAAAAGGGCTGAGTCCGAGGATAATACAGGGCCTTGGTTATGTCCAAAACTCTTTTAAGTAGTTGGTTTCCTAATAGGCTTGAGTCCGAGGACCATACAATGCCTTAGTTCTGTCCAAAACTCTTTTAATCTTTCTTTTAAGTAGTTGGTTTCCCACAGGCCCGAGTCCGACGATAATAGAGCGCCTTGGTTCTGTCCAAAGCTCTTTTAAGTAGTTGGTTTCCCCATAGGCTTGAGTCCGAGGACCATACAGTGCCTTGTTTCTGTCCAAAACTCTTTTAATCTTTCTTTTAAGTAGTTGGTTTCCCGATAGGACCGAGTCCGAGGATCTTACAGTGCCTTGGTTCTGTCCAAAACTCTTTTAAGTAGTTGGTTTCCCCATAGTCTTGTGTCTGGGGACTATACAATGCCTATGTTCTGTCCAGAACTCTTTTAATCTTTCTTTTAAGTAGTTGGTTTCCCCATAGGCCCGAGTCCGAGGACCATATAGTGCCTCGGTTCTATCCAAAACCATTTTAAGTAGTTGGTTTCCCCATAGGCTTGAGTCCAAGGACCATACAGTGCCTTGGTTCTGTCCAAAACTCTTTTAATCTTTCTTTTAAGTAGTTGGTTTCCCAATAGGGCCGAGTCCGAGGATAATACAGGGCCTTGGTTATGTCCAAAACTCTTTTAAGCAGTTGGTTTCCCCATAGGCCCGAGTCCGAGGACCATACAATGCCTTAGTTCTGTCCAAAACTCTTTAAATCTTTCTTTTCAGTAGTTGGTTTCCCGATAGGCCCGAGTCCGAGGATCATAGAGTGCCTTAGTTCTGTCCAAAACTCTTTTAATCTTTCTTTCAAGTAAGTGGTTTCCCCGTAGGCCCGAGTCCGAGGACCATACAATGCCTTAGTTCTGTCCAAAACTCTTTTAACCTTTCTTTTAAGTAGTTGGTTTCCCCATAGGCCCGAGTCCGAGGATCATAGAGTGCCTTGGTTTTGTCCAGAACTCTTTTAATCTTTCTTTAAAGTAGTTGGTTTCCCCATAGGTGGAGTCCGAGGACCATACAATGCCTTGGTTCTGTCCAGAACTCTTTTAATCTTTCTTTTAAGTAGTTGGTTTCCCCATAGGCCCGAGTCCGAGGACCATACAATGCCTTGGTTCTGTCCAGAACTCTTTTAATCTTTCTTTTAAGTAGTTGGTTTCCCCATAGGCCCGAGTCCGAGGACAATATAGTGCCTCGGTTCTATCCAAAACCATTTTAAGTAGTTGGTTTCCTCATAGGCTTGAGTCCAAGGACCATATAGTGCCTTGGTTGTGTCCAAAACTCTTTTAATCTTTCTTTTAAGTAAGTGGTTTCCCCGTAGGCCCAAGTCCGAGGACCATAAAATGCCCTAGTTCTGTCCAAAACTCTTTTAATCATTCTTTTAAGTAGTTGGTTTCCCAATAGGCCCGAGTCCGAGGATAATACAGTGCCTTGGTTAATTCGAAAACTCTTTTAAGTAGTTGGTTTCCCCATAGGGCCGAGTCCGAGGACCATACAATGCCTTAGTTCTGTCCAAAACTCTTTTAATCTTTCTTTTAAGTAGTTGGTTTCCCAATAGGCCCGAGTCCGAGGATAATACAGTGCCTTGGTTATTTCGAAAACTCTTTTAAGTAGTTGGTTTCCCCATAGGCCCGAGCCCGAGGACCATACAATGCCTTATTTCTGTCCAAAACTCTTTTAATCTTTCTTTTAAGTAGTTGGTTTCCCGATAGGCCCGAGTCCGAGGATCACATAGGGCCTTGGTTCTGTCCAAAACTCTTTTAATCTTTCTTTCAAGTAAGTGGTTTCCCCATAGGCCCGAGTCCGAGGACCATACAATGCCTTAGTTCTGTCCAAAACTCTTTTAATCTTTCTTTTAAGTAGTTGGTTTCCCGATAGGCCCGAGTCCGGGGATCATATAGGGCCCTGGTTCTGTCCAAAACTCTTTTAATCTTTCTTTCAAGTAAGTGGTTTCCCCGTAGGCCCGAGTCCGAGGACCATACAATGTCTTAGTTCTGTCCAAAACTCTTTTAATCTTTCTTTTAAGTAGTTGGTTTCCCCATAGGCCCGAGTCCGAGGATAATACAGTGCCTTGGTTACTTCGAAAACTCTTTTAAGAAGTTGGTTTCCCCAGAGGCCCGAGTCCGAGGACCATACAATGCCTTATTTATGTCCAAAACTCTTTTAATCTTTCTTTTAAGTAGTTGGTTTCCCAATAGGGCTGAGTCCGAGGATAATATAGGGCCTTGGTTATGTCCAAAACTCTTTTAAGTAGTTGGTTTCCTAATAGGCTTGAGTCCGAGGACCATACAATGCCTTAGTTCTGTCCAAAACTCTTTTAATCTTTCTTTTAAGTAGTTGGTTTCCCCACAGGCCCGAGTCCGACGATAATAGAGCGCCTTGGTTCTGTCCAAAGCTCTTTTAAGTAGTTGGTTTCCCCATAGGCTTGAGTCCGAGGACCATACAGTGCCTTGTTTCTGTCCAAAACTCTTTTAATCTTTCTTTTAAGTAGTTGGTTTCCCGATAGGACCGAGTCCGAGGATCTTACAGTGCCTTGGTTCTATCCAAAACTCTTTTAAGTAGTTGGTTTCCCCATAGTCTTGTGTCTGGGGACTATACAATGCCTATGTCCTGTCCAGAACTCTTTTAATCTTTCTTTTAAGTAGTTGGTTTCCCCATAGGCCCGAGTCCGAGGACCATATAGTGCCTCGGTTCTATCCAAAACCATTTTAAGTAGTTGGTTTCCCCATAGGCTTGAGTCCAAGGACCATACAGTGCCTTGGTTCTGTCCAAAACTCTTTTAATCTTTCTTTTAAGTAGTTGGTTTCCTCGTAGGCCCAAGTCCGAGGATAATACAGTGCCTTGGTTATGTCCAAAACTCTTTTAAGTAGTTGGTTTCCCCATAGGCTCGAGTCCGAGGACCATATAGTGCCTTGGTTCTGTCCAAATCTCTTTTAATCTTTCTTTTAAGTAAGTGGTTTCCCCATAGGCTTAAGTCCGAGGACCATATAGTGCCTTGGTTGTGTCCAAAACTCTTTTAATCTTTCTTTTAAGTAAGTGGTTTCCCCGTAGGCCCAAGTCCGAGGACCATAAAATGCCCTAGTTCTGTCCAAAACTCTTTTAATCATTCTTTTAAGTAGTTGGTTTCCCAATAGGCCCGAGTCCGAGGATAATACAGTGCCTCGGTTATTTCGAAAACTCTTTTAATCTTTCTTTTAATTAGTTGGTTTACCTATAGGCCCGAGTCTGAGGATAATACAGTGCCTTGGTTCTGTCCAAAACTCTTTTAATCTTTCTTTTATGTAGTTGGTTTCCTAATAGGCCCGAGTCCGAGGATAATACAGTGCCTTGGTTTTGTCAAAAACCCTTTTAAGTAGTTGGTTTCCCCATAGGCCCGAGTCCGAGGACCATACAATGCCTTAGTTCTGTCCAAAACTCTTATAATCTATCTTTTAAGTAGTTGCTTTCCCCATAAGATCGGGTCCGACGTTAATACAGTGCCTTGGTTGTGTCGAAAGCTCTTTTAAGTAGTTGGTTTCCCCATAGGCCCGAGTCCGAGGACCATACAATGCCTTAGTTCTGTCCAAAACTCTTTTAATCTTTCTTTTAAGTAGTTGGTTTCCCTATAGGCCCGAGTCCGAGGGCCATATAGTGGCTTGGTTCTGTCCAAAACCCTTTTAAGTAGTTGGTTTCCGCATAGGCTTGAGTCCGAGGACCATACAGTGCCTTGGTTCTGTCCTAAACACTTTTAATCTTTCTTTTAAGTAGCTGGATTCCCCATAGGCCCAAGTCCGTGGATCATACGGTGCCTTGGTTCTGTCCAAAACTCTTTTAAGTAGTTGGTTTCCCCATAGGTCGAGTCCGAGGACCATAGAATGCCTTGGTTCTGTCCAGAACTCTTTTAATCTTTCTTTTAAGTTGTTGGTTTCCCTATAGGCCCGAGTCCGAGGACCATATAGTGCCTCGGTTCTATCCAAAACCATTTTAAGTGGTTGGTTTCCCCTTAGGCTTGAGTCCAAGGACCATACAGTGCCTTGGTTCTGTCCAAAACTCTTTTAATCTTTCTTCTAAGTAGTTGGTTTCCGAATAGGGCCGAGTCCGAGGATAATACAGGGCCTTGGTTATGTCCAAAACTCCTTTAAGTAGTTAGTTTCCCCATAGGCTTGAGTCCGAGGACCATCCAGTGCCCTGGTTCTGTCCAAAACTCTTTTAATCTTTCTTTTAAGTAGTTGGTTTCCCCGTAGGCCCGAGTCCGAGGATAATACAGTGCCTTGGTTATGTCCAGAACTCTTTTAAGTAGTTGGTTTCCCCATAGGCTTGAGTCCGAGGACCATATAGTGCCTTGGTTCTGTCCAAAACTCTTTTAATCTTTCTTTTAAGTAAGTGGTTTCCCCGTAGGCCCGAGTCCGAGGACCGTAGAATGCCTTGGTTCTGTCCAGAACTCTTTTAATCTTTCTTTTATGTAGTTGGTTTCCCCATAGGCCCGAGTCCAAGGACCATATAGTGCCTCGGTTCTATCCAAAACCATTTTAAGTGGTTGGTTTCCCCTTAGGCTTGAGTCCAAGGACCATACAGTGCCTTGCTTCTGTCCAAAACTCTTTTAATCTTTCTTCTAAGTAGTTGGTTTCCCAATAGGGCCGAGTCCGAGGATAATACAGGGCCTTGGTTATGTCCAAAACTCCTTTAAGTAGTTAGTTTCCCCATAGGCTTGAGTTCGAGGACCATCCAGTGCCCTGGTTCTGTCCAAAACTCTTTTAATCTTTCTTTTAAGTAGTTGGTTTCCCCGTAGGCCCGAGTCCGAGGATAATACAGTGCCTTGGTTATGTCCAGAACTCTTTTAAGTAGTTGGTTTCCCCATAGGCTTGAGTCCGAGGACCATATAGTGCCTTGGTTCTGTAAAAAACTCTTTTAATCTTTCTTTTAAGTAAGTGGTTTCCCCGTAGGCCCGAGTCCGAGGACCATACAATGCCTTAGTTCTGTCCAAAACTCTTTTAATCTTTCTTTTAAGTAGTTGGTTTCCCAATAGGCCCGAGTCCGGGGATCATATAGGGCCCTGGTTCTGTCCAAAACTCTTTTAATCTTTCTTTCAAGTAAGTGGTTTCCCCGTAGGCCCGAGTCCGAGGACCATACAATGCCTTAGTTCTGTCCAAAACTCTTTTAATCTTTCTTTTAAGTAGTTGGTTTCCCCATAGGCCCGAGTCCGAGGATAATACAGTGCCTTGGTTATTTCGAAAACTCTTTTAAGAAGTTGGTTTCCCCAGAGGCCCGAGTCCGAGGACCATACAATGCCTTATTTATGTCCAAAACTCTTTTAATCTTTCTTTTAAGTAGTTGGTTTCCCAATAGGGCTGAGTCCGAGGATAATACAGGGCCTTGGTTATGTCCAAAACTCTTTTAAGTAGTTGGTTTCCCAATAGGCTTGAGTCCGAAGACCATACAATGCCTTAGTTCTGTCCAAAACTCTTTTAATCTTTCTTTTAAGTAGTTGGTTTCCCCACAGGCCCGAGTCCGACGATAATAG
Source organism: Quercus robur (assembly GCF_932294415.1). Taxonomy (NCBI): domain Eukaryota; kingdom Viridiplantae; phylum Streptophyta; class Magnoliopsida; order Fagales; family Fagaceae; genus Quercus; species Quercus robur. Next base: position 32,394,407 of record NC_065537.1, on the reverse strand, counting down.
AGCGCCTTGGTTCTGTCCAAAGCTCTTTTAAGTAGTTGGTTTCCCCATAGGCTTGAGTCCGAGGACCATACAGTGCCTTGGTTCTGTCCAAAACTCTTTTAATCTTTCTTTTAAGTAGTTGGTTTCCCGATAGGCCCGAGTCCGAGGATCTTACAGTGCCTTGGTTCTGTCCAAAACTCTTTTAAGTAGTTGGTTTCCCCATAGTCTTGAGTCTGGGGACTATACAATGCCTATGTTCTGTCCAGAACTCTTTTAATCTTTCTTTTAAGTAGTTGGTTTCCCCATAGGCCCGAGTCCGAGGACCATATAGTGCCTCGGTTCTATCCAAAACCATTTTAAGTAGTTGGTTTCCCCATAGGCTTGAGTCCAAGGACCATACAGTGCCTTGATTCTGTCCAAAACTCTTTTAATCTTTCTTTTAAGTAGTTGGTTTCCCCGTAGGCCCAAGTCCGAGGATAATACAGTGCCTTGGTTATGTCCAAAACTCTTTTAAGTAGTTGGTTTCCCCATAGGCTCGAGTCCGAGGACCATATAGTGCCTTGATTCTGTCCAAAACTCTTTTAATCTTTCTTTTAAGTAAGTGGTTTCCCCGTAGGCCCGAGTCCGAGGACCATAAAATGCCCTAGTTCTGTCCAAAACTCTTTTAATCATTCTTTTAAGTAGTTGGTTTCCCAATAGGCCCGAGTCCGAGGATAATACAGTGCCTTGGTTATTTCGAAAACTCTTTTAAGCAGTTGGTCTCCCCATAGGCCCGAGTCCGAGGACCATACAATGCCTTAGTTCTGTCCAAAACTCTTTTAATCTTTCTTTTAAGTAGTTGGTTTCCCAATAGGCCCGAGTCCGAGGATAATACAGTGCCTCGGTTATTTCGAAAACACTTTTAATCTTTCTTTTAATTAGTTGGTTTACCTATAGGCCCGAGTCTGAGGATAATACAGTGCCTTGGTTCTGTCCAAAACTCTTTTAATCTTTCTTTTATGTAGTTGGTTTCCTAATAGCCCGAGTCCGAGGATAATACAGTGCCTTGGTTTTGTCAAAAACCCTTTTAAGTAGTTGGTTTCCCCATAGGCCCGAGTCCGAGGACCATACAATGCCTTAGTTCTGTCCAAAACTCTTTTAATCTTTCTTTTAAGTAGTTGCTTTCCCCATAGGATCGGGTCCGATGTTAATACAGTGCCTTGGTTGTGTCGAAAACTCTTTTAAGTAGTTGGTTTCCCCATAGGCCCGAGTCCGAGGACCGTACAATGCCTTAGTTCTATCCAAAACTCTTTTAATCTTTCTTTTAAGTAGTTGGTTTCCCTATAGGCCCGAGCCCGAGGGCCGTATAGTGGCTTGGTTCTGTCCAAAACCCTTTTAAGTAGTTGGTTTCCGCATAGGCTTGAGTCCGAGGACCATACAGTGCCTTGGTTCTGTCCTAAACACTTTTAATCTTTCTTTTAAGTAGTTTGATTCCCCACAGGTCCAAGTCCGAGGATCATACGGTGCCTTGGTTCTGTCCAAAACTCTTTTAAGTAGTTGGTTTCCCCATAGGTCGAGTCCGAGGACCATAGAATGCCTTGGTTCTGTCCAGAACTCTTTTAATCTTTCTTTTAAGTAGTTGGTTTCCCCATAGGCCCGAGGCCGAGGACCATATAGTGCCTCGGTTCTATCCAAAACCATTTTAAGTGGTTGGTTTCCCCTTAGGCTTGAGTCCAAGGAGCATACAGTGCCTTGGTTCTGTCCAAAACTCTTTTAATCTTTCTTCTAAGTAGTTGGTTTCCGAATAGGGCCGAGTCCGAGGATAATACAGGGCCTTGGCTATGTCCAAAACTCCTTTAAGTAGTTAGTTTCCCCATAGGCTTGAGTCCGAGGACCATCCAGTGCCCTGGTTCTGTCCAAAACTCTTTTAATCTTTCTTTTAAGTAGTTGGTTTCCCCGTAGGCCCGAGTCCGAGGATAATACAGTGCCTTGGTTATGTCCAGAACTCTTTTAAGTAGTTGGTTTCCCCATAGGCTTGAGTCCGAGGACCATATAGTGCCTTGGTTCTGTCCAAAACTCTTTTAATCTTTCTTTTAAGTAAGTGGTTTCCCCGTAGGCCCGAGTCCGAGGACCATACAATGCCTTAGTTCTGTCCAAAACTCTTTTAATCTTTCTTTTAAGTAGTTGGTTTCCCCATAGGCCCGAGTCCGACGATAATACGGCGCCTTGGTTCAGTCCAAAACTCTTTTAAGTAGTTGGTTTCGCCATGGGATTGAGTCCGAGGACCATACAATGCCTTAGTTCTGTCCAAAACTCTTTTAATCTTTCTTTTAAGTAGTTGGTTTCCCCATAGGCCCGAGTCTGACGATAATACAGCGCCTTGGTTCTGTCCAAAACTCTTTTAAGTAGTTGGTTTCGCCATGGGCTTGAGTCCGAGGACCGTACAGTGTCTTGGTTCTGTCCAAAACTCTTTTAATCTTTCTTTTAAGTAGTTGGTTTCCCCATAGGCCCGAGTCCGAGGATAATACAGTGCCTTGGTTATTTCCAAAACTCTTTTACGTAGTTGGTTTCCCCATAGGCCCGAGTCCGAGGACCATACAATGCCTTAGTTCTGTCCAAGACTCTTTTAATCTTTCTTTTAAGTAGTTGGTTTCCCGAAAGGCCCGAGTCCGAGGATCATACAGTGCCTTGGTTCTGTCCATAACTCTATTAAGTAGTTGGTTTCCCCATAGGCTTGAGTCCGAGGACCATATAGTGCCTTGGTTGTGTCTAAAACTCTTTTAATCATTCTCTTAAGTAAGTGGTTTCCCCGTAGGCCCGAGTCCGAGGACCATACAATGCCTTAGTTCTGTCCAAAACTCTTTTAATCTTTCTTTTAAGTAGTTGGTTTCCCCATAGGCTCGAGTCCGAGGATAATACAGTGCCTTGGTTATTTCGAAAACTCTTTTAAGTAGTTGGTTTCCCCATAGGCCCGAGTCCGAGGACCATACAATGCGTTAGTTCTGTCCAAAACTCTTTTAATCTTTCTTTTAAGTAGTTGGTTTCCCCGTAGGCCCGAGTCCGAGGATAATACAGGGCCTTGGTTATGTCCAAAACTCTTTTAAGTAGTTGGTTTCCCCATAGGCCCGAGTCCGAGGACCATACAATGCCTTAGTTCTGTCCAAAACTCTTTTAATCTTTCTTTTAAGTAGTTGGTTTCCCAATAGGCCCGAGTCCGGGGATCATATAGGGCCCTGGTTCTGTCCAAAACTCTTTTAATCTTTCTTTCAAGTAAGTGGTTTCCCCGTAGGCCCGAGTCCGAGGACCATACAATGCCTTAGTTCTGTCCAAAACTCTTTTAATCTTTCTTTTAAGTAGTTGGTTTCCCCATAGGCCCGAGTCCGAGGATAATACAGTGCCTTGGTTATTTCGAAAACTCTTTTAAGAAGTTGGTTTCCCCAGAGGCCCGAGTCCGAGGACCATACAATGCCTTATTTATGTCCAAAACTCTTTTAATCTTTCTTTTAAGTAGTTGGTTTCCCAATAGGGCTGAGTCCGAGGATAATACAGGGCCTTGGTTATGTCCAAAACTCTTTTAAGTAGTTGGTTTCCCAATAGGCTTGAGTCCGAAGACCATACAATGCCTTAGTTCTGTCCAAAACTCTTTTAATCTTTCTTTTAAGTAGTTGGTTTCCCCACAGGCCCGAGTCCGACGATAATAGAGCGCCTTGGTTCTGTCCAAAGCTCTTTTAAGTAGTTGGTTTCCCCATAGGCTTGAGTCCGAGGACCATACAGTGCCTTGGTTCTGTCCAAAACTCTTTTAATCTTTCTTTTAAGTAGTTGGTTTCCCGATAGGCCCGAGTCCGAGGATCTTACAGTGCCTTGGTTCTGTCCAAAACTCTTTTAAGTAGTTGGTTTCCCCATAGTCTTGAGTCTGGGGACTATACAATGCCTATGTTCTGTCCAGAACTCTTTTAATCTTTCTTTTAAGTAGTTGGTTTCCCCATAGGCCCGAGTCCGAGGACCATATAGTGCCTCGGTTCTATCCAAAACCATTTTAAGTAGTTGGTTTCCCCATAGGCTTGAGTCCAAGGACCATACAGTGCCTTGATTCTGTCCAAAACTCTTTTAATCTTTCTTTTAAGTAGTTGGTTTCCCCGTAGGCCCAAGTCCGAGGATAATACAGTGCCTTGGTTATGTCCAAAACTCTTTTAAGTAGTTGGTTTCCCCATAGGCTCGAGTCCGAGGACCATATAGTGCCTTGATTCTGTCCAAAACTCTTTTAATCTTTCTTTTAAGTAAGTGGTTTCCCCGTAGGCCCGAGTCCGAGGACCATAAAATGCCCTAGTTCTGTCCAAAACTCTTTTAATCATTCTTTTAAGTAGTTGGTTTCCCAATAGGCCCGAGTCCGAGGATAATACAGTGCCTTGGTTATTTCGAAAACTCTTTTAAGCAGTTGGTCTCCCCATAGGCCCGAGTCCGAGGACCATACAATGCCTTAGTTCTGTCCAAAACTCTTTTAATCTTTCTTTTAAGTAGTTGGTTTCCCAATAGGCCCGAGTCCGAGGATAATACAGTGCCTCGGTTATTTCGAAAACACTTTTAATCTTTCTTTTAATTAGTTGGTTTACCTATAGGCCCGAGTCTGAGGATAATACAGTGCCTTGGTTCTGTCCAAAACTCTTTTAATCTTTCTTTTATGTAGTTGGTTTCCTAATAGCCCGAGTCCGAGGATAATACAGTGCCTTGGTTTTGTCAAAAACCCTTTTAAGTAGTTGGTTTCCCCATAGGCCCGAGTCCGAGGACCATACAATGCCTTAGTTCTGTCCAAAACTCTTTTAATCTTTCTTTTAAGTAGTTGCTTTCCCCATAGGATCGGGTCCGATGTTAATACAGTGCCTTGGTTGTGTCGAAAACTCTTTTAAGTAGTTGGTTTCCCCATAGGCCCGAGTCCGAGGACCGTACAATGCCTTAGTTCTATCCAAAACTCTTTTAATCTTTCTTTTAAGTAGTTGGTTTCCCTATAGGCCCGAGCCCGAGGGCCGTATAGTGGCTTGGTTCTGTCCAAAACCCTTTTAAGTAGTTGGTTTCCGCATAGGCTTGAGTCCGAGGACCATACAGTGCCTTGGTTCTGTCCTAAACACTTTTAATCTTTCTTTTAAGTAGTTTGATTCCCCACAGGTCCAAGTCCGAGGATCATACGGTGCCTTGGTTCTGTCCAAAACTCTTTTAAGTAGTTGGTTTCCCCATAGGTCGAGTCCGAGGACCATAGAATGCCTTGGTTCTGTCCAGAACTCTTTTAATCTTTCTTTTAAGTAGTTGGTTTCCCCATAGGCCCGAGGCCGAGGACCATATAGTGCCTCGGTTCTATCCAAAACCATTTTAAGTGGTTGGTTTCCCCTTAGGCTTGAGTCCAAGGAGCATACAGTGCCTTGGTTCTGTCCAAAACTCTTTTAATCTTTCTTCTAAGTAGTTGGTTTCCGAATAGGGCCGAGTCCGAGGATAATACAGGGCCTTGGCTATGTCCAAAACTCCTTTAAGTAGTTAGTTTCCCCATAGGCTTGAGTCCGAGGACCATCCAGTGCCCTGGTTCTGTCCAAAACTCTTTTAATCTTTCTTTTAAGTAGTTGGTTTCCCCGTAGGCCCGAGTCCGAGGATAATACAGTGCCTTGGTTATGTCCAGAACTCTTTTAAGTAGTTGGTTTCCCCATAGGCTTGAGTCCGAGGACCATATAGTGCCTTGGTTCTGTCCAAAACTCTTTTAATCTTTCTTTTAAGTAGTGGTTTCCCCGTAGGCCCGAGTCCGAGGACCATACAATGCCTTAGTTCTGTCCAAAACTCTTTTAATCTTTCTTTTAAGTAGTTGGTTTCCCCATAGGCCCGAGTCCGACGATAATACGGCGCCTTGGTTCAGTCCAAAACTCTTTTAAGTAGTTGGTTTCGCCATGGGATTGAGTCCGAGGACCATACAATGCCTTAGTTCTGTCCAAAACTCTTTTAATCTTTCTTTTAAGTAGTTGGTTTCCCCATAGGCCCGAGTCTGACGATAATACAGCGCCTTGGTTCTGTCCAAAACTCTTTTAAGTAGTTGGTTTCGCCATGGGCTTGAGTCCGAGGACCGTACAGTGTCTTGGTTCTGTCCAAAACTCTTTTAATCTTTCTTTTAAGTAGTTGGTTTCCCCATAGGCCCGAGTCCGAGGATAATACAGTGCCTTGGTTATTTCCAAAACTCTTTTACGTAGTTGGTTTCCCCATAGGCCCGAGTCCGAGGACCATACAATGCCTTAGTTCTGTCCAAGACTCTTTTAATCTTTCTTTTAAGTAGTTGGTTTCCCGAAAGGCCCGAGTCCGAGGATCATACAGTGCCTTGGTTCTGTCCATAACTCTATTAAGTAGTTGGTTTCCCCATAGGCTTGAGTCCGAGGACCATATAGTGCCTTGGTTGTGTCTAAAACTCTTTTAATCATTCTCTTAAGTAAGTGGTTTCCCCGTAGGCCCGAGTCCGAGGACCATACAATGCCTTAGTTCTGTCCAAAACTCTTTTAATCTTTCTTTTAAGTAGTTGGTTTCCCCATAGGCTCGAGTCCGAGGATAATACAGTGCCTTGGTTATTTCGAAAACTCTTTTAAGTAGTTGGTTTCCCCATAGGCCCGAGTCCGAGGACCATACAATGCGTTAGTTCTGTCCAAAACTCTTTTAATCTTTCTTTTAAGTAGTTGGTTTCCCCGTAGGCCCGAGTCCGAGGATAATACAGGGCCTTGGTTATGTCCAAAACTCTTTTAAGTAGTTGGTTTCCCCATAGGCCCGAGTCCGAGGACCATACAATGCCTTAGTTCTGTCCAAAACTCTTTTAATCTTTCTTTTAAGTAGTTGGTTTCCCGATAGGCCCGAGTCCGAGGATCGTACAGTGCCTTGGTTCTGTCCAAAACCCTTTTAAGTAGTTGGTTTCCCCATAGGCTTGAGTCCGAGGGCCATATAGTGCCTTGGTTCTGTCCAAAACACTTTTAATCTTTCGTTTAAGTAAGTGGTTTTTCCGTAGGCCCGAGTCCGAGGACCATACAATGCCTTAGTTCTGTCCAAAACTCTTTTAATCTTTCTTTTAAGTAGTTGGTTTCCCCATAGGCCCGAGTCCGACGATAATACAGTGCCTTGGTTCTGTCCAAAACTCTTTTAATTAGTTGGTTTCCACAAAGGCTTGAGTCCGAGGACCATACAGTGCCTTGGCTCTGTCCAAAACTCTTTTAATTACTTGGTTTCCCAGTAGGCCCGAGTCTGAGGATAATACAGTCCCTTGGTTCTGTCCAAAACACTTTTAAGTAGTTGGTTTCCCCATACGCCAAGCCCGAGGACCATATTATGCCTTGGTTTTGACCAGAACTCTTTTAAGTAGTTGGTTTCCCCATAGGCTTGAGTCCGAGGACCATATAGTGCCTTAGTTGTGTCTAAAACTCTTTTAATCATTCTCTTAAGTAAGTGGTTTCCCCGTAGGCCCGAGTCCGAGGACCATACAATGCCTTAGTTCTGTCCAAAACTCTTTTAATCTTTCTTTTAAGTAGTTGGTTTCACCATAGGCCCGAGTCCGAGGATCATACAGTGCCTTGGTTCTGTCCAAAACTCTTTTAAGTAGTTGGTTTCTCCTTAGGCCCGAGTCTGAGGACCATACAGTGTCTAGGATCTGTCCAAAACTCCTTTAAATAGTTGGTTTCCCCGTAGTCTTGAGTCCGGGGGCCATACAGTGCCTTGGTTCTGTCCAAAACTCTTTTAAGTAGTTGGTTTCCCCATAGGCTTGAGTCCGAGGACCATATAGTGCCTTGGTTCTGTCCAAAACTCTTTTAATCTTTCTTTCAAATAAGTGTTTTCCCCGTAGGCCCGAGTCCGAGGACCATACATTGCCTTAGTTCTGTCCAAAACTCCTTTAATCTTTCTTTTAAGTATTTGGTTTTCCCATAGGCCCGAGTTCGACGATAATACCGTGCCTTGGTTCCGTCCAAAACTCTTTTAATTAGTTCGTTTCCCCATAGGCTTGAGTCCAAGGACCATACAGTGCCTTGGCTCAGTCCAAAACCCTTTTAATCTTTCTTTTAATTAGTTGGTTTCCCCGTAGGCCCGAGTCTGAGGATAATACAGTGCCTTGGTTCTGTCCAAAACACTTTTAAGTAGTTGGTTTCCCCATATGCCAAGTCCGAGGACCATACAATGCCTTGGTTCTGTCCAGAACTCTTTTAAGTGGTTGGTTTCCCCATAGGCCCGAGTCCGAGGACCATACAATGCCTTAGTTCTATCCAAAACTCTTTTAATCTTTCTTTTAAGTAGTTGGTTTCCCCATAGGCCCGAGTCCGACGATAAAACAATGCCTTGGTTCTGTCCAAAACTCTTTTAAGTAGTTGGTTTCCCCATAGGTCGAGTCCGAGGACCATACAATGCCTTGGTTCTGTCCAGAACTCTTTTAATCTTTCTTTAAAGTAGTTGGTTTCCCCATACGCCCGAGTCCGAGGGCCATATATTGCCTCGGTTCTAGCCAAAACCATTTTAAGTAGTTGGTTTCCCCATAGGCTTGAGTCCAAGGACCATACAGTGCCCTGGTTCTGTCCAAAACTCTTTTAATCTTTCTTTTAAGTAGTTGGTTTCCCAATAGGGCCGAGTCCGAGGATAATACAGGGCTTTGGTTATGTCCAAAACTCTTTTAAGTAGTTGGTTTCCCCATAGGCTTGAGTCCGAGGATCATACAGTGCCTTGGTTCTGTCCAAAACTCTTTTAATGTTTCTTTTAAGTTGTTGGTTTCCCCATAGGCCCGAGTCCGAGGATAATACAGTGCCTTGGTTATTTCGAAAACTCTTTTAAGTAGTTGGTTTCCCCGTAGGCCCGAGTCCGAGGACCATACAATGCCTTAGTTTTGTCCAAAACTCTTTTAATCTTTCTTTTAAGTAGTTGGTTTCCCCATAGGATCGAGTCCGACGTTAATACAGTGCCTTGGTTGTGTCGAAAACTCTTTTAAGTAGTTGGTTTCCCCATAGGCCCGAGTCCGAGGACCATACAATGCGTTAGTTCTGTCCAAAACTCTTTTAATCTTTCTTTTAAGTAGTTGGTTTCCCCGTAGGCCCGAGTCCGAGGATAATACAGTGCCTTGGTTCTGTCCAAAACACTTTTAAGTAGTTGGTTTCCCCATAGGCCAAGTCCGAGGACCATACAATGCCTTGGTTCTGTCCAGAACTCTTTTAATCTCTCTTTTAAGTGGTTGGTTTCCCCATAGGCCGAGTCCGAGGACCATATAGTGCCTCGGTTCTATCCAAAACCATTTTATGTAGTTGGTTTCCCCATAGGCTTGAGTCCAAGGACCATACAGTGCATTGGTTCTGTCCAAATCTCTTTTAATCTTTCTTTTGAGTGGTTGGTTTCCCAATAGGGCCGAGTCCGAAGATAATACAGGGCCTTGGTTATGTCCAAAACTCTTTTATGTGGTTGGTTTCCCCATAGGCTTGAGTCCGAGGACCATACAGTGCCTTGGTTCTGTCCAAAACTCTTTTAATCTTTCTTTTAAGTAAGTGGTTTCCCCGTAGGCCCGAGTCCGAGGACCATACAATGCCTTAGTTCTGTCCAAAACTCTTTTAATCTTTCTTTTAAGTAGTTGGTTTCCCCATAGGCCCGAGTCCGACGATAATACGGCGCCTTGGTTCAGTCCAAAACTCTTTTAAGTAGTTGGTTTCGCCATGGGATTGAGTCCGAGGACCATACAATGCCTTAGTTCTGTCCAAAACTCTTTTAATCTTTCTTTTAAGTAGTTGGTTTCCCGATAGGCCCGAGTCCGAGGATCGTACAGTGCCTTGGTTCTGTCCAAAACCCTTTTAAGTAGTTGGTTTCCCCATAGGCTTGAGTCCGAGGGCCATATAGTGCCTTGGTTCTGTCCAAAACACTTTTAATCTTTCGTTTAAGTAAGTGGTTTTTCCGTAGGCCCGAGTCCGAGGACCATACAATGCCTTAGTTCTGTCCAAAACTCTTTTAATCTTTCTTTTAAGTAGTTGGTTTCCCCATAGGCCCGAGTCCGACGATAATACAGTGCCTTGGTTCTGTCCAAAACTCTTTTAATTAGTTGGTTTCCACAAAGGCTTGAGTCCGAGGACCATACAGTGCCTTGGCTCTGTCCAAAACTCTTTTAATTACTTGGTTTCCCAGTAGGCCCGAGTCTGAGGATAATACAGTCCCTTGGTTCTGTCCAAAACACTTTTAAGTAGTTGGTTTCCCCATACGCCAAGCCCGAGGACCATATTATGCCTTGGTTTTGACCAGAACTCTTTTAAGTAGTTGGTTTCCCCATAGGCTTGAGTCCGAGGACCATATAGTGCCTTGGTTGTGTCTAAAACTCTTTTAATCATTCTCTTAAGTAAGTGGTTTCCCCGTAGGCCCGAGTCCGAGGACCATACAATGCCTTAGTTCTGTCCAAAACTCTTTTAATCTTTCTTTTAAGTAGTTGGTTTCACCATAGGCCCGAGTCCGAGGATCATACAGTGCCTTGGTTCTGTCCAAAACTCTTTTAAGTAGTTGGTTTCTCCTTAGGCCCAAGTCTGAGGACCATACAGTGTCTAGGATCTGTCCAAAACTCCTTTAAATAGTTGGTTTCCCCATAGTCTTGAGTCCGGGGGCCATACAGTGCCTTGGTTCTGTCCAAAACTCTTTTAAGTAGTTGGTTTCCCCATAGGCTTGAGTCCGAGGACCATATAGTGCCTTGGTTCTGTCCAAAACTCTTTTAATCTTTCTTTCAAATAAGTGTTTTCCCCGTAGGCCCGAGTCCGAGGACCATACATTGCCTTAGTTCTGTCCAAAACTCCTTTAATCTTTCTTTTAAGTATTTGGTTTTCCCATAGGCCCGAGTTCGACGATAATACCGTGCCTTGGTTCCGTCCAAAACTCTTTTAATTAGTTCGTTTCCCCATAGGCTTGAGTCCAAGGACCATACAGTGCCTTGGCTCAGTCCAAAACCCTTTTAATCTTTCTTTTAATTAGTTGGTTTCCCCGTAGGCCCGAGTCTGAGGATAATACAGTGCCTTGGTTCTGTCCAAAACACTTTTAAGTAGTTGGTTTCCCCATATGCCAAGTCCGAGGACCATACAATGCCTTGGTTCTGTCCAGAACTCTTTTAAGTGGTTGGTTTCCCCATAGGCCCGAGTCCGAGGACCATACAATGCCTTAGTTCTATCCAAAACTCTTTTAATCTTTCTTTTAAGTAGTTGGTTTCCCCATAGGCCCGAGTCCGACGATAAAACAATGCCTTGGTTCTGTCCAAAACTCTTTTAAGTAGTTGGTTTCCCCATAGGTCGAGTCCGAGGACCATACAATGCCTTGGTTCTGTCCAGAACTCTTTTAATCTTTCTTTAAAGTAGTTGGTTTCCCCATACGCCCGAGTCCGAGGGCCATATATTGCCTCGGTTCTATCCAAAACCATTTTAAGTAGTTGGTTTCCCCATAGGCTTGAGTCCAAGGACCATACAGTGCCCTGGTTCTGTCCAAAACTCTTTTAATCTTTCTTTTAAGTAGTTGGTTTCCCAATAGGGCCGAGTCCGAGGATAATACAGGGCTTTGGTTATGTCCAAAACTCTTTTAAGTAGTTGGTTTCCCCATAGGCTTGAGTCCGAGGATCATACAGTGCCTTGGTTCTGTCCAAAACTCTTTTAATGTTTCTTTTAAGTTGTTGGTTTCCCCATAGGCCCGAGTCCGAGGATAATACAGTGCCTTGGTTATTTCGAAAACTCTTTTAAGTAGTTGGTTTCCCCGTAGGCCCGAGTCCGAGGACCATACAATGCCTTAGTTTTGTCCAAAACTCTTTTAATCTTTCTTTTAAGTAGTTGGTTTCCCCATAGGATCGAGTCCGACGTTAATACAGTGCCTTGGTTGTGTCGAAAACTCTTTTAAGTAGTTGGTTTCCCCATAGGCCCGAGTCCGAGGACCATACAATGCGTTAGTTCTGTCCAAAACTCTTTTAATCTTTCTTTTAAGTAGTTGGTTTCCCCGTAGGCCCGAGTCCGAGGATAATACAGTGCCTTGGTTCTGTCCAAAACACTTTTAAGTAGTTGGTTTCCCCATAGGCCAAGTCCGAGGACCATACAATGCCTTGGTTCTGTCCAGAACTCTTTTAATCTCTCTTTTAAGTGGTTGGTTTCCCCATAGGCCGAGTCCGAGGACCATATAGTGCCTCGGTTCTATCCAAAACCATTTTATGTAGTTGGTTTCCCCATAGGCTTGAGTCCAAGGACCATACAGTGCATTGGTTCTGTCCAAATCTCTTTTAATCTTTCTTTTGAGTGGTTGGTTTCCCAATAGGGCCGAGTCCGAAGATAATACAGGGCCTTGGTTATGTCCAAAACTCTTTTAAGTGGTTGGTTTCCCCATAGGCTTGAGTCCGAGGACCATACAGTGCCTTGGTTCTGTCCAAAACTCTTTTAATCTTTCTTTTAAGTAAGTGGTTTCCCCGTAGGCCCGAGTCCGAGGACCATACAATGCCTTAGTTCTGTCCAAAACTCTTTTAATCTTTCTTTTAAGTAGTTGGTTTCCCCATAGGCCCGAGTCCGACGATAATACGGCGCCTTGGTTCAGTCCAAAACTCTTTTAAGTAGTTGGTTTCGCCATGGGATTGAGTCCGAGGACCATACAATGCCTTAGTTCTGTCCAAAACTCTTTTAATCTTTCTTTTAAGTAGTTGGTTTCCCCATAGGCCCGAGTCTGACGATAATACAGCGCCTTGGTTCTGTCCAAAACTCTTTTAAGTAGTTGGTTTCGCCATGGGCTTGAGTCCGAGGACCATACAGTGTCTTGGTTCTGTCCAAAACTCTTTTAATCTTTCTTTTAAGTAGTTGGTTTCCCCATAGGCCCGAGTCCGAGGATAATACAGTGCCTTGGTTATTTCCAAAACTCTTTTACGTAGTTGGTTTCCCCATAGGCCCGAGTCCGAGGACCATACAATGCCTTAGTTCTGTCCAAGACTCTTTTAATCTTTCTTTTCAGTAGTTGGTTTCCCGAAAGGCCCGAGTCCGAGGATCATACAGTGCCTTGGTTCTGTCCAAAACTCTTTTAAGTAGTTGGTTTCCCCATAGTCTTCACTCCGGGGACCATACAGTGCCTTGGTTCTGTCAAAAACTCTATTAAGTAATTGGTTTCCCTATAGGCTTGAGTCCGAGGACCATATAGTGCCTTGGTTGTGTCTAAAACTCTTTTAATCATTCTCTTAAGTAAGTGGTTTCCCCGTAGGCCCGAGTCCGAGGACCATACAATGCCTTAGTTCTGTCCAAAACTCTTTTAATCTTTCTTTTAAGTAGTTGGTTTCCCCATAGGCTCGAGTCCGAGGATAATACAGTGCCTTGGTTATTTCGAAAACTCTTTTAAGTAGTTGGTTTCCCCATAGGCCCGAGTCCGAGGACCATACAATGCGTTAGTTCTGTCCAAAACTCTTTTAATCTTTCTTTTAAGTAGTTGGTTTCCCCGTAGGCCCGAGTCCGAGGATAATACAGGGCCTTGGTTATGTCCAAAACTCTTTTAAGTAGTTGGTTTCCCCATAGGCCCGAGTCCGAGGACCATACAATGCCTTAGTTCTGTCCAAAACTCTTTTAATCTTTCTTTTAAGTAGTTGGTTTCCCGATAGGCCCGAGTCCAAGGATCGTACAGTGCCTTGGTTCTGTCCAAAACCCTTTTAAGTAGTTGGTTTCCCCATAGGCTTGAGTCCGAGGGCCATATAGTGCCTTGGTTCTGTCCAAAACACTTTTAATCTTTCGTTTAAGTAAGTGGTTTTTCCGTAGGCCCGAGTCCGAGGACCATACAATGCCTTAGTTCTGTCCAAAACTCTTTTAATCTTTCTTTTAAGTAGTTGGTTTCCCCATAGGCCCGAGTCCGACGATAATACAGTGCCTTGGTTCTGTCCAAAACTCTTTTAATTAGTTTGTTTCCACAAAGGCTTGAGTCCGAGGACCATACAGTGCCTTGGCTCTGTCCAAAACTCTTTTAATTACTTGGTTTCCCAGTAGGCCCGAGTCTGAGGATAATACAGTGCCTTGGTTCTGTCCAAAACACTTTTAAGTAGTTGGTTTCCCCATACGCCAAGCCCGAGGACCATATTATGCCTTGGTTTTGACCAGAACTCTTTTAAGTGGTTGGTTTCCCCATAGGCCCGAGTCCGAGGACCATACAATGCCTTAGTTCTGTCCAAAACTCTTTTAATCTTTCTTTTAAGTAGTTGGTTTCACCATAGGCCCGAGTCCGAGGATCATACAGTGCCTTGGTTCTGTCCAAAACTCTTTTAAGTAGTTGGTTTCTCCTTAGGCCCGAGTCTAAGGACCATACAGTGTCTAGGATCTGTTCAAAACTCCTTTAAATAGTTGGTTTCCCCATAGTCTTGAGTCCGGGGGCCATACAGTGCCTTGGTTCTGTCCAAAACTCTTTTAAGTAGTTGGTTTCCCCATAGGCTTGAGTCCGAGGACCATATAGTGCCTTGGTTCTGTCCAAAACTCTTTTAATCTTTCTTTCAAATAAGTGTTTTCCCCGTAGGCCCGAGTCCGAGGACCATACATTGCCTTAGTTCTGTCCAAAACTCCTTTAATCTTTCTTTTAAGTATTTGGTTTTCCCATAGGCCCGAGTTCGACGATAATACCGTGCCTTGGTTCCGTCCAAAACTCTTTTAATTAGTTCGTTTCCCCATAAGCTTGAGTCCAAGGACCATACAGTGCCTTGGCTCAGTCCAAAACCCTTTTAATCTTTCTTTTAATTAGTTGGTTTCCCCGTAGGCCCGAGTCTGAGGATAATACAGGGCCTTGGTTATGTCCAAAACTCTTTTAAGTGGTTGGTTTCCCCATAGGCTTGAGTCCGAGGACCATACAGTGCCTTGGTTCTGTCCAAAACTCTTTTAATCTTTCTTTTAAGTAAGTGGTTTCCCCGTAGGCCCGAGTCCGAGGACCATACAATGCCTTAGTTCTGTCCAAAACTCTTTTAATCTTTCTTTTAAGTAGTTGGTTTCCCCATAGGCCCGAGTCCGACGATAATACGGCGCCTTGGTTCAGTCCAAAACTCTTTTAAGTAGTTGGTTTCGCCATGGGATTGAGTCCGAGGACCATACAATGCCTTAGTTCTGTCCAAAACTCTTTTAATCTTTCTTTTAAGTAGTTGGTTTCCCCATAGGCCCGAGTCTGACGATAATACAGCGCCTTGGTTCTGTCCAAAACTCTTTTAAGTAGTTGGTTTCGCCATGGGCTTGAGTCCGAGGACCATACAGTGTCTTGGTTCTGTCCAAAACTCTTTTAATCTTTCTTTTAAGTAGTTGGTTTCCCCATAGGCCCGAGTCCGAGGATAATACAGTGCCTTGGTTATGTCCAAAACTCTTTTACGTAGTTGGTTTCCCCATAGGCCCGAGTCCGAGGACCATACAATGCCTTAGTTCTGTCCAAGACTCTTTTAATCTTTCTTTTAAGTAGTTGGTTTCCCGAAAGGCCCGAGTCCGAGGATCATACAGTGCCTTGGTTCTGTCCAAAACTCTTTTAAGTAGTTGGTTTCCCCATAGTCTTCACTCCGGGGACCATACAGTGCCTTGGTTCTGTCAAAAACTCTTTTAAGTAATTGGTTTCCCCATAGGCTTGAGTCCGAGGACCATATAGTGCCTTGGTTGTGTCTAAAACTCTTTTAATCATTCTCTTAAGTAAGTGGTTTCCCCGTAGGCCCGAGTCCGAGGACCATACAATGCCTTAGTTCTGTCCAAAACTCTTTTAATCTTTCTTTTAAGTAGTTGGTTTCCCCATAGGCTCGAGTCCGAGGATAATACAGTGCCTTGGTTATTTCGAAAACTCTTTTAAGTAGTTGGTTTCCCCATAGGCCCGAGTCCGAGGACCATACAATGCGTTAGTTCTGTCCAAAACTCTTTTAATCTTTCTTTTAAGTAGTTGGTTTCCCCGTAGGCCCGAGTCCGAGGATAATACAGGGCCTTGGTTATGTCCAAAACTCTTTTAAGTAGTTGGTTTCCCCATAGGCCCGAGTCCGAGGACCATACAATGCCTTAGTTCTGTCCAAAACTCTTTTAATCTTTCTTTTAAGTAGTTGGTTTCCCGATAGGCCCGAGTCCGAGGATCGTACAGTGCCTTGGTTCTGTCCAAAACCCTTTTAAGTAGTTGGTTTCCCCATAGGCTTGAGTCCGAGGGCCATATAGTGCCTTGGTTCTGTCCAAAACACTTTTAATCTTTCGTTTAAGTAAGTGGTTTTTCCGTAGGCCCGAGTCCGAGGACCATACAATGCCTTAGTTCTGTCCAAAACTCTTTTAATCTTTCTTTTAAGTAGTTGGTTTCCCCATAGGCCCGAGTCCGACGATAATACAGTGCCTTGGTTCTGTCCAAAACTCTTTTAATTAGTTTGTTTCCACAAAGGCTTGAGTCCGAGGACCATACAGTGCCTTGGCTCTGTCCAAAACTCTTTTAATTACTTGGTTTCCCAGTAGGCCCGAGTCTGAGGATAATACAGTGCCTTGGTTCTGTCCAAAACACTTTTAAGTAGTTGGTTTCCCCATACGCCAAGCCCGAGGACCATATTATGCCTTGGTTTTGGCCAGAACTCTTTTAAGTGGTTGGTTTCCCCATAGGCCCGAGTCCGAGGACCATACAATGCCTTAGTTCTGTCCAAAACTCTTTTAATCTTTCTTTTAAGTAGTTGGTTTCACCATAGGCCCGAGTCCGAGGATCATACAGTGCCTTGGTTCTGTCCAAAACTCTTTTAAGTAGTTGGTTTCTCCTTAGGCCCGAGTCTGAGGACCATACAGTGTCTAGGATCTGTTCAAAACTCCTTTAAATAGTTGGTTTCCCCATAGTCTTGAGTCCGGGGGCCATACAGTGCCTTGGTTCTGTCCAAAACTCTTTTAAGTAGTTGGTTTCCCCATAGGCTTGAGTCCGAGGACCATATAGTGCCTTGGTTCTGTCCAAAACTCTTTTAATCTTTCTTTCAAATAAGTGTTTTCCCCGTAGGCCCGAGTCCGAGGACCATACATTGCCTTAGTTCTGTCCAAAACTCCTTTAATCTTTCTTTTAAGTATTTGGTTTTCCCATAGGCCCGAGTTCGACGATAATACCGTGCCTTGGTTCCGTCCAAAACTCTTTTAATTAGTTCGTTTCCCCATAAGCTTGAGTCCAAGGACCATACAGTGCCTTGGCTCAGTCCAAAACCCTTTTAATCTTTCTTTTAATTAGTTGGTTTCCCCGTAGGCCCGAGTCTGAGGATAATACAGGGCCTTGGTTATGTCCAAAACTCTTTTAAGTGGTTGGTTTCCCCATAGGCTTGAGTCCGAGGACCATACAGTGCCTTGGTTCTGTCCAAAACTCTTTTAATCTTTCTTTTAAGTAAGTGGTTTCCCCGTAGGCCCGAGTCCGAGGACCATACAATGCCTTAGTTCTGTCCAAAACTCTTTTAATCTTTCTTTTAAGTAGTTGGTTTCCCCATAGGCCCGAGTCCGACGATAATACGGCGCCTTGGTTCAGTCCAAAACTCTTTTAAGTAGTTGGTTTCGCCATGGGATTGAGTCCGAGGACCATACAATGCCTTAGTTCTGTCCAAAACTCTTTTAATCTTTCTTTTAAGTAGTTGGTTTCCCATAGGCCCGAGTCTGACGATAATACAGCGCCTTGGTTCTGTCCAAAACTCTTTTAAGTAGTTGGTTTCGCCATGGGCTTGAGTCCGAGGACCATACAGTGTCTTGGTTCTGTCCAAAACTCTTTTAATCTTTCTTTTAAGTAGTTGGTTTCCCCATAGGCCCGAGTCCGAGGATAATACAGTGCCTTGGTTATTTCCAAAACTCTTTTACGTAGTTGGTTTCCCCATAGGCCCGAGTCCGAGGACCATACAATGCCTTAGTTCTGTCCAAGACTCTTTTAATCTTTCTTTTAAGTAGTTGGTTTCCCGAAAGGCCCGAGTCCGAGGATCATACAGTGCCTTGGTTCTGTCCAAAACTCTTTTAAGTAGTTGGTTTCCCCATAGTCTTCACTCCGGGGACCATACAGTGCCTTGGTTCTGTCAAAAACTCTTTTAAGTAATTGGTTTCCCCATAGGCTTGAGTCCGAGGACCATATAGTGCCTTGGTTGTGTCTAAAACTCTTTTAATCATTCTCTTAAGTAAGTGGTTTCCCCGTAGGCCCGAGTCCGAGGACCATACAATGCCTTAGTTCTGTCCAAAACTCTTTTAATCTTTCTTTTAAGTAGTTGGTTTCCCCATAGGCTCGAGTCCGAGGATAATACAGTGCCTTGGTTATTTCGAAAACTCTTTTAAGTAGTTGGTTTCCCCATAGGCCCGAGTCCGAGGACCATACAATGCGTTAGTTCTGTCCAAAACTCTTTTAATCTTTCTTTTAAGTAGTTGGTTTCCCCGTAGGCCCGAGTCCGAGGATAATACAGGGCCTTGGTTATGTCCAAAACTCTTTTAAGTAGTTGGTTTCCCCATAGGCCCGAGTCCGAGGACCATACAATGCCTTAGTTCTGTCCAAAACTCTTTTAATCTTTCTTTTAAGTAGTTGGTTTCCCGATAGGCCCGAGTCCGAGGATCGTACAGTGCCTTGGTTCTGTCCAAAACCCTTTTAAGTAGTTGGTTTCCCCATAGGCTTGAGTCCGAGGGCCATATAGTGCCTTGGTTCTGTCCAAAACACTTTTAATCTTTCGTTTAAGTAAGTGGTTTTTCCGTAGGCCCGAGTCCGAGGACCATACAATGCCTTAGTTCTGTCCAAAACTCTTTTAATCTTTCTTTTAAGTAGTTGGTTTCCCCATAGGCCCGAGTCCGACGATAATACAGTGCCTTGGTTCTGTCCAAAACTCTTTTAATTAGTTGGTTTCCACAAAGGCTTGAGTCCGAGGACCATACAGTGCCTTGGCTCTGTCCAAAACTCTTTTAATTACTTGGTTTCCCAGTAGGCCCGAGTCTGAGGATAATACAGTGCCTTGGTTCTGTCCAAAACACTTTTAAGTAGTTGGTTTCCCCATACGCCAAGCCCGAGGACCATATTATGCCTTGGTTTTGACCAGAACTCTTTTAAGTGGTTGGTTTCCCCATAGGCCCGAGTCCGAGGACCATACAATGCCTTAGTTCTGTCCAACACTCTTTTAATCTTTCTTTTAAGTAGTTGGTTTCACCATAGGCCCGAGTCCGAGGATCATACAGTGCCTTGGTTCTGTCCAAAACTCTTTTAAGTAGTTGGTTTCTCCTTAGGCCCGAGTCTGAGGACCATACAGTGTCTAGGTTCTGTCCAAAACTCCTTTAAATAGTTGGTTTCCCCATAGTCTTGAGTCCGGGGGCCATACAGTGCCTTGGTTCTGTCCAAAACTCTTTTAAGTAGTTGGTTTCCCCATAGGCTTGAGTCCGAGGACCATATAGTGCCTTGGTTCTGTCCAAAACTCTTTTAATCTTTCTTTCAAATAAGTGGTTTCCCCGTAGGCCCGAGTCCGAGGACCATACATTGCCTTAGTTCTGTCCAAAACTCTTTTAATCTTTCTTTTACGTATTTGGTTTTCCCATAGGCCCGAGTTCGACGATAATACCGTGCCTTGGTTCCGTCCAAAACTCTTTTAATTAGTTCGTTTCCCCATAGGCTTGAGTCCAAGGACCATACAGTGCCTTGGCTCAGTCCAAAACCCTTTTAATCTTTCTTTTAATTAGTTGGTTTCCCCGTAGGCCCGAGTCTGAGGATAATACAGTGCCTTGGTTCTGTCCAAAACACTTTTAAGTAGTTGGTTTCCCCATATGCCAAGTCCGAGGACCATACAATGCCTTGGTTCTGTCCAGAACTCTTTTAAGTGGTTGGTTACCCCATAGGCCCGAGTCCGAAGACCATACAATGCCTTAGTTCTGTCCAAAACTCTTTTAATCTTTCTTTTAAGTAGTTGGTTTCCCCATAGGCCCGAGTCCGACGATAAAACAATGCCTTGGTTCTGTCCAAAACTCTTTTAAGTAGTTGGTTTCCCCATAGGTCGAGTCCGAGGACCATACAATGCCTTGGTTCTGTCCAGAACTCTTTTAATCTTTCTTTAAAGTAGTTGGTTTCCCCATACGCCCGAGTCCGAGGGCCATATATTGCCTCGGTTCTATCCAAAACCATTTTAAGTAGTTGGTTTCCCCATAGGCTTGAGTCCAAGGACCATACAGTGCCCTGGTTCCGTCCAAAACTCTTTTAATCTTTCTTTTAAGTAGTTGGTTTCCCAATGGGGCCGAGTCCGAAGATAATACAGGGCCTTGGTTATGTCCAAAACTCTTTTAAGTAGTTGGTTTCCCCATAGGCTTGAGTCCGAGGATCATACAGTGCCTTGGTTCTGTCCAAAACTCTTTTATTGTTTCTTTTAAGTTGTTGGTTTCCCCATAGGCCCGAGTCCGAGGATAATACAGTGCCTTGGTTATTTCGAAAACTCTTTTAAGTAGTTGGTTTCCCCATAGGCCCGAGTCCGAGGACCATACAATGCCTTAGTTTTGTCCAAAACTCTTTTAATCTTTCTTTTAAGTAGTTGGTTTCCCCATAGGATCGAGTCCGACGTTAATACAGTGCCTTGGTTGTGTCGAAAACTCTTTTAAGTAGTTGGTTTCCCCATAGGCCCGAGTCCGAGGACCATACAATGCGTTAGTTCTGTCCAAAACTCTTTTAATCTTTCTTTTAAGTAGTTGGTTTCCCCGTAGGCCCGAGTCCGAGGATAATACAGTGCCTTGGTTCTGTCCAAAACACTTTTAAGTAGTTGGTTTCCCCATAGGCCAAGTCCGAGGACCATACAATGCCTTGGTTCTGTCCAGAACTCTTTTAATCTCTCTTTTAAGTGGTTGGTTTCCCCATAGGCCGAGTCCGAGGACCATATAGTGCCTCGGTTCTATCCAAAACCATTTTATGTAGTTGGTTTCCCCATAGGCTTGAGTCCAAGGACCATACAGTGCATTGGTTCTGTCCAAATCTCTTTTAATCTTTCTTTTGAGTGGTTGGTTTCCCAATAGGGCCGAGTCCGAAGATAATACAGGGCCTTGGTTATGTCCAAAACTCTTTTAAGTGGTTGGTTTCCCCATAGGCTTGAGTCCGAGGACCATACAGTGCCTTGGTTCTGTCCAAAACTCTTTTAATCTTTCTTTTAAGTAGTTGGTTTCCCCATAGGCCCAAGTCCGACGATAATACAGTGCCTTGGTTCTGTGCAAAACTCTTTTAAGTAGTTGGTTTCCCCATAGGCTTGAGTCCGTGGACCATACAATGCCTTAGTTCTGTCCAAGACTCTTTTAATCTTTCTTTTAAGTAGTTGGTTTCCCGAAAGGCCCGAGTCCGAGGATCATACAGTGCCTTGGTTCTGTCCAAAACTCTTTTAAGTAGTTGGTTTCCCCATAGTCTTCACTCCGGGGACCATACATTGCCTTGGCTCTGTCAAAAACTCTTTTAAGTAATTGGTTTCCCCATAGGCTTGAGTCCGAGGACCATATAGTGCCTTGGTTGTGTCTAAAACTCTTTTAATCATTCTCTTAAGTAAGTGGTTTCCCCGTAGGCCCGAGTCCGAGGACCATACAATGCCTTAGTTCTGTCCAAAACTCTTTTAATCTTTCTTTTAAGTAGTTGGTTTCCCCATAGGCTCGAGTCCGAGGATAATACAGTGCCTTGGTTATTTCGAAAACTCTTTTAAGTAGTTGGTTTCCCCATAGGCCCGAGTCCGAGGACCATACAATGCGTTAGTTCTGTCCAAAACTCTTTTAATCTTTCTTTTAAGTAGTTGGTTTCCCCGTAGGCCCGAGTCCGAGGATAATACAGGGCCTTGGTTATGTCCAAAACTCTTTTAAGTAGTTGGTTTCCCCATAGGCCCGAGTCCGAGGACCATACAATGCCTTAGTTCTGTCCAAAACTCTTTTAATCTTTCTTTTAAGTAGTAGGTTTCCCGATAGGCCCGAGTCCGAGGATCGTACAGTGCCTTGGTTCTGTCCAAAACCCTTTTAAGTAGTTGGTTTCCCCATAGGCTTGAGTCCGAGGGCCATATAGTGCCTTGGTTCTGTCCAAAACACTTTTAATCTTTCGTTTAAGTAAGTGGTTTTTCCGTAGGCCCGAGTCCGAGGACCATACAATGCCTTAGTTCTGTCCAAAACTCTTTTAATCTTTCTTTTAAGTAGTTGGTTTCCCCATAGGCCCGAGTCCGACGATAATACAGTGCCTTGGTTCTGTCCAAAACTCTTTTAATTAGTTGGTTTCCACAAAGGCTTGAGTCCGAGGACCATACAGTGCCTTGGCTCTGTCCAAAACTCTTTTAATTACTTGGTTTCCCAGTAGGCCCGAGTCTGAGGATAATACAGTGCCTTGGTTCTGTCCAAAACACTTTTAAGTAGTTGGTTTCCCCATACGCCAAGCCCGAGGACCATATTATGCCTTGGTTTTGACCAGAACTCTTTTAAGTGGTTGGTTTCCCCATAGGCCCGAGTCCGAGGACCATACAATGCCTTAGTTCTGTCCAAAACTCTTTTAATCTTTCTTTTAAGTAGTTGGTTTCACCATAGGCCCGAGTCCGAGGATCATACAGTGCCTTGGTTCTGTCCAAAACTCTTTTAAGTAGTTGGTTTCTCCTTAGGCCCGAGTCTGAGGACCATACAGTGTCTAGGTTCTGTCCAAAACTCCTTTAAATAGTTGGTTTCCCCATAGTCTTGAGTCCGGGGGCCATACAGTGCCTTGGTTCTGTCCAAAACTCTTTTAAGTAGTTGGTTTCCCCATAGGCTTGAGTCCGAGGACCATATAGTGCCTTGGTTCTGTCCAAAACTCTTTTAATCTTTCTTTCAAATAAGTGGTTTCCCCGTAGGCCCGAGTCCGAGGACCATACATTGCCTTAGTTCTGTCCAAAACTCTTTTAATCTTTCTTTTAAGTATTTGGTTTTCCCATAGGCCCGAGTTCGACGATAATACCGTGCCTTGGTTCCGTCCAAAACTCTTTTAATTAGTTCGTTTTCCCATAGGCTTGAGTCCAAGGACCATACAGTGCCTTGGCTCAGTCCAAAACCCTTTTAATCTTTCTTTTAATTAGTTGGTTTCCCCGTAGGCCCGAGTCTGAGGATAATACAGTGCCTTGGTTCTGTCCAAAACACTTTTAAGTAGTTGGTTTCCCCATATGCCAAGTCCGAGGACCATACAATGCCTTGGTTCTGTCCAGAACTCTTTTAAGTGGTTGGTTTCCCCATAGGCCCGAGTCCGAGGACCATACAATGCCTTAGTTCTGTCCAAAACTCTTTTAATCTTTCTTTTAAGTAGTTGGTTTCCCCATAGGCCCGAGTCCGACGATAAAACAATGCCTTGGTTCTGTCCAAAACTCTTTTAAGTAGTTGGTTTCCCCATAGGTCGAGTCCGAGGACCATACAATGCCTTGGTTCTGTCCAGAACTCTTTTAATCTTTCTTTAAAGTAGTTGGTTTCCCCATACGCCCGAGTCCGAGGGCCATATATTGCCTCGGTTCTATCCAAAACCATTTTAAGTAGTTGGTTTCCCCATAGGCTTGAGTCCAAGGACCATACAGTGCCCTGGTTCTGTCCAAAACTCTTTTAATCTTTCTTTTAAGTAGTTGCTTTCCCAATAGGGCCGAGTCCGAGGATAATACAGGGCTTTGGTTATGTCCAAAACTCTTTTAAGTAGTTGGTTTCCCCATAGGCTTGAGTCCGAGGATCATACAGTGCCTTGGTTCTGTCCAAAACTCTTTTAATGTTTCTTTTAAGTTGTTGGTTTCCCCATAGGCCCGAGTCCGAGGATAATACAGTGCCTTGGTTATTTCGAAAACTCTTTTAAGTAGTTGGTTTCCCCGTAGGCCCGAGTCCGAGGACCATACAATGCCTTAGTTTTGTCCAAAACTCTTTTAATCTTTCTTTTAAGTAGTTGGTTTCCCCATAGGATCGAGTCCGACGTTAATACAGTGCCTTGGTTGTGTCGAAAACTCTTTTAAGTAGTTGGTTTCCCCATAGGCCCGAGTCCGAGGACCATACAATGCGTTAGTTCTGTCCAAAACTCTTTTAATCTTTCTTTTAAGTAGTTGGTTTCCCCGTAGGCCCGAGTCCGAGGATAATACAGTGCCTTGGTTCTGTCCAAAACACTTTTAAGTAATTGGTTTCCCCATAGGCCAAGTCCGAGGACCATACAATGCCTTGGTTCTGTCCAGAACTCTTTTAATCTCTCTTTTAAGTGGTTGGTTTCCCCATAGGCCGAGTCCGAGGACCATATAGTGCCTCGGTTCTATCCAAAACCATTTTATGTAGTTGGTTTCCCCATAGGCTTGAGTCCAAGGACCATACAGTGCATTGGTTCTGTCCAAATCTCTTTTAATCTTTCTTTTGAGTGGTTGGTTTCCCAATAGGGCCGAGTCCGAAGATAATACAGGGCCTTGGTTATGTCCAAAACTCTTTTAAGTGGTTGGTTTCCCCATAGGCTTGAGTCCGAGGACCATACAGTGCCTTGGTTCTGTCCAAAACTCTTTTAATCTTTCTTTTAAGTAGTTGGTTTCCCCATAGGCCCAAGTCCGACGATAATACAGTGCCTTGGTTCTGTCCAAAACTCTTTTAAGTAGTTGGTTTCCCCATAGGCTTGAGTCCGTGGACCATACATTGCCTTGGTTCTGTCCAAAACTCTTTTAAGTAGTTGGTTTCCCCATAGGCTTGAGTCCGAGGACCATACACTACCTTGGTTCTGTCCAAACTCTATTATGTAGTTGGTTTCCCTATAGACCCGAGTCCGAGGACCATACATTGCCTTGGTTTTTTCTAGAACTCTTTTAATCTTTCTTTTAAGTAGTTTGTTTCACCATAGGCCCTAGTCCGAGGATCATACAGTGCCTTGGTTCTGTCCAAAACTCTTTTAAGTAGTTGGGTTCCCCTTAGGCCCGAGTCCGAGGACCATACATTGTCTAGGTTCTGTCCAAAACTCTTTTAAGTAGTTGGTTTCCCCATAGTCTTGAGTCCGGGGGCCATACAGTGCCTTGGTTCTGTCCAAAACTCTTTTTAGTAGTTGGTTTCCCCATAGGCTTGAGTCTGAGGACCATATAGTGCCTTGGTTCTGTCCAAAACTCTTTTAATCTTTCTTTGAAGTAAGTGGTTTTCCCGTAGGCCCGAGTCCGAGGACCATACAATGCCTTAGCTCTGTCCAAAACTCTTTTAATCTTTCTTTTAAGTAGTTGGTTTCCCAATAGGCCCGAGTCCGACGATAAAACAATGCCTTGGTTCTGTCCAAAACTCTTTTAAGTGGTTGGTTTCCGCATAGGGCCGAGTCCGAGGACCATACAGTGCCTTGGTTCTGTCCAAAACTCTTTTAAATAGTTGGTTTCCCCATAGGCCCGAGTCCGAGGATCATACAGTGCCTTGGTTCTGTTCAATACTCTTTTAAGTAGTTGGTTTCCCCATATGCCCGAGTCCGAGGACCATAAAATGCCTTGGTTCTGTCCAGAACTCCTTTAATCTTTCTTTTAAGTAGTTGGTTTACCCATAGGCCCGAGTCCGATGACCATACAGTGCCTTGGTTCTGTCCAAAACATTTTTAAGTAGTTGTTTTCTCCATAGGCCTGAGACCGAGGACCATACAGTGCCTTGGTTCTGTCCAAAACTCTTTTAATGTTTCTCTTAAGTAGTTGGTTTCCCCATAGGCCCGAGTCCGGGGACCATACAATACTTTGGTTCTGTCCAAAACCCTTTTAAGCAGTTGACTTCCCCCTAGGCCCGAGTCCGAGGACCAAACAATGCCTTGGTTCGGTCCAAAACTCTTTTCATATTTCTTTTAAGTAGTTGGTTTCCCCATAGGCCAGAGTCCGAGGATCATACAGTGCCTCGGTTCTGTCCAAAACTCTTTTAAATAGTTGGTTTCCCTATAGGCCCGAGTCCGAGGACCATACAATGCCTTGGTTCTGTCCAAAACTCTTTAAAGTAGTTGGTTTCCCCATAGGCCGAGTCTGAGGACCATACAATGCCTTGGTTCTGTCCAGAACTCTTTTAATCTTTCTTTTAAGTAGTTGGTTTCCCCATAGGCCCGAGTCCGATGACCATACAGTGCCTTGGTTATGTCCAAAACCATTTTAAGTAGTTGGTTTCTATATAGGCTTGAGTCCGAGCCCCATACAGTGTCTTGGTTCTGTCCAAAACTTTTTTACGTAGTTGACTTCCCCATATGCCCGAGTCCGAGCCCCATACAATGCCTTGGTTCTGCCCAGAACTCTTTTAATCTTTCTTTTAAGTAGTTGGTTTCCCCAATGGCCCGAGTCCGATGTCCATACAGTGCCTTGATTCTGTCCAAAACCCTTTTAAGTAGTTGGTTTATCCATAGGCTTATGTCCGGGGACCATACAGTGCCTTGGTTCTGTCCAAAACTCTTTTTATCTTTCTTTTAAGTAGTAGGTTTCCCAATAGGCCCGAGTCCGAGGATCATACAGTGCCTTGGTTCTGTCCAATACTCTTTTAATTAGTTGGTTTCCCCCTATGCCGGAGTCCGAGGACCATACAATGCCTTGGTTCTGTCCATAACACTTTTAATCTTTCTTTTAAGTAGTTGGTTTCCCCATAGGCCCGAGTCCGAGGATCATACAGTTCCTTGGTTCTACGCAAAACTCTTTTAAGTAGTTGGTTTCCCCACATGCCCGAGTCCGAGGACCATACAATGCCTTGGTTCTGTGAAAAACTCTTTTAAGTAGTTGGTTTCCCCAAAGGCTTGAGTCCAAGGACCATACAGTGCCTTGGTTCTGTCCAAAACTCTTTTAATCTTTCTTTTAAGTAGTTGGTTTCCCCATAGGCCCGAGTCCGACGATAATACAGTTCCTTGGTTCTGTCCAAAACTCTTTTAAGTAGTTGGTTTCCCCATAGGCTTGAGTCCGAGGACCATACTGTGCCTTGGTTCTGTCGAAAACTTTTTTAATCTTTCTTTTAATTAGTTGGTTTACCTATAGGCTCGAGTCCAAGGACCATACAATGCCTTGGTTCTGTCCAGAACACTTTTTATCTTTCTTTTAAGTAGTTGGTTTCCCCATAGGCCCGAGTCCGAGGATCATACAGTTCCTTGGTTCTATGCAAAACTCTTTTATGTAGTTGGTTTCCCCATAGGCCGAGTCCGAGGACCATACAATGCCATGGTTCTGTCCAGAACCCTTTTAATATTTCTTTTAAGTAGTTGGTTTCCCCATAGGCCCGAGTCCGATGACCATACAGTGCCTTGGTTATGTCCAAAACCATTTTAAGTAGTTGGTTTCTATATAGGCTTGAGTCCGAGCCCCATACAGTGTCTTGGTTCTGTCCAAAACTTTTTTACGTAGTTGACTTCCCCATATGCCCGAGTCCGAAGACCATACAATGCCTTGGTTCTGCCCAGAACTCTTTTAATCTTTCTTTTAAGTAGTTGGTTTCCCCAATGGCCCGAGTCCGATGTCCATACAGTGCCTTGGTTCTGTCCAAAACCCTTTTAAGTAGTTGGTTTATCCATAGGCTTATGTCCGGGGACCATACAGTGCCTTGGTTCTCTCCAAAACTCTTTTTATCTTTCTTTTAAGTAGTTGGTTTCCCAATAGGCCCGAGTCCGAGGATCATACAGTGCCTTGGTTCTGTTCAATACTCTTTTAATTAGTTGGTTTCCCCCTATGCCGGAGTCCGAGGACCATACAATGCCTTGGTTCTGTCCATAACACTTTTAATCTTTCTTTTAAGTAGTTGGTTTCCCCATAGGTCCGAGTCCGAGGATCATACAGTTCCTTGGTTCTACGCAAAACTCTTTTAAGTAGTTGGTTTCCCCACATGCCCGAGTCCGAGGACCATACAATGCCTTGGTTCTGTGAAAAACCCTTTTAAGTAGTTGGTTTCCCCAAAGGCTTGAGTCCAAGGACCATACAGTGCCTTGGTTCTGTCCAAAACTCTTTGAATCTTTCTTTTAAGTAGTTGGTTTCCCCATAGGCCCGAGTCCGACGATAATACAGTTCCTTGGTTCTGTCCAAAACTCTTTTAAGTAGTTGGTTTCCCCATAGGCTTGAGTCCGAGGACCATACAGTGCCTTGGTTCTGTCGAAAACTTTTTTAATCTTTCTTTTAATTAGTTGGTTTACCTATAGGCTCGAGTCCAAGGACCATACAATGCCTTGGTTCTGTCCAGAACACTTTTTATCTTTCTTTTAAGTAGTTGGTTTCCCCATAGGCCCGAGTCCGAGGATCATACAGTTCCTTGGTTCTATGCAATACTCTTTTATGTAGTTGGTTTCCCCATATGCCCGAGTCCGAAGACCATACAATGCCTTGGTTCTGTCCAGAACTCTTTTAATCTTTCTTTTAAGTAGTTGGTTTCCCCATGGGCCCGAGTCCGAGGACCATACAGTGCCTTGGTTCTATCCAAAACTCTTTTAAGTAGTTGGTTTCCCCATAGGCCGAGTCCGAGGACCATACAATGCCATGGTTCTGTCCAGAACCCTTTTAATATTTCTTTTAAGTAGTTGGTTTCCCCATAGGCCCGAGTCAGAGGATCATACAATGCCTCGGTTCTGTCCAAAACTCTTTTAAATAGTTGGTTTCCCTATAGGCCCGAGTCCGAGGACCATACAATGCCTTGGTTCTGTGCAAAACTCTTTAAAGTTGTTGGTTTCCCCATAGGCCGAATCTGAGGACCATACAATGCCTTGGTTCTGTCCAGAACCCTTTTAATCTTTTTTTTAAGTAGTTGGTTTCCCCATAGGCCCGAGTCCAAGGACCATACAGTGCCTTGGTTCTGTCCAAAACTCTTTTAAGTAGTTGGTTTCCCCATAGGCCCGAGTTCGAGGACGATACAATGCCTTAGTTCTGTCGAAAACTCTTTTAATCTTTCTTTTAAGTAGTTGGTTTCCCCATAGGATTGAGTCTGACGTTAATACAGTGCCTTGGTTGTGTCGAAAACTCTTTTAAGTAGTTGGTTTCCCCATAGGCCCGAGTCCGAGGACCATACAATGCGTTAGTTCTGTCCAAAACTCTTTTAATCTTTCTTTTAAGTAGTTGGTTTCCCCGTAGGCCCGAGTCCGAGGATAATACAGTGCCTTGGTTCTGTCCAAAACACTTTTAAGTAGTTGGTTTCCCCATAGGCCAAGTCCGAGGACCATACAATGCCTTGGTTCTGTCCAGAACTCTTTTAATCTCTCTTTTAAGTGGTTGGTTTCCCCATAGGCCGAGTCCGAGGACCATATAGTGCCTCGGTTCTATCCAAAACCATTTTATGTAGTTGGTTTCCCCATAGGCTTGAGTCCAAGGACCATACAGTGCATTGGTTCTGTCCAAATCTCTTTTAATCTTTCTTTTAAGTGGTTGGTTTCCCAATAGGGCCGAGTCCGAAGATAATACAGGGCCTTGGTTATGTCCAAAACTCTTTTAAGTGGTTGGTTTCCCCATAGGCTTGAGTCCGAGGACCATACAGTGCCTTGGTTCTGTCCAAAACTCTTTTAATCTGTCTTTTAAGTAGTTGGTTTCCCCATAGGCCCGAGTCCGACGATAATACAGTGCCTTGGTCCTGTCCAAAACTCTTTTAAGTAGTTGGTTTCCCCATAGGCTTGAGTCCGTGGACCATACATTGCCTTGGTTCTGTCCAAAACTCTTTTAAGTAGTTGGTTTCCCCATAGGCTTGAGTCCGAGGACCATACAGTGCCTTGGTTCTGTCTAAAACTCTTTTAAGTAGTTGGTTTCCCATAGGCATGAGTCCGAGGACTGTTCTGTCCAAAACTCTTTTAAGTAGTTAGTTTCCCCATAGGCTTGAGTCCGAGGACCATACACTACCTTGGTTCTGTCCAAACTCTATTATGTAGTTGGTTTCCCTATAGACCCGAGTCCGAGGACCATACATTGCCTTGGTTTTTTCTGGAACTCTTTTAATCTTTCTTTTAAGTAGTTTGTTTCATCATAGGCCCTAGTCCGAGGATCATACAGTGCCTTTGTTCTGTCCAAAACTCTTTTAAGTAGTTGGGTTCCCCTTAGGCCCGAGTTCGAGGACCATACATTGTCTAGGTTCTGTCCAAAACTCTTTTAAGTAGTTGGTTTCCCCATAGTCTTGAGTCCGTGGGCCATACAGTGCCTTGGTTCTGTCCAAAACTCTTTTTAGTAGTTGGTTTCCCCATAGGCTTGAGTCTGAGGACCATATAGTGCCTTGGTTCTGTCCAAAACTCTTTTAATCTTTCTTTTAAGTAAGTGGTTTTCCCGTAGGCCCGAGTCCGAGGACCATACAATGCCTTAGTTCTGTCCAAAACTCTTTTAATCTTTCTTTTAAGTAGTTGGTTTCCCCATAGGCCCGAGTCCGACGATAAAACAATGCCTTGGTTCTGTCCAAAACTCTTTTAAGTGGTTGGTTTCCGCATAGGGCCGAGTCCGAGGACCATACAGTGCCTTGGTTCTGTCCAAAACACTTTTAAGTAGTTGGTTTCCCCATAGGCCGAGTCCGAGGACCATACAATGCCTTAGTTCTGTCCAAAACGCTTTTAATCTTTCTTTTAATTAGTTAGTTTCCCGATAGGCCCGAGTCCGAGTATCATACAGTGCCTTGGTTCTGTCCAAAACTCTTTTAAGTAGTTGGTTTCCCCATAGGCTTGAGTCCGAGGACCATACAGTACCTTGGTTCTGTCCAAAACTCTTTTAATCTTTCTTTTAAGTAGTTGGTTTCCCCATAGGCCCGAGTCCGACGATAATACAGTTCCTTGGTTCTGTCCAAAACTCTTTTAAGTAGTTGGTTTCTCCATAGGCTTGAGTCCGAGGACCATACAGTGCCTTGGTTCTGTCGAAAACTTTTTTAATCCTTCTTTTAATTAGTTGGTTTACCTATAGGCTCGAGTCCAAGGACCATACAATGCCTTGGTTCTGTCCAGAACACTTTTTATCTTTCTTTTAAGTAGTTGGTTTCCCCATAGGCCCGAGTCCGAGGATCATACAGTTCCTTGGTTCTATGCAAAACTCTTTTATGTAGTTGGTTTCCCCATATGCCCGAGTCCGAAGACCATACAATGCCTTGGTTCTGTCCAGAACTCTTTTAATCTTTCTTTTAAGTAGTTGGTTTCCCCATGGGCCCGAGTCCGAGGACCATACAGTGCCTTGGTTCTATCCAAAACTCTTTTAAGTAGTTGGTTTCCCCATAGGCCGAGTCCGAGGACCATACAATGCCATGGTTCTGTCCAGAACCCTTTTAATATTTCTTTTAAGTAGTTGGTTTCCCCATAGGCCCGAGTCCGATGACCATACAGTGCCTTGGTTATGTCCAAAACCATTTTAAGTAGTTGGTTTCTATATAGGCTTGAGTCCGAGCCCCATACAGTGTCTTGGTTCTGTCCAAAACTTTTTTACGTAGTTGACTTCCCCATATGCCCGAGTCCGAAGACCATACAATGCCTTGGTTCTGCCCAGAACTCTTTTAATCTTTCTTTTAAGTAGTTGGTTTCCCCAATGGCCCGAGTCCGATGTCCATACAGTGCCTTGGTTCTGTCCAAAACCCTTTTAAGTAGTTGGTTTATCCATAGGCTTATGTCCGGGGACCATACAGTGCCTTGGTTCTGTCCAAAACTCTTTTTATCTTTCTTTTAAGTAGTTGGTTTCCCAATAGGCCCGAGTCCGAGGATCATACAGTGCCTTGGTTCTGTTCAATACTCTTTTAATTAGTTGGTTTCCCCCTATGCCGGAGTCCGAGGACCATACAATGCCTTGGTTCTGTCCATAACACTTTTAATCTTTCTTTTAAGTAGTTGGTTTCCCCATAGGTCCGAGTCCGAGGATCATACAGTTCCTTGGTTCTACGCAAAACTCTTTTAAGTAGTTGGTTTCCCCACATGCCCGAGTCCGAGGACCATAAAATGCCTTGGTTCTGTGAAAAACCCTTTTAAGTAGTTGGTTTCCCCAAAGGCTTGAGTCCAAGGACCATACAGTGCCTTGGTTCTGTCCAAAACTCTTTGAATCTTTCTTTTAAGTAGTTGGTTTCCCCATAGGCCCGAGTCCGACGATAATACAGTTCCTTGGTTCTGTCCAAAACTCTTTTAAGTAGTTGGTTTCCCCATAGGCTTGAGTCCGAGGACCATACAGTGCCTTGGTTCTGTCGAAAACTTTTTTAATCTTTCTTTTAATTAGTTGGTTTACCTATAGGCTCGAGTCCAAGGACCATACAATGCCTTGGTTCTGTCCAGAACACTTTTTATCTTTCTTTTAAGTAGTTGGTTTCCCCATAGGCCCGAGTCCGAGGATCATACAGTTCCTTGGTTCTATGCAATACTCTTTTATGTAGTTGGTTTCCCCATATGCCCGAGTCCGAAGACCATACAATGCCTTGGTTCTGTCCAGAACTCTTTTAATCTTTCTTTTAAGTAGTTGGTTTCCCCATGGGCCCGAGTCCGAGGACCATACAGTGCCTTGGTTCTATCCAAAACTCTTTTAAGTAGTTGGTTTCCCCATAGGCCGAGTCCGAGGACCATACAATGCCATGGTTCTGTCCAGAACCCTTTTAATATTTCTTTTAAGTAGTTGGTTTCCCCATAGGCCCGAGTCAGAGGATCATACAATGCCTCGGTTCTGTCCAAAACTCTTTTAAATAGTTGGTTTCCCTATAGGCCCGAGTCCGAGGACCATACAATGCCTTGGTTCTGTGCAAAACTCTTTAAAGTTGTTGGTTTCCCCATAGGCCGAATCTGAGGACCATACAATGCCTTGGTTCTGTCCAGAACCCTTTTAATCTTTTTTTTAAGTAGTTGGTTTCCCCATAGGCCCGAGTCCAAGGACCATACAGTGCCTTGGTTCTGTCCAAAACTCTTTTAAGTAGTTGGTTTCCCCATAGGCCCGAGTTCGAGGACGATACAATGCCTTAGTTCTGTCGAAAACTCTTTTAATCTTTCTTTTAAGTAGTTGGTTTCCCCATAGGATTGAGTCTGACGTTAATACAGTGCCTTGGTTGTGTCGAAAACTCTTTTAAGTAGTTGGTTTCCCCATAGGCCCGAGTCCGAGGACCATACAATGCGTTAGTTCTGTCCAAAACTCTTTTAATCTTTCTTTTAAGTAGTTGGTTTCCCCGTAGGCCCGAGTCCGAGGATAATACAGTGCCTTGGTTCTGTCCAAAACACTTTTAAGTAGTTGGTTTCCCCATAGGCCAAGTCCGAGGACCATACAATGCCTTGGTTCTGTCCAGAACTCTTTTAATCTCTCTTTTAAGTGGTTGGTTTCCCCATAGGCCGAGTCCGAGGACCATATAGTGCCTCGGTTCTATCCAAAACCATTTTATGTAGTTGGTTTCCCCATAGGCTTGAGTCCAAGGACCATACAGTGCATTGGTTCTGTCCAAATCTCTTTTAATCTTTCTTTTAAGTGGTTGGTTTCCCAATAGGGCCGAGTCCGAAGATAATACAGGGCCTTGGTTATGTCCAAAACTCTTTTAAGTGGTTGGTTTCCCCATAGGCTTGAGTCCGAGGACCATACAGTGCCTTGGTTCTGTCCAAAACTCTTTTAATCTGTCTTTTAAGTAGTTGGTTTCCCCATAGGCCCGAGTCCGACGATAATACAGTGCCTTGGTCCTGTCCAAAACTCTTTTAAGTAGTTGGTTTCCCCATAGGCTTGAGTCCGTGGACCATACATTGCCTTGGTTCTGTCCAAAACTCTTTTAAGTAGTTGGTTTCCCCATAGGCTTGAGTCCGAGGACCATACAGTGCCTTGGTTCTGTCTAAAACTCTTTTAAGTAGTTGGTTTCCCATAGGCATGAGTCCGAGGACTGTTCTGTCCAAAACTCTTTTAAGTAGTTAGTTTCCCCATAGG
The DNA here is from genome assembly GCF_932294415.1 of Quercus robur. NCBI lineage: Eukaryota > Viridiplantae > Streptophyta > Magnoliopsida > Fagales > Fagaceae > Quercus > Quercus robur. Next base: position 32,360,761 of record NC_065537.1, on the reverse strand, counting down.
CTTGAGTCCGAGGACCATACACTACCTTGGTTCTGTCCAAACTCTATTATGTAGTTGGTTTCCCTATAGACCCGAGTCCGAGGACCATACATTGCCTTGGTTTTTTCTGGAACTCTTTTAATCTTTCTTTTAAGTAGTTTGTTTCATCATAGGCCCTAGTCCGAGGATCATACAGTGCCTTGGTTCTGTCCAAAACTCTTTTAAGTAGTTGGGTTCCCCTTAGGCCCGAGTTCGAGGACCATACATTGTCTAGGTTCTGTCCAAAACTCTTTTAAGTAGTTGGTTTCCCCATAGTCTTGAGTCCGTGGGCCATACAGTGCCTTGGTTCTGTCCAAAACTCTTTTTAGTAGTTGGTTTCCCCATAGGCTTGAGTCTGAGGACCATATAGTGCCTTGGTTCTGTCCAAAACTCTTTTAATCTTTCTTTTAAGTAAGTGGTTTTCCCGTAGGCCCGAGTCCGAGGACCATACAATGCCTTAGTTCTGTCCAAAACTCTTTTAATCTTTCTTTTAAGTAGTTGGTTTCCCCATAGGCCCGAGTCCGACGATAAAACAATGCCTTGGTTCTGTCCAAAACTCTTTTAAGTGGTTGGTTTCTGCATAGGGCCGAGTCCGAGGACCATACAGTGCCTTGGTTCTGTCCAAAACACTTTTAAGTAGTTGGTTTCCCCATAGGCCGAGTCCGAGGACCATACAATGCCTTAGTTCTGTCCAAAACGCTTTTAATCTTTCTTTTAATTAGTTAGTTTCCCGATAGGCCCGAGTCCGAGTATCATACAGTGCCTTGGTTCTGTCCAAAACTCTTTTAAGTAGTTGGTTTCCCCATAGGCTTGAGTCCGAGGACCATACAGTACCTTGGTTCTGTCCAAAACTCTTTTAATCTTTCTTTTAAGTAGTTGGTTTCCCCATAGGCCCGAGTCCGACGATAATACAGTTCCTTGGTTCTGTCTAAAACTCTTTTAAGTAGTTGGTTTCCCCATAGGCTTGAGTCCGAGGACCATACAGTGCCTTGGTTCTGTCGAAAACTTTTTTAATCTTTCTTTTAATTAGTTGGTTTACCTATAGGCCCGAGTCTGAGGATAATACAGTGCCTTGGTTCTGTCCAGAACTCTTTTAATCTTTCTTTTAAGTAGTTGGTTTCCCCATGGGCCCGAGTCCGAGGACCATACAGTTCCTTGGTTCTATCCAAAACTCTTTTAAGTAGTTGGTTTCCCCATAGGCTTCAGTCCGTGGACCATACATTGCCTTGGTTCTGTCCAAAACTCTTTTAAGTAGTTGGTTTCCCCAAAGGCCGAGTCCGAGGACCATAAAATGCCTTGGTTCTGTCCAAAACTCTTTTAAGTTGTTGGTTTCCCCATAGGCCCGAGTCCGAGGATCATACAGTGCCTTGGTTCTGTTCAATACTCTTTTAAGTAGTTGGTTTCCCCATATGCCCGAGTCCGAGGACCATAAAATGCCTTGGTTCTGTCCCGAACTCCTTTAATCTTTCTTTTAAGTAGTTGGTTTACCCATAGGCCCGAGTCCGATGACCATATAGTGCCTTGGTTCTGTCCAAAACACTTTTAAGTAGTTGTTTTCTCCATAGACCTGAGACCGAGGACCATACAGTGCCTTGGTTCTGTCCAAAACTCTTTTAATGTTTCTTTTATGTAGTTGGTTTCCCCATAGGCCCGAGTCCGGGGACCATACAGTACTTTGGTTCTGTCCAAAACCCTTTTAAGTAGTTGACTTCCCCCTAGGCCCGAGTCCGAGGACCAAACAATGCCTTGGTTCGGTCCAAAACTCTTTTAAATAGTTGGTTTCCCTATAGGCCTGAGTCCGAGGACCATACAATGCCTTGGTTCTGTCGAAAACTCTTTAAAGTAGTTGGTTTCCCCATAGGCCGAGTCTGAGGACCATACAATGCCTTGGTTCTGTCCAGAACTCTTTTAATCTTTCTTTTAAGTAGTTGGTTTCCCCATAGGCCCGAGTCCGATGACCATACAGTGCCTTGGTTATGTCCAAAACCATTTTAAGTAGTTGGTTTCTATATAGGCTTGAGTCCGAGCCCCATACAGTGTCTTGGTTCTGTCCAAAACTTTTTTACGTAGTTGACTTCCCCATATGCCCGAGTCCGAAGACCATACAATGCCTTGGTTCTGCCCTGAACTCTTTTAATCTTTCTTTTAAGTAGTTGGTTTCCCCAATGGCCCGAGTCCGATGTCCATACAGTGCCTTGGTTCTGTCCAAAACCCTTTTAAGTAGTTGGTTTATCCATAGGCTTATGTCCGGGGACCATACAGTGCCTTGGTTCTGTCCAAAACTCTTTTAATGTTTCTTTTAAGTAGTTGTTTTCCCCATAGGCCCGAGTCCGCGGACCATACAGTGCCTTGGTTCTGTCCAAAACCCTTTTAAGTTGTTGGTTTCCCCATAGGCCCGAGTCCGAGGACCATACAATGCCTTAGTTCGATCCAAAACTCTTTTAATATTTCTTTTAAGTAGTTGGTTTCCCCATAGGCCCGAGTCCGAGGATCATACAGTGCATTGGTTCTGTCCGAAACTCTTTTAAGTACTTGGCTTCCCTATTGGCCCGAGTCCGAGGATCATACCATGCCTTGGTTTTGTCCACAACTATTTTAATCTTTCTTTTAAGTTGTTGGTTTCCCCATAGGCCCGAGTCCGAGGATAATACAGTGCCTTGGTTCTGTTCAATACTCTTTTAAGTAGTTCGTTTCCCCATATGCCCGAGTCCGAGGACCATAAAATGCCTTGGTTCTGTCCAGAACTCTTTTAATCTTTCTTTTAAGTAGATGGTTTCCCCATAGGCCCGAGTCCGAGGATCGTACAGTTCCTTGGTTCTGTGCAAAACTCTTTTAAGTAGTTGGTTTCCCCATATGCCCGAGTCCGAGGACCATACAATGCCTTGGTTCTGTCCAGAACTCTTTCAATCTTTCTTTTAAGTACTTGGTTTCCCAATGGGCCCGAGTCCGAGGACCATACAGTTCCTTGGTTCTATCCAAAACTCTTTTAAGTAGTTGGTTTCCCCATAGGCTTCAGTCCGTGGACCATACATTGCCTTGGTTCTGTCCAAAACTCTTTTAAGTATTTGGTTTCCCCATAGGCCGAGTCCGAGGACCATAAAATGCCTTGGTTCTGTCCAAAACTCATTTAAGTTGTTGGTTTCCCCATAGGCCCGAGTCCGAGGATCATACAGTGCCTTGGTTCTGTTCAATACTCTTTTAAGTAGTTCGTTTCCCCATATGCCAGAGTCCGAGGACCATAAAATGCCTTGGTTCTGTCCAGAACTCTTTTAATCTTTCTTTTAAGTAGTTGGTTTTCCCATAGGCCCGAGTCCGAGGACCATACAGTGCCTTGGTTCTGTCCAAAACTCTTTTAAGTAGTTGGTTTCCCCATAGGCTTGAGTCCAAGGACCATACAGTGCCTTGGTTCTGTCCAAAACTCTTTTAATCTTTCTTTTAAGTAGTTGGTTTTCCCATAGGCCCGAGTCCGAGGACCATACAGTGCCTTGGTTCTGTCCAAAACTCTTTTAAGTAGTTGGTTTCCCCATAGGCTTCAGTCCGTGGACCATACATTGCCTTGGTTCTGTCTAAAACTCTTTTAATCTTTCTTTTAAGTAGTTGGTTTCCCCATAGGCCGAGTCCGAGGACCATAAAATGCCTTGGCTCTGTCTAGAACTCCTTTAATCTTTCTTTTAAGTAGTTGGTTTCCCCATAGGCCCGAGTCCGATGACCATACAGCGCCTTGGTTATGTCCAAAACCATTTTAAGTAGTTGGTTTCTATATAGGCTTGAGTCCGAGCCCCATACAGTGTCTTGGTTCTGTCCAAAACTTTTTTACGTAGTTGACTTCCCCATATGCCCGAGTCCGAAGACCATACAATGCCTTGGTTCTGCCCAGAACTCTATTAATCTTTCTTTTAAGTAGTTGGTTTCCCCAATGGCCCGAGTCCGATGTCCATACAGTGCCTTGGTTCTGTCCAAAACCCTTTTAAGTAGTTGGTTTATCCATAGGCTTATGTCCGGGGACCATACAGTGCCTTGGTTCTGTCCAAAACTCTTTTAATGTTTCTTTTAAGTAGTTGTTTTCCCCATAGGCCCGAGTCCGCGGACCATACTGTGCCTTGGTTCTGTCCAAAACCCTTTTAAGTTGTTGGTTTCCCCATAGGCCCGAGTCCGAGGATCATACAGTGCATTGGTTCTGTCCGAAACTCTTTAGAGTACTTGTCTTCCCTATTGGCCCGAGTCCGAGGATCATACCATGCCTTGGTTCTGTCCACAACTATTTTAATCTTTCTTTTAAGTTGTTGGTTTCCCCATAGGCCCGAGTCCGAGAATCATACAGTGTCTTGGTTCTGTTCAATACTCTTTTAAGTAGTTCGTTTCCCCATATGCCCGAGTCCGAGGACCATAAAATGCCTTGGTTCTGTCCAGAACTCTTTTAATCTTTCTTTTAAGTAGTTGGTTTCCCCATAGGCCCGAGTCCGAGGATCATACAGTTCCTTGGTTCTGTGCAAAACTCTTTTAAGTAGTTGGTTTCCCCATATGCCCAAGTCCGAGGACCATACAATGCCTTGGTTCTGTCCAGAACTCTTTTAATCTTTCTTTTAAGTAGTTGGTTTCCCCATGGGCCCGAGTCCGAGAACCATACAGTTCCTTGGTTCTATCCAAAACTCTTTTAAGTAGTTGGTTTCCCCATAGGCTTCAGTCCGTGGACCATACATTGCCTTGGTTCTGTCCAAAACTCTTTTAAGTAGTTGGTTTCCCCATAGGCCGAGTCCGAGGACCATAAAATGCCTTGGTTCTGTCCAAAACTCTTTTAAGTTGTTGGTTTCCCCATAGGGCCGAGTCCGAGGATCATACAGTGCCTTGGTTCTGTTCAATACTCTTTTAAGTAGTTCGTTTCCCCATATGCCAGAGTCCGAGGACCATAAAATGCCATGGTTCTGTCCAGAACTCTTTTAATCTTTCTTTTAAGTAGTTGGTTTCCCCATAGGCTCGTGTCCGAGGACCATACAGTGCCTTGGTTCTGTGAAAACCCTTTTAAGTAGCTGGTTTCCCCATAAGCTTGAGTCCAAGGACCATACAGTGCCTTGGTTCTGTCCAAAACTCTTTTAATCTTTCTTTTAAGTAGTTGGTTTCCCCATAGGCCCGAGTCCGAGGACCATACAGTGCCTTGGTTCTGTCCAAAACTCTTTTAAGTAGTTGGTTTCCCCATAGGCTTCAGTCCGTGGACCATACATTGCCTTGGTTCTGTCCAAAACTCTTTTAAGTAGTTAGTTTCCCCATAGGCCGAGTCCGAGGACCATAAAATGCCTTGGTTCTGTCTAGAACTCCTTTAATCTTTCTTTTAAGTAGTTGGTTTCCCCATAGGCCCGAGTTCGATGACCATACAGCGCCTTGGTTCTGTCCAAAACCCTTTTAAGTAGTTGGTTTCTCCATAGGCTTGAGTCTGAGGACCATACAGTGTCTTGGTTCTGTCCAAAACTTTTTTAAGTAGTTGGTTTCCGCATATGCCCGAGTCCGAAGACCATACAATGCCTTGGTTCTGTCCAGAACCCTTTTAATCTTTCTTTTAAGTAGTTGGTTTCCCCAATGGCCCGAGTCCGATGACCATACAGTGCCTTGGTTCTCTCCAAAACCCTTTTAAGTAGTTGGTTTCTCCATAGGCTTATGTCCGAGGACCATACAGTGCTTTGGTTCTGTCCAAAACTTTTTGAATGTTTCTTTTAAGCAGTTGTTTTCCCCATAGGCCCGAGTCCGAGGACCATATTGTGCCTTGGTTCTGTCCAAAACCCTTTTAAGTAGTTGGTTTCCCCATAGGCTCGAGTCCGAGGACCATACAATGCCTTGTTTCGGTCCAAAACTCTTTTAATATTTCTTTTAAGTAGTTGGTTTCCCCATAGGCCCGAGTCCGAGGATCATACAGTGCCTTGGTTCTGTCCGAAACTCTTTTAAGTAGTTGGCTTCCCTATAAGCCCGAGTCCGAGGACCATACAATGCCTTGGTTCTGTCCAAAACTCTTTTAATCTTTCTTTTAAGTAGTTGGTTTCCCAAAAGGCCCGAGTCCGAGGATCATACAGTGCCTTGGTTCTGTTCAATACTCTTTTAATTAGTTGGTTTCCCCCTATGCCGGAGTCCGAGGACCATACAATGCCTTGGTTCTGTCCATAACACTTTTAATCTTTCTTTTAAGTAGTTGGTTTCCCCATAGGCCCGAGTCCGAGGATCATATAGTTCCTTGGTTCTATGCAAAACTCTTTTAAGTAGTTGGTTTCCCCACATGTCCGAGTCCGAGGACCACACAGTGCCTTGGTTCTGTGAAAAACCCTTTTAAGTAGTTGGTTTCCCCAAAGGCTTGAGTCCAAGGACCATACAGTGCCTTGGTTCTGTCCAAAACTCTTTTAATCTTTCTTTTAAGTAGTTGGTTTCCCCATAGGCCCGAGTCCGACGATAATACATTTCCTTGGTTCTGTCCAAAACTCTTTTAAGTAGTTGGTTTCCCCATAGGCTTGAGTCCGAGGACCATACAGTGCCTTGGTTCTGTCGAAAACTTTTTTAATCTTTCTTTTAATTAGTTGGTTTACCTATAGGCTCGAGTCCAAGGACCATACAATGCCTTGGTTCTGTCCAGAACACTTTTTATCTTTCTTTTAAGTAGTTGGTTTCCCCATAGGCCCGAGGCCGAGGATCATACCGTTCCTTGGTTCTATGCAAAACTCTTTTATGTAGTTGGTTTCCCCATATGCCCGAGTCCGAAGACCATACAATGCCTTGGTTCTGTCCAGAACTCTTTTAATCTTTCTTTTAAGTAGTTGGTTTCCCCATGGGCCCGAGTCCGAGGACCATACAGTGCCTTGGTTCTATCCAAAACTCTTTTAAGTAGTTGGTTTCCCCGTAGGCCGAGTCCGAGGACCATACAATGCCATGGTTCTGTCCAGAACCCTTTTAATATTTCTTTTAAGTAGTTGGTTTCCCCATAGGCCCGAGTCAGAGGACCATACAATGCCTTGGTTCTATCCAAAACTCTTTTAAGTAGTTGGTTTCCCCGTAGGCCGAGTCCGAGGACCATACAATGCCTTGGTTCTGTCAAGAACCCTTTTAATCTTTTTTTTAAGTTGTTGGTTTCCCCATAGGCCCGAGTCCAAGGACCATACAGTGCCTTGGTTCTGTCGAAAACTCTTTTAAGTAGTTGGTTTCCCCATAGGCCCGAGTCCGAGGACCATACAATGCCTTAGTTCTGTCCAAAACTCTTTTAATCTTTCTTTTAAGTAGTTGGTTTCCCCATAGGATCGAGTCCGACGTTAATACAGTGCCTTGGTTGTGTCGAAAACTCTTTTAAGTAGTTGGTTTCCCCATAGGCCAAGTCCGAGGACCATACAATGCCTTGGTTCTGTCCAGAACTCTTTTAATCTCTCTTTTAAGTGGTTGGTTTCCCCATAGGCCGAGTCCGAGGACCATATAGTGCCTCGGTTCTATCCAAAACCATTTTATGTAGTTGGTTTCCCCATAGGCTTGAGTCCAAGGACCATACAGTGCATTGGTTCTGTCCAAATCTCTTTTAATCTTTCTTTTAAGTGGTTGGTTTCCCAATAGGGCCGAGTCCGAAGATAATACAGGGCCTTGGTTATGTCCAAAACTCTTTTAAGTGGTTGGTTTCCCCATAGGCTTGAGTCCGAGGACCATACAGTGCCTTGGTTCTGTCCAAAACTCTTTTAATCTCTCTTTTAAGTAGTTGGTTTCCCCATAGGCCCGAGTCCGACGATAATACAGTGCCTTGGTTCTGTCCAAAACTCTTTTAAGTAGTTGGTTTCCCCATAGGCTTGAGTCCGTGGACCATACATTGCCTTGGTTCTGTCCAAAACTCTTTTAATCTCTCTTTTAAGTAGTTGGTTTCCCCATAGGCCCGAGTCCGACGATAATACAGTGCCTTGGTTCTGTCCAAAACTCTTTTAAGTAGTTGGTTTCCCCATAGGCTTGAGTCCGTGGACCATACATTGCCTTGGTTCTGTCCAAAACTCTTTTAAGTAGTTGGTTTCCCATAGGCATGAGTCCGAGGACTGTTCTGTCCAAAACTCTTTTAAGTAGTTAGTTTCCCCATAGGCTTGAGTCCGAGGACCATACACTACCTTGGTTCTATCCAAACTCTATTATGTAGTTGGTTTCCCTATAGACCCGAGTCCGAGGACCATACATTGCCTTGGTTTTTTCTGGAACTCTTTTAATCTTTCTTTTAAGTAGTTTGTTTCACCATAGGCCCTAGTCCGAGGATCATACAGTGCCTTGGTTCTGTCCAAAACTCTTTTAAGTAGTTGGTTCCCCTTAGGCCCGAGTTCGAGGACCATACATTGTCTAGGTTCTGTCCAAAACTCTTTTAAGTAGTTGGTTTCCCCATAGTCTTGAGTCCGGGGGCCATACAGTGCCTTGGTTCTGTCCAAAACTCTTTTTAGTAGTTGGTTTCCCCATAGGCTTGAGTCTGAGGACCATATAGTGCCTTGGTTCTGTCCAAAACTCTTTTAATCTTTCTTTTAAGTAAGTGGTTTTCCCGTAGGCCCGAGTCCGAGGACCATACAATGCCTTAGTTCTGTCCAAAACTCTTTTAATCTTTCTTTTAAGTAGTTGGTTTCCCCAAAGGCCCGAGTCCGACGATTAAACAATGCCTTGGTTCTGTCCAAAACTCTTTTAAGTGGTTGGTTTCCGCATAGGGCCGAGTCCGAGGACCATACAGTGCCTTGGTTCTGTCCAAAACTCCTTTAAGTAGTTGGTTTCCCCATAGGCCGAGTCCGAGGACCATACAATGCCTTAGTTCTGTCCAAAACGCTTTTAATCTTTCTTTTAATTAGTTAGTTTCCCGATAGGCCCGAGTCCGAGTATCATACAGTGCCTTGGTTCTGTCCAAAACTCTTTTAAGTAGTTGGTTTCCCCATAGGCTTGAGTCCGAGGACCATACAGTACCTTGGTTCTGTCCAAAACTCTTTTAATCTTTCTTTTAAGTAGTTGGTTTCCCCATAGGCCCGAGTCCGACGATAATACAGTTCCTTGGTTCTGTCCAAAACTCTTTTAAGTAGTTGGTTTCCCCATAGGCTTGAGTCCGAGGACCATACAGTGCCTTGGTTCTGTCGAAAACTTTTTTAATCTTTCTTTTAATTAGTTGGTTTACCTATAGGCCCGAGTCTGAGGATAATACAGTGCCTTGGTTCTGTCCAGAACTCTTTTAATCTTTCTTTTAAGTAGTTGGTTTCCCCATGGGCCCGAGTCCGAGGACCATACAGTTCCTTGGTTCTATCCAAAACTCTTTTAAATAGTTGGTTTCCCCATAGGCTTCAGTCCGTGGACCATACATTGCCTTGGTTCTGTCCAAAACTCTTTTAAGTAGTTGGTTTCCCCATAGGCCGAGTCCGAGGACCATAAAATGCCTTGGTTCTGTCCAAAACTCTTTTAAGTTGTTGGTTTCCCCATAGGCCCGAGTCCGAGGATCATATAGTGCCTTGGTTCTGTTCAATACTCTTTTAAGTAGTTGGTTTCCCCATATGCCCGAGTCCGAGGACCATAAAATGCCTTGGTTCTGTCCAGAACTCCTTTAATCTTTCTTTTAAGTAGTTGGTTTACACATAGGCCCGAGTCCGATGACCATACAGTGCCTTGGTTCTGTCCAAAACACTTTTAAGTAGTTGTTTTCTCCATAGGCCTGAGACCGAGGACCATACAGTGCCTTGGTTCTGTCCAAAACTCTTTTAATGTTTCTTTTAAGTAGTTGGTTTCCCCATAGGCCAGAGTCCGGGGACCATACAGTACTTTGGTTCTGTCCAAAACCCTTTTAAGTAGTTGACTTCCCCCTAGGCCCGAGTCCGAGGACCAAACAATGCCTTGGTTCGGTCCAAAACTTTTTTAAATAGTTGGTTTCCCTATAGGCCCGAGTCCGAGGACCATACAATGCCTTGGTTCTGTCCAAAACTCTTTAAAGTAGTTGGTTTCCCCATAGGCCGAGTCTGAGGACCATACAATGCCTTGGTTCTGTCCTGAACTCTTTTAATCTTTCTTTTAAGTAGTTGGTTTCCCCATAGGCCCAAGTCCGATGACCATACAGTGCCTTGGTTATGTCCAAAACCATTTTAAGTAGTTGGTTTCTATATAGGCTTAAGTCCGAGCCCCATACAGTGTCTTGGTTCTGTCCAAAACTTTTTTACGTAGTTGACTTCCCCATATGCCCGAGTCCGAAGACCATAAAATGCCTTGGTTCTGCCCAGAACTCTTTTAATCTTTCTTTTAAGTAGTTGGTTTCCCCAATGGCCCGAGTCCGATGTCCATACAGTGCCTTGGTTCTGTCCAAAACCCTTTTAAGTAGTTGGTTTATCCATAGGCTTATGTTCGGGGACCATACAGTGCCTTGGTTCTGTCCAAAACTCTTTTAATGTTTCTTTTAAGTAGTTGTTTTCCCCATAGGCCCGAGTCCGCGGACCATACAGTGCCTTGGTTCTGTCCAAAACCCTTTTAAGTTGTTGGTTTCCCCATAGGCCCAAGTCCGAGGACCATACAATGCCTTAGTTCGATCCAAAACTCTTTTAATATTTCTTTTAAGTAGTTGGTTTCCCCATAGGCCCGAGTCCGAGGATAATACAGTGCCTTGGTTCTGTTCAATACTCTTTTAAGTAGTTCGTTTCCCCATATGCCCGAGTCCGAGGACCATAAAATGCCTTGGTTCTGTCCAGAACTCTTTTAATCTTTCTTTTAAGTAGATGGTTTCCCCATAGGCCCGAGTCCGAGGATCATACAGTTCCTTGGTTCTGTGCAAAACTCTTTTAAGTAGTTGGTTTCCCCATAGGCCCGAGTCCGAGGATCATACAGTTCCTTGGTTCTGTGCAAAACTCTTTTAAGTAGTTGGTTTCCCCATATGCCCGAGTCCGAGGACCATACAATGCCTTGGTTCTGTCCAGAACTCTTTTAATCTTTCTTTTAAGTAGTTGGTTTCCCAATGGGCCCGAGTCCGAGGACCATACAGTTCCTTGGTTCTATCCAAAACTCTTTTAAGTAGTTGGTTTCCCCATAGGCTTCAGTCCGTGGACCATACATTGCCTTGGTTCTGTCCAAAACTCTTTTAAGTATTTGGTTTCCCCATAGGCCGAGTCCGAGGACCATAAAATGCCTTGGTTCTGTCCAAAACTCATTTAAGTTGTTGGTTTCCCCATAGGCCCGAGTCCGAGGATCATACAGTGCCTTGGTTCTGTTCAATACTCTTTTAAGTAGTTCGTTTCCCCATATGCCAGAGTCCGAGGACCATAAAATGCCTTGGTTCTGTCCAGAACTCTTTTAATCTTTCTTTTAAGTAGTTGGTTTCCCCATAGGCTCGTGTCCGAGGACCATACAGTGCCTTGGTTCTGTGAAAACCCTTTTAAGTAGCTGGTTTCCCCATAGGCTTGAGTCCAAGGACCATACAGTGCCTTGGTTCAGTCCAAAACTCTTTTAATCTTTCTTTTAAGTAGTTGGTTTTCCCATAAGCACGAGTCCGAGGACCATACAGTGCCTTGGTTCTGTCCAAAACTCTTTTAAGTAGTTGGTTTCCCCATAGGCTTCAGTCCGTGGACCATACATTGCCTTGGTTCTGTCCAAAACTCTTTTAATCTTTCTTTTAAGTAGTTGGTTTTCCCATAGGCCGAGTCCGAGGACCATAAAATGCCTTGGTTCTGTCTAGAACTCCTTTAATCTTTCTTTTAAGTAGTTGGTTTCCCCATAGGCCCGAGTCCGATGACCATACAGCGCCTTGGTTCTGTCCAAAACCCTTTTAAGTAGTTGGTTTCTCCATAGGCTTGAGTCTGAGGACCATACAGTGTCTTGGTTCTGTCCAAAACTTTTTTAAGTAGTTGGTTTCCCCATATGCCCGAGTCCGAAGACCATACAATGCCTTGGTTCTGTCCAGAACCCTTTTAATCTTTCTTTTAAGTAGTTGGATTCCAAAATGGCCCGAGTCCGATGACCATACAGTGCCTTGGTTCTGTCCAAAACACTTTTAAGTAGTTGGTTTCTCCATAGGCTTATGTCCGAGGACCATACAGTGCTTTGGTTCTGTCCAAAACTCTTTTAATGTTTCTTTTAAGCAGTTGTTTTCCCCATAGGCCCGAGTCCGAGAACCATATTGTGCCTTGGTTCTGTCCAAAACCCTTTTAAGTAGTTGGTTTCCCCATAGGCCCGAGTTCGAGGACCATACAATGCCTTGTTTCGGTCCAAAACTCTTTTAATATTTCTTTTAAGTAGTTGGTTTCCCCATAGGCCTAAGTCCGAGGATCATACAGTGCCTTGGTTCTGTCCGAAACTCTTTTAAGTAGTTGGCTTCCCGATAAGCCCGAGTCCGAGGACCATACAATGCCTTGGTTCTGTCCAAAACTCTTTTAATCTTTCTTTTAAGTAGTTGGTTTCCCAATAGGCCCGAGTCCGAGGATCATACAGTGCCTTGGTTCTGTTCAATACTCTTTTAATTAGTTGGTTTCCCCCTATGCCGGAGTCCGAGGACCATACAATGCCTTGGTTCTGTCCATAACACTTTTAATCTTTCTTTTAAGTAGTTGGTTTCCCCATAGGCCCGAGTCCGAGGATCATACAGTTCGTTGGTTCTATGCAAAACTCTTTTAAGTAGTTGGTTTCCCCACATGCCCGAGTCCGAGGACCATACAAGGCCTTGGTTCTGTCCAGAACTCTTCTAATCTTTCTTTTAAGTAGTTGGTTTCCCCATGGGCCCGAGTCCGAGGACCATACAGTGCATTGGTTCTGTGAAAAACCCTTTTAAGTAGTTGGTTTCCCCAAAGGCTTGAGTCCAAGGATCATACAGTGCCTTGGTTCTGTCAAAAACTCTTTTAATCTTTCTTTTAAGTAGTTGGTTCCCCCAAAGGCTCGAGTCCAAGGATCATACAGTGCCTTGGTTCTGTTCAATACTCTTTTAATTAGTTGGTTTCCCCATAGGCTTGAGTCCGAGGACCATACAGTGCCTTGGTTCTGTCCAAAACTCTTTTAATCTTTCTTTTAAGTAGTTGGTTTCCCCATAGGCCCGAGTCCGACGATAATACAGTTCCTTGGTTCTGTCCAAAACTCTTTTAAGTAGTTGGTTTCCCCATAGGCTTGAGTCCGAGGACCATACAGTGCCTTGGTTCTGTCGAAAACTTTTTTAATCTTTCTTTTAATTAGTTGGTTTACATATAGGCTCGAGTCCAAAGACCATACAATGCCTTGGTTCTGTCCAGAACACTTTTTATCTTTCTTTTAAGTAGTTGGTTTCCCCATAGGCCCGAGTCCGAGGATCATACAGTTCCTTGGTTCTATTCAAAACTCTTTTATGTAGTTGGTTTCCCCATATGCCCGAGTCCGAGGACCATACAATGCCTTGGTTCTGTCCAGAACTCTTTTAATCTTTCTTTTAAGTAGTTGGTTTCCCCATGGGCCCGAGTCCGAGGACCATACAGTGCCTTGGTTCTATCCAAAACTCTTTTAAGTAGTTGGTTTCCTAATAGGCCGAGTCCGAGGACCATACAATGCCATGGTTCTGTCCAGAACTCTTTTAATATTTCTTTTAAGTAGTTGGTTTCCCCATAGGCCCGAGTCAGAGGATCATACAGTGCCTCGGTTCTGTCCAAAACTCTTTTAAATATTTGGTTTCCCTATAGGCCCGAGTCCGAGGACCATACAATGCCTTGGTTCTGTGCAAAACTCTTTAAAGTTGTTGGTTTCCCCATAGGCCGAATCTGAGGACCATACAATGCCTTGGTTCTGTCCAGAACCCTTTTAATCTTTTTTTTAAGAAGTTGGTTTCCCCATAGGCCCGAGTCCAAGGACCATACAGTGCCTTGGTTCTGTCCAAAACAATTTTAAATTGTTGGTTTCCCCATAGGCCGAGTCCGAGGACCATACAATGCCATGGTTCTGTCCAGAACTCCTTTAATCTTTCTTTTAAGTAGTTGGTTTCCCCATAGGCCCGAGTCCAAGGACCATACAGTGCCTTGGTTCTGTCCAAAACTCTTTTAAGTAGTTGGTTTCCCCATAGGCCCGAGTCCGAGGACCATACAATGCCTTAGTTCTTTCCAAAACTCTTTTAATCTTTCTTTTAAGTAGTTGGTTTCCCCATAGGATCGAGTCCGACGTTAATACAGTGCCTTGGTTGTGTCGAAAACTCTTTTAAGTAGTTGGTTTCCCCATAGGCCCGAGTCCGAGGACCATACAATGCGTTAGTTCTGTCCAAAACTCTTTTAATCTTTCTTTTAAGTAGTTGGTTTCCCCGTAGGCCCGAGTCCGAGGATAATACAGTGCCTTGGTTCTGTCCAAAACACTTTTAAGTAGTTGGTTTCCCCATAGGCCAAGTCCGAGGACCATACAATGCCTTGGTTCTGTCCAGAACTCTTTTAATCTCTCTTTTAAGTGGTTGGTTTCCCCATAGGCCGAGTCCGAGGACCATGCAGTGCCTCGGTTCTATCCAAAACCATTTTATGTAGTTGGTTTCCCCATAGGCTTGAGTCCAAGGACCATACAGTGCATTGGTTCTGTCCAAATCTCTTTTAATCTTTCTTTTAAGTGGTTGGTTTCCCAATAGGGCCGAGTCCGAAGATAATACAGGGCCTTGGTTATGTCCAAAACTCTTTTAAGTGGTTGGTTTCCCCATAGGCTTGAGTCCGAGGACCATACAGTGCCTTGGTTCTGTCCAAAACTCTTTTAATCTTTCTTTTAAGTAGTTGGTTTCCCCATAGGCCCGAGTCCGACGGTAATACAGTGCCTTGGTTCTGTCCAAAACTCTTTTAAGTAGTTGGTTTCCCCATAGGCTTGAGTCCGTGGACCATACATTGCCTTGGTTCTGTCCAAAACTCTTTTAAGTAGTTGGTTTCCCCATAGGCTTGAGTCCGAGGACCATACAGTGCCTTGGTTCTGTCTAAAACTCTTTTAAGTAGTTGGTTTCCCATAGGCATGAGTCCGAGGACTGTTCTGTCCAAAACTCTTTTAAGTAGTTAGTTTCCCCATAGGCTTGAGTCCGAGGACCATACACTACCTTGGTTCTATCCAAGCTCTATTATGTAGTTGGTTTCCCTATAGACCCGAGTCCGAGGACCATACATTGCCTTGGTTTTTTCTGGAACTCTTTTAATCTTTCTTTTAAGTAGTTTGTTTCACCATAGGCCCTAGTCCGAGGATCATACAGTGCCTTGGTTCTGTCCAAAACTCTTTTAAGTAGTTGGGTTCCCCTTAGGCCCGAGTTCGAGGACCATACATTGTCTAGGTTCTGTCCAAAACTCTTTTAAGTAGTTGGTTTCCCCATAGTCTTGAGTCCGGGGGCCATACAGTGCCTTGGTTCTGTCCAAAACTCTTTTAATCTTTCTTTTAAGTAAGTGGTTTTCCCGTAGGCCCGAGTCCGAGGACCATACAATGCCTTAGTTCTGTCCAAAACTCTTTTAATCTTTCTTTTAAGTAGTTGGTTTCCCCAAAGGCCCGAGTCCGACGATAAAACAATGCCTTGGTTCTGTCCAAAACTCTTTTAAGTGGTTGGTTTCCGCATAGGGCCGAGTCCGAGGACCATACAGTGCCTTGGTTCTGTCCAAAACTCCTTTAAGTAGTTGGTTTCCCCATAGGCCGAGTCCGAGGACCATACAATGCCTTAGTTCTGTCCAAAACGGTTTTAATCTTTCTTTTAATTAGTTAGTTTCCCGATAGGCCCGAGTCCGAGTATCATACAGTGCCTTGGTTCTGTCCAAAACTCTTTTAAGTAGTTGGTTTCCCCATAGGCTTGAGTCCGAGGACCATACAGTACCTTGGTTCTGTCCAAAACTCTTTTAAGTAAGTGGTTTTCCCGTAGGCCCGAGTCCGAGGACCATACAATGCCTTAGTTCTGTCCAAAACTATTTTAATCTTTCTTTTAAGTAGTTGGTTTCCCCATAGGCCCGAGTCCGACGATAATACAGTTCCTTGGTTCTGTACAAAACTCTTTTAAGTAGTTGGTTTCCCCATAGGCTTGAGTCCGAGGACCATACAGTGCCTTGGTTCTGTCGAAAACTTTTTTAATCTTTCTTTTAATTAGTTGGTTTACCTATAGGCCCGAGTCTGAGGATAATACAGTGCCTTGGTTCTGTCCAGAACTCTTTTAATCTTTCTTTTAAGTAGTTGGTTTCCCCATGGGCCCGAGTCCGAGGACCATACAGTTCCTTGGTTCTATCCAAAACTCTTTTAAGTAGTTGGTTTCCCCATAGGCTTCAGTCCGTGGACCATACATTGCCTTGGTTCTGTCCAAAACTCTTTTAAGTAGTTGGTTTCTCCATAGGCCTGAGACCGAGGACCATACAGTGCCTTGGTTCTGTCCAAAACTCTTTTAATGTTTCTTTTAAGTAGTTGGTTTCCCCATAGGCCCGAGTCCGGGGACCATACAGTACTTTGGTTCTGTCCAAAACCCTTTTAAGTAGTTGACTTCCCCCTAGGCCCGAGTCCGAGGACCAAACAATGCCTTGGTTCGGTCCAAAACTCTTTTAAATAGTTGGTTTCCCTATAGGCCCGAGTCCGAGGACCATACAATGCCTTGGTTCTGTCCAAAACTCTTTAAAGTAGTTAGTTTCCCCATAGGCCGAGTCTGAGGACCATACAATGCCTTGGTTCTGTGCAAAACTCTTTAAAGTTGTTGGTTTCCCCATAGGCCGAATCTGAGGACCATACAATGCCTTGGTTCTGTCCAGAACCCTTTTAATCTTTTTTTTAAGTAGTTGGTTTCCCCATAGGCCCGAGTCCAAGGACCATACAGTGCCTTGGTTCTGTCCAAAACAATTTTAAATTGTTGGTTTCCCCATAGGCCGAGTCCGAGGACCATACAATGCCATGGTTCTGTCCAGAACTCCTTTAATCTTTCTTTTAAGTAGTTGGTTTACCCATAGGCCTGAGTCCGATGACCATACAGTGCCTTTGTTCTGTCCAAAACCCTTTTAAGTAGTTGTTTTCCCCATAGGCCCAAGTCCGAGGACCATACAGTTCCTTGGTTCTATGCAAAACTCTTTTAAGTAGTTGGTTTCCCCACATGCCCGAGTCCGAGGACCATACAATGCCTTGGTTCTGTCCAGAACTCTTTTAATCTTTCTTTTAAGTAGTTGGTTTCCCCATGGGCCCGAGTCCGAGGACCATACAGTGCCTTGGTTCTGCGAAAAACCCTTTCAAGTAGTTGGTTTCCCCAAAGGCTTGAGTCCAAGGACCATACAGTGCCTTGGTTCTGTCCAAAACTCTTTTAATCTTTCTTTTAAGTAGTTGGTTTCCCCATAGGCTCGAGTCCAAGGATCATACAGTGCCTTGGTTCTGTTCAATACTCTTTTAATTAGTTTTTTTCCCCCTATGCCCGAGTCCGAGGACCATACAATGCCTTGGTTCTGTCCAGAACACTTTTTATCTTTCTTTTAAGTAGTTGGTTTCCCCATAGGCCCGAGTCCGAGGATCATACAGTTCCTTGGTTCTATGCAAAACTCTTTTATGTAGTTGGTTTCCCCATATGCCCGAGTCCGAGGACCATACAATGCCTTGGTTCTGTCCAGAACTCTTTTAATCTTTCTTTTAAGTAGTTTGTTTCCCCATGGGCCCGAGTGCGAGGACCATACAATACCTTGGTTCTGTCCAAAACTCTTTTGTTCTTTCTTTTAAGTAGTTGGTTTCCCCATAGGCTCGTGTCCGAGGACCATACAGTGCATTGGTTCTGTGAAAAACCCTTTTAAGTTGTTGGTTTCCCCATAGGCCGAGTCCGAGGACCATACAATGCCATGGTTCTGTCCAGAACTCTTTTAATCTTTCTTTTAAATAGTTGGTTTCCCCACAGGCCCGAGTCCGATGACCATACAGTGCCTTGGTTATGTCCAAAACCATTTTAAGTAGTTGGTTTCTCCATAGGCTTGAGTCCGAGGACCATACAGTGTCTTGGTTCTGTCCAAAACTTTTTTACGTAGTTGACTTCCCCATATGCCCGAGTCCGAAGACCATACAATGCCTTGGTTCTGCCCAGAACTCTTTAAATCTTTCTTTTAAGTAGTTGGTTTCCCCAATGGCCCGAGTCCGATGTACATACAGTGCCTTGCTTCTGTCCAAAACCCTTTTAAATAGTTGGTTTCTCCATAGGCTTATGTCCGGGGACCATACAGTGCCTTCGTTCTGTCCAAAACTCTTTTAATGTTTCTTTTAAGTAGTTGTTTTCCCCATAGGCCCGAGTCCGATGACCATACAGTGACTTGGTTCTGTCCAAAACCCTTTTAAGTAGTTGGTTTTCCCATAGGCCCGAGTCCGAGGACCGTACAATGCCTTGGTTCGGCCCAAAACTCTTTTAATATTTCTTTTAAGTAGTTGGTTTCCCCATAGGCCCGAGTCCGAGGATCATACAGTGCATTGGTTCTGTCCGAAACTCTTTTAAGTACTTGGTTTCCCTATTGGCCCGAGTCCGAGGACCATACCATGCCTTGGTTCTGTCCACAACTCTTTCAATCTTTCTTTTAAGTAGTTGGTTTCCCCATAGGCCCGAGTCCGAGAATCATACAGTGCCTTGGTTCTGTTCAATACTCTTTTAAGTAGTTGGTTTCCCCATATG
This sequence comes from Quercus robur, assembly GCF_932294415.1. Taxonomy (NCBI): domain Eukaryota; kingdom Viridiplantae; phylum Streptophyta; class Magnoliopsida; order Fagales; family Fagaceae; genus Quercus; species Quercus robur. The sequence goes on along the minus strand of NC_065537.1, from coordinate 32,342,202 downwards.
CCCGAGTCCGAGGACCATAAAATGCCTTGGTTCTGTCCAGAACTCTTTTAATCTTTCTTTTAAGTAGTTTGTTTCCCCATAGGCCCGAGTCCAATGACCATACAGTTCCTTGGTTCCGTGCAAAACTCTTTTGAGTAGTTGGTTTCCCCATATGCCCGAGTCCGAGGACCATACAATGCCTTGGTTCTGTCCAGAACTCTTTTAATCTTTCTTTTAAGTAGTTGGTTTCCCCATAGGCCCGAGTCCGAGGACCATACAGTGCCTTGGTTATGTCCAAAACCATTTTAAGTAGTTGGTTTCTCCATAGGCTTGAGTCCGAGGACCATACAGTGTCTTGGTTCTGTCCAAAACTTTTTTACGTAGTTGACTTCCCCATATGCCCGAGTCCGAAGACCATACAATGCCTTGGTTCTGCCCAGAACTCTTTAAATCTTTCTTTTAAGTAGTTGGTTTCCCCAATGGCCCGAGTCCGAGGACCATACAGTTCCTTGGTTCTATGCAAAACTCTTTTAAGTAGTTGGTTTCCCCACATGCCCGAGTCCGAGGACCATACAATGCCTTGGTTCTGTCCAGAACTCTTTTAATATTTCTTTTAAGTAGTTGGTTTCCCCATGGGCCCGAGTCCGAGGACCATACAGTGCCTTGGTTCTGCGAAAAACCCTTTCAAGTAGTTGGTTTCCCCAAAGGCTTGAGTCCAAGGACCATACAGTGCCTTGGTTCTGTCCAAAACTCTTTTAATCTTTCTTTTAATTAGTTGGTTTCCCCATAGGCTCGAGTCCAAGGATCATACAGTGCCTTGGTTCTGTTCAATACTCTTTTAATTAGTTTTTTTCCCCCTATGCCCGAGTCCGAGGACCATACAATGCCTTGGTTCTGTCCAGAACTCTTTTAATCTTTCTTTTAAGTAGTTTGTTTCCCCATGGGCCCGAGTGCGAGGACCATACAATGCCTTGGTTCTGTCCAAAACTCTTTTGATCTTTCTTTTAAGTAGTTGGTTTCCCCATAGGCTCGTGTCCGAGGACCATACAGTGCATTGGTTCTGTGAAAAACCCTTTTAAGTTGTTGGTTTCCCCATAGGCCGAGTCCGAGGACCATACAATGCCATGGTTCTGTCCAGAACTCTTTTAATCTTTCTTTTAAATAGTTGGTTTCCCCACAGGCCCGAGTCCGATGACCATACAGTGCCTTGGTTATGTCCAAAACCATTTTAAGTAGTTGGTTTCTCCATAGGCTTGAGTCCGAGGACCATACAGTGTCTTGGTTCTGTCCAAAACTTTTTTACGTAGTTGACTTCCCCATATGCCCGAGTCCGAAGACCATACAATGCCTTGGTTCTGCCCAGAACTCTTTAAATCTTTCTTTTAAGTAGTTGGTTTCCCCAATGGCCCGAGTCCGATGTACATACAGTGCCTTGCTTCTGTCCAAAACCCTTTTAAATAGTTGGTTTCTCCATAGGCTTATGTCCGGGGACCATACAGTGCCTTGGTTCTGTCCAAAACTCTTTTAATGTTTCTTTTAAGTAGTTGTTTTCCCCATAGGCCCGAGTCCGAGGACCATACAGTGACTTGGTTCTGTCCAAAACCCTTTTAAGTAGTTGGTTTCCCCATAGGCCCGAGTCCGAGGACCATACAATGCCTTGGTTCGGCCCAAAACTCTTTTAATATTTCTTTTCAGTAGTTGGTTTCCCCATAGGCCCGATTCCGAGGATCATACAGTGCATTGGTTCTGTCCGAAACTCTTTTAAGTACTTGGCTTCCCTATTGGCCCGAGTCCGAGGACCATACCATGCCTTGGTTCTGTCCACAACTCTTTTAATCTTTCTTTTAAGTAGTTGGTTTCCCCATAGGCCCGAGTCCGAGGATCATACAGTGAATTGGTTCTGTTCAATACTCTTTTAAGTAGTTGGTTTCCCCATATGCCCGAGTCCGAGGACCATACAATGCCTTGGTTCTGTCCAGAACTCTTTTAATCTATCTTTTAAGTAGTTTGTTTCCCCATAGGCCCGAGTCCGATGACCATACAGTGCCTTGGTTCTGTCCAAAACTCTTTTAATTTTTCTTTTAAGTAGTTGGTTTCTCCAAACGCTTATGTCCGGGGACCATACAGTGCCTTCGTTCTGTCCAAAACTCTTTTAATGTTTCTTTTAAGTAGTTGTTTTCCCCATAGGCCCGAGTCCGATGACCATACAGTGACTTGGTTCTGTCCAAAACCCTTTTAAGTAGTTGGTTTTCCCATAGGCCCGAGTCCGAGGACCATACAATGCCTTGGTTCGGCCCAAAACTCTTTTAATATTTCTTTTAAGTAGTTGGTTTCCCCATAGGCCCGAGTCCGAGGATCATACAGTGCATTGGTTCTGTCCGAAACTCTTTTAAGTACTTGGTTTCCCTATTGGCCCGAGTCCGAGGACCATACCATGCCTTGGTTCTGTCCACAACTCTTTCAATCTTTCTTTTAAGTAGTTGGTTTCCCCATAGGCCCGAGTCCGAGAATCATACAGTGCCTTGGTTCTGTTCAATACTCTTTTAAGTAGTTGGTTTCCCCATATGCCCGAGTCCGAGGACCATAAAATGCCTTGGTTCTGTCCAGAACTCTTTTAATCTTTCTTTTAAGTAGTTTGTTTCCCCATAGGCCCGAGTCCAATGACCATACAGTTCCTTGGTTCCGTGCAAAACTCTTTTAAGTAGTTGGTTTCCCCATATGCCCGAGTCCGAGGACCATACAATGTCTTGGTTCTGTCCAGAACTCTTTTAATCTTTCTTTTAAGTAGTTGGTTTCCCCATAGGCCCGAGTCCGAGGACCATACAGTGTCTTAGTTCTGTCCAAAACTTTTTCACGTAGTTGACTTCCCCATGTGCCCGAGTCCGAAGACCATACAATGCCATGGTTCTGCCCAGAACTCTTTAAATCTTTCTTTTAAGTAGTTGGTTTCCCCAATGGCCCGAGTCCGATGTACATACAGTGCCTTGGTTCTGTCCAAAACCCTTTTAAGTAGTTGGTTTCTCCATAGGCTTATGTCCGGGGACCATACAGTGCCTTCGTTCTGTCCAAAACTCTTTTAATGTTTCTTTTAAGTAGTTGTTTTCCCCATCGGCCCGAGTCCGAGGACCATACAGTGACTTGGTTCTGTCCAAAACCCTTCCAAGTAGTTGGTTTCCCCATAGGCCCGAGTCCGAGGACCATACAATGCCTTGGTTCGGCCCAAAACTCTTTTAATATTTCTTTTAAGTAGTTGGTTTCCCCATAGGCCCGATTCCGAGGATCATACAGTGCCTTGGTTCTGTTCAATACTCTTTTAATTAGTTGGTTTCCCCCAATGCCCGAGTCCGAGGACCATACAATGCCTTGGTTCTGTCCAGAACACTTTTTATCTTTCTTTTATGTAGTTGGTTTCCCCATAGGCCCGAGTCCGAGGATCATACAGTTCCTTGGTTCTATGCAAAACTCTTTTATGTAGTTGGTTTCCCCATATGCCCGAGTCTGAGGACCATACAATGCCTTGGTTCTGTCCAGAACTCTTTTAATCTTTCTTTTAAGTAGTTGGTTTCCCCATGGGCCCGAGTCCGAGGACCATACAATGCCTTGGTTCTGTCCAAAACTCTTTTAATCTTTCTTTTAAGTAGTTGGTTTCCCCATAGGCTCGTGTCCGAGGACCATACAGTGCATTGGTTCTGTGAAAAACCCTTTTAAGTTGTTGGTTTCCCCATAGGCCGAGTCCGAGGACCATACAATGCCATGGTTCTGTCCAGAACTCTTTTAATCTTTCTTTTAAATAGTTGGTTTCCCCATAGGCCCGAGTCCGATGACCATACAGTGCCTTGGTTATGTCCAAAACCATTTTAAGTAGTTGGTTTCTCAATAGGCTTGAGTCCGAGGACCATACAGTGTCTTGGTTCTGTCCAAAACTTTTTTACGTAGTTGACTTCCCCATATGCCCGAGTCCGAAGACCATACAATGCCTTGGTTCTGCCCAGAACTCTTTAAATCTTTCTTTTAAGTAGTTGGTTTCCCCAATGGCCCGAGTCCGATGTACATACAGTGCCTTGCTTCTGTCCAAAACCCTTTTAAATAGTTGGTTTCTCCATAGGCTTATGTCCGGGGACCATACAGTGCCTTGGTTATGTCCAAAACTCTTTTAATGTTTCTTTTAAGTAGTTGTTTTCCCCATAGGCCCGAGTCCGAGGACCATACAGTGACTTGGTTCTGTCCAAAACCCTTCCAAGTAGTTGGTTTCCCCATAGGCCCGAGTCCGAGGACCATACAATGCCTTGGTTCGGCCCAAAACTCTTTTAATATTTCTTTTAAGTAGTTGGTTTCCCCATAGGCCCGATTCCGAGGATCATACAGTGCATTGGTTCTGTCCGAAACTCTTTTAAGTACTTGGCTTCCCTATTGGCCCGAGTCCGAGGACCATACCATGCCTTGGTTCTGTCCACAACTCTTTTAATCTTTCTTTTAAGTAGTTGGTTTCCCCATAGGCCCGAGTCCGAGGATCATACAGTGAATTGGTTCTGTTCAATACTCTTTTAAGTAGTTGGTTTCCCCATATGCCCGAGTCCGAGGACCATACAATGCCTTGGTTCTGTCCAGAACTCTTTTAATCTATCTTTTAAGTAGTTGGTTTCCCCATAGGCCCGAGTCCGAGGACCATACAGTGTCTTAGTTCTGTCCAAAACTTTTTCACGTAGTTGACTTCCCCATGTGCCTGAGTCCGAAGACCATACAATGCCATGGTTCTGCCCAGAACTCTTTAAATCTTTCTTTTAAGTAGTTGGTTTCCCCAATGGCCCGAGTCCGATGTACATACAGTGCCTTGGTTCTGTCCAAAACCCTTTTAAGTAGTTGGTTTCTCCATAGGCTTATGTCCGGGGACCATACAGTGCCTTCGTTCTGTCCAAAACTCTTTTAATGTTTCTTTTAAGTAGTTGTTTTCCCCATCGGCCCGAGTCCGAGGACCATACAGTGACTTGGTTCTGTCCAAAACCCTTCCAAGTAGTTGGTTTCCCCATAGGCCCGAGTCCGATGACCATACAGTGCCTTGGTTCTGTCCAAAACTCTTTTAATTTTCCTTTTAAGTTGTTGGTTTCTCCAAACGCTTATGTCCGGGGACCATACAGTGCCTTCGTTCTGTCCAAAACTCTTTTAATGTTTCTTTTAAGTAGTTGTTTTCCCCATAGGCCCGAGTCCGATGACCATACAGTGACTTGGTTCTGTCCAAAACCCTTTTAAGTAGTTGGTTTTCCCATAGGCCCGAGTCCGAGGACCATACAATGCCTTGGTTCGGCCCAAAACTCTTTTAATATTTTTTTAAGTAGTTGGTTTCCCCATAGGCCCGAGTCCGAGGATCATACAGTGCATTGGTTCTGTCCGAAACTCTTTTAAGTACTTGGTTTCCCTATTGGCCCGAGTCCGAGGACCATACCATGCCTTGGTTCCGTCCACAACTCTTTTAATCTTTCTTTTAAGTAGTTGGTTTCCCCATAGGCCAGAGTCCGAGGATCATACAGTGCCTTGGTTCTGTTCAATACTCTTTTAAGTAGTTGGTTTCCCTATATGCCCGAGTCCGAGGACCATAAAATGCCTTGGTTCTGTCCAGAACTCTTTTAATCTTTCCTTTAAGTAGTTTGTTTCCCCATAGGCCCGAGTCCAATGACCACACAGTTCCTTGGTTCCGTGCAAAACTCTTTTAAGTAGTTGGTTTCCCCATATGCCCGAGTCCGAGGACCATACAATGCCTTGGTTCTGTCCAGAACTCTTTTAATCTTTCTTTTAAGTAGTTGGTTTCCCCATAGGCCCGAGTCCGAGGACCATACAGTGCCTTGGTTATGTCCAAAACCATTTTAAGTAGTTGGTTTCTCCATAGGCTTGAGTCCGAGGACCATACAGTGTCTTGGTTCTGTCCAAAACTTTTTTACGTAGTTGACTTCCCCATATGCCCGAGTCCGAAGACCATACAATGCCTTGGTTCTGCCCAGAACTCTTTAAATCTTTCTTTTAAGTAGTTGGTTTCCCCAATGGCCCGAGTCCGAGGACCATACAGTTCCTTGGTTCTATGCAAAACTCTTTTAAGTAGTTGGTTTCCCCACATGCCCGAGTCCGAGGACCATACAATGCCTTGGTTCTGTCCAGAACTCTTTTAATATTTCTTTTAAGTAGTTGGTTTCCCCATGGGCCCGAGTCCGAGGACCATACAGTGCCTTGGTTCTGCGAAAAACCCTTTCAAGTAGTTGGTTTCCCCAAAGGCTTGAGTCCAAGGACCATACAGTGCCTTGGTTCTGTCCAAAACTCTTTTAATCTTTCTTTTAATTAGTTGGTTTCCCCATAGGCTCGAGTCCAAGGATCATACAGTGCCTTGGTTCTGTTCAATACTCTTTTAATTAGTTTTTTTCCCCCTATGCCCGAGTCCGAGGACCATACAATGCCTTGGTTCTGTCCAGAACACTTTTTATCTTTCTTTTAAGTAGTTGGTTTCCCCATAGGCCCGAGTCCGAGGATCATACAGTTCCTTGGTTCTATGCAAAACTCTTTTATGTAGTTGGTTTCCCCATATGCCCGAGTCCGAGGACCATACAATGCCTTGGTTCTGTCCAGAACTCTTTTAATCTTTCTTTTAAGTAGTTTGTTTCCCCATGGGCCCGAGTGCGAGGACCATACAATGCCTTGGTTCTGTCCAAAACTCTTTTGATCTTTCTTTTAAGTAGTTGGTTTCCCCATAGGCTCGTGTCCGAGGACCATACAGTGCATTGGTTCTGTGAAAAACCCTTTTAAGTTGTTGGTTTCCCCATAGGCCGAGTCCGAGGACCATACAATGCCATGGTTCTGTCCAGAACTCTTTTAATCTTTCTTTTAAATAGTTGGTTTCCCCACAGGCCCGAGTCCGATGACCATACAGTGCCTTGGTTATGTCCAAAACCATTTTAAGTAGTTGGTTTCTCCATAGGCTTGAGTCCGAGGACCATACAGTGTCTTGGTTCTGTCCAAAACTTTTTTACGTAGTTGACTTCCCCATATGCCCGAGTCCGAAGACCATACAATGCCTTGGTTCTGCCCAGAACTCTTTAAATCTTTCTTTTAAGTAGTTGGTTTCCCCAATGGCCCGAGTCCGATGTACATACAGTGCCTTGCTTCTGTCCAAAACCCTTTTAAATAGTTGGTTTCTCCATAGGCTTATGTCCGGGGACCATACAGTGCCTTGGTTCTGTCCAAAACTCTTTTAATGTTTCTTTTAAGTAGTTGTTTTCCCCATAGGCCCGAGTCCGAGGACCATACAGTGACTTGGTTCTGTCCAAAACCCTTCCAAGTAGTTGGTTTCCCCATAGGCCCGAGTCCGAGGACCATACAATGCCTTGGTTCGGCCCAAAACTCTTTTAATATTTCTTTTAAGTAGTTGGTTTCCCCATAGGCCCGATTCCGAGGATCATACAGTGCATTGGTTCTGTCCGAAACTCTTTTAAGTACTTGGCTTCCCTATTGGCCCGAGTCCGAGGACCATACCATGCCTTGGTTCTGTCCACAACTCTTTTAATCTTTCTTTTAAGTAGTTGGTTTCCCCATAGGCCCGAGTCCGAGGATCATACAGTGAATTGGTTCTGTTCAAAACTCTTTTAAGTAGTTGGTTTCCCCATATGCCCGAGTCCGAGGACCATACAATGCCTTGGTTCTGTCCAGAACTCTTTTAATCTATCTTTTAAGTAGTTTGTTTCCCCATAGGCCCGAGTCCGATGACCATACAGTGCCTTGGTTCTGTCCAAAACTCTTTTAATTTTCCTTTTAAGTAGTTGGTTTCTCCAAACGCTTATGTCCGGGGACCATACAGTGCCTTCGTTCTGTCCAAAACTCTTTTAATGTTTCTTTTAAGTAGTTGTTTTCCCCATAGGCCCGAGTCCGATGACCATACAGTGACTTGGTTCTGTCCAAAACCCTTTTAAGTAGTTGGTTTTCCCATAGGCCCGAGTCCGAGGACCATACAATGCCTTGGTTCGGCCCAAAACTCTTTTAATATTTTTTTAAGTAGTTGGTTTCCCCATAGGCCCGAGTCCGAGGATCATACAGTGCATTGGTTCTGTCCGAAACTCTTTTAAGTACTTGGTTTCCCTATTGGCCCGAGTCCGAGGACCATACCATGTCTTGGTTCTGTCCACAACTCTTTTAATCTTTCTTTTAAGTAGTTGGTTTCCCCATAGGCCAGAGTCCGAGGATCATACAGTGCCTTGGTTCTGTTCAATACTCTTTTAAGTAGTTGGTTTCCCCATATGCCCGAGTCCGAGGACCATAAAATGCCTTGGTTCTGTCCAGAACTCTTTTAATCTTTCCTTTAAGTAGTTTGTTTCCCCATAGGCCCGAGTCCAATGACCATACAGTTCCTTGGTTCCGTGCAAAACTCTTTTAAGTAGTTGGTTTCCCCATATGCCCGAGTCCGAGGACCATACAATGCCTTGGTTCTGTCCAGAACTCTTTTAATCTTTCTTTTAAGTAGTTGGTTTCCCCATAGGCCCGAGTCCGAGGACCATACAGTGCCTTGGTTATGTCCAAAACCATTTTAAGTAGTTGGTTTCTCCATAGGCTTGAGTCCGAGGACCATACAGTGTCTTGGTTCTGTCCAAAACTTTTTTACGTAGTTGACTTCCCCATATGCCCGAGTCCGAAGACCATACAATGCCTTGGTTCTGCCCAGAACTCTTTAAATCTTTCTTTTAAGTAGTTGGTTTCCCCAATGGCCCGAGTCCGAGGACCATACAGTTCCTTGGTTCTATGCAAAACTCTTTTAAGTAGTTGGTTTCCCCACATGCCCGAGTCCGAGGACCATACAATGCCTTGGTTCTGTCCAGAACTCTTTTAATATTTCTTTTAAGTAGTTGGTTTCCCCATGGGCCCGAGTCCGAGGACCATACAGTGCCTTGGTTCTGCGAAAAACCCTTTCAAGTAGTTGGTTTCCCCAAAGGCTTGAGTCCAAGGACCATACAGTGCCTTGGTTCTGTCCAAAACTCTTTTAATCTTTCTTTTAATTAGTTGGTTTCCCCATAGGCTCGAGTCCAAGGATCATACAGTGCCTTGGTTCTGTTCAATACTCTTTTAATTAGTTTTTTTCCCCCTATGCCCGAGTCCGAGGACCATACAATGCCTTGGTTCTGTCCAGAACACTTTTTATCTTTCTTTTAAGTAGTTGGTTTCCCCATAGGCCCGAGTCCGAGGATCATACAGTTCCTTGGTTCTATGCAAAACTCTTTTATGTAGTTGGTTTCCCCATATGCCCGAGTCCGAGGACCATACAATGCCTTGGTTCTGTCCAGAACTCTTTTAATCTTTCTTTTAAGTAGTTTGTTTCCCCATGGGCCCGAGTGCGAGGACCATACAATGCCTTGGTTCTGTCCAAAACTCTTTTGATCTTTCTTTTAAGTAGTTGGTTTCCCCATAGGCTCGTGTCCGAGGACCATACAGTGCATTGGTTCTGTGAAAAACCCTTTTAAGTTGTTGGTTTCCCCATAGGCCGAGTCCGAGGACCATACAATGCCATGGTTCTGTCCAGAACTCTTTTAATCTTTCTTTTAAATAGTTGGTTTCCCCACAGGCCCGAGTCCGATGACCATACAGTGCCTTGGTTATGTCCAAAACCATTTTAAGTAGTTGGTTTCTCCATAGGCTTGAGTCCGAGGACCATACAGTGTCTTGGTTCTGTCCAAAACTTTTTTACGTAGTTGACTTCCCCATATGCCCGAGTCCGAAGACCATACAATGCCTTGGTTCTGCCCAGAACTCTTTAAATCTTTCTTTTAAGTAGTTGGTTTCCCCAATGGCCCGAGTCCGATGTACATACAGTGCCTTGCTTCTGTCCAAAACCCTTTTAAATAGTTGGTTTCTCCATAGGCTTATGTCCGGGGACCATACAGTGCCTTGGTTCTGTCCAAAACTCTTTTAATGTTTCTTTTAAGTAGTTGTTTTCCCCATAGGCCCGAGTCCGAGGACCATACAGTGACTTGGTTCTGTCCAAAACCCTTCCAAGTAGTTGGTTTCCCCATAGGCCCGAGTCCGAGGACCATACAATGCCTTGGTTCGGCCCAAAACTCTTTTAATATTTCTTTTCAGTAGTTGGTTTCCCCATAGGCCCGATTCCGAGGATCATACAGTGCATTGGTTCTGTCCGAAACTCTTTTAAGTACTTGGCTTCCCTATTGGCCCGAGTCCGAGGACCATACCATGCCTTGGTTCTGTCCACAACTCTTTTAATCTTTCTTTTAAGTAGTTGGTTTCCCCATAGGCCCGAGTCCGAGGATCATACAGTGAATTGGTTCTGTTCAATACTCTTTTAAGTAGTTGGTTTCCCCATATGCCCGAGTCCGAGGACCATACAATGCCTTGGTTCTGTCCAGAACTCTTTTAATCTATCTTTTAAGTAGTTTGTTTCCCCATAGGCCCGAGTCCGATGACCATACAGTGCCTTGGTTCTGTCCAAAACTCTTTTAATTTTCCTTTTAAGTAGTTGGTTTCTCCAAACGCTTATGTCCGGGGACCATACAGTGCCTTCGTTCTGTCCAAAACTCTTTTAATGTTTCTTTTAAGTAGTTGTTTTCCCCATAGGCCCGAGTCCGATGACCATACAGTGACTTGGTTCTGTCCAAAACCCTTTTAAGTAGTTGGTTTTCCCATAGGCCCGAGTCCGAGGACCATACAATGCCTTGGTTCGGCCCAAAACTCTTTTAATATTTTTTTAAGTAGTTGGTTTCCCCATAGGCCCGAGTCCGAGGATCATACAGTGCATTGGTTCTGTCCGAAACTCTTTTAAGTACTTGGTTTCCCTATTGGCCCGAGTCCGAGGACCATACCATGTCTTGGTTCTGTCCACAACTCTTTTAATCTTTCTTTTAAGTAGTTGGTTTCCCCATAGGCCAGAGTCCGAGGATCATACAGTGCCTTGGTTCTGTTCAATACTCTTTTAAGTAGTTGGTTTCCCCATATGCCCGAGTCCGAGGACCATAAAATGCCTTGGTTCTGTCCAGAACTCTTTTAATCTTTCCTTTAAGTAGTTTGTTTCCCCATAGGCCCGAGTCCAATGACCATACAGTTCCTTGGTTCCGTGCAAAACTCTTTTAAGTAGTTGGTTTCCCCATATGCCCGAGTCCGAGGACCATACAATGCCTTGGTTCTGTCCAGAACTCTTTTAATCTTTCTTTTAAGTAGTTGGTTTCCCCACAGGCCCGAGTCCGAGGACCATACAGTGCCTTGGTTATGTCCAAAACCATTTTAAGTAGTTGGTTTCTCCATAGGCTTGAGTCCGAGGACCATACAGTGTCTTGGTTCTGTCCAAAACTTTTTTACGTAGTTGACTTCCCCATATGCCCGAGTCCGAAGACCATACAATGCCTTGGTTCTGCCCAGAACTCTTTAAATCTTTCTTTTAAGTAGTTGGTTTCCCCAATGGCCCGAGTCCGAGGACCATACAGTTCCTTGGTTCTATGCAAAACTCTTTTAAGTAGTTGGTTTCCCCACATGCCCGAGTCCGAGGACCATACAATGCCTTGGTTCTGTCCAGAACTCTTTTAATATTTCTTTTAAGTAGTTGGTTTCCCCATGGGCCCGAGTCCGAGGACCATACAGTGCCTTGGTTCTGCGAAAAACCCTTTCAAGTAGTTGGTTTCCCCAAAGGCTTGAGTCCAAGGACCATACAGTGCCTTGGTTCTGTCCAAAACTCTTTTAATCTTTCTTTTAATTAGTTGGTTTCCCCATAGGCTCGAGTCCAAGGATCATACAGTGCCTTGGTTCTGTTCAATACTCTTTTAATTAGTTTTTTTCCCCCTATGCCCGAGTCCGAGGACCATACAATGCCTTGGTTCTGTCCAGAACACTTTTTATCTTTCTTTTAAGTAGTTGGTTTCCCCATAGGCCCGAGTCCGAGGATCATACAGTTCCTTGGTTCTATGCAAAACTCTTTTATGTAGTTGGTTTCCCCATATGCCCGAGTCCGAGGACCATACAATGCCTTGGTTCTGTCCAGAACTCTTTTAATCTTTCTTTTAAGTAGTTTGTTTCCCCATGGGCCCGAGTGCGAGGACCATACAATGCCTTGGTTCTGTCCAAAACTCTTTTGATCTTTCTTTTAAGTAGTTGGTTTCCCCATAGGCTCGTGTGCGAGGACCATACAGTGCATTGGTTCTGTGAAAAACCCTTTTAAGTTGTTGGTTTCCCCATAGGCCGAGTCCGAGGACCATACAATGCCATGGTTCTGTCCAGAACTCTTTTAATCTTTCTTTTAAATAGTTGGTTTCCCCACAGGCCCGAGTCCAATGACCATACAGTGCCTTGGTTATGTCCAAAACCATTTTAAGTAGTTGGTTTCTCCATAGGCTTGAGTCCGAGGACCATACAGTGTCTTGGTTCTGTCCAAAACTTTTTTACGTAGTTGACTTCCCCATATGCCCGAGTCCGAAGACCATACAATGCCTTGGTTCTGCCCAGAACTCTTTAAATCTTTCTTTTAAGTAGTTGGTTTCCCCAATGGCCCGAGTCCGATGTACATACAGTGCCTTGCTTCTGTCCAAAACCCTTTTAAATAGTTGGTTTCTCCATAGGCTCATGTCCGGGGACCATACAGTGCCTTGGTTCTGTCCAAAACTCTTTTAATGTTTCTTTTAAGTAGTTGTTTTCCCCATAGGCCCGAGTCCGAGGACCATACAGTGACTTGGTTCTGTCCAAAACCCTTTTAAGTAGTTGGTTTCCCCATAGGCCCGAGTCCGAGGACCATACAATGCCTTGGTTCGGCCCAAAACTCTTTTAATATTTCTTTTCAGTAGTTGGTTTCCCCATAGGCCCGATTCCGAGGATCATACAGTGCATTGGTTCTGTCCGAAACTCTTTTAAGTACTTGGCTTCCCTATTGGCCCGAGTCCGAGGACCATACCATGCCTTGGTTCTGTCCACAACTCTTTTAATCTTTCTTTTAAGTAGTTGGTTTCCCCATAGGCCCGAGTCCGAGGATCATACAGTGAATTGGTTCTGTTCAATACTCTTTTAAGTAGTTGGTTTCCCCATATGCCCGAGTCCGAGGACCATACAATGCCTTGGTTCTGTCCAGAACTCTTTTAATCTATCTTTTAAGTAGTTTGTTTCCCCATAGGCCCGAGTCCGATGACCATACAGTGCCTTGGTTCTGTCCAAAACTCTTTTAATTTTTCTTTTAAGTAGTTGGTTTCTCCAAACGCTTATGTCCGGGGACCATACAGTGCCTTCGTTCTGTCCAAAACTCTTTTAATGTTTCTTTTAAGTAGTTGTTTTCCCCATAGGCCCGAGTCCGATGACCATACAGTGACTTGGTTCTGTCCAAAACCCTTTTAAGTAGTTGGTTTTCCCATAGGCCCGAGTCCGAGGACCATACAATGCCTTGGTTCGGCCCAAAACTCTTTTAATGTTTCTTTTAAGTAGTAGGTTTCCCCATAGGCCCGAGTCCGAGGATCATACAGTGCATTGGTTCTGTCCGAAACTCTTTTAAGTACTTGGTTTCCCTATTGGCCCGAGTCCGAGGACCATACCATGCCTTGGTTCTGTCCACAACTCTTTCAATCTTTCTTTTAAGTAGTTGGTTTCCCCATAGGCCCGAGTCCGAGAATCATACAGTGCCTTGGTTCTGTTCAATACTCTTTTAAGTAGTTGGTTTCCCCATATGCCCGAGTCCGAGGACCATAAAATGCCTTGGTTCTGTCCAGAACTCTTTTAATCTTTCTTTTAAGTAGTTTGTTTCCCCATAGGCCCGAGTCCAATGACCATACAGTTCCTTGGTTCCGTGCAAAACTCTTTTAAGTAGTTGGTTTCCCCATATGCCCGAGTCCGAGGACCATACAATGTCTTGGTTCTGTCCAGAACTCTTTTAATCTTTCTTTTAAGTAGTTGGTTTCCCCATAGGCCCGAGTCCGAGGACCATACAGTGTCTTAGTTCTGTCCAAAACTTTTTCACGTAGTTGACTTCCCCATGTGCCCGAGTCCGAAGACCATACAATGCCATGGTTCTGCCCAGAACTCTTTAAATCTTTCTTTTAAGTAGTTGGTTTCCCCAATGGCCCGAGTCCGATGTACATACAGTGCCTTGGTTCTGTCCAAAACCCTTTTAAGTAGTTGGTTTCTCCATAGGCTTATGTCCGGGGACCATACAGTGCCTTCGTTCTGTCCAAAACTCTTTTAATGTTTCTTTTAAGTAGTTGTTTTCCCCATCGGCCCGAGTCCGAGGACCATACAGTGACTTGGTTCTGTCCAAAACCCTTCCAAGTAGTTGGTTTCCCCATAGGCCCGAGTCCGAGGACCATACAATGCCTTGGTTCGGCCCAAAACTCTTTTAATATTTCTTTTAAGTAGTTGGTTTCCCCATAGGCCCGATTCCGAGGATCATACAGTGCCTTGGTTCTGTTCAATACTCTTTTAATTAGTTGGTTTCCCCCTATGCCCGAGTCCGAGGACCATACAATGCCTTGGTTCTGTCCAGAACACTTTTTATCTTTCTTTTATGTAGTTGGTTTCCCCATAGGCCCGAGTCCGAGGATCATACAGTTCCTTGGTTCTATGCAAAACTCTTTTATGTAGTTGGTTTCCCCATATGCCCGAGTCTGAGGACCATACAATGCCTTGGTTCTGTCCAGAACTCTTTTAATCTTTCTTTTAAGTAGTTGGTTTCCCCATGGGCCCGAGTCCGAGGACCATACAATGCCTTGGTTCTGTCCAAAACTCTTTTAATCTTTCTTTTAAGTAGTTGGTTTCCCCATAGGCTCGTGTCCGAGGACCATACAGTGCATTGGTTCTTTGAAAAACCCTTTTAAGTTGTTGGTTTCCCCATAGGCCGAGTCCGAGGACCATACAATGCCATGGTTCTGTCCAGAACTCTTTTAATCTTTCTTTTAAATAGTTGGTTTCCCCATAGGCCCGAGTCCGATGACCATACAGTGCCTTGGTTATGTCCAAAACCATTTTAAGTAGTTGGTTTCTCAATAGGCTTGAGTCCGAGGACCATACAGTGTCTTGGTTCTGTCCAAAACTTTTTTACGTAGTTGACTTCCCCATATGCCCGAGTCCGAAGACCATACAATGCCTTGGTTCTGCCCAGAACTCTTTAAATCTTTCTTTTAAGTAGTTGGTTTCCCCAATGGCCCGAGTCCGATGTACATACAGTGCCTTGCTTCTGTCCAAAACCCTTTTAAATAGTTGGTTTCTCCATAGGCTTATGTCCGGGGACCATACAGTGCCTTGGTTCTGTCCAAAACTCTTTTAATGTTTCTTTTAAGTAGTTGTTTTCCCCATAGGCCCGAGTCCGAGGACCATACAGTGACTTGGTTCTGTCCAAAACCCTTCCAAGTAGTTGGTTTCCCCATAGGCCCGAGTCCGAGGACCATACAATGCCTTGGTTCGGCCCAAAACTCTTTTAATATTTCTTTTAAGTAGTTGGTTTCCCCATAGGCCCGATTCCGAGGATCATACAGTGCATTGGTTCTGTCCTAAACTCTTTTAAGTACTTGGCTTCCCTATTGGCCCGAGTCCGAGGACCATACCATGCCTTGGTTCTGTCCACAACTCTTTTAATCTTTCTTTTAAGTAGTTGGTTTCCCCATAGGCCCGAGTCCGAGGATCATACAGTGAATTGGTTCTGTTCAATACTCTTTTAAGTAGTTGGTTTCCCCATATGCCCGAGTCCGAGGACCATACAATGCCTTGGTTCTGTCCAGAACTCTTTTAATCTATCTTTTAAGTAGTTTGTTTCCCCATAGGCCCGAGTCCGATGACCATACAGTGCCTTGGTTCTGTCCAAAACTCTTTTAATTTTCCTTTTAAGTAGTTGGTTTCTCCAAACGCTTATGTCCGGGGACCATACAGTGCCTTCGTTCTGTCCAAAACTCTTTTAATGTTTCTTTTAAGTAGTTGTTTTCCCCATAGGCCCGAGTCCGATGACCATACAGTGACTTGGTTCTGTCCAAAACCCTTTTAAGTAGTTGGTTTTCCCATAGGCCCGAGTCCGAGGACCATACAATGCCTTGGTTCGGCCCAAAACTCTTTTAATATTTCTTTTAAGTAGTTGGTTTCCCCATAGGCAAGAGTCCGAGGATCATACAGTGCATTGGTTCTGTCCGAAACTCTTTTAAGTACTTGGTTTCCCTATTGGCCCGAGTCCGAGGACCATACCATGCCTTGGTTCTGTCCACAACTCTTTTAATCTTTCTTTTAAGTAGTTGGTTTCCCCATAGGCCAGAGTCCGAGGATCATACAGTGCCTTGGTTCTGTTCAATACTCTTTTAAGTAGTTGGTTTCCCCATATGCCCGAGTCCGAGGACCATAAAATGCCTTGGTTCTGTCCAGAACTCTTTTAATCTTTCCTTTAAGTAGTTTGTTTCCCCATAGGCCCGAGTCCAATGACCATACAGTTCCTTGGTTCCGTGCAAAACTCTTTTAAGTAGTTGGTTTCCCCATATGCCCGAGTCCGAGGACCATACAATGCCTTGGTTCTGTCCAGAACTCTTTTAATCTTTCTTTTAAGTAGTTGGTTTCCCCATAGGCCCGAGTCCGAGGACCATACAGTGTCTCAGTTCTGTCCAAAACTTTTTTACGTAGTTGACTTCCCCATATGCCCGAGTCCGAAGACCATACAATGCCATGGTTCTGCCCAGAACTCTTTAAATCTTTCTTTTAAGTAGTTGGTTTCCCCAATGGCCCGAGTCCGATGTACATACGGTGCCTTGGTTCTGTCCAAAACCCTTTTAAGTAGTTGGTTTCTCCATAGGCTTATGTCCGGGGACCATACAGTGCCTTCGTTCTGTCCAAAACTCTTTTAATGTTTCTTTTAAGTAGTTGTTTTCCCCATCGGCCCGAGTCCGAGGACCATACAGTGACTTGGTTCTGTCCAAAACCCTTCCAAGTAGTTGGTTTCCCCATAGGCCCGAGTCCGAGGACCATACAATGCCTTGGTTCGGCCCAAAACTCTTTTAATATTTCTTTTAAGTAGTTGGTTTCCCCATAGGCCCGAGTCCGAGGATCATACAGTGCATTGGTTCTGTCCGAAACTCTTTTAAGTACTTGGCTTCCCTATTGGCCCGAGTCCGAGGACCATACCATGCCTTGGTTCTGTCCACAACTCTTTTAATCTTTCTTTGAAGTAGTTGGTTTCCCCATAGGCCCGAGTCCGAGGATCATACAGTGAATTGATTCTGTTCAATACTCTTTTAAGTAGTTGGTTTCCCCATATGCCCGAGTCCGAGGACCATAAAATGCCTTGGTTCTGTCCAGAACACTTTTAATCTTTCTTTTAAGTAGTTTGTTTCCCCATAGGCCCGAGCCCGATGACCATAAAGTTCCTTGGTTCTGTCCAAATCCCTTTTAAGTAGTTGGTTTCCCCATAGGCCCGAGTCCGAGGACCATACAATGCCTTGGTTCGGCCCAAAACTCTTTTAATATTTCTTTTAAGTAGTTGGTTTGCCCATAGGCCCGAGTCTGAGGATCATACAGTGCATTGGTTCTGTCCGAAACACTTTTAAGTACTTGGCTTCCCTATTGGCTCGAGTCCGAGGACCATACCATGCCTTGGTTCTGTCGACAACTCTTTTAAACTTTCTTTTAAGTAGTTGGTTTCCCCATAGGCCCGAGTCCAAGGATCATACGGTGCCTTGGTTCTGTTCAATACTCTTTTAAGTAGTTGGTTTCCCCATATGCCCGAGTCCGAGGACCATAAAATGCCTTGGTTCTGTCCAGAACTCTTTTAATCTTTCTTTTAAGTAGTTTGTTTCCCCATAGGCCCGAGCCCGATGACCATACAGTTCCTTGGTTCTGTGCAAAACTCTTTTAAGTAGTTGGTTTCCCCATATGCCCGAGTCCGAGGACCATAAAATGCCTTGGTTCTGTCCAGAACTCTTTTAATCTTTCTTTTAAGTAGTTGGTTTCCCCATAGGCCCGAGTCCAAGGATCATACGGTGCCTTGGTTCTGTTCAATACTCTTTTAAGTAGTTGGTTTCCCCATATGCCCGAGTCCGAGGACCATAAAATGCCTTGATTCTGTCCAGAACGCATTTAATCTTTCTTTTAAGTAGTTGGTTTCCCCATAGGCCCGAGTCCGAGGACCATACAGTTCCTTGGTTCCGTGCAAAACTCTTTTAAGTAGTTGGTTTCCCCATATGCCCGAGTCCGAGGACCATAAAATGCCTTGGTTCTGTCCAGAACTCTTTTAATCTTTCTTTTAAGTAGTTGGTTTCCCCATAGGCCCGAGTCCGATGACCAGACAGTGCCTTGGTTCTGTCCAAAACCCTTTTAAGTAGTTGGTTTCTCCATAGGCTTGAGTCCGAGGACCATACAGTGTCTTGGTTCTGTCCAAAACATTTTTAAGTACTTGATTTCCCCATAGGCCAGAGTCCGAGGACCATACAATGCCTTGGTTCTATCCAGAACTCCTTTAATCTTTCTTTTAAGTAGTTGGTTTACCCATAGGCCCGAGTTCGATGACCATAAAATGCCTTGGTTCTGTCCAGAACTCTTTTAATCTTTCTTTTAAGCAGTTTGTTTCCCCATAGGCCCGAAACCGATGACCATACAGTGCCTTGGTTCTGTCCAAAACCCTTTTAAGTAGATGGTTTCTCCATAGGCTTGAGACCGAGGACCATACAGTGCCTTGGTTCTATCCAAAACTCTTTTAATGTTTCTTTTAAGTAGTTGGTTTCCCTATAGGCCCATGTCCGGGGACCATACAGTGCCTTGGTTCTGTCCAAAACCCTTTTAAGTAGTTGATTTCCCCCTAGGCCCGAGTCCGAGGACCAAACAATGCCTTGGTTCGGTCCAAAACACTTTTAATATTTCTTTTAAGTAGTTGGTTTCCCCATAGGCCCGAGTCCGAGGATCATACAGTGCCTCGGTTCTGTCCAAAACTCTTTTAAATAGTTGGTTTCCCTATAGGCCCGAGTCCGAGGACCATACAATGCCTTGGTTCTGTCCAAAACTCTTTAAAGTAGTTGGTTTCCCCAGAGGCCGAGTCTGAGGACCATACAATGCCTTTGTTCTGTCCAGAACTCTTTTAATCTTTCTTTTAAGTAGTTTGTTTCCCCATAGGCCCGAGTCCAATGACCATACAGTTCCTTGGTTCCGTGCAAAACTCTTTTAAGTAGTTGGTTTCCCCATATGCCCGAGTCCGAGGACCATACAATGCCTTGGTTCTGTCCAGAACTCTTTTAATCTTTCTTTTAAGTAGTTGGTTTCCCCATAGGCCCGAGTCCGAGGACCATACAGTGTCTTGGTTCTGTCCAAAACTTTTTTACGTAGTTGACTTCCCCATATGCCCGAGTCCGAAGACCATACAATGCCATGGTTCTGCCCAGAACTCTTTAAATCTTTCTTTTAAGTAGTTGGTTTCCCCAATGGCCCGAGTCCGATGTACATACAGTGCCTTGGTTCTGTCCAAAACCCTTTTAAGTAGTTGGTTTCTCCATAGGCTCATGTCCGGGGACCATACAGTGCCTTCGTTCTGTCCAAAACTCTTTTAATGTTTCTTTTAAGTAGTTGTTATCCCCATAGGCCCGAGTCCGAGGACCATACAGTGACTTGGTTCTGTCCAAAACCCTTCCAAGTAGTTGGTTTCCCCATAGGCCCGAGTCCGAGGACCATACAATGCCTTGGTTCGGCCCAAAACTCTTTTAATATTTCTTTTAAGTAGTTGGTTTCCCCATAGGCCCGAGTCCGAGGATAATACAGTGCATTGGTTCTGTCCGAAACTCTTTTAAGTACTTGGCTTCCCTATTGGCCCGAGTCCGAGGACCATACCATGCCTTGGTTCTGTCCACAACTCTTTTAATCTTTCTTTGAAGTAGTTGGATTCCCCATAGGCCCGAGTCCGAGGATCATACAGTGCCTTGGTTCTATTTAATACTCTTTTAAGTAGTTGGTTTCCCCATATGCCCGAGTCCGAGGACCATAAAATGCCTTGGTTCTGTCCAGAACTCTTTTAATCTTTCTTTTAAGTAGTTTGTTTCCCCATAGGCCCGAGCCCGATGACCATACAGTTCCTTGGTTCTGTCCAAATCCATTTTAAGTAGTTGGTTTCCCCACAGGCCCGAGTCCGAGGACCATACAATGCCTTGGTTCGGCCCAAAACTCTTTTAATATTTCTTTTAAGTAGTTGGTTTCCCCATAGTCCCGAGTCCGAGAATCATACAGTGCATTGGTTCTGTCCGAAACTCTTTTAAGTACTTGGCTTCCCTATTGGCCCGAGTCCGAGGACCATACCATGCCTTGGTTCTGTCGACAACTCTTTTAATCTTTCTTTTAAGTAGTTGGTTTCCCCATAGGCCCGAGTCCAAGGATCATACGGTGCCTTGGTTCTGTTCAATACTCTTTTAAGTAGTTGGTTTCCCCATATGCCCGAGTCCGAGGACCATAAAATGCCTTGATTCTGTCCAGAACGCATTTAATCTTTCTTTTAAGTAGTTGGTTTCCCCATAGGCCCGAGTCCGAGGACCATACAGTTCCTTGGTTCTGTGCAAAACTCTTTTAAGTAGTTGGTTTCCCCATATGCCCGAGTCCGAGGACCATAAAATGCCTTGGTTCTGTCCAGAACTCTTTTAATCTTTCTTTTAAGTAGTTGGTTTCCCCATAGGCCCGAGTCCGATGACCATACAGAGCCTTGGTTCTGTCCAAAACCCTTTTAAGTAGTTGGTTTCTCCATAGGCTTGAGTCCGAGGACCATACAGTGTCTTGGTTCTGTCCAAAACTTTTTTAAGTAGTTGATTTCCCCATAGGCCAGAGTCCGAGGACCATACAATGCCTTGGTTCTATCCAGAACTCCATTAATCTTTCTTTTAAGTAGTTGGTTTACCCATAGGCCCGAGTCCGATGACCATAAAATGCCTTGGTTCTGTCCAGAACTCTTTTAATCTTTCTTTTAAGTAGTTTGTTTCCCCATAGGCCCGTGCCCGAGGACCATACAGTGCCTTGGTTCTGTCCAAAACCCTTTTAAGCAGTTGATTTCCCCATAGGCCGAGTCTGAGGACCATACAATGCCTTTGTTCTGTCCAGAACTCTTTTAATCTTTCTTTTAAGTAGTTGGTTTCCCCATAGGCCCGAGTCCAAGGACCATACATTGCCTTGGTTCTGTCCAAAACTCTTTTAAATAGTTGGTTTCCCCATAGGCTTGAGTCCGTGGACCATACAGTGCTTTGGTTCTGTCCAAAACTCTTTTAATGTTTCATTTAAGTAGTTGGTTTCCCCATAGGCCCAAGTCCGGGGACCATACAGTGCCTTGGTTCTGTCCAAAACCCTTTTAAGCAGTTGATTTCCCCATAGGCCGAGTCTGAGGACCATACAATGCCTTTGTTCTGTCCAGAACTCTTTTAATCTTTCTTTTAAGTAGTTGGTTTCCCCATAGGCCCGAGTCCAAGGACCATACATTGCCTTGGTTCTGTCCAAAACTCTTTTAAATAGTTGGTTTCCCCATAGGCTTGAGTCCGTGGACCATACAGTGCTTTGGTTCTGTCCAAAACTCTTTTAATGTTTCATTTAAGTAGTTGGTTTCCCCATAGGCCCAAGTCCGGGGACCATACAGTGCCTTGGTTCTGTCCAAAACCCTTTTAAGCAGTTGATTTCCCCATAGGCCGAGTCTGAGGACCATACAATGCCTTTGTTCTGTCCAGAACTCTTTTAATCTTTCTTTTAAGTAGTTGGTTTCCCCATAGGCCCGAGTCCAAGGACCATACATTGCCTTGGTTCTGTCCAAAACTCTTTTAAATAGTTGGTTTCCCCATAGGCTTGAGTCCGTGGACCATACAGTGCTTTGGTTCTGTCCAAAACTCTTTTAAGTTGTTGGTTTCCCCATAGGCCGAGTCCGAGGACCATACAATGCCATGGTTCTGTCCAGAACTCTTTTAATCTTTCTTTTAAATAGTTGGTTTCCCCATAGGCCCGAGTCCGATGACCGTACAGTGCCTTGGTTATGTCCAAAACCCTTTTAAGTAGTTGGTTTCTCCAAAGGCTTGAGTCCGAGGACCATACAGTGTCTTGGTTCTGTCCAAAACTTTTTTACGGAGTTGACTTCCCCATATGCCCGAGTCCGAAGACCATACAATGCCTTGGTTCTGCCCAGAACTCTTTTAATCCTTCTTTTAAGTAGTTGGTTTCCCCAATGGCCCGAGTCCGATTTCCATACAGTGCCTTGGTTCTGTCCAAAACCCTTTTAAGTAGTTGGTTTCTCCATAGGCTTATGTCCGCGGACCATACAGTGCCTTGGTTTTGTCCAAAACCCTTTTAAGTAGTTGATTTCCCCCTAGGCCCGAGTCCGAGGACCAAACAATGCCTTGGTTCGGTCCAAAACACTTTTAATATTTCTTTTAAGTAGTTGGTTTCCCCATAGGCCCGAGTCCGAGGATCATACAGTGCCTCGGTTCTGTCCAAAACTCTTTTAAATAGTTGGTTTCCCTATAGGCCCGAGTCCGAGGACCATACAATGCCTTGGTTCTGTCTAAAACTCTTTAAAGTAGTTGGTTTCCCCAGAGGCCGAGTCTGAGGACCATACAATGCCTTTGTTCTGTCCAGAACTCTTTTAATCTTTCTTTTAAGTAGTTGGTTTCCCCATAGGCCCGAGTCCAAGGACCATACATTGCCTTGGTTCTGTCCAAAACTCGTTTAAATAGTTGGTTTCCCCATAGGCTTGAGTCCGTGGACCATACAGTGCTTTGGTTCTGTCCAAAACTCTTTTAAGTTGTTGGTTTCCCCATAGGCCGAGTCCGAGGACCATACAATGCCATGGTTCTGTCCAGAACTCTTTTAATCTATCTTTTAAATAGTTGGTTTCCCCATAGGCCCGAGTCCGATGACCGTACAGTGCCTTGGTTATGTCCAAAACCCTTTTAAGTAGTTGGTTTCTCCAAAGGCTTGTGTCCGAGGACCATACAGTGTCTTGGTTCTGTCCAAAACTTTTTTACGGAGTTGACTTCCCCATATGCCCGAGTCCGAAGACCATACAATGCCTTGGTTTTGCCCAGAACTCTTTTAATCCTTCTTTTAAGTAGTTGGTTTCCCCAATGGCCCGAGTCCGATGTCCATATAGTGCCTTTGTTCTGTCCAAAACCCTTTTAAGTAGTTGGTTTCCCCACAGGCCCGAGTCCGAGGACCATACATTGCCTTGGTTCGATCCAAAACTCTTTTTATATTTCTTTTAAGTAGTTGGTTTCCCCATAGGCCCGAGTCCGAGGACCATACAATGCCTTGGTTCTGTCCAAAACCCTTTTAATGTTTCTTTTAAGTAGTTGTTTTACCCATAGGCCCGAGTCCGATGACCATACAGTGCCTTTGTTCTGTCCAAAACCCTTTTAAGTAGTTGGTTTCCCCACAGGCCCGAGTCCGAGGACCATACATTGCCTTGGTTCGATCCAAAACTCTTTTAATATTTCTTTTAAGTAGTTGGTTTCCCCATAGGCCCGAGTCCAAGGACCATACAGTGCCTTGGTTCTGTCCAAAACCCTTTTAAGTAGTTGATTTCCCCTAGGCACGAGTCCGAGGACCAAACAATGCCTTGGTTCGGTCCAAAACTCTTTTAATATTTCTTTTAAGTAGTTGGTTTCCCCATAGGCCTGAGTCCGAGGATCATACAGTGCCTCGGTTCTGTCCAAAACTCTTTTAAATAGTTGGTTTCGCAATAGGCCCGAGTCCGAGGACCATACAAGGCCCTGGTTCTGTCCAAAACTCTTTAAAGTTGTTGGTTTCCCCATAGGCCGAGTCTGAGGACCATAAAATGCCTTGGTTCTGTCCAGAACTCTTTTAATCTTTCTTTTAAGCAGTTGGTTTCCCCTTAGGCCCGAGTCCAAGGACCATACAGTGCCTTGGTTCTGTCCAAAACTCTTTTAAGTTGTTGGTTTCCCATAGGCCTGAGTCCGTGGACCATACAGTGCCTCGGTTCTGTCCCAAACTCTTTTAAATAGTTGGTTTCCCAATAGGCCCGAGTCCGAGGACCATACAAGGCCTTGGTTCTGTCCAAAACTCTTTAAAGTTGTTGGTTTCCCCATAGGCCGAGTCCGAGGACCATACAATGCCATGGTTCTGTCCAGAACTCTTTTAATCTTTCTTTTAAATAGTTGGTTTCCCCATAGGCCCGAGTCCGATGACCATACAGTGCCTTGGTTATGTCCAAAACCCCTTTAAGTAGTTGGTTTCTCCATTGGCTTGAGTCCGAGGACCATACAGTGTCTTGGTTCGGTCCAAAACCTTTTAAACGTAGTTGACTTCCCCATATGCCCGAGTCCGAAGACCATACAATGCATTGGTTCTGCCCAGAACTCTTTTAATCTTTCTTTTAAGTAGTTGGTTTCCCCAATGGCCCGAGTCCGATGTCCATACAGTGCCTTGGTTCTGTCCAAAACCCTTTTAAGTAGTTGGTTTCTCCATAGGCTTATGTCCGGGGACCATACAGTGCCTTGGTTCTGTCCAAAACTCTTTTAATGTTTCTTTTAAGTAGTTGTTTTCCCCATTGACCCGAGTCCGAGGACCATACAGTGCATTGGTTCTGTCCGAAACTCTTTTAAGTACTTGGCTTCCCTATTGGCCCGAGTCCGATGACCATACCATGCCTTGGTTCTGTCCAGAACTCTTTTAATCTTTCTTTTAAGTAGTTGGTTTCCCCATAGGCCCGAGTCCGAGGACCACACAATGCCTTGGTTCTGTCTAGAACTCTTTTAATCTTTCTTTTAAGTAGTTGGTTTCCCCTTAGGCCCGAGTCCAAGGACCATACAGTGCCTTGGTTCTGTCCAAAACCCTTTTAAGTTGTTGGTTTCCCCATAGGCCTGAATCCGTGGACCATACAGTGCCTCGGTTCTGTCCAAAACTCTTTTAAATAGTTGGTTTCCCAATAGGCCCGAGTCCGAGGACCATACAAGGCCTTGGTTCTGTCCAAAACTCTTTAAAGTTGTTGGTTTCCCCATAGGCCGAGTCCGAGGACCATACAATGCCATGGTTCTGTCCAGAACTCTTTTAATCTCTCTTTTAAATAGTTGGTTTCCCCATAGGCCCGAGTCCGATGACCATACAGTGCCTTGGTTATGTCCAAAACCCCTTTAAGTCGTTGGTTTCTCCATAGGCTTGAGTCCGAGGACCATACAGTGTCTTGGTTCGGTCCAAAACCTTTTAAACGTAGTTGACTTCCCCATATGCCCGAGTCCGAAGACCATACAATGCATTGGTTCTGCCCAGAACTCTTTTAATCTTTCTTTTAAGTAGTTGGTTTCCCCAATGGCCCGAGTCCGATGTCCATACAGTGCCTTGGTTCTGTCCAAAACCCTTTTAAGTAGTTGGTTTCTCCATAGGCTTATGTCCGGGGACCATACAGTGCCTTGGTTCTGTCCAAAACTCTTTTAATGTTTCTTTTAAGTAGTTGTTTTCCCCATTGACCCGAGTCCGAGGACCATACAGTGCATTGGTTCTGTCCGAAACTCTTTTAAGTACTTGGCTTCCCTATTGGCCCGAGTCCGATGACCATACCATGCCTTGGTTCTGTCCAGAACTCTTTTAATCTTTCTTTTAAGTAGTTGGTTTCCCCATAGGCCCGAGTCCGAGGACCACACAATGCCTTGGTTCTGTCTAGAACTCTTTTAATATTTCTTTTAAGTAGTTGGTTTCCCCTTAGGCCCGAGTCCAAGGACCATACAGTGCCTTGGTTCTGTCCAAAACCCTTTTAAGTTGTTGGTTTCCCCATAGGCCTGAATCCGTGGACCATACAGTGCCTCGGTTCTGTCCAAAACTCTTTTAAATAGTTGGTTTCCTAATAGGCCCGAGTCCGAGGACCATACAAGGCCTTGGTTCTGTCCAAAACTCTTTAAAGTTGTTGGTTTCCCCATAGGCCGAGTCCGAGGACCATACAATGCCATGGTTCTGTCCAGAACTCTTTTAATCTCTCTTTTAAATAGTTGGTTTCCCCATAGGCCCGAGTCCGATGACCATACAGTGCCTTGGTTATGTCCAAAACCCCTTTAAGTAGTTGGTTTCTCCATAGGCTTGAGTCCGAGGACCATACAGTGTCTTGGTTCGGTCCAAAACCTTTTAAACGTAGTTGACTTCCCCATATGCCCGAGTCCGAAGACCATACAATGCCTTGGTTCTGCCCAGAACTCTTTTAATCTTTCTTTTAAGTATTTGGTTTCCCCAATGGCCCGAGTCCGATGTCCATACAGTGCCTTGGTTCTGTCCAAAACCCTTTTAAGTAGTTGGTTTCTCCATAGGCTTATGTCCGGGGACCATACAGTGCCTTGGTTCTGTCCAAAACTCTTTTAATGTTTCTTTTAAGTAGTTGTTTTCCCCATTGGCCCGAGTCCGAGGACCATACAGTACATTGGTTCTGTCTGAAACTCTTTTAAGTACTTGGCTTCCCTATTGGCCCGAGTCCGATGACCATACCATGCCTTGGTTCTGTCCAGAACTCTTTTAATCTTTCTTTTAAGTAGTTGGTTTCCCCATAGGCCCGAGTCCGAGGACCATACAATGCCTTGGTTCTGTCTAGAACTCTTTTAATCTTTCTATTAAGTAGTTGGTTTCCCCATAGGCCCGACTCCGAGGATCATACAGTGCCTTGGTTCTGTTCTATACTCTTTTAAGTAGTTGGTTTCCCCATATGCCCGAGTCCGAGGACCATAAAATGCCTTGGTTCTGTCCAGAACTCTTTTAATCTTTCTTTTAAGTAGTTGGTTTCCCCATAGGCCCGAGTCCGATGACCATACAATGCCTCGGTTCTGTCCAAAACCCTTTTAAGTAGTTGGTTTCTCCACAGGCTTGAGTCCGAGGACCATACAGTGTCTTGGTTCTGTCCAAAACTTTTTTAAGTAGTTGATTTCCCCATAGGCCAGAGTCCAAGGACCATACAATGCTTTGGTTCTATCCAGAACTCCTTTAATCTTTCTTTTAAGTAGTTGGTTTACCCATAGGCCCGAGTCCGATGACCATACAGTGCCCTGGTTCTGTCCAAAACCCTTTTAAGTAGTTGGTTTCTCCATAGGCCGAGTCCGAGGAACATACAATGCCTTGGTTCTGTCCAAAACTCTTTTAATCTTTCTTTTAAGTAGTTGGTTTCCCCATAGGCCCGAGTCCGGGGACCATACAGTGCCTTGGCTCTGTCCAAAACCCTTTTAATGTTTCTTTTAAGTAGTTGATTTCCCCATTGGCCCGAGTCCGAGGACCATACAGTGCATTGGTTCTGTCCGAAACTCTTTTAAGTACTTGGCTACACTATTGGCCCGAGTCCGATGACCATACCATGCCTTGGTTCTGTCCAGAACTCTTTTAATCTTTCTTTTAAGTTGTTGGTTTCCCCATAGTCCCGAGTCCGAGGACCATACAATGCCTTGGTTCTGTCTAGAACTCTTTTAATCTTTCTTTTAAGTAGTTGGTTTCCCCATAGGCCCGAGTCCGAGGATCATACAGTGCCTTGGTTCTGTTCTATACTCTTTTAAGTAGTTGGTTTCCCCATATGCCCGAGTCCGAGGACCATACAATGCCTTGGTTCTGTCTAGAACTCTTTTAATCTTTCTTTGAAGTAGTTGGTTTCCCCATAGGCCCGAGTCCGAGGATCATACAGTGCCTTGGTTCTGTTCTATACTCTTTTAAGTAGTTGGTTTCCCCATATGCCCGAGACCGAGGACCATACAATGCTTCGGTTCTATCCAGAACTCCTTTAATCTTTCTCTTAAGTAGTTGGTTTACCCATAGGCCCGAGTCCGATGACCATACAGTGCCCTGGTTCTGTCCAAAACCCTTTTAAGTAGTTGGTTTCTCCATAGGCCGAGTCCGAGGACCATACAATGCCTTGGTTCTGTCCAGAACTCTTTTAATCTTTCTTTGAAGTAGTTGGTTTCCCCATAGGCCCGAGTCCAAGGACCACACAGTGCCTTGGTTCTGTCCAAAACTCTTTTAAGTAGTTGGTTTCCCCATAGGCTTGAGTCCGTGGACCATACAGTGCCTTGGTTCTGTCCAAACCTCTTTTACGTAGTTGGTTTCCCCATAGGCTTGAGTCCGTGGAGCATACAGCGCCTTGGTTCTGTCCAAAACTCTTTAAAGTAGTTGGTTTCCCCATAGGCCGAGTCCGAGGACCATACAATGCCTTGGTTCTGCCCAGAACTCTTTTAATCTTTCTTTTAAGTAGTTGGTTTCCCCATAGGCCCGAGTCCAAGGACCATACACTGCCTTGGTTCTGTCCAAAACTCTTTTAAGTAGTTGGTTTCCCCATAGGCTTGAGTCTGTGGACCATACAGTGCCTTGGTTCTGTCCAAAACTCTTTTGAGTAGTTGGTTTCCCCATATGCTTGAGTCCGTCGACCATACAGTGCCTTGGTTCTGTCCAAAACCCTTTTAATTTGTTGGTTTCTCCATAGGCTTGAGTCCGAGGACCATACAGTGTCCTGGTTCTGTCCAAAACCTTTTTTACGTAGTTGACTTCCCCATATGCCCGAGTCCGAAGACCATACAATGCCTTGGTTCTGCCCAGAACTCTTTTAATCTTTCTTTTAAGTAGTTGGTTTCCCCAATGGCCCGAGTCCGATGTCCATACAGTGCCTTGGTTCTGTCCAAAACCCTTTTAAGTAGTTGGTTTCTCCATAGGCTTAAGTCCGGGGACCATACAGTGCCTTGGTTCTGTCCACAACTCTTTCAATCATTCTTTAAAGTAGTTAGTTTCCCCATAGGCCCGAGTCCGAGGATCATACAGTGCCTTGGTTCTGTTCAATACTCTTTTAAGTAGTTGGTTTCCCCATATGCCCGAGTCCGAGGACCATAAAATGCCTTGGTTCTGTCCAGAACTCTTTAAATCTTTCTTTTAAGTAGTTGGTTTCCCCATAGGCCCGAGTCCGATGACCATACAATGCCTTGGTTCTGTCCAAAACCCTTTTAAGTAGTTGGTTTCTCCACAGGCTTGAGTCCGAGGACCATACAGTGTCTTGGTTCTGTCCAAAACTTTTTTAAGTAGTTGATTTCCCCATAGGCCAGAGTCCAAGGACCATACAATGCTTTGGTTCTATCCAGAACTCCTTTAATCTTTCTTTTAAGTAGTTGGTTTACCCATAGGCCCGAGTCCGATGACCATACAGTGCCCTGGTTCTGTCCAAAACCCTTTTAAGTAGTTGGTTTCTCCATAGGCCGAGTCCGAGGACCATACAATGCCTTGGTTATGTCCAGAACTCTTTTAATCTCTCTTTTAAGTAGTTGGTTTCCCCATAGGCCCGAGTCCAAGGACCATACAGTGCCTTGGTTCTGTACAAAACTCTTTTAAGTAGTTGGTTTCCCCATAGGCTTGAGTCCGTGGACCATACAGTGCCTTGGTTCTGTCCAAAACTCTTTTACGTAGTTGGTTTCCCCATAGGCTTGAGTCCGTGGACCATACAGTGCCTTGGTTCTGTCCAAAACTCTTTAAAGTAGTTGGTTTCCCCATAGGCCGAGTCCGTGGACCATACAATGCCTTGCTTCTGTCCAGAACTCTTTTAATCTTTCTTTTAAGTAGTTGGTTTCCCCATAGGCCCGAGTCCAAGGACCATACACTGCCTTGGTTCTGTCCAAAACTCTTTTAAGTAGTTGGTTTCCCCATAGGCTTGAGTCCGTGGACCATACAGTGCCTTGGTTCTGTCCAAAACTCTTTTAAGTAGTTGGTTTCCCCATAGGCTTGAGTCCGTGGACCATACAGTGCCTTGGTTCTGTCCAAAACCCTTTTTACGTAGTTGACTTCCCCATATGCCCGAGTCCGAAGACCATACAATGCCTTGGTTCTGCCCAGAACTCTTTTAATCTCTCTTTTAAGTAGTTGGTTTCCCCATAGGCCCGAGTCCAAGGACCATACACTGCCTTGGTTCTGTCCAAAACTCTTTTAAGTAGTTGGTTTCCCCATAGGCTTGAGTCCGTGGACCATACAGTGCCTTGGTTCTGTCCAAAACTCTTTAAAGTAGTTGGTTTCCCCATAGGCCGAGTCCGTGGACCATACAATGCCTTGCTTCTGTCCAGAACTCTTTTAATCTTTCTTTTAAGTACTTGGTTTCCCCATAGGCCCGAGTCCAAGGACCATACACTGCCTTGGTTCTGTCCAAAACTCTTTTAAGTAGTTGGTTTCCCCATAGGCTTGAGTCCGTGGACCATACAGTGCCTTGGTTCTGTCCAAAACTCTTTTAAGTAGTTGGTTTCCCCATAGGCTTGAGTCCGTGGACCATACAGTGCCTTGGTTCTGTCCAAAACTCTTTTAAGTAGTTGGTTTCACCATAGGCTTGAGTCCGTGGACCATACAGTGCCTTGGTTCTGTCCAAAACCCTTTTTACGTAGTTGACTTCCCCATATGCCCGAGTCCGAAGACCATACAATGCCTTGGTTCTGCCCAGAACTCTTTTAATCTTTCTTTTAAGTAGTTGGTTTCCCCAATGGCCCGAGTCCGATGTCCATACAGTGCCTTGGTTCTGTCCAAAACCCTTTTAAGTAGTTGGTTTCTCCATAGGCTTATGTCCGGGGACCATACAGTGCCTTGGTTCTGTCCACAACTCTTTTAATCTTTCTTTAAAGTAGTTAGTTTCCCCATAGGCCCGAGTCCGAGGATCATACGGTGCCTTGGTTCTGTTCAATACTCTTTTAAGTAGTTGGTTTCCCCATATGCCCGAGTCCGAGGACCATAAAATGCCTTGGTTCTGTCCAGAACTCTTTTAATCTTTCTTTTAAGTAGTTGGTTTCCCCATAGGCCCGAGTCCGAGGACCATAAAATGCCTTGGTTCTGTCCAAAACTCTTTTAAGTAGTTGGTTTCCCCATAGGCTTGAGTCCGTGGACCATACAGTGCATTGGTTCTGTCCAGAACTCTTTTACGTAGTTAGTTTCCCCATAGGCTTGAGTCCGTGGACCATACAGTGCCTTGGTTCTATCCAAAACTCTTTAAAGTAGTTGGTTTCCCCGTAGGCCGAGTCCGAGGACCATACAATGCCTTGGTTCTGTCCAGAACTCTTTTAATCTTTCTTTTAAGTAGTTGGTTTCCCCATAGGCCCGAGTCCAAGGACCATACAGTGCTTGGTTCTGTCCAAAACTCTTTTAAGTAGTTGGTTTCCCCATAGGCTTGAGCCCGTGGACCATACAGTGCCTTGGTTCTGTCCAAAACTCTTTTACGTAGTTAGTTTCCCATAGGCTTGAGTCCGTGGACCATACAGTGCCTTGGTTCTGTCCAAAACTCTTTAAAGTAGTTGGTTTCCCCATAGGCCGAGTCCGAGGACCATACAATGCCTTGGTTCTGTCCAGAACTCTTTTAATCTTTCTTTTAAGTAGTTGGTTTCCCCATAGACCCGAGTCCAAGGACCATACAGTGCTTGGTTCTGTCCAAAACTCTTTTAAATAGTTGGTTTCCCCATAGGCTTGAGTCCGTGGACCATACAGTGCCTTGGTTCTGTCCAAAACCCTTTTAAGTTGTTGGTTTCTCCATAGGCCCGAGTCCGAGGACCATACAATGCCTTGGTTCGATCCAAAACTCTTTTAATATTTCTTTTAAGAAGTTGGTTTCCCCATAGGCCCGAGTCCGAGGATCATACAGTGCATTGGTTCTGTCCGAAACTCTTTTAAGTACTTGGCTTCCCTATTGGCCCGAGTCCGAGGACCATACCATGCCTTGGTTCTGTCCACAACTCTTTTAATCTTTCTTTTAAGTAGTTGGTTTCCCCATAGGCCCGAGTCCGAGGATCATACGGTGCCTTGGTTCTGTTCAATACTCTTTTAAGTAGTTGGTTTCCCCATATGCCCGAGTTCGAGGACCAAAAAATGCCTTGGTTCTGTCCAGAACTCTTTTAATCTTTCTTTTAAGTAGTTGGTTTCCCCATAGGCCCGAGTCCGAGGACCATACAGTTCCTTGGTTTTGTGCAAAACTCTTTTTAGTAGTTGGTTTCCCCATATGCCCGAGTCCGAGGACCATACAATGCCTTGGTTCTGTCCAGAACTCTTTTAATCTTTCTTTTAAGTAGTTGGTTTCCCCATGGGCCCGAGTCCGAGGACCATACAGTGCCTTGGTTCTATCCAAAATTCTTTTAAGTAGTTGGTTTCCCCATAGGCCGAGTCCGAGGACCATACAATGCCTTGGTTCTGTCCAAAACTCTTTTAATCTTTCTTTTAAGTAGTTGGTTTCCCCATAGGCTCGTGTCCGAGGACCATACAGTGCCTTGGTTCTGTGAAAAACCCTTTTAAGTAGTTGGTTTCCCCATAGGCTTGAGTCCGAGGACCATACAGTGCCTTGGTTCTATCCAAAACTCTTTTAAGTAGTTGGTTTCCCCATTGGCCGAGTCCGAGGACCATACAATGCCTTGGTTCTGTCCAAAACTCTTTTAATCTTTCTTTTAAGTAGTTGGTTTCCCCATAGGCTCGTGTCCGAGGACCGTACAGTTCCTTGGTTTTGTGCAAAACTCTTTTTAGTAGTTGGTTTCCCCATATGCCCAAGTCCGAGGACCATACAATGCCTTGGTTCTGTCCAGAACTCTTTTAATCTTTCTTTTAAGTAGTTGGTTTCCCCATGGGCCCGAGTCCGAGGACCATACAGTGCCTTGGTTCTATCCAAAACTCTTTTAAGTAGTTGGTTTCCTCATAGGCCGAGTCCGAGGACCATACAATGCCTTGGATCTGTCCAAAGCTCTTTTAATCTTTCTTTTAAGTAGTTGGTTTCCCCATAGGCTCGTGTCCGAGGACCATACAGTGCCTTGGTTCTGTGAAAAACCCTTTTAAGTAGTTGGTTTCCCCATAGGCTTGAGTCCGTGGACCATACTGTGCATTGATTCTGTCCAAAACTCTTTTAAGTAGTTGGTTTCCCCATAGGCCGAGTTCGAGGACCATACAATGCCTTGGTTCTGTCCAGAACTCTTTTAATCTTTCTTTTAAGTAGTTAGTTTCCCCATAGGCCCGAGTCCGAGGACCATACAGTTCCTTGGTTCTGTGCAAAACTCTTTTTAGTAGTTGGTTTCCCCATATGCCTGAGTCCGAGGACCATACAATGCCTTGGTTCTGTCCAGAACTCTTTTAATCTTTCTTTTAAGTAGTTGGTTTCCCCATGGGCCCGAGTGCGAGGACCATACAGTGCCTTGGTTCTATCCAAAACTCTTTTAAGTAGTTGGTTTCCCCATAGGCCGAGTCCGAGGACCATACAATGCCTTGGTTCAGTCCAGAACTCTTTTAATCTTTCTTTTAAGTAGTTGGTTTCCCCATAGGCCCGAGTCCAAGGACCACACAGTGCCTTGGTTCTGTCCAAAACTCTTTTAAGTAGTTGGTTTCCCCATAGGCCGAGTTCGAGGACCATACAATGCCTTGGATCTGTCCTGAACTCTTTTAATCTTTCTTTTAAGTAGTTGGTTTCCCCATAGGCCCGAGTCCGAGGACCATACAGTTCCTTGGTTCTGTGCAAAACTCTTTTTAGTAGTTGGTTTCCCCATATGCCCGAGTCCGAGGACCATACAATGCCTTGGTTCTGTCCAGAACTCTTTTAATCTTTCTTTTAAGTAGTTGGTTTCCCCATGGGCCCGAGTCCGAGGACCATACAGTGCCTTGGTTCTATCCAAAACTATTTTAAGTAGTTGGTTTCCCCATAGGCCGAGTCCGAGGACCATACAATGCCTTGGTTCTGTCCAAAACTCTTTTAATCTTTCTTTTAAGTAGTTGGTTTCCCCATGGGCCCGAGTCCGAGGACCATACAGTGCCTTGGTTCTATCCAAAACTATTTTAAGTAGTTGGTTTCCCCATAGGCCGAGTCCGAGGACCATACAATGCCTTGGTTCTGTCCAAAACTCTTTTAATCTTTCTTTTAAGTAGTTGGTTTCCCCATGGGCCCGAGTCCGAGGACCATACAGTGCCTTGGTTCTATCCAAAACTATTTTAAGTAGTTGGTTTCCCCATAGGCCGAGTCCGAGGACCATACAATGCCTTGGTTCTGTCCAAAACTCTTTTAATCATTCTTTTAAGTAGTTGATTTCCCCATAGGCTCGTGTCCGAGGACCATACAGTGCCTTGGTTCTGTGAAAAACCCTTTTAAGTAGTTGGTTTCCCCATAGGCTTGAGTCCGAGGACCATACAGTATCTTGGTTCTATCCAGAACTCTTTTAATCTTTCTTTTAAGTAGTTGGTTTCCCCATAGGCCCGAGTCCGAGGACCATACAGTACCTTGGTTCTGTCCAAAACTCTTTTAAGTAGTTGGTTTCCCCATAGGCTTGAGTCCGTGGACCATACAGTGCATTGGTTCTGTCCAAAACTCTTTTAAGTAGTTGGTTTCCCCATAGGCCGAGTTCGAGGACCCTACAATGCCTTGGTTCTGTCCAGAACTCTTTTAATCTTTCTTTTAAGTTGTTGGTTTCCCCATAGGCCCGAGTCCGATGACCATACAGCGCCTTGGTTCTGTCCAAAACCCTTTTAATTTGTTGGTTTCTCCATAGGCTTGAGTCCGAGGACCATACAGTGTCCTGGTTCTGTCCAAAACCTTTTTTACGTAGTTGACTTCCCCATATGCCCGAGTCCGAAGACCATACAATGCCTTGGTTCTGCCCAGAACTCTTTTAATCTTTCTTTTAAGTAGTTGGTTTCCCCAATGGCCCGAGTCCGATGTCCATACAGTGCCTTGGTTCTGTCCAAAACCCTTTTAAGTAGTTGGTTTCTCCATAGGCTTAAGTCCGGGGACCATACAGTGCCTTGGTTCTGTCCACAACTCTTTCAATCATTCTTTAAAGTAGTTAGTTTCCCCATAGGCCCGAGTCCGAGGATCATACAGTGCCTTGGTTCTGTTCAATACTCTTTTAAGTAGTTGGTTTCCCCATATGCCCGAGTCCGAGGACCATAAAATGCCTTGGTTCTGTCCAGAACTCTTTAAATCTTTCTTTTAAGTAGTTGGTTTCCCCATAGGCCCGAGTCCGATGACCATACAATGCCTTAGTTCTGTCCAAAACCCTTTTAAGTAGTTGGTTTCTCCACAGGCTTGAGTCCGAGGACCATACAGTGTCTTGGTTCTGTCCAAAACTTTTTTAAATAGTTGATTTCCCTATAGGCCAGAGTCCAAGGACCATACAATGCTTTGGTTCTATCCAGAACTCCTTGAATCTTTCTTTTAAGTAGTTGGTTTACCCATAGGCCCGAGTCCGATGACCATACAGTGCCCTGGTTCTGTCCAAAACCCTTTTAAGTAGTTGGTTTCTCCATAGGCCGAGTCCGAGGACCATACAATGCCTTGGTTCTGTCCAGAACTCTTTTAATCTCTCTTTTAAGTAGTTGGTTTCCCCATAGGCCCGAGTCCAAGGACCATACAGTGCCTTGGTTCTGTACAAAACTCTTTTAAGTAGTTGGTTTCCCCATAGGCTTGAGTCCGTGGACCATACAGTGCCTTGGTTCTGTCCAAAACTCTTTTACGTAGATGGTTTCCCCATAGGCTTGAGTCCGTGGACCATACAGTGCCTTGGTTCTGTCCAAAACTCTTTAAAGTAGTTGGTTTCCCCATAGGCCGAGTCCGTGGACCATACAATGCCTTGCTTCTGTCCAGAACTCTTTTAATCTTTCTTTTAAGTAGTTGGTTTCCCCATAGGCCCGAGTCCGAGGACCATACAATGCCTTGGTTCTGTCCAAAACTCTTTTAAGTAGTTGGTTTCCCCATAGGCTTGAGTCCGTGGACCATACAGTGCCTTGGTTCTGTCCAAAACTCTTTTAAGTAGTTGGTTTCCCCATAGGCTTGAGTCCGTGGACCATACAGTGCCTTGGTTCTGTCCAAAACCCTTTTTACGTAGTTGACTTCCCCATATGCCCGAGTCCGAAGACCATACAATGCCTTGGTTCTGCCCAGAACTCTTTTAATCTCTCTTTTAAGTAGTTGGTTTCCCCATAGGCCCGAGTCCAAGGACCATACACTGCCTTGGTTCTGTCCAAAACTCTTTTAAGTAGTTGGTTTCCCCATAGGCTTGAGTCCGTGGACCATACAGTGCCTTGGTTCTGTCCAAAACTCTTTAAAGTAGTTGGTTTCCCCATAGGCCGAGTCCGTGGACCATACAATGCCTTGCTTCTGTCCAGAACTCTTTTAATCTTTCTTTTAAGTAGTTGGTTTCCCCATAGGCCCGAGTCCAAGGACCATACACTGCCTTGGTTCTGTCCAAAACTCTTTTAAGTAGTTGGTTTCCCCATAGGCTTGAGTCCGTGGACCATACAGTGCCTTGGTTCTGTCCAAAACTCTTTTAAGTGGTTGGTTTCCCCATAGGCTTGAGTCCGTGGACCATACAGTGCCTTGGTTCTGTCCAAAACTCTTTTAAGTAGTTGGTTTCCCCATAGGCTTGAGTCCGTGGACCATACAGTGCCTTGGTTCTGTCCAAAACCCTTTTTACGTAGTTGACTTCCCCATATGCCCGAGTCCGAAGACCATACAATGCCTTGGTTCTGCCCAGAACTCTTTTAATCTTTCTTTTAAGTAGTTGGTTTCCCCAATGGCCCGAGTCCGATGTCCATACAGTGCCTTGGTTCTGTCCAAAACCCTTTTAAGTAGTTGGTTTCTCCATAGGCTTATGTCCGGGGACCATACAGTGCCTTGGTTCTGTCCACAACTCTTTTAATCTTTCTTTAAAGTAGTTAGTTTCCCCATAGGCCCGAGTCCGAGGATCATACGGTGCCTTGGTTCTGTTCAATACTCTTTTAAGTAGTTGGTTTCCCCATATGCCCGAGTCCGAGGACCATAAAATGCCTTGGTTCTGTCCAGAACTCTTTTAATCTTTCTTTTAAGTAGTTGGTTTCCCCATAGGCCCGAGTCCGAGGACCATAAAATGCCTTGGTTCTGTCCAAAACTCTTTTAAGTAGTTGGTTTCCCCATAGGCTTGAGTCCGTGGACCATACAGTGCCTTGGTTCTGTCCAAAACTCTTTTACGTAGTTAGTTTCCCCATAGGCTTGAGTCTGTGGACCATACAGTGCCTTGGTTCTATCCAAAACTCTTTAAAGTAGTTGGTTTCCCCATAGGCCGAGTCCGAGGACCATACAATGCCTTGGTTCTGTCCAGAACTCTTTTAATCTTTCTTTTAAGTAGTTGGTTTCCCCATAGGCCCGAGTCGAAGGACCATACAGTGCTTGGTTCTGTCCAAAACTCTTTTAAGTAGTTGGTTTCCCCATAGGCTTGAGTCCGTGGACCATACAGTGCCTTGGTTCTGTCCAAAACTCTTTTACGTAGTTAGTTTCCCATAGGCTTGAGTCCTTGGACCATACAGTGCCTTGGTTCTGTCCAAAACTCTTTAAAGTAGTTGGTTTCCCCATAGGCCGAGTCCGAGGACCATACAATGCCTTGGTTCTGTCCAGAACTCTTTTAATCTTTCTTTTAAGTAGTTGGTTTCCCCATAGACCCGAGTCCAAGGACCATACAGTGCTTGGTTCTGTCCAAAACTCTTTTAAGTAGTTGGTTTCCCCATAGGCTTGAGTCCGTGGACCATACAGTGCCTTGGTTCTGTCCAAAACCCTTTTAAGTTGTTGGTTTCTCCATAGGCCCGAGTCCGAGGACCATACAATGCCTTGGTTCGATCCAAAACTCTTTTAATATTTCTTTTAAGAAGTTGGTTTCCCCATAGGCCCGAGTCCGAGGATCATACAGTGCATTGGTTCT
The DNA here is from genome assembly GCF_932294415.1 of Quercus robur. Lineage (NCBI taxonomy): Eukaryota > Viridiplantae > Streptophyta > Magnoliopsida > Fagales > Fagaceae > Quercus > Quercus robur. The sequence goes on along the minus strand of NC_065537.1, from coordinate 32,304,649 downwards.
GTCCGAAACTCTTTTAAGTACTTGGCTTCCCTATTGGCCCGAGTCCGAGGACCATACCATGCCTTGGTTCTGTCCACAACTCTTTTAATCTTTCTTTTAAGTAGTTGGTTTCCCCATAGGCCCGAGTCCGAGGATCATACGGTGCCTTGGTTCTGTACAATACTCTTTTAAGTAGTTGGTTTCCCCATATGCCCGAGTCCGAGGACCAAAAAATGAATTGGTTCTGTCCAGAACTCTTTTAATCTTTCTTTTAAGTAGTTGGTTTCCCCATAGGCCCGAGTCCGAGGACCATACAGTTCCTTGGTTTTGTGCAAAACTCTTTTTAGTAGTTGGTTTCCCCATATGCCCGAGTCCGAGGACCATACAATGCCTTGGTTCTGTCCAGAACTCTTTTAATCTTTCTTTTAAGTAGTTGGTTTCCCCATGGGCCCGAGTCCGAGGACCATACAGTGCCTTGGTTCTATCCAAAATTCTTTTAAGTAGTTGGTTTCCCCATAGGCCGAGTCCGAGGACCATACATTGCGTTGGTTCTGTCCAAAACTCTTTTAATCTTTCTTTTAAGTAGTTGGTTTCCCCATAGGCTCGTGTCCGAGGACCATACAGTGCCTTGGTTCTGTGAAAAACCCTTTTAAGTAGTTGGTTTCCCCATAGGCTTGAGTCCGAGGACCATACAGTGCCTTGGTTCTATCCAAAACTCTTTTAAGTAGTTGGTTTCCCCATTGGCCGAGTCCGAGGACCATACAATGCCTTGGTTCTGTCCAAAACTCTTTTAATCTTTCTTTTAAGTAGTTGGTTTCCCCATAGGCTCGTGTCCGAGGACCGTACAGTTCCTTGGTTTTGTGCAAAACTCTTTTTAGTAGTTGGTTTCCCCATATGCCCGAGTCCGAGGACCATACAATGCCTTGGTTCAGTCCAGAACTCTTTTAATCTTTCTTTTAAGTAGTTGGTTTCCCCATGGGCCCGAGTCCGAGGACCATACAGTGCCTTGGTTCTATCCAAAACTCTTTTAAGTAGTTGGTTTCCCCATAGGCCGAGTCCGAGGACCATACAATGCCTTGGATCTGTCCAAAGCTCTTTTAATCTTTCTTTTAAGTAGTTGGTTTCCCCATAGGCTCGTGTCCGAGGACCATACAGTGCCTTGGTTCTGTGAAAAACCCTTTTAAGTAGTTGGTTTCCCCATAGGCTTGAGTCCGTGGACCATACTGTGCATTGATTCTGTCCAAAACTCTTTTAAGTAGTTGGTTTCCCCATAGGCCGAGTTCGAGGACCATACAATGCCTTGGTTCTGTCCAGAACTCTTTTAATCTTTCTTTTAAGTAGTTAGTTTCCCCATAGGCCCGAGTCCGAGGACCATACAGTTCCTTGGTTCTGTGCAAAACTCTTTTTAGTAGTTGGTTTCCCCATATGCCTGAGTCCGAGGACCATACAATGCCTTGGTTCTGTCCAGAACTCTTTTAATCTTTCTTTTAAGTAGTTGGTTTCCCCATGGGCCCGAGTGCGAGGACCATACAGTGCCTTGGTTCTATCCAAAACTCTTTTAAGTAGTTGGTTTCCCCATAGGCCGAGTCCGAGGACCATACAATGCCTTGGTTCAGTCCAGAACTCTTTTAATCTTTCTTTTAAGTAGTTGGTTTCCCCATAGGCCCGAGTCCAAGGACCATACAGTGCCTTGGTTCTGTCCAAAACTCTTTTAAGTAGTTGGTTTCCCCATAGGCCGAGTTCGAGGACCATACAATGCCTTGGATCTGTCCTGAACTCTTTTAATCTTTCTTTTAAATAGTTGGTTTCCCCATAGGCCCGAGTCCGAGGACCATACAGTTCCTTGGTTCTGTGCAAAACTCTTTTTAGTAGTTGGTTTCCCCATATGCCCGAGTCCGAAGACCATACAATGCCTTGGTTCTGTCCAGAACTCTTTTAATCTTTCTTTTAAGTAGTTGGTTTCCCCATGGGCCCGAGTCCGAGGACCATACAGTGCCTTGGTTCTATCCAAAACTATTTTAAGTAGTTGGTTTCCCCATAGGCCGAGTCCGAGGACCATACAATGCCTTGGTTCTGTCCAAAACTCTTTTAATCTTTCTTTTAAGTAGTTGGTTTCCCCATGGGCCCGAGTCCGAGGACCATACAGTGCCTTGGTTCTATCCAAAACTATTTAGAGTAGTTGGTTTCCCCATAGGCCGAGTCCGAGGACCATACAATGCCTTGGTTCTGTCCAAAACTCTTTTAATCATTCTTTTAAGTAGTTGGTTTCCCCATAGGCTCGTGTCCGAGGACCATACAGTGCCTTGGTTCTGTGAAAAACCCTTTTAAGTAGTTGGTTTCCCCATAGGCTTGAGTCCGAGGACCATACAGTACCTTGGTTCTATCCAGAACTCTTTTAATCTTTCTTTTAAGTAGTTGGTTTCCCCATAGGCCCGAGTCCGAGGACCATACAGTACCTTGGTTCTGTCCAAAACTCTTTTAAGTAGTTGGTTTCCCCATAGGCTTGAGTCCGTGGACGATACAGTGCATTGGTTCTGTCCAAAACTCTTTTAAGTAGTTGGTTTCCCCATAGGCCGAGTTCGAGGACCCTACAATGCCTTGGTTCTGTCCAGAACTCTTTTAATCTTTCTTTTAAGTTGTTGGTTTCCCCATAGGCCCGAGTCCGATGACCATACAGCGCCTTGGTTCTGTCCAAAACCCTTTTAAGTAGTTGGTTTCTCCATAGGCTTGAGTCCAACGACCATACAGTGTCTTGGTTCTGTCCAAAACTTTTTTAAGTAGTTGGTTTCCCCATATTCCCGAGTCCGAAGACCATACAATGCCTTGGTTCTGTCTAGAACTCTTTTAATCTTTCTTTTAAGTAGTTGGTTTCCCCAATGGCCCGAGTCCGATGACCATACAGTGCCTTGGTTCTGTCCAAAACCCTTTTAAGTAGTTGGTTTCTCCATAGGCTTATGTCCGAGGACCATACAGTGCCTTGGTTCTGTCCAAAACTCTTTTAATGTTTCTTTTAAGTAGTTGTTTTTCCCATAGGCCCGAGTCCGAGGACCATATTGTGCCTTGGTTCTGTCCAAAACCCTTTTAAGTAGTTGGTTTCCCCATAGGCCGGAGTCCTCGGACCATACAATGCCTTGGTTTAGTCCAAAACTCTTTTAATATTTCTTTTAAGTAGTTGGTTTCCCCATAGGCCCGAGTCCGAAGATCATACAGTGCCTTGGTTCTGTTCAATACTATTTTAAGTAGTTGGTTTCCCCCTAGGCCCGAGTCCGAGGACCATACAATGCCTTGGTTCTGTCCAGAACTATTTTAATCTTTCTTTTAAGTAGTTGGTTTCCCCATGGGCCCGAGTCCGAGGACCATACAGTGCCTTGGTTCTATCCAAAACTCTTTTAAGTAGTTGGTTTCCCCATAGGCCGAGTCCGAGGACCATACAATGCCTTGGTTCTGTCCAAAACTCTTTTAATCTTTCTTTTAAGTAGTTGGTTTCCCCATAGGCCCGAGTCCGAGAATCATACAGTGCCTTGGTTCTGTTCAATACTCTTTTAAGTAGTTGGTTTCCCCCTATGCCCGAGTCCGAGGACCATACAATGCCTTGGTTCAGTCCAAAACTCTTTTAATATTTCTTTTAAGTAGTTGGTTTCCCCATAAGCCCGAGTCCGAAGATCATACAGTGCCTTGGTTCTGTCCGAAACTCTTTTAAGTTGTTGGCTTCCCTATAAGCCCGAGTCCGAGGACCATACAATGCCTTGGTTCTGTCCAAAACTCTTTTAATCTTTCTTTTAAGTAGTTGGTTTCCCCATAGGCTCGTGTCCGAGGACCATACAGTGCCTTGGTTCTGTGAAAAACCCTTTTAAGTAGTTGGTTTCCCCATAGGCTTGAGTCCGAGGACCATACAGTACCTTGGTTCTTTCCAGAACTCTTTTAATCTTTCTTTTAAGTAGTTGGTTTCCCCATAGGCCCGAGTCCGAGGACCATACAGTACCTTGGTTCTGTCCAGAACTTTTTTAAGTAGTTGGTTTCCCCATAGGCTTGAGTCCGTGGACCATACAGTGCATTGGTTCTGTCCAAAACTCTTTTAATCTTTCTTTTAAGTTGTTGGTTTCCCCATAGGCCCGAGTCCGATGACCATACAGCGCCTTGGTTCTGTCCAAAACCCTTTTAAGTAGTTGCTTTCTCCATAGGCTTGAGTCCAACGACCATACAGTGTCTTGGTTCTGTCCAAAACTTTTTTAAGTAGTTGGTTTCCCCATATTCCCGAGTCCGAAGAAAATACAATGCCTTGGTTCTGTCTAGAACTCTTTTAATCTTTCTTTTAAGTAGTTGGTTTCCCCAATGGCCCGAGTCCGATGACCATACAGTGCCTTGGTTCTGTCCAAAACTCTTTTAATGTTTCTTTTAAGTAGTTGTTTTTCCCATAGGCCCGAGTCCGAGGACCATATTGTGCCTTGGTTCTGTCCAAAACCCTTTTAAGTAGTTGGTTTCCCCATAGGCCGGAGTCCGAGGACCATACAATGCCTTGGTTCAGTCCAAAACACTTTTAATATTTCTTTTAAGTAGTTGGTTTCCCCATAGGCCCGAGTCCGAAGATCATACAGTGCCTTGGTTCTGTCCGAAACTCTTTTAAGTAGTAGGCTTCCCTATAAGCCCGAGTCCGAGGACCTTACAATGCCTTGGTTCTGTTCAAAACTCTTTTAATCTTTCTTTTAAGTAGTTGGTTTCCCCATAGGCCCGAGTCCGAGGATCATACAGTGCCTTGGTTCTGTTCAATACTCTTTTAAGTAGTTGGTTTCCCCCTATGCCCGAGTCCGAGGGCCATACAATGCCTTGGTTCTGTCCAGAACTCTTTTAATCTTTCTTTTAATTAGTTGGTTTCCCCATGGGCCCGAGACCGAGGACCATACAGTGCCTTGGTTCTGTCCAAAACTCTTTTAATGTTTCTTTTAAGTAGTTGTTTTTCCCATAGGCCCGAGTCCGAGGACGATATTGTGCCTTGGTTCTGTTCAATACTCTTTTAAGTAGTTGGTTTCCCCCTATGCCCGAGTCCGAGGACCATACAATGCCTTGGTTCTGTCCAGAACTCTTTTAATCTTTCTTTTAAATAGTTGGTTTCCCCATGGGCCCGAGTCCGAGGACCATACAGTGCCTTGGTTCTATCCAAAACTCTTTTAAGTAGTTGGTTTCCCCATAGGCCGAGTCCGTGGACCATACAATGCCTTGGTTCTGTCCAAAACTCTTTTAATCTTTCTTTTAAGTAGTTGGTTTCCCCATAGGCCCGAGTCCGAGGATCATACAGTGCCTTGGTTCTGTTCAATACTCTTTTAAGTAGTTGGTTTCCCCCTATGCCCGAGTCCGAGGACCATACAATGCCTTGGTTCTGTCCAGAACTCTTGTAATCTTTCTTTTAAGTAGTTGGTTTCCCTATAGGCCCGAGTCCGAGGATCATACAGTTCGTTGGTTCTATGCAAAACTCTTTTAAGTAGTTGGTTTCCCCATAGGCCGAGTCCGAGGACCATACAATGCCTTGGTTCTGTTCAAAACTCTTTTAATCTTTCTTTTAAGTAGTTGGTTTCCCCATAGGCCCGAGTCCGAGAATCATACAGTGCCTTGGTTCTGTTCAATACTCTTTTAAGTAGTTGGTTTCCCCCTATGCCCGAGTCCGAGGACCATACAATGCCTTGGTTCAGTCCAAAACTCGTTTAATATTTCTTTTAAGTAGTTGGTTTCCCCATAAGCCCTAGTCCGAAGATCATACAGTGCCTTGTTTCTGTCCGAAACTCTTTTAAGTAGTTGGCTTCCCTATAAGCCCGAGTCCGAGGACCTTACAGTGCCTTGGTTCTGTTCAAAACTCTTTTAATCTTTCTTTTAAGTAGTTGGTTTCCCCATAGGCCCGAGTCCGAGGATCATACAGTGCCTTGGTTCTGTTCAATACTCTTTTAAGTAGTTGGTTTCCCCCTATGCCCGAGTCCGAGGGCCATACAATGCCTTGGTTCTGTCCAGAACTCTTTTAATCTTTCTTTTAAGTAGTTGGTTTCCCCATGGGCCCGAGACCGAGGACCATACAGTGCCTTGGTTCTGTCCAAAACTCTTTTAATGTTTCTTTTAAGTAGTTGTTTTTCCCATAGGCCCGAGTCCGAGGACCATATTGTGCCTTGGTTCTGTTCAATACTCTTTTAAGTAGTTGGTTTCCCCCTATGCCCGAGTCCGAGGACCATACAATGCCTTGGTTCTGTCCAGAACTCTTTTAATCTTTCTTTTAAATAGTTGGTTTCCCCATGGGCCCGAGTCCGAGGACCATACAGTGCCTTGGTTCTATCCAAAACTCTTTTAAGTAGTTGGTTTCCCCATAGGAAGAGTCCGTGGACCATACAATGCCTTGGTTCTGTCCAAAACTCTTTTAATCTTTCTTTTAAGTAGTTGGTTTCCCCATAGGCCCGAGTCCGAGGATCATACAGTGCCTTGGTTCTGTTCAATACTCTTTTAAGTAGTTGGTTTCCCCCTATGCCCGAGTCCGAGGACCATACAATGCCTTGGTTCTGTCCAGAACTCTTGTAATCTTTCTTTTAAGTAGTTGGTTTCCCTATAGGCCCGAGTCCGAGGATCATACAGTTCCTTGGTTCTATGCAAAACTCTTTTAAGTAGTTGGTTTCCCCATAGGCCGAGTCCGAGGACCATACAATGCCTTGGTTCTGTTCAAAACTCTTTTAATCTTTCTTTTAAGTAGTTGGTTTCCCCATAGGCCCGAGTCCGAGAATCATACAGTGCCTTGGTTCTGTTCAATACTCTTTTAAGTAGTTGGTTTCCCCCTATGCCCGAGTCCGAGGACCATACAATGCCTTGGTTCAGTCCAAAACTCTTTTAATATTTCTTTTAAGTAGTTGGTTTCCCCATAAGCCCTAGTCCGAAGATCATACAGTGCCTTGTTTCTGTCCGAAACTCTTTTAAGTAGTTGGCTTCCCTATAAGCCCGAGTCCGAGGACCTTACAATGCCTTGGTTCTGTTCAAAACTCTTTTAATCTTTCTTTTAAGTAGTTGGTTTCCCCATAGGCCCGAGTTCGAGGATCATACAGTGCCTTGGTTCTGTTCAATACTCTTTTAAGTAGTTGGTTTCCCCCTATGCCCGAGTCCGAGGGCCATACAATGCCTTGGTTCTGTCCAGAACTCTTTTAATCTTTCTTTTAAGTAGTTGGTTTCCCCATGGGCCCGAGTCCGAGGACCATACAGTGCCTTGCTTCTTTCCAAAACTCTTTTAATGTTTCTTTTAAGTAGTTGTTTTTCCCATAGGCCCGAGTCCGAGGACCATATTGTGCCTTGGTTCTGTCCAAAACCCTTTTAAGTAGTTGGTTTCCCCATAGGCCGGAGTCCGAGGACCATACAATGCCTTGGTTCAGTCCAAAACACTTTTAATATTTCTTTTAAGTAGTTGGTTTCCCCATAGGCCCGAGTCCGAAGATCATACAGTGCCTTGGTTCTGTCCGAAACTCTTTTAAGTAGTTGGCTTCCCTATAAGCCCCAGTCTGAGGACCATACAATGCCTTGGTTCTGTTCAAAACTCTTTTAATCTTTCTTTTAGGTAGTTGGTTTCCCCATAGGCCCGAGTCCGAGGATCATATAGTGCCTTGGTTCTGTTCAATACTCTTTTAAGTAGTTGGTTTCCCCCTATGCCCGAGTCCGAGGACAATACAATGCCTTGGTTCTGTCCAGAACTCTTGTAATCTTTCTTTTAAGTAGTTGGTTTCCCTATAGGCCCGAGTCCAAGGATCATACAGTTCCTTGGTTCTATGCAAAACTCTTTTAAGTAGTTGGTTTCCCCATAGGCCGAGTCCGAGGACCATACAATGCCTTGGTTCTGTTCAAAACTCTTTTAATCTTTCTTTTAAGTAGTTGGTTTCCCCATAGGCCCGAGTCCGAGAATCATACAGTGCCTTGGTTCTGTTCAATACACTTTTAAGTAGTTGGTTTCCCCCTATGCCCGAGTCCGAGGACCATACAATGCCTTGGTTAAGTCCAAAACTCTTTTAATATTTCTTTTAAGTAGTTGGTTTCCCCATAAGCCCGAGTCCGAAGATCATACAGTGCCTTGGTTCTGTCCGAAACTCTTTTAAGTAGTTGGCTTCCCTATAAGCCCGAGTCCGAGGACCATACAATGCCTTGGTTCTGTTCAAAACTCTTTTAATCTTTCCTTTAAGTAGTTGGTTTCCCCATAGGCCCGAGTCCGAGGATCATACAGTGCCTTGGTTCTGTTCAATACTCTTTTAAGCAGTTGGTTTCCCCCTATGCCCGAGTCCGAGGACCATACAATGCCTTGGTTCTGTCCAGAACTCTTTTAATCTTTCTTTTAAGTAGTTGGTTTCCCCATGGGCCCGAGTCCGAGGACCATACAGTGCCTTGGTTCTATCCAAAACTCTTTTAAGTAGTTGGTTTCCCCATAGGCCGAGTCCGAGGACCATACAATGCCTTGGTTCTGTCCAAAACTCTTTTAATCTTTCTTTTAAGTAGTTGTTTTCCCCATAGGCCCGAGTCCGAGAATCATACAGTGCCTTGGTTCTGTTCAATACTCTTTTAAGTAGTTGGTTTCCCCCTATGCCCGAGTCCGAGGACCATACAATGCCTTGGTTCTGTCCAAAACTCTTTTAATATTTCTTTTAAGTAGTTGGTTTCCCCATAAGCCCGAGTCCGAAGATCATACAGTGCCTTGGTTCTGTCCGAAACTCTTTTAAGTAGTTGGCTTCCCTATAAGCCCGAGTCCGAGGACCATACAATGCCTTGGTTCTGTTCAAAACTCTTTTAATCTTTCTTTTAAGTAGTTGGTTTCCCCATAGGCCCGAGTCCGAGGATCATACAGTGCCTTGGTTCTGTTCAATACTCTTTTAAGTAGTTGGTTTCCCCCTATGCCCGAGTCCGAGGACCATACAATGCCTTGGTTCTGTCCAGAACTCTTTTAATCTTTCTTTTAAGTAGTTGGTTTCCCCATGGGCCCGAGTCCGAGGACCATACAGTGCCTTGGTTCTATCCAAAACTCTTTTAAGTAGTTGGTTTCCCCATAGGCCGAGTCCGAGGACCGTACAATACCTTGGTTCTGTCCAAAACTCTTTTAATCTTTCTTTTAAGTAGTTGGTTTCCCCATAGGCCCGAGTCCGAGGATCATACAGTGCCTTGGTTCTGTTCAATACTCTTTTAAGTAGTTGGTTTCCCCCTATGCCCGAGTCCGAGGACCATACAATGCCTTGGTTCTGTCCAGAACTCTTGTAATCTTTCTTTTAAGTAGTTGGTTTCCCTATAGGCCCGAGTCCGAGGATCATACAGTTCCTTGGTTCTATGCAAAACTCTTTTAAGTAGTTGGTTTCCCCATAGGCCGAGTCCGAGGACCATACAATGCCTTGGTTCTGTTCAAAACTCTTTTAATCTTTCTTTTAAGTAGTTGGTTTCCCCATAGGCCCGAGTCCGAGAATCATACAGTGCCTTGGTTCTGTTCAATACTCTTTTAAGTAGTTGGTTTCCCCCTATGCCCGAGTCCGAGGACCATACAATGCCTTGGTTCAGTCCAAAACTCTTTTAATATTTCTTTTAAGTAGTTGGTTTCCCCATAAGCCCGAGTCCGAAGATCATACAGTGCCTTGGTTCTGTCCGAAACTCTTTTAAGTAGTTGGCTTCCCTATAAGACCGAGTCCGAGGACCTTACAATGCCTTGGTTCTGTTCAAAACTCTTTTAATCTTTCTTTTAAGTAGTTGGTTTCCCCATAGGCCCGAGTTCGAGGATCATACAGTGCCTTGGTTCTGTTCAATACTCTTTTAAGTAGTTGGTTTCCCCCTATGCCCGAGTCCGAGGACCATACAATGCCTTGGTTCTGTCCAAAACTCTTTTAATATTTCTTTTAAGTAGTTGGTTTCCCCATAAGCCCGAGTCCGAAGATCATACAGTGCCTTGGTTCTGTCCGAAACTCTTTTAAGTAGTTGGCTTCCCTATAAGCCCGAGTCCGAGGACCATACAGTGCCTTGGTTCTGTTCAAAACTCTTTTAATCTTTCTTTTAAGTAGTTGGTTTCCCCATAGGCCCGAGTCCGAGGATCATACAGTGCCTTGGTTCTGTTCAATACTCTTTTAAGTAGTTGGTTTCCCCCTATGCCCGAGTCCGAGGACCATACAATGCCTTGGTTCTGTCCAGAACTCTTTTAATCTTTCTTTTAAGTAGTTGGTTTCCCCATGGGCCCGAGTCCGAGGACCATACAGTGCCTTGGTTCTGTCCAAAACTCTTTTAAGTAGTTGGTTTCCCCATAGGCCGAGTCCGAGGACCATACAATACCTTGGTTCTGTCCAAAACTCTTTTAATCTTTCTTTTAAGTAGTTGGTTTCCCCATAGGCCCGAGTCCGAGGATCATACAGTGCCTTGGTTCTGTTCAATACTCTTTTAAGTAGTTGGTTTCCCCCTATGCCCGAGTCCGAGGACCATACAATGCCTTGGTTCTGTCCAGAACTCTTGTAATCTTTCTTTTAAGTAGTTGGTTTCCCTATAGGCCCGAGTCCGAGGATCATACAGTGCCTTGGTTCTGTTCAAAACTCTTTTAAGTAGTTGGTTTCCCCATAGGCCGAGTCCGAGGACCATACAATGCCTTGGTTCTGTTCAAAACTCTTTTAATCTTTCTTTTAAGTAGTTGGTTTCCCCATAGGCCCGAGTCCGAGAATCATACAGTGCCTTGGTTCTGTTCAATACTCTTTTAAGTAGTTGGTTTCCCCCTATGCCCGAGTCCGAGGACCATACAATGCCTTGGTTCAGTCCAAAACTCTTTTAATATTTCTTTTAAGTAGTTGGTTTCCCCATAAGCCCGAGTCCGAAGATCATACAGTGCCTTGGTTCTGTCCGAAACTCTTTTAAGTAGTTGGCTTCCCTATAAGCCCGAGTCCGAGGACCATACAATGCCTTGGTTCTGTTCAAAACTCTTTTAATCTTTCTTTTAAGTAGTTGGTTTCCCCATAGGCCCGAGTCCGAGGATCATACAGTGCCTTGGTTCTGTTCAATACTCTTTTAAGTAGTTGGTTTCCCCCTATGCCCGAGTCCGAGGACCATACAATGCCTTGGTTCTGTCCAGAACTCTTTTAATCTTTCTTTTAAGTAGTTGGTTTCCCCATGGGCCCGAGTCCGAGGACCATACAGTGCCTTGGTTCTATCCAAAACTCTTTTAAGTAGTTGGTTTCCCCATAGGCCGAGTCCGAGGACCGTACAATACCTTGGTTCTGTCCAAAACTCTTTTAATCTTTCTTTTAAGTAGTTGGTTTCCCCATAGGCCCGAGTCCGAGGATCATACAGTGCCTTGGTTCTGTTCAATACTCTTTTAAGTAGTTGGTTTCCCCCTATGCCCGAGTCCGAGGACCATACAATGCCTTGGTTCTGTCCAGAACTCTTGTAATCTTTCTTTTAAGTAGTTGGTTTCCCTATAGGCCCGAGTCCGAGGATCATACAGTTCCTTGGTTTTATGCAAAACTCTTTTAAGTAGTTGGTTTCCCCATAGGCCGAGTCCGAGGACCATACAATGCCTTGGTTCTGTTCAAAACTCTTTTAATCTTTCTTTTAAGTAGTTGGTTTCCCCATAGGCCCGAGTCCGAGAATCATACAGTGCCTTGGTTCTGTTCAATACTCTTTTAAGTAGTTGGTTTCCCCCTATGCCCGAGTCCGAGGACCATACAATGCCTTGGTTCAGTCCAAAACTCTTTTAATATTTCTTTTAAGTAGTTGGTTTCCCCATAAGCCCGAGTCCGAAGATCATACAGTGCCTTGGTTCTGTCCGAAACTCTTTTAAGTAGTTGGCTTCCCTATAAGACCGAGTCCGAGGACCTTACAATGCCTTGGTTCTGTTCAAAACTCTTTTAATCTTTCTTTTAAGTAGTTGGTTTCCCCATAGGCCCGAGTTCGAGGATCATACAGTGCCTTGGTTCTGTTCAATACTCTTTTAAGTAGTTGGTTTCCCCCTATGCCCGAGTCCGAGGACCATACAATGCCTTGGTTCTGTCCAAAACTCTTTTAATATTTCTTTTAAGTAGTTGGTTTCCCCATAAGCCCGAGTCCGAAGATCATACAGTGCCTTGGTTCTGTCCGAAACTCTTTTAAGTAGTTGGCTTCCCTATAAGCCCGAGTCCGAGGACCATACAATGCCTTGGTTCTGTTCAAAACTCTTTTAATCTTTCTTTTAAGTAGTTGGTTTCCCCATAGGCCCGAGTCCGAGGATCATACAGTGCCTTGGTTCTGTTCAATACTCTTTTAAGTAGTTGGTTTCCCCCTATGCCCGAGTCCGAGGACCATACAATGCCTTGGTTCTGTCCAGAACTCTTTTAATCTTTCTTTTAAGTAGTTGGTTTCCCCATGGGCCCGAGTCCGAGGACCATACAGTGCCTTGGTTCTATCCAAAACTCTTTTAAGTAGTTGGTTTCCCCATAGGCCGAGTCCGAGGACCATACAATACCTTGGTTCTGTCCAAAACTCTTTTAATCTTTCTTTTAAGTAGTTGGTTTCCCCATAGGCCCGAGTCCGAGGATCATACAGTGCCTTGGTTCTGTTCAATACTCTTTTAAGTAGTTGGTTTCCCCCTATGCCCGAGTCCGAGGACCATACAATGCCTTGGTTCTGTCCAGAACTCTTGTAATCTTTCTTTTAAGTAGTTGGTTTCCCTATAGGCCCGAGTCCGAGGATCATACAGTTCCTTGGTTCTATGCAAAACTCTTTTAAGTAGTTGGTTTCCCCATAGGCCGAGTCCGAGGACCATACAATGCCTTGGTTCTGTTCAAAACTCTTTTAATCTTTCTTTTAAGTAGTTGGTTTCCCCATAGGCCCGAGTCCGAGAATCATACAGTGCCTTGGTTCTGTTCAATACTCTTTTAAGTAGTTGGTTTCCCCCTATGCCCGAGTCCGAGGACCATACAATGCCTTGGTTCAGTCCAAAACTCTTTTAATATTTCTTTTAAGTAGTTGGTTTCCCCATAAGCCCGAGTCCGAAGATCATACAGTGCCTTGGTTCTGTCCGAAACTCTTTTAAGTAGTTGGCTTCCCTATAAGACCGAGTCCGAGGACCTTACAATGCCTTGGTTCTGTTCAAAACTCTTTTAATCTTTCTTTTAAGTAGTTGGTTTCCCCATAGGCCCGAGTTCGAGTATCATACAGTGCCTTGGTTCTGTTCAATACTCTTTTAAGTAGTTGGTTTCCCCCTATGCCCGAGTCCGAGGGCCATACAATGCCCTGGTTCTGTCCAGAACTCTTTTAATCTTTCTTTTAAGTAGTTGGTTTCCCCATGGGCCCGAGTCCGAGGACCATACAGTGCCTTGGTTCTATCCAAAACTCTCTTAAGTAGTTGGTTTCCCCATAGGCCGAGTCCGAGGACCATACAATGCCTTGGTTCTGTCCAAAACTCTTTTAATCTTTCTTTTAAGTAGTTGGTTTCCCCATAGGCTCGTGTCCGAGGACCATACAATGCCTTGGTTCTGTGAAAAACCCTTTTAAGTAGTTGGTTTCCCCATAGGCTTGAGTCTGAGGACCATACAGTGCCTTGGTTCTGTCCAAAACTCTTTTAATCTTTCTTTTAAGTAGTTGGTTTCCCCATAGGCCCGAGTTCGAGGACCATACAGTGCTTTGGTTCTGTCCAAAACTCTTTTAAGTAGTTGGTTTCCCCATAGGCTTGAGTCCGAGGACCATACAGTGCCTTGGTTCTGTCCAAAACTCTTTTAAGTAGTTGGTTTCCCCATAGGCTTGAGTCCGTGGACCATACAGTGCATTGGTTCTGTCCAAAACTCTTTTAAGTAGTTGGTTTCCCCATAGGCCGAGTTCGAGGACCCTACAATGCCTTGGTTCTGTCCAGAACTCTTTTAATCTTTCTTTTAAGTTGTTGGTTTCCCCATAGGCCCGAGTCCGATGACCATACAGCGCCTTGGTTCTGTCCAAAACACTTTTAAGTAGTTGGTTTCTCCATAGGCTTGAGTCCAATGACCATACAGTGTCTTGGTTCTGTCCAAAACTTTTTTAAGTAGTTGGTTTCCCCATATTCCCGAGTCCGAAGACCATACAATGCCTTGGTTCTGTCTAGAACTCTTTTAATCTTTCTTTTAAGTAGTTGGTTTCCCCAATGGCCCGAGTCCGATGACCATACAGTGCCTTGGTTCTGTCCAAAACCCTTTTAAGTAGTTGGTTTCTCCATAGGCTTATGTCCGAGGACCATACAATGCCTTGGTTCTGTCCAAAACTCTTTTAATGTTTCTTTTAAGTAGTTGTTTTTCCCATAGGCCCGAGTCCGAGGACCATATTGTGCCTTGGTTCTGTCCAAAACCCTTTTAAGTAGTTGGTTTCCCCATAGGCCGGAGTCCTCGGACCATACAATGCCTTGGTTCAGTCCAAAACTCTTTTAATATTTCTTTTAAGTAGTTGGTTTCCCCATAGGCCCGAGTCCGAAGATCATACAGTGCCTTGGTTCTGTTCAATACTCTTTTAAGTAGTTGGTTTCCCCCTAGGCCCGAGTCCGAGGACCATACAATGCCTTGGTTCTGTCCAGAACTCTTTTAATCTTTCTTTTAAGTAGTTGGTTTCCCCATGGGCCCGAGTCCGAGGACCATACAGTGCCTTGGTTCTGTGAAAAACCCTTTTAAGTAGTTGGTTTCCCCATAGGCTTGAGTCCGAGGACCATACAGTACCTTGGTTCTTTCCAGAACTCTTTTAATCTTTCTTTTAAGTAGTTGGTTTCCCCATAGGCCCGAGTCCGAGAACCATACAGTACCTTGGTTCTGTCCAGAACTTTTTTAAGTAGTTGGTTTCCCCATAGGCTTGAGTCCGTGGACCATACAGTGCATTGGTTCTGTCCAAAACTCTTTTAAGTAGTTGGTTTCCCCATAGGCCGAGTTCGAGGACCATACAATGCCTTGGTTCTGTCCAGAACTCTTTTAATCTTTCTTTTAAGTTGTTGGTTTCCCCATAGGCCCGAGTCCGATGACCATACAGCGCCTTGGTTCTGTCCAAAACCCTTTTAAGTAGTTGGTTTCTCCATAGGCTTGAGTCCAACGACCATACAGTGTCTTGGTTCTGTCCAAAACTTTTTTAAGTAGTTGGTTTCCCCATATTCCCGAGTCCGAAGAAAATACAATGCCTTGGTTCTGTCTAGAACTCTTTTAATCTTTCTTTTAAGTAGTTGGTTTCCCCAATGGCCCGAGTCCGATGACCATACAGTGCCTTGGTTCTGTCCAAAACCCTTTTAAGTAGTTGGTTTCTCCATAGGCTTATGTCCGAGGACCATACAGTGCCTTGGTTCTGTCCAAAACTCTTTTAATGTTTCTTTTAAGTAGTTGTTTTTCCCATAGGCCCGAGTCCGAGGACCATATTGTGCCTTGGTTCTGTCCAAAACCCTTTTAAGTAGTTGGTTTCCCCATAGGCCGGAGTCCGAGGACCATACAATGCCTTGGTTCAGTCCAAAACACTTTTAATATTTCTTTTAAGTAGTTGGTTTCCCCATAGGCCCGAGTCCGAAGATCATACAGTGCCTTGGTTCTGTCCGAAACTCTTTTAAGTAGTTGGCTTCCCTATAAGCCCGAGTCTGAGGACCATACAATGCCTTGGTTCTGTTCAAAACTCTTTTAATCTTTCTTTTAGGTAGTTGGTTTCCCCATAGGCCCGAGTCCGAGGATCATACAGTGCCTTGGTTCTGTTCAATACTCTTTTAAGTAGTTGGTCTCCCCCTATGCCCGAGTCCGAGGACCATACAATGCCTTGGTTCTGTCCAGAACTCTTGTAATCTTTCTTTTAAGTAGTTGGTTTCCCCATAGGCCCGAGTCTGAGGATCATACAGTGCCTTGGTTCTGTTCAATACTCTTTTAAGTAGTTGGTTTCCCCCTATGCCCGAGTCCGAGGACCATACAATGCCTTGGTTCTGTCCAGAACTCTTTTAATCTTTCTTTTAAATAGTTGGTTTCCCCATGGGCCCGAGTCCGAGGACCATACAGTGCCTTGGTTCTATCCAAAACTCTTTTAAGTAGTTGGTTTCCCCATAGGCCGAGTCCGAGGACCATACAATGCCTTGGTTCTGTCCAAAACTCTTTTAATCTTTCTTTTAAGTAGTTGGTTTCCCCATAGGCCCGAGTCCGAGGATCATACAGTGCCTTGGTTCTGTTCAATACTCTTTTAAGTAGTTGGTTTCCCCCTATGCCCGAGTCCGAGGACCATACAATGCCTTGGTTCTGACCAGAACTCTTGTAATCTTTCTTTTAAGTAGTTGGTTTCCCTATAGGCCCGAGTCCGAGGATCATACAGTTCCTTGGTTCTATGCAAAACTCTTTTAAGTAGTTGGTTTCCCCATAGGCCGAGTCCGAGGACCATACAATGCCTTGGTTCTGTTCAAAACTCTTTTAATCTTTCTTTTAAGTAGTTGGTTTCCCCATAGGCCCGAGTCCGAGAATCATACAGTGCCTTGGTTCTGTTCAATACTCTTTTAAGTAGTTGGTTTCCCCCTATGCCCGAGTCCGAGGACCATACAATGCCTTGGTTCAGTCCAAAACTCTTTTAATATTTCTTTTAAGTAGTTGGTTTCCCCATAAGCCCGAGTCCGAAGATCATACAGTGCCTTGGTTTTGTCCGAAACTCTTTTAAGTAGTTGGCTTCCCTATAAGCCCGAGTCCGAGGACCTTACAATGCCTTGGTTCTGTTCAAAACTCTTTTAATCTTTCTTTTAAGTAGTTGGTTTCCCCATAGGCCCGAGTCCGAGGATCATACAGTGCCTTGGTTCTGTTCGATACTCTTTTAAGTAGTTGGTTTCCCCCTATGCCCGAGTCCGAGGGCCATACAATGCCTTGGTTCTGTCCAGAACTCTTTTAATCTTTCTTTTAAGTAGTTGGTTTCCCCATGGGCCCGAGTCCGAGGACCATACAGTGCCTTGGTTCTGTCCAAAACTCTTTTAATGTTTCTTTTAAGTAGTTGTTTTTCCCATAG
Organism: Quercus robur; assembly: GCF_932294415.1. NCBI lineage: Eukaryota > Viridiplantae > Streptophyta > Magnoliopsida > Fagales > Fagaceae > Quercus > Quercus robur. The sequence goes on along the minus strand of NC_065537.1, from coordinate 32,287,726 downwards.
GCCCGAGTCCGAGGACCATATTGTGCCTTGGTTCTGTCCAAAACCCTTTTAAGTAGTTGGTTTCCCCATAGGCCGGAGTCCGAGGACCATACAATGCCTTGGTTCAGTCCAAAACACTTTTAATATTTCTTTTAAGTAGTTGGTTTCCCCATAGGCCCGAGTCCGAAGATCATACAGTGCCTTGGTTCTGTCCGAAACTCTTTTAAGTAGTTGGCTTCCCTATAAGCCCGAGTCTGAGGACCATACAATGCCTTGGTTCTGTTCAAAACTCTTTTAATCTTTCTTTTAGGTAGTTGGTTTCCCCATAGGCCCGAGTCCGAGGATCATATAGTGCCTTGGTTCTGTTCAATACTCTTTTAAGTAGTTGGTTTCCCCCTATGCCCGAGTCCGAGGACCATACAATGCCTTGGTTCTGTCCAGAACTCTTGTAATCTTTCTTTTAAGTAGTTGGTTTCCCTATAGGCCCGAGTCCGAGGATCATACAGTTCCTTGGTTCTATGCAAAACTCTTTTAAGTAGTTGGTTTCCCCATAGGCCGAGTCCGAGGACCATACAATGCCTTGGTTCTGTTCAAAACTCTTTTAATCTTTCTTTTAAGTAGTTGGTTTCCCCATAGGCCCGAGTCCGAGAATCATACAGTGCCTTGGTTCTGTTCAATACACTTTTAAGTAGTTGGTTTCCCCCTATGCCCGAGTCCGAGGACCATACAATGCCTTGGTTCAGTCCAAAACTCTTTTAATATTTCTTTTAAGTAGTTGGTTTCCCCATAACCCCGAGTCCGAAGATCATACAGTGCCTTGGTTCTATCCGAAACTCTTTTAAGTAGTTGGCTTCCCTATAAGCCCGAGTCCGAGGACCATACAATGCCTTGGTTTTGTTCAAAACTCTTTTAATCTTTCTTTTAAGTAGTTGGTTTCCCCATAGGCCCGAGTCCGAGGATCATACAGTGCCTTGGTTCTGTTCAATACTCTTTTAAGTAGTTGGTTTCCCCCTATGCCCGAGTCCGAGGACCATACAATGCCTTGGTTCTGTCCAGAACTCTTTTAATCTTTCTTTTAAGTTGTTGGTTTCCCCATGGGCCCGAGTCCGAGGACCATACAGTGCCTTGGTTCTATCCAAAACTCTTTTAAGTAGTTGGTTTCCCCATAGGCCGAGTCCGAGGACCATACAATGCCTTGGTTCTGTCCAAAACTCTTTTAATCTTTCTTTTAAGTAGTTGTTTTCCCCATAGGCTCGAGTCCGAGAATCATACAGTGCCTTGGTTCTGTTCAATACTCTTTTAAGTAGTTGGTTTCCCCCTATGCCCGAGTCCGAGGACCATACAATGCCTTGGTTCTGTCCAAAACTCTTTTAATATTTCTTTTAAGTAGTTGGTTTCCCCATAAGCCCGAGTCCGAAGATCATACAGTGCCTTGGTTCTGTCCGAAACTCTTTTAAGTAGTTGGCTTCCCTATAAGCCCGAGTCCGAGGACCATACAATGCCTTGGTTCTGTTCAAAACTCTTTTAATCTTTCTTTTAAGTAGTTGGTTTCCCCATAGGCCCGAGTCCGAGGATCATACAGTGCCTTGGTTCTGTTCAATACTCTTTTAAGTAGTTGGTTTCCCCCAATGCCCGAGTCCGAGGACCATACAATGCCTTGGTTCTGTCCAGAACTCTTTTAATCTTTCTTTTAAGTAGTTGGTTTCCCCATGGGCCCGAGTCCGAGGACCATACAGTGCCTTGGTTCTATCCAAAACTCTTTTAAGTAGTTGGTTTCCCCATAGGCCGAGTCCGAGGACCATACAATGCCTTGGTTCTGTCCAAAACTCTTTTAATCTTTCTTTTAAGTAGTTGGTTTCCCCATAGGCCCGAGTCCGAGGATCATACAGTGCCTTGGTTCTGTTCAATAGTCTTTTAAGTAGTTGGTTTCCCCCTATGCCCGAGTCCGAGGACCATACAATGCCTTGGTTCTGTCCAGAACTCTTGTAATCTTTCTTTTAAGTAGTTGGTTTCCCTATAGGCCCGAGTCCGAGGATCATACAGTTCCTTGGTTCTATGCAAAACTCTTTTAAGTAGTTGGTTTCCCCATAGGCCGAGTCCGAGGACCATACAATGCCTTGGTTCTGTTCAAAACTCTTTTAATCTTTCTTTTAAGTAGTTGGTTTCCCCATAGGCCCGAGTCCGAGAATCATACAGTGCCTTGGTTCTGTTCAATACTCTTTTAAGTAGTTGGTTTCCCCCTATGCCCGAGTCCGAGGACCATACAATGCCTTGGTTCAGTCCAAAACTCTTTTAATATTTCTTTTAAGTAGTTGGTTTCCCCATAACCCCGAGTCCGAAGATCATACAGTGCCTTGGTTCTATCCGAAACTCTTTTAAGTAGTTGGCTTCCCTATAAGCCCGAGTCCGAGGACCATACAATGCCTTGGTTTTGTTCAAAACTCTTTTAATCCTTCTTTTAAGTAGTTGGTTTCCCCATAGGCCCGAGTCCGAGGATCATACAGTGCCTTGGTTCTGTTCAATACTCTTTTAAGTAGTTGGTTTCCCCCTAGGCCCGAGTCCGAGGACCATACAATGCCTTGGTTCTGTCCAGAACTCTTTTAATCTTTCTTTTAAGTAGTTGGTTTCCCCATGGGCCCGAGTCCGAGGACCATACAGTGCCTTGGTTCTGTGAAAAACCCTTTTAAGTAGTTGGTTTCCCCATAGGCTTGAGTCCGAGGACCATACAGTACCTTGGTTCTTTCCAGAACTCTTTTAATCTTTCTTTTAAGTAGTTGGTTTCCCCATAGGCCCGAGTCCGAGAACCATACAGTACCTTGGTTCTGTCCAGAACTTTTTTAAGTAGTTGGTTTCCCCATAGGCTTGAGTCCGTGGACCATACAGTGCATTGGTTCTGTCCAAAACTCTTTTAAGTAGTTGGTTTCCCCATAGGCCGAGTTCGAGGACCATACAATGCCTTGGTTCTGTCCAGAACTCTTTTAATCTTTCTTTTAAGTTGTTGGTTTCCCCATAGGCCCGAGTCCGATGACCATACAGCGCCTTGGTTCTGTCCAAAACCCTTTTAAGTAGTTGGTTTCTCCATAGGCTTGAGTCCAACGACCATACAGTGTCTTGGTTCTGTCCAAAACTTTTTTAAGTAGTTGGTTTCCCCATATTCCCGAGTCCGAAGAAAATACAATGCCTTGGTTCTGTCTAGAACTCTTTTAATCTTTCTTTTAAGTAGTTGGTTTCCCCAATGGCCCGAGTCCGATGACCATACAGTGCCTTGGTTCTGTCCAAAACCCTTTTAAGTAGTTGGTTTCTCCATAGGCTTATGTCCGAGGACCATACAGTGCCTTGGTTCTGTCCAAAACTCTTTTAATGTTTCTTTTAAGTAGTTGTTTTTCCCATAGGCCCGAGTCCGAGGACCATATTGTGCCTTGGTTCTGTCCAAAACCCTTTTAAGTAGTTGGTTTCCCCATAGGCCGGAGTCCGAGGACCATACAATGCCTTGGTTCAGTCCAAAACACTTTTAATATTTCTTTTAAGTAGTTGGTTTCCCCATAGGCCCGAGTCCGAAGATCATACAGTGCCTTGGTTCTGTCCGAAACTCTTTTAAGTAGTTGGCTTCCCTATAAGCCCGAGTCTGAGGACCATACAATGCCTTGGTTCTGTTCAAAACTCTTTTAATCTTTCTTTTAGGTAGTTGGTTTCCCCATAGGCCCGAGTCCGAGGATCATACAGTGCCTTGGTTCTGTTCAATACTCTTTTAAGTAGTTGGTCTCCCCCTATGCCCGAGTCCGAGGACCATACAATGCCTTGGTTCTGTCCAGAACTCTTGTAATCTTTCTTTTAAGTAGTTGGTTTCCCCATAGGCCCGAGTCTGAGGATCATACAGTGCCTTGGTTCTGTTCAATACTCTTTTAAGTAGTTCGTTTCCCCCTATGCCCGAGTCCGAGGACCATACAATGCCTTGGTTCTGTCCAGAACTCTTTTAATCTTTCTTTTAAATAGTTGGTTTCCCCATGGGCCCGAGTCCGAGGACCATACAGTGCCTTGGTTCTATCCAAAACTCTTTTAAGTAGTTGGTTTCCCCATAGGCCGAGTCCGAGGACCATACAATGCCTTGGTTCTGTCCAAAACTCTTTTAATCTTTCTTTTAAGTAGTTGGTTTCCCCATAGGCCCGAGTCCGAGGATCATACAGTGCCTTGGTTCTGTTCAATACTCTTTTAAGTAGTTGGTTTCCCCCTATGCCCGAGTCCGAGGACCATACAATGCCTTGGTTCTGACCAGAACTCTTGTAATCTTTCTTTTAAGTAGTTGGTTTCCCTATAGGCCCGAGTCCGAGGATCATACAGTTCCTTGGTTCTATGCAAAACTCTTTTAAGTAGTTGGTTTCCCCATAGGCCGAGTCCGAGGACCATACAATGCCTTGGTTCTGTTCAAAACTCTTTTAATCTTTCTTTTAAGTAGTTGGTTTCCCCATAGGCCCGAGTCCGAGAATCATACAGTGCCTTGGTTCTGTTCAATACTCTTTTAAGTAGTTGGTTTCCCCCTATGCCCGAGTCCGAGGACCATACAATGCCTTGGTTCAGTCCAAAACTCTTTTAATATTTCTTTTAAGTAGTTGGTTTCCCCATAAGCCCGAGTCCGAAGATCATACAGTGCCTTGGTTTTGTCCGAAACTCTTTTAAGTAGTTGGCTTCCCTATAAGCCCGAGTCCGAGGACCTTACAATGCCTTGGTTCTGTTCAAAACTCTTTTAATCTTTCTTTTAAGTAGTTGGTTTCCCCATAGGCCCGAGTCCGAGGATCATACAGTGCCTTGGTTCTGTTCGATACTCTTTTAAGTAGTTGGTTTCCCCCTATGCCCGAGTCCGAGGGCCATACAATGCCTTGGTTCTGTCCAGAACTCTTTTAATCTTTCTTTTAAGTAGTTGGTTTCCCCATGGGCCCGAGTCCGAGGACCATACAGTGCCTTGGTTCTGTCCAAAACTCTTTTAATGTTTCTTTTAAGTAGTTGTTTTTCCCATAGGCCCGAGTCCGAGGACCATATTGTGCCTTGGTTCTGTCCAAAACCCTTTTAAGTAGTTGGTTTCCCCATAGGCCGGAGTCCGAGGACCATACAATGCCTTGGTTCAGTCCAAAACACTTTTAATATTTCTTTTAAGTAGTTGGTTTCCCCATAGGCCCGAGTCCGAAGATCATACAGTGCCTTGGTTCTGTCCGAAACTCTTTTAAGTAGTTGGCTTCCCTATAAGCCCGAGTCTGAGGACCATACAATGCCTTGGTTCTGTTCAAAACTCTTTTAATCTTTCTTTTAGGTAGTTGGTTTCCCCATAGGCCCGAGTCCGAGGATCATATAGTGCCTTGGTTCTGTTCAATACTCTTTTAAGTAGTTGGTTTCCCCCTATGCCCGAGTCCGAGGACCATACAATGCCTTGGTTCTGTCCAGAACTCTTGTAATCTTTCTTTTAAGTAGTTGGTTTCCCTATAGGCCCGAGTCCGAGGATCATACAGTTCCTTGGTTCTATGCAAAACTCTTTTAAGTAGTTGGTTTCCCCATAGGCCGAGTCCGAGGACCATACAATGCCTTGGTTCTGTTCAAAACTCTTTTAATCTTTCTTTTAAGTAGTTGGTTTCCCCATAGGCCCGAGTCCGAGAATCATACAGTGCCTTGGTTCTGTTCAATACACTTTTAAGTAGTTGGTTTCCCCCTATGCCCGAGTCCGAGGACCATACAATGCCTTGGTTCAGTCCAAAACTCTTTTAATATTTCTTTTAAGTAGTTGGTTTCCCCATAACCCCGAGTCCGAAGATCATACAGTGCCTTGGTTCTATCCGAAACTCTTTTAAGTAGTTGGCTTCCCTATAAGCCCGAGTCCGAGGACCATACAATGCCTTGGTTTTGTTCAAAACTCTTTTAATCTTTCTTTTAAGTAGTTGGTTTCCCCATAGGCCCGAGTCCGAGGATCATACAGTGCCTTGGTTCTGTTCAATACTCTTTTAAGTAGTTGGTTTCCCCCTATGCCCGAGTCCGAGGACCATACAATGCCTTGGTTCTGTCCAGAACTCTTTTAATCTTTCTTTTAAGTAGTTGGTTTCCCCATGGGCCCGAGTCCGAGGACCATACAGTGCCTTGGTTCTATCCAAAACTCTTTTAAGTAGTTGGTTTCCCCATAGGCCGAGTCCGAGGACCATACAATGCCTTGGTTCTGTCCAAAACTCTTTTAATCTTTCTTTTAAGTAGTTGTTTTCCCCATAGGCTCGAGTCCGAGAATCATACAGTGCCTTGGTTCTGTTCAATACTCTTTTAAGTAGTTGGTTTCCCCCTATGCCCGAGTCCGAGGACCATACAATGCCTTGGTTCTGTCCAAAACTCTTTTAATATTTCTTTTAAGTAGTTGGTTTCCCCATAAGCCCGAGTCCGAAGATCATACAGTGCCTTGGTTCTGTCCGAAACTCTTTTAAGTAGTTGGCTTCCCTATAAGCCCGAGTCCGAGGACCATACAATGCCTTGGTTCTGTTCAAAACTCTTTTAATCTTTCTTTTAAGTAGTTGGTTTCCCCATAGGCCCGAGTCCGAGGATCATACAGTGCCTTGGTTCTGTTCAATACTCTTTTAAGTAGTTGGTTTCCCCCAATGCCCGAGTCCGAGGACCATACAATGCCTTGGTTCTGTCCAGAACTCTTTTAATCTTTCTTTTAAGTAGTTGGTTTCCCCATGGGCCCGAGTCCGAGGACCATACAGTGCCTTGGTTCTATCCAAAACTCTTTTAAGTAGTTGGTTTCCCCATAGGCCGAGTCCGAGGACCATACAATGCCTTGGTTCTGTCCAAAACTCTTTTAATCTTTCTCTTAAGTAGTTGGTTTCCCCATAGGCCCGAGTCCGAGGATCATACAGTGCCTTGGTTCTGTTCAATAGTCTTTTAAGTAGTTGGTTTCCCCCTATGCCCGAGTCCGAGGACCATACAATGCCTTGGTTCTGTCCAGAACTCTTGTAATCTTTCTTTTAAGTAGTTGGTTTCCCTATAGGCCCGAGTCCGAGGATCATACAGTTCCTTGGTTCTATGCAAAACTCTTTTAAGTAGTTGGTTTCCCCATAGGCCGAGTCCGAGGACCATACAATGCCTTGGTTCTGTTCAAAACTCTTTTAATCTTTCTTTTAAGTAGTTGGTTTCCCCATAGGCCCGAGTCCGAGAATCATACAGTGCCTTGGTTCTGTTCAATACTCTTTTAAGTAGTTGGTTTCCCCCTATGCCCGAGTCCGAGGACCATACAATGCCTTGGTTCAGTCCAAAACTCTTTTAATATTTCTTTTAAGTAGTTGGTTTCCCCATAACCCCGAGTCCGAAGATCATACAGTGCCTTGGTTCTATCCGAAACTCTTTTAAGTAGTTGGCTTCCCTATAAGCCCGAGTCCGAGGACCATACAATGCCTTGGTTTTGTTCAAAACTCTTTTAATCCTTCTTTTAAGTAGTTGGTTTCCCCATAGGCCCGAGTCCGAGGATCATACAGTGCCTTGGTTCTGTTCAATACTCTTTTAAGTAGTTGGTTTCCCCCTATGCCCGAGTCCGAGGACCATACAATGCCTTGGTTCTGTCCAGAACTCTTTTAATCTTTCTTTTAAGTAGTTGGTTTCCCCATGGGCCCGAGTCCGAGGACCATACAGTGCCTTGGTTCTATCCAAAACTCTTTTAAGTAGTTGGTTTCCCCATAGGCCGAGTCCGAGGACCATACAATGCCTTGGTTCTGTCCAAAACTCTTTTAATCTTTCTTTTAAGTAGTTGTTTTCCCCATAGGCTCGAGTCCGAGAATCATACAGTGCCTTGGTTCTGTTCAATAGTCTTTTAAGTAGTTGGTTTCCCCCTATGCCCGAGTCCGAGGACCATACAATGCCTTGGTTCTGTCCAAAACTCTTTTAATATTTCTTTTAAGTAGTTGGTTTCCCCATAAGCCTGAGTCCGAAGATCATACAGTGCCTTGGTTCTGTCCGAAACTCTTTTAAGTAGTTGGCTTCCCTATAAGCCCGAGTCCGAGGACCATACAATGCCTTGGTTCTGTTCAAAACTCTTTTAATCTTTCTTTTAAGTAGTTGGTTTCCCCATAGGCCCGAGTCCGAGGATCATACAGTGCCTTGGTTCTGTTCAATACTCTTTTAAGTAGTTGGTTTCCCCCAATGCCCGAGTCCGAGGACCATACAATGCCTTGGTTCTGTCCAGAACTCTTTTAATCTTTCTTTTAAGTAGTTGGTTTCCCCATGGGCCCGAGTCCGAGGACCATACAGTGCCTTGGTTCTATCCAAAACTCTTTTAAGTAGTTGGTTTCCCCATAGGCCGAGTCCGAGGACCATACAATGCCTTGGTTCTGTCCAAAACTCTTTTAATCTTTCTTTTAAGTAGTTGGTTTCCCCATAGGCCCGAGTCCGAGGATCATACAGTGCCTTGGTTCTGTTCAATACTCTTTTAAGTAGTTGGTTTCCCCCTATGCCCGAGTCCGAGGACCATACAATGCCTTGGTTCTGTCCAGAACTCTTGTAATCTTTCTTTTAAGTAGTTGGTTTCCCTATAGGCCCGAGTCCGAGGATCATACAGTTCCTTGGTTCTATGCAAAACTCTTTTAAGTAGTTGGTTTCCCCATAGGCCGAGTCCGAGGACCATACAATGCCTTGGTTCTGTTCAAAACTCTTTTAATCTTTCTTTTAAGTAGTTGGTTTCCCCATAGGCCCGAGTCCGAGAATCATACAGTGCCTTGGTTCTGTTCAATACTCTTTTAAGTAGTTGGTTTCCCCCTATGCCCGAGTCCGAGGGCCATACAATGCCTTGGTTCTGTCCAGAACTCTTTTAATCTTTCTTTTAAGTAGTTGGTTTCCCCATGGGCCCGAGTCCGAGGACCATACAGTGCCTTGGTTCTATCCAAAACTCTCTTAAGTAGTTGGTTTCCCCATAGGCCGAGTCCGAGGACCATACAATGCCTTGGTTCTGTCCAAAACTCTTTTAATCTTTCTTTTAAGTAGTTGGTTTCCCCATAGGCTCGTGTCCGAGGACCATACAATGCCTTGGTTCTGTGAAAAACCCTTTTAAGTAGTTGGTTTCCCCATAGGCTTGAGTCTGAGGACCATACAGTGCCTTGGTTCTGTCCAAAACTCTTTTAATCTTTCTTTTAAGTAGTTGGTTTCCCCATAGGCCCGAGTCCGAGGATCATACAGTGCCTTGGTTCTGTTCAATACTCTTTTAAGTAGTTGGTTTCCCCCAATGCCCGAGTCCGAGGACCATACAATGCCTTGGTTCTGTCCAGAACTCTTTTAATCTTTCTTTTAAGTAGTTGGTTTCCCCATGGGCCCGAGTCCGAGGACCATACAGTGCCTTGGTTCTATCCAAAACTCTTTTAAGTAGTTGGTTTCCCCATAGGCCGAGTCCGAGGACCATACAATGCCTTGGTTCTGTCCAAAACTCTTTTAATCTTTCTTTTAAGTAGTTGGTTTCCCCATAGGCCCGAGTCCGAGGATCATACAGTGCCTTGGTTCTGTTCAATACTCTTTTAAGTAGTTGGTTTCCCCCTATGCCCGAGTCCGAGGACCATACAATGCCTTGGTTCTGTCCAGAACTCTTGTAATCTTTCTTTTAAGTAGTTGGTTTCCCTATAGGCCCGAGTCCGAGGATCATACAGTTCCTTGGTTCTATGCAAAACTCTTTTAAGTAGTTGGTTTCCCCATAGGCCGAGTCCGAGGACCATACAATGCCTTGGTTCTGTTCAAAACTCTTTTAATCTTTCTTTTAAGTAGTTGGTTTCCCCATAGGCCCGAGTCCGAGAATCATACAGTGCCTTGGTTCTGTTCAATACTCTTTTAAGTAGTTGGTTTCCCCCTATGCCCGAGTCCGAGGGCCATACAATGCCTTGGTTCTGTCCAGAACTCTTTTAATCTTTCTTTTAAGTAGTTGGTTTCCCCATGGGCCCGAGTCCGAGGACCATACAGTGCCTTGGTTCTATCCAAAACTCTCTTAAGTAGTTGGTTTCCCCATAGGCCGAGTCCGAGGACCATACAATGCCTTGGTTCTGTCCAAAACTCTTTTAATCTTTCTTTTAAGTAGTTGGTTTCCCCATAGGCTCGTGTCCGAGGACCATACAATGCCTTGGTTCTGTGAAAAACCCTTTTAAGTAGTTGGTTTCCCCATAGGCTTGAGTCTGAGGACCATACAGTGCCTTGGTTCTGTCCAAAACTCTTTTAATCTTTCTTTTAAGTAGTTGGTTTCCCCATAGGCCCGAGTTCGAGGACCATACAGTGCTTTGGTTCTGTCCAAAACTCTTTTAAGTAGTTGGTTTCCCCATAGGCTTGAGTCCGAGGACCATACAGTGCCTTGGTTCTGTCCAAAACTCTTTTAAGTAGTTGGTTTCCCCATAGGCCGAGTCCGAGGACCATACAATGCTTTGGTTCTGTCTGGAACTCTTTTAATCTTTCTTTTAAGTAGTTGGTTTCCCCATTGGCCCGAGTCCGATGACCATACGGTGCCTTGGTTCTGTCCAAAACCCTTTTAAGTAGTTGGTTTCTCCATAGGCTTGAGTCCGAGGACCATACAATGTCTTGGTTCTGTCCAAAACTCTTTTAAGTAGTTGATTTCCCCATAGGCCCGAGTCCGAGGACCATACAATGCCTTGGTTCTGTTCAGAACTCTTTTAATCTTTCTTTTAAGTAGTTGGTTTCTCCATAGGCTTGAGTCCGAGGATCATACATTGCCTTGGTTCAGTCCAAAACTCTTTTAAGTAGTTGGTTTTCCCATAGGCTTGTGTCTGAGGACCATACAGTGTCTTGGTTCTGTCCAAAACTCTTTTAAGTAGTTGGTTTCCCCATAGACTAGAGTCCGAGGACCATACAGTGCCTTGGTTCTGTCCAAAACTCTTTTAAGTAGTTGGTTTCCCCGTAGGCTTGAGTCCGAGGACCATACAATGCCTTGGTTCTGTCCAAAACTCTTTTAAGTAGTTGGTTTCCCCATAGGCCCAAGTCTGAGGACCATACAGTGCCTTGGTTCTGTCCAAAACTCTTTTAAGTAGTTGGTTTCCCCATAGGCCCGAGTCCGAGGACCATACAATACCTTGGTTCTGTCCAAAACTCTTTTAACCTTTCTTTTATATTTTTGTTTTTTTATTTTCGAGGATTAACCCCTCGACCAAGGTGTGGGGCGTTAACTTGATGTTGGAAGCCCCTAGAACTACCTGTGCCATTGACACTGCGAGGTGTAGCCCCTAGCGGAAATTTACGTCAGGACAACAACAGCGTGTTGCTGGAAATGGAGGAGCTTTTGCAGACCCTTGTTTGATAGAGGCTTGTTTTCGCCATCACCTGTGCCAACGCGCAAGCCTTCCCACAGACGGCGCCAATTGTAAGGACACGATTTTAGCGACCCAAGAAAGATATTAGGTGCGTACGTTTAAGGGCCCGTACAATATCATTTGTAGACCGTGGGCTTGAAAGGTTAGGCCTGAATCATCAAATAGCGATTAGCCATGGTGTCTATGGAAATTTGCATGAAGGTGAACCTGACAGGTTTAACGGTCTTTAGACCTCGTCCGAGGAGCTTAATGTTATTGTTCTCCTCTTCTAAGACTTCATGGCCCGAATCCCCCTCTCCATTGGTTCTCCTTTCCTTTTATACTAGCATTTACCCCCCTTCTAGCATCCACGTGTAAGATCCACTTTCTTGGGTTGAGACTTGTCCTATCAGCCCATACCTCAAGCAGTTGTGAGTGGTTGTAAAAGCTGAATAGCATGGTGAAAGGCATGGACCTGTCAGACGCAGAGTTCTTTATTGATGTTTTGACAGCTTTTTCACTTGGCTGGCTCCTGCACTGAGCTCGTCCTTTCCTTTAGGCGTTCTATGGGGTGCTGAGCATAAGATCGTCCTCGGCCATATCATTGGGCCTTTTTTGGGCTTTCATTATGCGTCCTCGGCAATAGTTCTCCTCGGCTTGGGCCTTGGGCCCTAATGTAAAGTGGGCCGGGGCCACAAATTCTCAGGCCCTACAATACCCATTCATTACATTCATTCACTACCCATTTCATACCCAAAACAATGATGAATAAAGTCAACAAAACTTGTAAGATCGTGATAAAAATAAAAGCCTAGAAATGATGAATAAAATCTTGATAACAAAAACCATGCAAATAAATACTCAAAAAATTAACACTAACAAAATAAAGTTCTATAATTCACAATATTGGTAAATTAACTAAGTTATGTTAACTATCTACAAAATAAATAGTCAAACTCTTTAACCCACACCCATAGACAACTAATACCCAACTAAAATGATAATCAAATTATGCAAACCCTTACCTGAGATATGAATTTGTTGAGAGGGAAGAGTAGTGAGAAAGGCAGTGTGGTGAGTGAGAGTGAGAGGCAATGTGGTGTGAGAGTAATGGGTGAGTGAGAGTTATTGAGGGTGAGAGTTAGTGATGCTGAGAGACTTAGTGAGGATGCTCTGTTTTTGGGTGAGAAGGTTGTGTACCATATTATCTGTGTTAGCACTTGTGTTATACGGGTTGAGTGTTAAGTGTGTGTTTTTATTATTTTGCCCAGTGGAACTCGAGTCTATAAGACTTGAGTTCTAAGCAATGTTTAATTAAATATTGCTTTAGTTGATAACATGTTTTTGTCTAAGAAAATCGAGTCTTAAAGACTAGATTTTTATTTTGTACAAAACAAGTCTTTAAGACTCGAGATCTACGTGGCTTTTTTGTCCAACATAGCCAGCACAAATCAGCACAAAGCGAGTCTCTGGGACTCGAGTTTTAATGTAGATCTCGAGTTTCTAAAACTCGAGATGCTACTTTCCATTATTCTTTCAAACGTTGCCTAACTTACTACATAGAAGCCCCTCACACTGCTAATCTGCACATTCCCTCCTCTTTTTGATATTTGGTATTTTAAATACTAAATATTTAACATTTAGAACACCTGATACTAGTACTCTAATGTTGGGTTGACTATGATTTTTTATTTTTTTATTTTAAAGTTTTGTTTTTGTTAAGTTTTTGTGTTGAGTAGTTGCTAGTTTGGTTAGGCTAATTAAAAGGAAGGGGATCTAAGTTTTTGGAAGTGGGAGGCAACTCTAGAAATAAAAAGAATATAATTAATAATAATAATAAAATTCTCTTTTCTTTCTTTGGGCCAAAGGCCCCAAACTTTTTTCCCTTTTTTTTTTCTTTGGGCTAAGGGGGGGGGGGGGGGGGGGCAGGGCCCCCTCAATTTGTCCCTAATTTTATATGAACAATCTTTAGACAAATATTTTGTATTTAATACTCTTAAAGGTGATGGTGCTTGTAACGATTATTTACTAATATATATAGATATTTACTATTCACATTTTACCATTTCATAATGAACAATGTAATTGTAAAATAAAATAGATATAATTACTTACATTTGAAACCCCATAAATGTTGCCTTAAATCTTAAAAAACCGTTTTATAATTATCTAATCATGTATGATTTTCGATTTTTGGAAAAACATCTAATTATATATATCTATATCTATATCTATATATTATTATTATAAAATGTGAAAAATATTATTGAAACGTTTCCTTAATGCACCAAATGAAAAGTGACAATGTTTCAGTGTTTTTAAATATAAATACAAAATCAACCACTTGTTAACAGAAGTATAAATTAAAAACAAGGAAAATAAAGGGGAAAATTTGTAAAAACTTACCTTTAATTTTGTTACTCATTATAATGCATTTCATACCTCAATCATTGTGATCAGTGAAAGCCCTAGCCTTTATTGACAACTGTAGGAAAAACTTATTATTTATAATTTTTATTATTAAAAAAAGCACTCAAATAACTTTACAAAAGCTAACAAAGAGAACATAGGAAACCAAAATATATCGAAGTGGTAATGAAATATATATCAATTATTAAAAAAAATTATAAAAAAAAAAAAAAAAAAACATAAATGAAATGCCATGCATGTAGGTAGATACCCAAAACGAATGCAACCCAAATAGGCAAAACAAAACCAATTCTAATCCAAATTCCTGAGTAAATTATTAAAAAATCTAAATCTAAACCAATCCAACCAAGAAATTCAAACCTAAATTATATTCAATTCCCAGATTTGAAAACGAAAAGGAAAGGGAAAAAAAAAAAAACGAAAACATTAACTTTACCGGTTATGGCCTTATGGGTACACGGCTTGTCTCTTGATGGTGGCAGATTTATCTCTACCCAGTCCCCACTCCGTGCCTTCTCTGTTTACTGTTCTGCCAAGGTTATGGGTCTGCAAAATTGTTTTATGAAACTTTTTGATTTCGTCGCCTCTCTCTTTCTCTGCTTCTTTCTCTGTGTACTCGTCGCCTTTCTTTGTCTCATCACCTCTCTCTATTTTTGACCCAAAATACCAATCTATTAATCAAAACCAAATCTGACCCAAAATACCAATCTAAATCATAATTAACACCCAATTGATTCTCCAAATAAAAACCAAAAACCCTAATTTTTTAAATTTAAAACAGAACTTTACTAGTAGCAATTCCGATAGTCGGGTAGTGAGTGGAGGCTTACGATGATGGCAGAAGATCTGGGTGGCGCTCTTATAATAACAGAAGCTGAAAGAAAGTGGATTCCTACAATTAAGGAGGTGCTGACAAATAGGATAATTGCCTATCCAAAATTTAGACACGTTTAAGTTAAAAAAGCAATACATTATGTTGTTTGACACTGATACCACACCGTTTAAAAGCCCCTCACAATAAAAAAGAACCGGTTAAAATTCAATTAAAAGCTTCCAATAAAAAAAAAATGCAGATACAGAGAGGAGAGAGTTCCCTCACCAGACTTAGAGCATCGTTGCAAGCAAAAAGAAAAATCTATGGGCATCACTGCATCAACACCGTTAGGCTATATATCTGTCACTATCAGATTGTCAGAACCGGCTCCGGTACGTTTTTCTCTATTTTTTTAGATTTGGATATGAAATATTACTTTTTATTGAGTTTTTTCGTTGGATAGGTTTAGATTTGATTTTGGATTTGATTCCTTTTTGTTTCGGGCTTTTGGGTTCTCCATGAAAATGTTTGTTTTCTCAATTTTTTGATTTAGGGTGAGTTTGGTTCAGCTTTTTGTAAAAATGCATAATGAAAAAGTGGAGTTTTCAAAAAGTGCATAATGAAGAAGTGCATTTTCAAAAAGCTGAGTGTTTGGTAAAAGCTGTTAAAAAGTGCTTTTTGAAAAAACTGAGTGTTTGGCTAGCACTTATAAAAGTGGCAGTTTGAGGGATAAATTACCAAAAAGGACAATGTATATATAAGAGAATCTCCAGTAGGTTAGACAAATTTTTGTACTGTTTGGACAATCAACAGTGACATTTATCTTTTGCCTACCCACTTTTTTAATTTTTATTTTGTAATCAAATTTATTCTTTTTTAATATTTATTTTTTCTTTTTCTATTCATTCTCAACAATTATATTTTTCAACAAAAAGTGTTACATCCACAATATTTTTTGCAATACTTTCACAAGAATCATAACAAAATCTTATATGAAAAGTTGTTACTAGTTCTAATTTGAACCCACCACTGAAATTATATTTTTACTTATCAATATTAGCTAATTACTTAAAATTTATTGTGAAAATATTGTGGTAATATTTTTAAATTGTGATTTCTAATTCTTTGCCTTTCTTTCATCCATACGTTTCCTTTTCCTTTTTCTTTTTTTTTCTCATGCATTTTGTCCACCACACACGTATACCATTGTCCACATCCTCTCCTTTTTCTTTTTCTTTACTTCCACTTTCCAGAAGCTCCTCATTCTTTCTTCTTCTTTTTTTTTTTCCTTTACTTCCACTTGATTCCAGAAGCTCTCCGGCTCTCTCATTTTTTTTTTTTCTTTTCCTACTTGATTCCATAAATTCTCTAACTCTCTCTGTGATACTTGATTCCATAATCTTGCTTGCCTTTTTGGTGTCATTATCT
Source organism: Quercus robur (assembly GCF_932294415.1). Taxonomy (NCBI): domain Eukaryota; kingdom Viridiplantae; phylum Streptophyta; class Magnoliopsida; order Fagales; family Fagaceae; genus Quercus; species Quercus robur. The sequence continues at coordinate 32,271,790 of NC_065537.1, read as the reverse complement.
TCAAAGTTCAAACACACACAAACACAGACACGCATGGAGAGAGGAGAAATTGTCTTTGCTCCACCACACCGCCACCGCTGCTCCTCCTCCTCACTGCGGAGTGCATGCAACCAAGGGTCATATTGGCTTTTTTTTTTTCTTGATCATTTATTGTTGTTCTATTTTTTTTTTTTCTTTTCTTGATCTACTATTGTTGTTGTTTTGATTTTAGATTTGTTGTTTAAATTATATCAGTTTTATGAGAGCAAGAATTTTTTTGCTTTTATTGTTGTGGTTTGATTAATTTTAAGATTATGTTTTTGAGTTTGTATTTTGATTATGCTTGAGATGGGAGGCGTGAGAGGAGCTTCGTTCAAAGGGAGAGCAGAGAGATCAGATGAGGGGCGTAAGGCTTCAGGCGTGAGAGAAGAATTGTTATGGGTATTTTCGTAATTCATCATCAGCCCAACGGTAACAGTATGCGCATTTTGATTTATGGACCTCAGGAGGTCCATAAATTTTGTGCATTTTGGACGCGATTTTTGCCTGAGCCCAAAACGCAACTTTATCAAAAAGTTGCGTTTTTGGCTGAGCCAAACACAATTTTTCTTCAGTTTTTTCTAATATGCGCGTTTTCAGCTCCTAAAAGTGCAAACAAACGCACACTTATTTTGATATCACTAAGCCTTTCCCTGTTTTCTAAAATCTGCGTTCATAGTGTTTTTTTTTTTTTTTTCTGGGGTTTTGATTTGGAAAACACCTTTTGATCTGTTTCACAGGGTTAGTAGACACTACACCGGTTTGGTATTAATTGTTTACTTAACACAGTTTCACGTTATAAGAGATTAAAAAAAAAAGACAAAAAAAAAAAAAAAAAAACAATTTGAAGACCCAAACTAAGACAATCCATTAAAGAGAAAGGCATGGAGGGCGAAATTTTTTTCAGAAATCTGTCATCCAACTACTTCAATCCAACCTCTACGTCAACATGTATAGTCTCTATTTTTTTGTTGATTTATATTTGGCGTCAAATATAATTTAGGTCTGGAGAGGGCAAAGACAGAGAAACAAGAGAGATCATGAGTAGGTGTGCAAAAAGAGTTGGAATTTGTCATGTAATTACTGCTATAATTATTGTTTCTTTGTGTATTATTGTTATTTGCTTTTATGCATGTTTTGATCTCATGTTGGATTGATAAAGAGTTGCAATTGTCAATTAACCATCTTCTATTGCATTTATTTTTAATTGAATTTCCTTTTTGTTTGTTACTGCCTGATTAGTGATTACTAAACAAAAAAAAAAAATTTCAGAGAACAGAGTCAGTATTAGGCAGACTTCCCAATAATGACAATCCTCCCACCATCATCCTGTCAGAATCGCTACCTGTAAGTTTCTCTCTTCATTTTTCAGTTTGTTCATTAAATATGATCATAATTTGATATTTTATTTGGAGTGGTTTCGATTTAGGTCTTTTCAGTTTGTGCATTAAATATGATCAAGTTTTTTAATATTTGTTTGGATTGGTTTCAGTTTAGGTCTTTGTATCTCTCTCACCAATGGCTGCCATATTTTTAAAGAAGAAAAGGAATAAAAGAGCCTTCAGTTGAGATAATGAACTCGTTAAGAATGTTACACTATTTAAACATAGAAGAAAAATAGAGATTGAAAGAGAGATAAATCTCAGGGCAGCCACCATCGTCATGAAGCTGGAATTGTTACTGGTAAAGGTTTTCTTTATTCTTTTTAAAATTATGTGGTAACTATGATCTATGTTTGGGTGTTTGGTACTATAGGTTTGATTTAGGCATTTGGGCTAGATTTGATTTTGATTAAGTTTATTGGATTGGATTTGGTTTATGGTTAGGGTATTTGTGTTGCTTTGGTTTGGTTTGGTTTTGGATTTTCAAGTTAAAATTGTTTTGGGTAATTTTTCAATCGCATAGAGAGTAGAGTATTTTTGATCTTTTCAATTTCTTTTACGCTTCTTGAATGATTATTCCTAGCGAAGAGTTTCCAATCGTCCCACTTAGCGTTTACTTATTTAACTCTCTCTTGGATTCAATTGTAAATTTCATTTGTCATTGATTGATTTCTATTCCAAATCTATGTAATAAAAAATTAAAGGGTTTTTCTTTAACTTTTCTTTTCTGGGTTTGCAGGTGAAAAGGCATATCCTTGGAAGCAATCCAAGTCTGAGTAGAAACAGTACTACCAGGTATAGTTTCCACTTTATTTGAAACATCACCGGTAATTTTCTTTTTAATTGAGTGTTAAATATGCTTTATGTTTGGATATTTGGATGGATTGATTGATTTAGGTATTTGGGTTAGAGAAATTCGTTTTTGTTTATTTGTTTTTGTTTTTGATTTTAGGATTGAAATGGTTCAGGGCTGTTATGTGATTAATTTTACAATCTGCACACTATGCTACCAACCATATCTACGTTGCTGGATACTGCTTGTGAGTTATTCTTTTACACATTTCTTATATGAGTTATTCTGCTCTTTTTTCTATTCGTTTATAGGACTTCTTCTAGATATTTATTTACATATATTTTATTTGAATTTTCTTCAACAATATATACCCAAGGCCATAAAATAATTTTTTCCCTTCTTCAAATATTGTTTCTGCCAGTAGTTTATGCAATTCCCAGTTCATTGTTTTCCCACAATTGCTTTTCCTATTCAAATACTGTTACTTTGATTGCATAGTTAATTGATGGGGTTATGCTCCTCCTTTGGATGCTTTCCTTTGGCATATATAACCTTTGGCTTTCTATTTGTTTTCTAATTTATTTTGTGGTTTTCTTTTAATGTTTAACTGAAATGTCTTTCGTTAATGTTTCCTTTACCTTTCTGCTTTCTCTATTTCTTATTGTGTTGATTATAGGGTTTAATCAAGATCATTAAAATTCCTTGAGAGAGAGAGAGAGAGAGAGAGAGAAATCTAAGGAAATTTACAACTGTCAAACCAGTGTCACCTTGTTTTACAACTTAAAGCCACCATCTTAACTTTCAAAATATTATTGTTAAAGTCTTAAATTTTATTTCCAAATTTGCTGCTAACATATGATTAAGGCTTTGGTTTTGAATTGGATGCAAAATATAATTAAGGCTTTGGTCATTAATTTCCTTTGAAGCACTATTTGTGTGTGATTTGTTTGGAGGAGAACAGGGAGTTGGTTATTAATTTGAGTATGAGTGTGGGTTTATTTATATAAATCTAAATGTATATGTCCATTGCAAATATGACTGCATTTTTTCTTTGAGAAAATTATTGTTGATGAGAAATGGTGATTTTAAAGAGTTGGGAGTTTGGTCCTGCCAAATCAAAGAACCAAAAAGATACAGTTACATGGTACTACACTTAACTTCCATGTCTCTCTCTCTCTCAAATATCTCTCTATAATTTCATTCAATTTGTTCTTTTCAATATTAAAGTTTTGTTCATCTTCTTATGCAAAAACTAATAACAGAAGCCCTTCATTCCAGGTTGATATGAAAGGTTTGGATGGAATACTAGGAGCTAGCTATGTTGGGATAGAAATCATTCTATAATTATGATACTCCTAAAGCTAAGAAGCCAATAACGAGGACATCCAACTATTTGCAAAGGTGGTGCTACTGATGTTGTAGATAGAGGAAAAGGAAGGTTATAAGAAGCTTATATATGAGATAAAGAAAGGGTATTTTTTTTTCCATTGTTAGAGCACTCACATCAATGAGTGTATAATAGAAAAATGTGTAAAATTTACATAGTTTTGCACAAAAATGACCCACATTAATCCATATATAACCGTGTAAATTTATAGCAAACCTTTAAATTCACACCAATACTATTTATTTTACATTTAGTTTTTTTTTTTTCTTTTCTTTTCTTTATGTATCTTGAGGATGAAGGAAGAAAGTAGATGATGGTTGTTGTATATGAAGAAAGAGAAATAATTAAAAAAATAAAGAAAATTTGATACTTTAATAAAATGAAATGTAACTAGAAAACATATCAGACTTGAATTGGGTTGAATAGAAAGTATTGACTTTTTTTTATAAAAAAAAATAATAATAAAGAAAAAAGAAAAGCAACCCCCAAAAAAAAGGCTCTATAATAGAAGTTGCTTTGTTAGGAATACCCCGCGCATTGCACGGGTTAAAGGCTAGTATATATAATAGCAGAAGCTGAGAGAAAGTGGATTCCTACAATTAAGGAGGTGCTAACAAAAGGATAACTACCTATCTAAAATTCAGACACGTTTCACTTTAAAAAGCGATAAATTATGTTGTTTGGTATTGCTACACACCATTTAAAAGCCTGTTATTATAAATAACAAAAAAATTAACTGGTTACAATTAAAGCATACACGGAAATAGAAATTGAGAGGCGATGAAAGATAGAGAGAGGCAAGAAGGAAACGGGGAAAGAAGTAGAGAGGCAATGAAATAGAGGATGAGGCCTAGGACACGAAGAAAGAAACAGAGAAAGGCGAAGAACTCTGCATCGATTCTGCAACATTTACGGTTTAATCCAACCAAAATCCCGATCATTACAACATTTGAAAGGCCGATTTACACATAAAACCCAAAACCTACCCTCTCCCGATAAACCTTTTCTTCTTCTTAGTCGCTTCCTCCGCGTTGAAGCCGTTTTCTCTGCCTCTCTCAATTCTCAAAACCCCTAAACCATAGCTAGGATTGATATTGGGTCGGGTCGGGTTGGGTTTACTATGACCCGAAACTCGACCCGACCCGAAAAATCAGGTCTATAATCAGGTCGGTTTTCCGGGTCTCGGGTTGGACCCTTTTTTTTTTTTTTTTTTCACTATTGCTTGTTAAATGGGAAGTAAGGGTTGCTATTGGGTCATCTCTAGTTCAGCTCTTGGATACTTTATTTGACTGTTTAGATTTTCCTATCCTTGCCTAAAGTGGGTCATTTCTTTTGAATGAATTTGCTCATTCATCAAAAAAAAAAAAAAAAAATCATTCCTGGGTTTTAAGATTAGTATTGTCCTAAGCAAATTGGCAACAACAAAAAAGGAAATTTACATATCAATAAAATTGCATGGTCCATCTCCAATTACCCATCAAGGAAATTGAAGTGTGACTTAACACACAACACTTCATTCAGTGTTCTTGCAAAATGCATCCTCTGTATCAACTACTATGAATGAAAAACCTTGAAGTTCACCAAAATTCACGAAAACAAAGACCAAGTCTTACATTAACAATTATACACACACACCTAAAATAAACAATGTCAACTACAATGCCTTACTTATTTTTATCAAAGTTCCAACTTTTGGCATAAACTCCAAACTATCTTCTAGTTTTTCCCACACATCCAACGCTGCAGTTCAATCTTGGTGTCGCTTAGTCTTGCTAATTTGCACATTTGCCATATCATTCACATCAAATCCTAATAATAAATGGCCGCAGACATCGATATATTCATATCCCATTCAACATAACTAAGATCAAAACAACCAACCAGATCAAGAAAAACAATACTCACTGAGATAATCTTTACATTTCACTGCTTCACAGTCTTTGCAAACTCCAAACTGTCATCCTCAAACTGCATAAAAAATCCAACTTTGTAGGACATGAAACCATGTGCAGGGGTTAACGAGGGGAGGATCCCAACTCTGTAGGACATTGTTAGGATCTTGTAAATTGGTCCTTAGGCTGTGCAAAGCATCACTTGTTTCAAGATGTAAGTGAACACCATTACGTGCTGATAATAAATGATCATGAACTTGAAAAGATACAGTGAGAAAGTATACTCATCTCCAATCACCAGAAACACCTATAAATCTCTAAAAAAATCAGAAGAAAGCTAAATGTTGCTCAAAGTAAGACACTTCAATAATAGATTCAAGGATATTGAAAGGCAATTAATATTGAATGTAAAGAAAATGTATGCCAGACCCCTTTAAACTAGCAGATCCCTCGTTGATCATAAAGAATGGAAAAGTGGTAAAAAAAAAATGATACTTTTGTATCAAATAGCTTGGTTTTATGGCCATCTTGAGAAGGGTAAACTAAAAGCTATTCAAATTTTCTAAAACTGCCGTTATTTTCACAAATCATCCACTCATTATTTTAATGTACACTAATCTAAGCACCGAGCTTGAACCATATCTGAAGCATCTCATAAGGGCATCCAGAAAAGAAAGAATTGTCTTTAGAAATTCTTTCAAACTCTTGACCATAACCATAAAAAAGCTGTGCTGAGTACCCATCTACTCAAAATTATTACTTTGAATACAAACACAGTAACAGTAACCAATCAACAAAAGACAAGGAAACTATTAAGAAATACAATAATCACATAAGTAATTCAATTAACTTAAACATACCCATTTCCACTACCAACACAAAAAACAAAAAGTTTTTTTTTTCTTATTTTGCCAAAAAAAAAAAAAAAAAAAAAAAAAAAAAAACCCATATCCAGAAATTAAGAAACAAAGATCAAAGCAAAAGAAAAACACTAAAAGAATAAGAGCAAGTTTATGAATATCAAAACAAACCTTCCATGTTAGCTGAAATCAAGCATAATGGAGAAAGCAGGAAGATCAAGAAGAGTGAAAGAAAAGCCATAACAAAGTTCCCTTCCATTACTCTCCCTTTCTCTTTCAGTAAATCTCTCTCAGATCCAAATGGTGTTCCACACCCACCATCACAAACAACCTCCTACACAAAACCCAGCTCCCAAATCTCACATAACAACAACCAAAAACCCAATTTGATAAAAAAATATTATCTTTAGCAAAACCTAGAACACCCATTGGAATGAAAAGCATAGAGAAAACAAGAACTACACGTACCTAGCACTGTAGAACAGATCTGGCGGTTTGAAACTACAAAACTCCAATTGGGTTTTTGTTCTTGTTCAAAGAGAGAACAAAAAACTACAAGGAAATCCAATACCATGTATAATGAGTGAAGAGAGAGTAAACCCAGAAATCAAAAAAAAAAAAAAAATGAAATTGAAGGCTTTAGCCACAAACCCAGATAGAATATATGAAAAAAAATTGAAACTTGAAGGCACTCAGATTGAACTCATCCATAAGTACATAAACCCATTATTGAATCGGGTTCAGACTATCACACACACAAACACAACAACACTATCACAGACACACAAACACAACAACACTATCCAAAATCTAAAACCAAACACAAAACGAGAAGGATGACTTACGCAGATAACTGAGGCCCTAAGGGAGGCGAAGAGCTGAGGGAGGCGGAGAGAACAACAACAGAGTAGGGTTTTTTTCAAAAGAAAAAATCAAGTTCAGACTAGTGTACTTATATGACCCGACACCTACCCGACATCGATCTGAACCCGAAAATACGACCCGAAACTCGACCGGAATGTTCTCAGACCCGTCCAATACCTGTCGGTACGGGTCGGGTCTGGTCGGGTTTTCGGGTGGGCCGGGTCCTTTCTCAGTCCTAACCATAGCCCATCGCCGTTCTCTCACTCCTTCAGCATCCCACCGCCGTCATATACCGTTTAGAACAACTATCAAAAGACACCCTACGATTCGTTAAAAAACAATCAAAGCCAGTCGTTCTACCTTTTTTTTTTCTACTGTTTGGAGGAGAATGAAAAAAAAAAAAAGAAGTCTCACGTAGGGGAAGATAGAGAGAGGCCAAAACCACTACCGGTGAGTTTTTATCTTTGATTTAAGTTTGTTTATTAATCATGACTAGTCGCTAACCCGTGCGATGCACGAGAAAGCTACCAATTTTTTCCAAATGATGTGAGATTAGCTATTGGAATTCAGCATCGATTCTCTGGTAGCACATTCTTATTTTTCAATTTCATTTATTTCATGTCTTCCACTAAATATTCAATCCATTCATTATATTTAAAAAACGTTAAATTAAAGTTGTATCCGCAAATAACTAAATATAAGAGTTTAATTCCTGTCTGTTTCAATTTAAAACGAAATTGTGAATAAGAGCAAAAAAATTTTCTTTGTTCCAATACGTCTTTAGTACCAAAATCACAAATTCATTAAAACCAAATTGTGCATAGAAAATCTTAGAGATTGAAAGACAATTTTAAAGTGTTTTTTTGTATCTTCTTCCTTTGTTGCTTTGTAGTAGTCCCTAAATATGCCCTTTTGTTTTCCTTGAGTACAGATGTTGGTGTGAGTTGCACATTGGTTTGAACATCAAGTTTTTGAAATTTTGTACAATCAACATCTTCTTCAATTGATAAGTTGTTGCTACATTCATTTGAAGTATCACTGATGTAAACCTAGCAATAGAACAGGTTGAGGAATGTATTACAGCATATACATCTTAAATATCATATTTGTAATTTTGCTAAATTAAAGAATACTTACTTCTATCATTTTATCAAGTTGAATTGCTTTGTCAGTTTCTTCAAAAGAGTCAAAAAGTTTCTTACAGTGTAGAATTCCTATCCATAGTTGAGATTATAGTCATTTAGTTGTATTTGGAAAATAAATTGTTTTCCTTTCAGATTTTCTATTTGCACGGGAAGGATGACTTCATTGGGCTCCTAACAAAAGTAACATTTTTCAAATTGTACACTGAAGTAAAGTTTAGTAAATATTAAATACTAATTTTATCTTCGACTTTCTCACCTCTAAAGATTTATTCAAAAGGTCTTTGGCTGATATGTTGAGTAATTTTTCTGCTTCTGAATCAAATAAAATGAATGTGGCCATTCTTGAGCTATCTTTAACCTTTAATTGAATTCTATACCTGATAAAAGAAATGACATATATAATGTTAATATCATATTATTTGTTGTGTATTTTAATATAAAAAGTAAACATTTTCATTTTGTGTACCTTGGATTGGGAAGCATACCTTTTTGTTGCAATTGTCACACCATAAAAATTCATCTTTTGACTTTACCTTTTTACGACATACTTCGCAAGAGATAAAGTACCAACCAGAATGATTTATGTCAATGTTTATAATCTTTCCTTGATAGGTAAAGATCGTTTCCTAGAAATTGAATTTAATATCAATAAATTTATAATTTTATAGTTAAATTTTGTAAAAGCAAGTCTATAGTACATAAAGCAATGTTAAGGACAATGTTATTGTTGAAGGTATTTTTTTTCTTACCTCATTATCAGAGTCCCACATAACTTTTTTGATTCCACTTATGGTTCTTCTGTTGATGTTCATCTCTTCTTCAATTGTTACTTGTGGTTTGAATTGCTTGGGCATTTGTACTATTGGTTGGTTATTTTCCACCAGCCTATTATATTACATAAAGATATTAGACATAGTATTGTAGAGACTGTAAATATATTAAAAATGTGAATCCAAAACAAAGCACTTACTGATCTTTGAATTCAGCAGTCTCAAGAATGTCCAAATCAATATAAACTCTTGTTCCACTTGTTGATGATAAGTTATACTCTCTTGAAATGTACGGGATTCATTAGGAAAAAAAGTACATTGAAGTTTCAATGAAATGATTACTGTAACAGTGAGAGGTCTAGATTCGAGGGTATAGTATCTTGTAGACATGTACAATACAGAGGTAAATAATCCAACTTTGCTATGGTAGATATAGATGCTAAAGATAATGACACTTGAGTAAATGTTTGTCACATTTTGAAAACCAAAGGACCCCAAAAACCATGCTGTTGAAACGGATTAAAAAAAAAAAAATATCTCTCAACAAAGAAAAATGTAAAGGGAGGGAATGAATCCCCCAACAGTAAGTGATGAATATCTTTTTAATTGTTATACATTGAAATGATTTTTCTCTGCTCAATAATTTAGAGACATAATTATCTTGATTCATTGGATGCTTACATAATAATTTTGCCAAAATACTTTATATTTCAAACAATTGGATGATTTCTTATGTAGTTCAGAAGATGGTTATAAAGAGAATTAGAAAAGAGAAATGAACTTGCCTTTAAAAGTCTTGACAGTCAAACATGTAGCAATTATGATAAAAGGGCCTGGATTTTCAGTAAAGAAGCTCTCCTCAACTTCATTTGCAACTGATCCCCAAAGTGTAAGTTTTATTTCAATTCCTCTATTCAAAGTTTCCAATGTTACAGTGTAAGTTCATTTAAAATATAAGTGCATGTATTGGTTTATCAAAAATAAATAAATAAATAAAAAGTGCATGTATTGAAAATAATTTCTTTTTAAAAAAAAAAAAAAAAGACATACTCTATAGTCATGACATTTATGTTTCTCATCGAGACATTTGATCCTTTGATGCAAGGATGCTCAATCGGTCCAACAACAATCACATTTGCAATGATATCTAGGCATTACAAAGATGTGGATAAAATTATTTTCATATATAACAATAATATAATGCATAATTATTAATAAATTTAATATAATGCATAATATATATAGAGATACCTGATAGCTAGACATGTTTATTAACGCGTTCATGTATTTTATTGTAGTCAACAAATTTGAATTTATGACGCAGTATATCAACATCAACCTCCTTTATTTCCTTAATGCAAGTTTTCAATGTGAACATGATCTTGATGTCATTGTCTACTAGTCTATACAATGCATTGCCATCAACCACTTGAAAATAAGAGAGTTCATAAAATTTTCCTTCTTGTAGAAGAGGCTTGAACTTTTTAGCAATATTATTTCGAATGATTGTAGTATTGAATTATTCTGCAAGTAAAGTGCATTAGTTTTATATAGATAGAGTTGATGGTATATATAATGATCAAACAATATTAAAAGCTATAGAAGAAAAACAAACCTGCTTATCGATTAAAATCATATCTAAACTAATAATATCATTATTTTTTTGAGTTGATTGCATTCCACATCCTTGTTATTCTGATCTTGACTTTCCAATTTTCTGTGTTTGTCTATACAAAGCTGATTAAGGAGAGAATATTGCATCATCTTGGATCCTTACCTGTATAGATTAATAAATTTGAAAGTTTATAAAAATTCTATCTTTCATTTATATACTTCACAGAATAAAACAAAACAAAGCAATATAACAAAGACACCAAAAAGTAATTAGCTTGTTAAAGATAGAAAATAGTAATTAGCTTGTATTCAATTATGTTATAGACATGAAATTTAACAAAATAATAAGCATATACGAAGTGCCTAAATCAATTTGGAGGTGATAAACAGAAAAAAAATATATATATATATATATATATAAAATTATGTTACCTTTATTAGTTGGTTTCTTGAGTCAAAGATTGGTAAAAACTTCTTTATACACAATATTTTTTGTTTCGGATTTTTTTTCAGTCTCATCGTTAATGATGAGGAATTTTAGGCCATTTCTACTTGTAACTCTAGACACTGCAACGTACAATTACCCATGACTAAAAACAGGTTTTGGCAAATACACTCCAACATGTTTCAATGATTGTCCTTGGCTTTTATTTATAGTCATTGTAAAGCACATTGAAATTGGAAATTGTTGTCTCTTTAAAAAAAATGGCCATTTTGAATCACTTGGAGATAATGTTATTCTTGGAATGAACACACGTTTGCCTATATTAGTGCTAGTTATGATTTTTGCTTCTATCACCCATGTAGCCAATCTTGTTATAATGAGTCTTGTTCCATTACAAAGACCTTCATTCTAATTCAAGTTTCTAAGCAACATTACAGGCAAACCTATTTTTTATGTCAATTTATGGTTTGGCAATCCTGGAAATCTCAACGTGTTCAAAAATTCAACAGTATATAGGAGATCTTGGTCAGGAACATTTGAAGAAGCCTTGCATATAGAATCTGAACTTAGATATTCATGAACTTCTCCATTTAAGGATGACACAATATAGTCATTTAGTTCTTCTACAACTTCATTTGTAGGGGCAAGAATTGCCCTATCCTGTAGGTAACTTGGATCTGTGTATTTATTTTCCAAACCTGGATATGTGTTGTCAATAATATTTTGCATTGGATTCTCTGAAGGTTGGATAATCAAATCACTTGGAATTGAAATGTTGTAATCCCCATCTCCTTCTCCTAATTCACCATTACCTATTTTAAGAATCCACTCACTAAAGTCCTTTATAGATGATGTTTCTATTCCACTCATACTGTTCTGTAGAAGTATCATATTTGTTTGGAGTTTAAAGACATTACAATCATTCCATAGATATGACTTGCTAATTGAGGATTGGACTATATCTTCTCGTCTTCCCTTTCTCACAATTGGAAGTATTTGTTGAAAATCACCCCCTAGAACTACAACTTTACCACCAAAAGGTTTTTCAGCATTTTGAGGATCTTTAATTTGTAGTATATCTCGTAACGTGCGGTCAACAGCTTCAAAACAATTCCTATGTGCCATCGGTGCTTCATCCCAAAGTATAATGCTTGTTTTTGAGAGAAGTTCTGCTGCTTGTGTTCTTTGCTTTATGTCACAGGTAGAGTCATCATTTACATTAATTGGGATATGAAATCTCGAGTGAGCAGTCCTTCCACCAGGAAGCAACAAAGCAGCAATTCCTAAAGACGCAATAGCAAGAGCAATTTTGCCTTTTGATCTTATACCATACATGATGGTTCTATAAAGATACGTTTTACCCGTTCCACCATGTCCATAGACAAAAAACATTCCCCCTCTTTCAGTAGCAACAGCTTCCATTATAGAATTGTAGATTATTCTCTGTTCATTGTTTAGGCCAGAAATTAGGGTCTCATGTTCTCTTTTCAAACTTGATACATCATACGACATTTCTTCTTGAATAAGTCTATTCCCATTCTGAATAAGATCCATATTTGGTTGGGGCATTTGTGGATAATGTCTAAGTGATCTTCCATATTGTTGGAGGATTTGTTCAATTTCATACAATCCATAATTTCTCAATTGGTCATTTTGATAAAATTAGTTCTTGGAATTGGAGGATACGCCTTTGCCTATTTAGTATATCTTCTATAATCAGTTTCGAGTTGGATTCCCAAAGACTTAATGGATCAACTACTTCACAGAACAATAGCATTGTAACAAATAGTTGACGCAATTGTTGCCCACTGGCCCAACTTGAAGCTTCAATTAGGGAATCATGCCATTCTTTGTCATCATTAAGAAGTCCAAGTGCATGATAGGCTTCCTTATAAGTTGGATAAGTAACATCGTTTATAGTCCTTAATTCTTTAAAGTTTCTTGGACCTTTGACAATGTTAAGCAACATTCTCAAATAAAACCTTTCACCACTTGAAGGATGTGCGTAATACACTCTTCCAATACAATATTTAGATTTCCTTCTTTGCCATTGCTTAACATTACTATGCCATACCCATTTTGTAGGAAATTCAGCATAAGTCAACTCTCGAGCATCTTCAAAAGCCTCATTTGTTTTCATCCATTCTGTAAACTTTGTTTCTTCAATACCAGGTATATTTAAAACATTATCCAAGCTTGTATCTTCCGGATAAATGATGGGATGTTCGTCTTCCAAATGAAAATTTAATCTTTCAACAGGTGGATATCGAAACTTAATTGGAAATTCAAATATTCTCCAACATGATTCAGAAGCTGAAATATATCTACAATCCAAGTATGCTTTTGTCTCATCAACAACAATGTCGGTCTCTTGTCCATCACTCCCAATATTTGGCAAATTCTCTTCTACAACAACTGTTGCTCTATCTGATCCCTTGTTTTAAACAAATATTTGATCGATCGAGATCTATTACACCATTCTACATTCAAATGGGATTGGTACTTCACCAAAAGATCTACATTATAAGGTACAACATATCGGTTATCCAAAAGAATTCTGTTCTTCTCTATTGTTTTTCTATCATTTCTCCTTCTATATACTGGAAAGCCTTCTTCATCAATTGTTGTTTCTTCATAAAATCTTTTCGGAAAATTTTTTGTACATTTACCATTCATCATGCATGGTGATTTCAGATTTGCAGATCCACATGGCCCATGCATCATAAATTGTTTTACAACTTCATTAGCAACAGGATCCTCATCTGGATTTGGTATCTCAGCCATAATGATACTATCAATGTCTGTTGGACTTGGACACTTATCATTTGGATCCAAGAATAGAAGAATATGTGCATGTGGGAGTCCTCTTTTTTGGAATTCAATTGTATACACAATAGCAATAACTCTTCCAAAATGAGATTTATGCCTCAAATCATGTAATAGTTCATCTAATTTTATCTTAAAAACCCTTGCTACAATATCTGGCCGATCCTCATATTTCAGGCCTTCTATAAATTCTAAGGAATGATTGATTTCTGGCCATTTTGGATTTCAAGTAAATGTAAGAAATAAATCTGGGTAACCTGCCCTTCTACATATCGCCATTGCATCTTGATAATTTTGAACCATGTACCTTGGACTTCCAGTAAATGAGGATGGTAGGACTATTCGTTTGCCTACAGTAATGGGATCTGTATCTCCACGAAGAACGGCATCTTTCAAACCATAGTACAGCTCTGACCTCAATTTTTTTTGATTGAATCTAACCCATTGTAGTCTTTCTTCTTCAATAGAAGTGTATGCATCCATTATAAATTGTTGAAAAAGCCTCCTACCAAGCAACAATGTCTTGCCCTCATGAAAGTGTTGTTGAAGCCTATAAGCATAGTATTCTCTCATTGTTATTGATTCCCTTTTTCTAGAATTGCTCCCATTCAAATTCCTATAAGGTATACCAAGCATATACCCATCCTCACCATACGGAAAAAGTAATGGATATTGCAATGCCATAAAGTTTGGATGAGTTCCATTTATACGTTGCAATCCTAAACTTCGATTCTCAACAATAATATCTCTATCAGAACTTTCAATATTAAAATCTCCAATAATAAGAGCAACTATCTCAAACGTTACAAGTAAGTCATATTGCCTTTCACCAGAATTGCGACTTCGTATTAAATGAATTCTGACATTATGTATATCTGATTCATCAAATTTGTCCCTGACCATTCTAAAACATTTAACCAATTGGTTGCACTGGTCTAACATTTCCATCTACCCAGTAACAATATCTGGATCCACATAATTTCTATCATCTTCATGTATAACTACATCAATTCTATTTTTAACTTCATTATCAGTTTCATAAATATAAAGCTGTGCATACTTAGGTTTTTGGCCATGGACAGGAAGAAGTGATCCAATTCTATGATGAGTTTGACCATTTACATGAAACACATATGGACCAGAACCATTATTCACTGATCTATCAACATTACCCCCCAAAGAAGTGAAAGCAAAGAGAGAGTTGTAGATTCTTATCCCTAGTTGAAAGTTTATTGATCTCTGATCACTATTAATATTGAGTAAGTTTCCAAGAAAGGGTGGAGGTTCTTTCAATAGAGGGAGTTCAACTTTTCCTTCAGAACAGCACAAACTAAACTTCGGTTTTGTAGGTGTTTTTGACTTTACAGTTCTCTCTTCATACCAAAGTTGAGCTCCACAATGTTCACATACTATTGTTGGAGGTCCTAAATCCAATGGTTCTGTAAATTTTCCTATGACAACAAAAACAAAAATTCACTTTTTATTCCTAATTTGAGAACTTTTTTGGGAGAACTAAAAAATGTAACACTTACGTTGTTTTCTGCTTTCATCATTAATGCTATATTGTCTACGTCGAATACTCCTTTCAAATGGCCCGTCATCTCTTGTTCTTGTTTGGCCTAGGTTACATACTAATTATTAGGTTACATACTAATTATGAGTTTTTTAAAGAAAAATATTTTTTTAATATGTCAATATCGTACCCCTTCTATTTCTCTTTTCAGATAAAATTAATCTTCGTCTCAATCTTGCATAGAAAGTAGACTCCATGCTTGGGGAATAAACTAAAAGCAAAGCATTCACAAAATTTTTATTCATAAATATAACTATATAGCAAAAACATATATTACAAATTAACAGTTAGATGTTATAGAAAGGGGAAAAATTGAAGAAAAATATAGCATTCACATACTAACTTCAGAATTAAAAAAACATAAAGGTATGATTATTTGATAAAATACAAATTGTATTACAATTTGTATAAAATAAGATCATATTTCAATTTCAAATTCTCTCTACAAACATATTACCAGTAAATATGCAATAAACAGTACAGAATAAAGGAAAGACTGGTAAATACCTGACTTTCCTCGTCTTGTAGTTGTATTACCAAATAAGCCAGATGTCAAAATGCTAAATCCCTACCTGCAAAACCAATAGAAGACAATGATAAAAGCAGATTTAAAACAGCAACCATATGAACACTATTTAGGAATTCTATCAAACTCTTGTAAGAAGCCAATAACAAAAACATATGTACAGCCAACAAACATCATTATTATGTACACATATATACAGCCAACCAAAAAACAAAACTCTTCACACACACGATGATACTGTTTGATTTTTTTTATTAAAAAAAATAAGGATTGGTATTTGGTACTACTTGGTTTTTTTTTTTTTTTTTTGAGAGTTGCACAAAAAAAGATCAATTGCTATACCGGTGTATTTTTATGCTTAAAAGAATAACAAAGGACAAAGTCTAAGAGGTTAAAAATAGACAATAAAGAAACTTTGACTTGAGACTATTATAGATTTAAAAGTAAAATGAAAATAGAACATTGGATCATGAATGTCTGGTTCTTCTTCATCACAAACGCAAAACGAAAAGAGGAAAAAAAAAAAACAAACAAACAAAAACAAAAAAACTCTCACCACACACATACACAAATTAATACAATAAGCAGTATTCTACCACCCCATTACACTGTAGACATATATAGCAACTTCTTCATCACAAACGCAAAATGAAAAGAAGAAAAAAATCCATTGCACCATATTGAAAGACCATAATTAATAGCAACCATATATACAGCATATTAAAACTCATTAATAGAAGACAAATAGTACAGTATAAAAAAAAAAAAAAAAAAAAAAAAAAAAAAAAAAAAAAAACTAATTTAAAACAACAACCATATACCAATCCTTATGGTGCACAACTAATCTTTCTTTTTTCTTTTTTTTATAATCATTAAAGAAGTATTCTTCAAACCATAGAAGTATATAAAACATTGAAACCATCAATTGAAATTTTGAAACTAAAGCCAAAAAAAAAAAAACAAACAAACAAACGATGCTTTCAATAAAAAATTCCAATAATAAGATGAAAAAACTACTTGATGAGAAGAAAAAATCCATTGCACCATATTGAAAGACCATAATTAACAGCAGCCATAGATACATCATATTAAAACTCATTAATAGAAGACAAATAGTACAGTGCAAAAAAAAAAAAAAAAAAAAAACTGATTTAAAACAGCAACCATATACCAATCCTTATGGTGCACCACTAATCTTTCTTTTTTCTTTTTTTTTATAATCATTAAAGAAGTATTCTTCAAACCATAGAAGTATATAAAACATTGAAACCATCAATTGAAATTTTGGAACTAAAGCAACAAAAAAAAAAAAAAAAAAAAAAAAAAAAAAAAACAAACAAATGATGCTTTCAATAAAAAATTCCAATAATAAGATGAAAAACTACTTGATGAGGAACATTGTTGCCACCACCATCATCAGATTATGCAATCCTCTCCAACTATCTTCTGGGTTTGTGCATTTATATTACAAATCCTCTAACTTCCTTTTACGTTCTAATGAATGATTGATGTTCGCCTAATCATGTGATGGGTAAGCTTCGATGTTCGCCTAATCATACCCAACATTTAAAATGGAAATTTGACTTTATGTTTCTACCGTATTAAAATCTACTTACAAACCACTCTAAGACAATTCCTTTCAAATCAAGGATTTCATGAACAATTTGCAATTATGATTGAAGATAAAATGACTAAACAACATCACATATGGTTTGTGATGAGTTTGATTTGCCAAATTGTGGTTTGAAAGGTTACACTTTACCCACCTTAAAAATTTTGCAGCCCAAATTGTTTAAATAAAAGAATGCCATTAAACAAAATAGCAACTTTATTATAATCTGAATACAATATATTTATGTATCAAATGCAAATAAAAATAAACCTCATGTGGTTAAAGTGCAATATGTTAATCCTTAGGTTTCAAACTCAACATAATTCATAGGTAGATGAAGTTACACTACTTTCAAAGAACTATTTTGCTAAGTGCTAACTTGGTTGTGTGTTATTTAAACTTTATCTAGAAGAAATCTTAATGAGATATGGGCCACTTGCCCTATTTAGTCTTCAACAAATTTAGTAAGTAAAAGATCTTCCAAGATTAGATGCCAAGGAAATTTCTGTATGCAATTGGATGCAAATTTGGCAGTAACTATAACATTTGAAGGCAATGAACAATAAAACTACAACAAAAAGCAAGCCTTACTCCCAAAATTTTGAGTTCAGCTATGAATCCTCAATGAACATAAATTTTGAATAAGAATAAGAATACCATAACACTTATACATACCAAAACAGAAAAGTTTGGAAAAACTTGGGTCAATCAGACAGATTATGCATGTGTACATACACATATGTTATAAAAGAACTTGATTTTTCTTTTCAACCTGTACAGATTCAGGCACAAAATTGAGCATTTGGATCAAGCATTTGGAAAAAAAATTCAGAAATAAACACAGAGGGAGTATGTCACTATATTCTTAGTCTTCCATTTAAAATTACAAATTTCATAAAGCCTAGTTTGAGTTAAACTCAAGGTCTAAGCTACGGATTCAATCAAAACTGTCATGTTAGAGAAAGGGTACTGAACCTACAGAAATTGAAACTGAAATTTAGCTCCACAAATAGAACCAAATTTGGTTACCAAATAGAGAAGTAGATGTGCAGGACCAAAGTAACTAAAACACAGAAGTAGGTGACCTCCCCATTGATCACAACCCAATGACTAATTCCAGGTCCACAATCTACACATTTGATTCCCATGATCAAATATAGGCTTTCCCAAAAATGAAAACCCAGATAGTAATTTAAACTTTCTCACACTCATAAATCGATAAAAAAAAACACTATGATATTAAAACTCCAAGCATAAAAGCAAATTTAAACACAATGTAAAGAAAAAAAAAAGAAAAAAAAAAAAGAAAAAGGACATATAATTCAGTATGAACAATGTAATGAATAACTAACCTCAATGTACTCCACACCAATTTCGCTAAGATTATCAGGAAGCAAGCTGATAACTCCACCTCGCTCAATTTCCATTAAACAAATTCAAACCAATAGCTCAGTTTCCACACACAAAAACATATAACTAAAATTCAAAAAACACAAAAACAATTCAAATTGA
This sequence comes from Quercus robur, assembly GCF_932294415.1. Taxonomy (NCBI): domain Eukaryota; kingdom Viridiplantae; phylum Streptophyta; class Magnoliopsida; order Fagales; family Fagaceae; genus Quercus; species Quercus robur. The sequence goes on along the minus strand of NC_065537.1, from coordinate 32,252,571 downwards.
CCAATAGCTCAGTTTCCATGCAAAAACATATAACTAAAATTCAAAAAAAAAGTTAAGAAATCCACACTAAAATAGTAGCTCAGTTTCCACAAAAACAAACAATTCAAATTGACCAATAGCTCAGTTTCCATACAAAAACATAAACATATAACTAAAATTAAAAAAAAAAAAAGTTAAGAAATCCACACTGAAATAGTAGCTCAGTTTCCACAAAAAAACAATTCGAATTGACCAATAACTCAGTTTCCATACAGAAACATAAACATATAACTAAAATTAAAAAAAAAAAAAAGTTAAGAAATCCACACTAAAATAGTAGCTCAGTTTCCACAAACCATACCTTTAACTCTGATTCGAATGGAGGAAAAGAATGAAGAGAAAGGCAAAAGCAATAAACCTAGAAATTGAATAGCCGTGAAAAAAAAAAAGCATCGTGAAAGGTTTATATATATAGTTATAGAGTCCTAATCTATATAGAGTTCGGATTCAGAAAAAAAAAAAATATATATATATATATATTATAGGTTTATAAGATAATACCTTTGGGTCGGTCTCGATGGGCTAGGTCGGTTGCATTGCAGTCTCGATGGGCTGGGTCGGTTCCATTGTTGACCGAGAAACTGAGCGAAGTGGATATGGGTATGGTGGGATCTGTGGCCATGGGCTTGCCGTGGAAAGGAAGAGGCAAAGGATCGGTCTATTGGGTCGGATCGGTATCGGGCTGTTGGGTCTTGCCGTGGAAAGGGAGAGGCAGAGGATCATTTGTGGCAAATCGGTGGATCGATGCTCTGAAGAAGGTGTCGTTGGGTCTTGCCGTGGAAAGGAAGAGGCAAAGGATCGGTCTGTTGGGTCTTGCCGTGGAAAGGAAATGGCAGAGAATCGGCCTGTTGGGTGTTGCTGTGGAAAGGAAGAGGCAGAGAATCGGGCTGTTGGGTCTTGCCGTGGAAAGGGAGAGGCAGAGGATCGTTTGTCGCAAATCGGTGGATAAGTGCTCTGAAGAAGGTGTCGTTGGGTCTTGCCGTGAAAAGGAAGAGGCAGAGGATCGGTCTGTTGGGTCTTTCCATGGAAAGGAAAAGGCAAAGAATAGGCGAGAGGAGTTGGGAGGAAGGTAATGGCAGAGTACTCGTGAAAGGGAAAGCGTCAAAAGAGAAGGCAGTCGGGTTGGTTTTGGTTTTTTTTTTTTTTTTTTTATTATTATTATTTTTTTTTAATGTGTGCTGACTTGGAAAATTGTGGGAGTTTCAAAAGTTTCGGTTTTATATATACTAGTTATATAGGCCCATGCGTTGCACGGTTTTATGAAAAAGCTTATAAATAAATGTATAAATAATTATATATTTTAATAGATTCAATAAAGATAAAAGAAAAAAATTATCAAGTGTAAATAATTATCTCACTAAAATAAAGGGTAAGATTTCTTCCTAAAACTAAATTAAATTAATAATTCCAAATTAAATTTTAAATTGATAATTATTTTAAAAAAATGTACTAAATAGTTGATAAATCTAAAATTACTATAATCTTGATAATGTTATAAATTAAAATTAAAATTGATAACTCAAGAATACACATGTAGAACATCTTGATAATTTGATGTAACATAAAAATCAAATAAGAAAATTGTTAAAATTAATCTATTAATTCTAACCATATTTAATCATTAATTGTAAGACTCTAACCCTAAGCATATAAATTAGATCAAAGCTAAGAAATTTAGTTTAAACAAAAGGCAACCAATACACAAAACCTAATCAATTTAATAAAAACAAAATACAAAAACAAAGAAGGAGCCTTTAGAAACTTGACAATGTTTTCAAATGCTTTGAATTCATTAATTAAAATCACATGAAGACAAAAAACCAATAATAACACTAAAGAAAATTAAAAAAAATGAAAATAATAATAATAAAAGAAGAAAGAATGTATACTTACATTATCATGGGATTTAAGCATTCACATATTGAAATAAGCTTCACTCAAAAAAGGATATATAGGGTTATATATATTGGTAGAGTTCCATTTGAAATATAATTCATTTAAATCTTATTGAAATTAAAGATATCTAATCAATGTGTTTGTTTTTATCCCATAAAAATTAGAATTAAAAAAAGGTCATATGAATAGAATGAAAAAGAAAAAGAAAAAAATAGTTGATTGAGAGAAAAAGAACGTGGTTGATAGCTATAAGGGATTTTGATATATATATATATATATATACACGTAGAAATTATCAAATTAATGGAAATATATGCTATTTTTTGGAATAAATAGAGATTATCAAATTATTGGAGATATATACTGTTTCTTGGGATAGATTTATATTAATCACCTTTTGAAGAATTTGGATTGTGCTTATCCCTTAATAATCAAGTTTTGTAGCTTGATATTCTGATAAAATAATATTAATTTAATAATATTAAAATTTTGAAAATTTAGATGATAAATATTATCTAAATTAAATTTTTGTATGTTAAATATTATCCCCTAATTTAAGAAATATATCCTAACAAATAAAAAAATAATGTTAATTAGATGATAAATATTATTTAAATTAAATTTTTGTATGTTAAATATTATCCCTTAATTTAAGAAATATATCCTAACAAATAAAAAAATAATGGTAATCTAATTTTATTTAATGATAAGAATAAATTAGAGTCCTGGTAGTATACTATTCATTTTTAGTTCTTTAAAAATCTAAAAATTTAATAAAATTTCCGCAATTTGGTGAAACCACGTGGCTCAACCACAACGTCTAAGCCTAACTTTTATTTAAGTTTGATGAAAGACAACCTGCAAAAATGAAAAATGACAAATTTAACAAAAGGAAAAATGTTATCCCTTAATTTGAGAAATATATCCTAACAAATAAAAAAATAATGTTAATCTAATTTTACGTAATGATAAGAATGAATTAGAGTCCTATTAGTATACTATTTCTTTTTAGTTTTTTAAAAATCTAAAAATTTAATAAAATTTCTGTAATTTAATGAAGCCACATGATGCAACTACGGTGTCTAAACCCAACTTTTATTATATATAATATGATGATATAATATATATATATATATATATATATATATATATATATATATATATATATACTACTATTTAAGGGGTTTCCCCTGTTTGGATTCCACATTTTTCATACCTAAGATACCCTCATCATACCCACTTACAAGTTTTCAACTACCGGGGATAGATGTGTAAATTAAAACTCCTACATTTTAAAACCACAAACTCACGTACGCTTTGCAGTTTCTATCTCACTTTCTCTCTCTCATTTTTCTTCAGATTGAAGACATTTAGTTTAGCTCTACATCCTCCTTTCTTTTTCTTCAGATTAAAGACATTTACTGTCAGAGGCTTCAACAAATTTTCAAGTTCTATTTTTTGCAAGTTTCTCTTTATTTTCTTTTCTTTTGTTTATGATTGACTTTCTTTAAGTTCTACTTTTTTTTTTTTTTTTTCCTTATATGTATCACGTTAACTCTTTTTTTTTTTTCTTCTTTTTTTTAAATGTAATTTTGAAATAAATGGTTCCTTCATATACTCTACCATTGTACTTCTTAATGAATTGTCATTTCATGTTGTAGGTATTGTGATCCAAAGACAGGGCTGCCTTATGCTACAAAAGAAGCATTCAAAATCATTCGTAAACAATTAAACAGTATGGCTTCCCTTACCTCCTTTAATAGCCTTTGTTTACATTTTATTTAAAAAATTTGAATTGAAATAAAAATAGTTTCATATAGATGATCAATTACTATTTCCTTCTCCCTCCTCACTTCACTTTTTTTTTTTTTTTTTCCTTCTTCATATATATATATATAAAAAAAAATATATATATATATATATATATATATATTTTTACCATCATTGTATATGTTTTTGGCGTTAAATTTTTTTATTTAGGTATGTAGCAACCTTAAGTTCTACATTTTTTTTTTTTTTAATGTATCACGTTAACTATCCTTTTTTTTCTTTTTCTTTTTTAAATGTAATTTTGAAATGTTGGTGGTGACTGAATGTATATGTTTTTGGCGTTAAATTTTTTTATTTAGGTATGTAGCAAACTTGAGTTCTACTTTTATATATATATATATATATATATATATATATATGTATCACGTTAACTCTCTCTTTTTTTTCTTTTTCTTTTTTAAATTTAATTTTGAAATGTTGGTGGTGACTAAAAACAAAAAAAAGCCACGTTGTATAAAAAAAAAAAAAAAAAAAAAAAACTCTGGCCGACCCTTTTTATTTTCAAATTCAAAAAAAAAAAAAAAAAAAAAAAAAAAAAAAACCTTAACACGTTTGAATTCCACTCCCACATTTTACTCCTAAAAAATTGTTTGAATTCCACTCTCCCATGTTTTACTCCTAAGAAACTGCTTTACTATCAAATTTAAAAATTTTAACTTCTCTTTAACTTCTTTTGCTTATCCAGTTTTTATTTTATTTTATTTAAGTTTCATGTTATATCCTCCTTCCTTTTCATCTTCTTCTTCTTCTGGATATATATATATATATATATATATATATATATAAAAACCGAATGGAATATTACTGCACTGGAATAACAAAAGACTTCATTACTTGACTTCCAAGATTATCCGGATAAGTATATAAGAAAATATTCTTATTTTACTTATCATGTTATTTAGTTTTCTATTTCTTGCATTCAATTGATGCTTTAAAATATTGTATCTGTATTTGCTCTCAACGTGTCTTCTCTTGAGTTCCATTCATTGTTATCCAATTTTTAATGCCTCGGGTTGCAACCATTGTCATACAGAATATATGGTGAGTAGGGTTTCTTTTTAATTTATGTTGTAATAAATTTATTTTAGAATTTTTTTGAACAAAAATTTAAATGGATTTAATCTCAATTGCAAGCTAGGCAAGACCACGTGTGGTGCTGTTAGCAAACTGTGGAACCCAATATGCAGAGCATTCCTCAAAATCCCATTAATTCTTTGATTTCATAAGAAAATCAATGGAACTCAATGGATGGTTGTGCCACTTGATCATTCCTTTGCTTGCACAATTTATTTGGTTTTATTTCGGATTGAACATTTGCATCTTTGGCCTCTATTCTACAACACCATTTTGTGCTTTGTGTGGAGCCCAGGTCTTACCATTTTTTTTTTCTTGCAGATGTTATGTACATGTGCAAAGAACATGAGGATATTAGCAAGATGGGAGAACAATTGACTGCCTTGGCTTTTGATTTAAGAGAGATGTATTTTTTTTAAAGTAAATATTATGTATTGTAAGTAGCTGACTTTTGATCAGTATATTGTTTACGCAAATTGTGTATAAGCGTATAAAACTCTTATTTTTTATGAGTATGAAAGAAGCTATAAGGAGTTTTACCAACAATTTATAGGAGGGGCTGATTTGTATCTAAGGTTCAAACCCGCAACCAAGACTTGCCATCATACCAATACTACCTCTTTTCTTATTTATTCATTACATATAACCTTACAAAATTTATTAGCAAAAAACTAGCCTCTGAGCACGCGCTCACGCGCGTGCTCAGAGGCTCTTCTATTTTTTGGGTTAGGGTTAATTTAGAGCATTTATTATAATTTGGGATTACTACATTTTCCAATTACAAAAAAAACCTAAGGGTGTGATGAGTGTCATGTGTGGAAAAATCATTTTCCAATCACAATAATTTTTCATCGCAAAAAAATCTAGGGGTGTGATTGGAAAATGATTTCTCCACACATGACACTCATCACACCCCTAGGTTTTTTTTGTGATTGAAAAATGTAGTAATCCCAAATTATAATAAATGCTCTAAATTAATTCTTACCCAAAAAATAGAAGAGCCTCTGAACACGCGCGTGAGCGCGTGCTTAGAGGCTAGTATATATATATTAGGTTTTGATATTTTGTTTGGATTGGTTGCGATTTTGTTTTACAAGTTTAACACCGTTTGACAGTGCTGCATCACCGTTTATAAGCCTCCCTATAAATTAAAAAAAAATTAGCCGTTTAAAATACTACGCACACAGAGAGAGAGAGAGAGAGGCGATGAGGCCTGGGACACGGAGAAAGAAACAGAGAAAAAGGAGGAAGGAAGATGAAGCGGCCTTCAGCATAAGCACGAAAAAAGCCTTTCCCAGGAACTCTCGATATCAGACCATTCTTTCTCGGTAATTTCCAACTAATATCTTACCCTATTGTCTTCAATTATGTATGCTGTCAATTTAGGGATTTCGTTGAAATCAGGGAAACAACCTAGAAGATCAAATACTAATTGAATTGTTATTAGGAATTTTCAGTTGCTAGGTTTTGTTCCTTTGCTTTCATGAATTTCAGTTTCATATGTTGTTTTGTTTTGAATTTTTTTATTTTTTGGCTTGCTAACTGGGTCATTAGAGAAGAGGAAGGGTTATTAGATAAACTATACTGTTTCACAACTTTAAAACACCGTTTAATATTTTTCATTATTAAAAAAAAAAAGACCAACCCTTGAAATTCAGAGGTAGAGAGGAACAGAGACAGAGTTCGTAAGAGGGAGAACCGTCAGACTCCTGTGACCCCACGGTAATTTTTTTTTTTTTTTTCATTGTTAAAATATATGGATTTGGCTATATACTTATATTTGGTTGGATTGATATCAATTTAGATGTTTGGGTTAAATTTGATTTCATTCTCATCTTCACACATGTTCACCAAAAATTTACTTTTAACTTTTAAAAACCCACACCGGTTCAGTATGTAACCGCTCTATCTGCCTTCTTATATATATTGTTTCTTCTCTTCAATTTTTCCCTTTTTCTGTTATGCTCTTTTTCCTCTGCGAAAAGAAATCCTGCGACGCTTGAAGAGAAAGAACAGAAGCCTGCCGCCACCAGTCAGCCAGCGAAACCACTACCGGTAAAACGGTAAAACTGATTTCTTTCGTTTTCCCTTTCAGTTGTAGTGCTTTGGATTTTATTTCTTAATCTTCTTCTCCTTCTGAGTGAAAATTTGTTTGTTAAAAAAAAAAACTCTGCCATTTTTTTTCTACCGTTTGGAGGAGAATGAAAAAATAAAGGTCTCACGTAGGGGAAGATAGAGAGAGGCTGGAACCACTACTGGTGAGTTTTTATCTTTGCATTTAAGTTTGTTTGTTAAATATGATTAGGTTTAGATATTTTGTTTGGATTGGTTTTGATTTGGATCAGGCTTTGGTATTTTTTTGGGTCTTTTTTATCTCCACATTTAAGTTTGTTTAATAAATATGATTACGTTTCAAAATCAATTTCTCTATGCTTGAAATTTGCTTATTTATTAATTGTTCCGTTTGGTATTAGAATACCCAACTTGATGGCTGGTTATGGCAAAGTCAATAAGAGTTTGCAACCCAGGTAATTTAATTCATTTAATATAGTCTAATTTTGGTCTTACCTTCAATCTGCTGCAATTTAATTGTTGGGTCTCAAGCACTATTCTATAAGAGCACGTTATGAGCAATATAAGAGCAACTTAAGCCAAATATAAGAGCACATTGTGATTACCGTAATATATTAGTTCTTAATATTTATATTTTTCATATTTATAATGATCTTATGTGTAAATTTTTGACAATTTGTAAACAACTTTTTTATTGGATCAGATTTAGCCCTCAAATAGGTGAAATTAGACAAATATTTAAGCCTGAACATGTTAACACTTAAACTTAAATCTGGAATTTTGCTGATTGTACAAGTATGTGTTTTAACTTTTAATGTGTTTGAAAAAAAAATATTGATTTGAGATTGATGTATTCTCTTAGAGACAGCCTTTAAATTTGCCATTATTGGGGAAGTTTGCAGATTGTACATTTGTGTTTTAATGTGTTTTAGAAAAATGAATTGATGCATTCTCTTAGGCTTAGAAATGACAAGGTTTCACGGTAGTAGTAGTGGTGCGCTATGATGTTAACATAGTCATAAGAGATATCAATGGATTAAACTACATGATAACCAACTGTCTATTTGAGTTTATCTAATGGCCATAATTCCACACTATAACCATTTCATTTTTCATTCATGGTATTTGAATTCCGAGTTTTAAGACATCACATGCATCATCTGAGCCTATATTATTTCTCATTTGTAGTGTTCACTTTGATGCAGTTTCCAAAATTACTTGATCAAATGTACTCTCTGCATTTTTTAAAACATAAAAACATGTTTGATGTGTCTTTCACAAATTGGATTGTCCCATCTCCTATAAGGGAAAAATTATGGATAATGCCAAAATTGCTTTGGAACAAACTATGACTTTTGTTTTGTTTTCTGTTTTTTTTTTTATTTTATTTTATTTTATTTATTATTTATTTATTTATTTATTTTATTTATTTACTGTTGCTACACACACGTCTATATATGATTTGTTTTAATCTAGATAATGTTTCAATGATGTTGTAATGTCAGAGAATGAGGGTGGTCATATTTGATAAATAAAGAAAACATTGTAAATGCTTCATTTGAATTTGATTTTTTGTTTTCCTTTTAAACTAATTATTTTTGTTAATATTTTAGTTGATTTTGTGTTTACATAATTTTATTTTCATGGCTGATTGGCTAATGAAATTAAGGGTATATGTTGAGGGATAGGAAAATGTTTTGTGATATTTGTTTAAAGTCCATAAAGATTTTGTTTTTAAGATTGATTTATAATTAGTTATAGTAATAATTCACCAAACAAATAGATTTGCTACAACTCTGGAAAATTAATTAATGAAATAGAATAAAAAATTATATAAGATTTCTTATTATTTACCTTAAAAATATAGATGTTGGATAAATATTGCTTTTTGAAGTGAAAGGGTGAATGTTCTAAAGCCTGTGTGCTGTGAATGATGCGTGTATGGTGAGAAGTGAAGAAAAAACATGAAAATTCATGGGTTTGGTGTTTGGTAATAACCTGTTCTGGGGATTCTCAAAATTGGATGAATGTCTTAATTAAGTGGGCTAAATGGTTGTGTTAGGCCGAATTTTGCATATGTTTTTCTATTTAGTATTCCTAATTATGAATATTAGGACTCTAGGAGAAGTTTTAAATGCATCATAATTTGGGACGGAGAGGTGAGATGATTCATAGGTGATAAGGTAGTTGAGAAGATTTTGGATTCAGAAATCTACCTTTTTTTTTAATGTAATTTCATGTTGTTTAGTTTTAGTTCAAGGTTTTATTATATATAGCTGAATATATATTTGGTAGTCAAACAAATTCATTGAGAAATTGAATTAATTATTGATTTCAATTGTTTTCAAGTCGAATAGTGCAAAACATTGAGCTACAGCCTACAGTGCACTGGCAACCACCACAAGAGGATGGAAAAAGCTCCATTTTTTGTCCAACAATAACCTATCCTAGATGTAATTGTTTAATTTTATTTGCAATACAATATATGTTTTCCCTTTTAGGGGGAAAAAAAAGAAGCAAAGATAAAAACCATCAAATATCCCATTTTTTATCTTCTATTACCATGTTGATTTGACGATGACCATGAGGATGGTGTGAAATTGATTTTAGTAGGAAAAAAAAATCCCGTGCATTGCACGGCCTATAGGCTAGCTATATATAATAGCAATAGCAGAAACTGAGAGAAAGTTGATTCATACAATTAAGGAGGTGTTGCCATGTAGGAAAAGTGGCTATCTAAAATTCAGCCACATTTAAGTTAAAAAGCGATAAATTACATTGTTTGGTAACGCTACAAACACCGTTTAAATGTGATAAATTATAATGATTCATTACGTTAAAACACTATTTGGAGCAGTATAAAAAGGAAACTATCCGCTTAAGAAAAAAAAAAAAAAATTACTACACGGAGAAAGGAGAAAGAGAGATCAAGTGAAAAGAGAGATAGAGAAATGGAGAGGCAGAGAAATAGAGGCAGAGATAGAGAGAAGGGTGCCACCCAGATCTTCTGCCATCATCGTAAGGGCGCCTTCCGTTTCTCCTATTCTGATACTTTCTTTTCACTTCCTTTTCAATTTTCTTAACACCGATGCTTGCGATCCAGAAGGAAAAAATAAACCTTGCGATACAGAGATGAGAAGGAGACAGACATTGAGAGAACTACCACCGGTAAGTTTTTCTCTTTTTCATTCTTTCTTAGATCTAGGTATGGGTATGAAATATGAATTAGTTTTGAGAAATTTGGTTGGATTGATTTTCATTTAGGTTCTTGGGTAACATTAGGTTTTGATTTGATTTTTTGAAATTTGGGGTTATATATGATTTAGGTTTGGAGAGGGCAAAAACAAAGAAATAAGAGAGAACATGATCTAAAAGGTAATCTTTAGGTTATGATATTATGCTTTCTGTCTCTACCTTATTTGTTTTCTTCTATATCTTAATTCTAAAAATTTGTTTCTTTAGGTTTTTGTTGATGCAACAATGACTCTCCATCTCCTTGAAATTGAAATTTAATAAAAATGTTGTACAATCCAAGGTTATATTACCCTGGAGAAGAAGAAGATTAGATGAGTATTTTGGTTCTTTTCACTTCAATTCTTGATTTGTTTTGGGTGATAGAGTTGCAACATTGTGTGTGTGTTGCGTTAATATCTGTGTTTGTGTATGTTTTTCAACCATAGCATCTCTGCTGGATGAAGTTAAATGAGAATTCCAGAAATTCCAATATAGTTGCTTTGTAGATAAAATAGAAAAATTTATTATTGAAATCCATGACAGTTTGGCCCTGAAATCCATAGAAAGTTTGGTGGTAAATCCCTATTTCTATCTCCTCATAATCATTTTTTCTGTTCTTGCAAGAATATGAAACTTAATCTTAAAATGAACTTTTAGACTCTAATTCTTATAGGGCTCCCAAGTTGGAACCCTTCTATATTGTTCTCTATAAAATTGAATTACAATGGCCTTTAAGATTATGTATTTGAAAGTCAGGGGAAACTGATAAGTAGGTTTGGTTTGTTTATGATTTATTTCTTGGTGGCTTTGTGCATTGAGATTAGAGTTTGTATTTTTTCTACAAATTTTTTAATTTGTCATTGAGAATGAATTGTTAGTTCAATGAATTTGGGTTTGATTTAGAGGTGGCTCGGTGTTTTTGAAAGTATATTCGTAAAAAAATTGTGGGTCTGTGAATGTGATCTTACATTGGAGACTTTTACTGATTTGGTAGTGGCAGTGGTATTGAACTTGGACTTGGTTTTTGCATACAGGTTTGCATAAGTGAATTAAACTTATCTTCTAATAAGATTAGATTTTATACTCCAATATATGTTTCTATGATTGATTACAGACCACAGTTTGATATTTTGGTTTTCTGATCCTCCTTTTCTCATCAACACATATTCTTTTATCTTACTCTCATCTCTCTTACAAATTTCACTATATATAAAAAATAAGTACCCAAAATGCACATAATATATTCCTTCTTTCATTTATTTATGTGCCCTCTATAGGGGTTGTCTTATTGTTTGATTTATTTTTTCACTTGATATATCAAAATTTTGTAGATGCAACGACCATTTTTTTGGTTACTAATATTACAATTTGACTAGATTGTAATAAAGCTTTAGTATTTTTTTTAAAGCATGTTGAGTATGTTACTTTTGAGAAAATTGGTAGGTAATAATGCATTTATTTGTTTAATGATAGGCAAATATTAATTTTGAAATATCAAAGGGTGAGGTTGAACGGATCAGAGAGCTTGATGAGAGACTTATAGACATATTAAAGCGTTTGAAGGTTTGGATAAGCTATAAAAAGTTCGAGGTTACTTTTAACTTTGTGCCTAGATAAAATAAACTACTCAAATTTCTTATATTGGTGTAATGCTTTAAGAGATTTGAGCTTTTATAGGACTTTGAACTTCTGTTAATATTCATGTATTACTTAAGGTTTTTTTTTTTTTTTTTTGGTATGGAAACTTCCATTTGGATCTAACATTTCTTTATTGTTATATTTTTTTTAATTATGTTTTAATTACTTGAATTTTTTCCTTGAATTAGAGGCATATAAGTTTGTGAATGTATAAGAAAACTTACTTTGTTCTGAATAACCAAATTTGTAGTCCAACTTGCAATAGATTTTGATTGCAAGGAGATACGTGTACACTTTTTGCAATTTCATATTCTGCCCTGCTGTTACAACTGTACTGTTTACTGTAGATTATGATCAAACTTTGTGGTTTATATGCATTTATGATACATTTACTTTTGTAGTATATAAATGTTGGGGTTGAACAGAATCTACAAAGGTCTATATTTATTCCTCACAAAAGGGACATGATAGGCGGAAAATATGAAGAGGAAACGATATTTGGTCGATTGGAAAGGAGCAAGAACAAAAAGAACAATTGAGATATGAAATGAGCATTGAGCACATAACCACACAAAAAGCAATGTAAAGGCACATTGGAATTTAAAAGAAAAAAAAGTTAGCTGATGCTGAATCAAGATCTTCAAATGCACTTGGTTGGATTGTTTTAAATTTAGATATTTGAGTTAGATTTGGTTTTAATTATGGTATTGGGTTTAAAATAAATTTTGTTTTGAGTATTTTGTATTAGATTTGGGTTAAATTAGTTTTTGGTATCTGCCTATGGTGTTTGTAAATAGATTTGTAAATGGAGATACTTGTTGGGTGTTTAGTACATGGTAAAAATGTATTTAAATATTATTAAAAAAATTTTATTTTTAATAAATATAAATAAAAAGGTTCCTGCACATAGTGCGGGTTAAAAAGCTAGTATATACTAATTGAGAGAGAGAGAGAGAGAGAGAGAGAAGCAAATGTGTGTATAGGGTTGGTCACATCACATTCTGCAAAAAATTTACTTTATAAATTTTTACTCATCACAAAATAGAAACAAATTTGTCTAACATTCTTTCTCTTGCTACCTAGATTGGAATTCATAAGTAAGATCCTAATTAAGTTGCCTTGTTTATGATGGCCAACTCATATATTTAGTGGTTGAGATCTCTATTTTTAGATAAGATAGTATTTCAATTTATGCTATCTGTTCCATAATAATTGTTCATTATCATCAGATCATGACACCTATTGGTTGGTGTATGCAGGAATCAAACCTCAGATTTCTTTCATCAAACAAGAGATTTTACCCATTGAAATTGATACCAAAATGCTAGACCTTAAACTATATATATGAAAACCATACCAAGTGCCCATGATAATTTATGTAGTTATATAATCACTTCACAAAAGAATAATATCTTTAAAGTGTCTAATTAGATTATATCAAAACTTTAACAATAATTATCTTATCATCAGATATATGCATCCTCCCGCAAACTATGAGAGGGCAGATGTATATCGGATTTATGAAATACCTTTTTTCACTCTTTAGCAAGAATATATAAAATAAAATAATATGAAGTATAAGAACATGTTTTAGTTGGACTGTTGATCATATATGTATCTTTTGGTGCTCTACTAAATGACTGATTACCAGGAAGACTTTATTTTGTGGGTGATAAAACCAAAGGTTTTTATTTTCTTTGGATGATTTCCATTACTTCAAAAGATCACTAATAGAAGAACAAAATATAATTAGAAATTGAAGTTTGAAAAATTTGCAGAGGCTGTGTTTGGTTTGCGTAAAACCATTTCCGGAAAATATTCTATTTTCCGGAAATGCTATTTTCCGGAAAGGAAAACGTTTTCATGTGTTTGGCTGTCACAAAATTCATTTTACGGAAAATTAATTTTGGTGTTTGGTTCATTTAAACCTTTTACCAGAAAATGCATCAAATCCGGCAAAACGCTCGTCCGACGAGCGTCCGACGAGCGGCGCGATCGACGATCGCGATCGTGCACCGCGCTGCTCGTCGGCGCGGTGCGATCGTCGGACGAGCGGCGCGATCGACGATCGCGCCGCTCATCGGCGCGGCGAGGCGCGATCGTCCCTCTCTCTCTGATCTCGTTTTGGTCTTCTCTCGCTCTCTCTCTCTCTCTTTTTCCGGAAGTAATTTGAAGTGAAAATGAGGGGAGAAATTCATTTCCGGGTCAAAAGTGAAATTAGTGGACAACTGGAAATCATTTTCCAAAAAATACTATTTTCCGTGACAGCCAAACACATGGATTTTACGGAAAATGATTTCTGAAATTGGTTTTCACCCAATTCAAATGCAGCCTAAAGGGAATAGATGGTACTGGTTAGTAATGAGGAAGTCAATTTGGCTTCGGAGGTTTAACTTTAACATATGAAAGTGCCATGCTTGGTTATGTTTTGGGAACAACACCTTCATCCATAGAAATGGAACTCAAAGCTTAACATGCTGGAAAGTGACCAACAGTGTTTAGCCAGCTTGCGTACCAAATTTGCGCATCTAGCAGAGTAACTATAGACAAGTTTCCAGCTTACAGATTTTCCTTTGTGTAGCAATGGAATTAATAATAATCAAAAGGTGGAAAATATTGCTTTAGGAGTCGTAGTTGTCTAGTAGATTGTTGTCCAATCTGTAGAATGGTTTAGTATCGAGTTTATTCTTTGTTTCTCCTCATTCTTCTACATGTCAAATAAAGATGCCTGTTCAAAGAAGCCCTGCTATGAACAAAAGAGGAATAAAAGAAGGGAGAATATGCATCTCTTTGTTTTCAAGGAATGATGTAAATTTTATTATAGTTTTGAGTTTTAGATAAGTGGCTAATCCTATAGAGATTTTCATGGCCTAAAGAATTTGTCTAAATAAGACATCACAGTCCCATAAAACCCATCAGCTTTCAGACGAGTGACCATTTTCCAACTTACAAGGTACAACTTTCTCTTCTCGATAGTGGTACCTCAAATAAAATTTCTCAAGATTTTTGCAGGGAGCAAGCTACCCTGCATAGTTCTCCATAAATTTTTTCAACGGGACAGCTTTTTCTATTTGGAATCTAGATGCTATGGTTGCAAAGAAACAGGAAAATCTTTCAACATGAAGATCCAAAGCCTTTTTTTTTTCAAGGGAAGTGGAGAGTCTTGCTGTGAGCCCTTAGAAATGGGAAATTGCTATGTGCTGAGATGAATATTCAAAATTTAAAAATAGAACTTGATGCACTAACAACTAACTGTGAATTTACTGCACTAATTGATGAATGCTTTCCTCAAAGTCAGAATTAGGCACAGCTATAGGGAAACAAATCATTTTGCTGATGCTTTAGCTGGGAGGGGAGCTTTGATGAATGTAATGTTTCCTTGTTTTTAATGTTGTGTTTTTGTTAAATTTTAGACAATGTTGGCCTGTTTAGTGACCATTTATATAATATCAAAACTATACCTGCTCCTTAACCTTTGAATGCATTACAGTGTAAGAAACAAATAAATACACTTTTCCAATAACATAAAGATGAAAATTCCCTAAGTTGCTGTTGAAATATGCTAACCAATTGCAAGATACCAATCCCACATTGACAAAATGAATGATCTCTTAAATGTTTATAAGATTCCAAACAAGGCCTGCATATTGCCGAGCTCAGTAATGTGAGCTTGTAACCCAAGTGGGGGCATAAATGTGATGGGACTTTGGTCCAAATTAGTTGGTCGGATTCAATGAGGGCAATGCGTGAGACTGTTTTCACACAGCAGCGACATCCTCCCACTCTTTGCAGTGGAAATATAACAGGCCACTGCCAATTGGTTCCAACATGGCCCATTGGGTTGCCCAACTGACCATCACTTTTTCTGTTTTTTTATCTGTAGTTTTTCATTTCATTTTTATAACCAAATTAACTTTTCCTCCGACGTTGTTATTGAGGACAATTGAAACAACATTTCTCTTAGAATAATCTAAAACAAACTTGTCCAAGATATGAACTATCTAATCTAAAAAGTTAGTTTTTGTTTAAAATGATACTATAGATTTATAAAACTTGGATTTGATCCTTATCTTTAGTATAAGTGTTCTTAATCAAATTCGATTTTCTTAATATATATTGAACAGGGAAGTAGAAAATGGCATGCACAAATATTCTAAAATTTCAACATCCTTCTTTATTTATTTTTATTTTTTGTAAAGATTGAGACAATAAAGAAAATATTGTTGTTGCGTTTGCTTCCAAACTTTGTCCATGCTTTTGAACAAGATTTCTTTTCCCTTCGTGAATATAATTACTTCAATATTACACTATTTCCCCTCTTTGTGTGTGTGTGTGTGTGTCTATATATATGTATACTAATATTTAAAGGGCTTCCCTTGTTTGGGATCCCCTTTTTTTTGGTTCAAAAATGCCTCTACACCCCTATGTTTAAGTAGAAACAAAACTAAAGGACAATCCGAGAAAAATACAATACACGGGCTTCTGTACCCTGTCTTCTTCCCTAACTAAGGCTACGCTGATGGCTGTTGAGGATATTGCTAAGTAGAGAAATAGTTCTTCCTCAGGATAGGAAAGATTTAGCAGCGCCCGGGGGGGGGGGGGGGGGGGGAAGGGGGACATGAGGTAGGTCTTCAGATCCTCAAATACTTGCTGACACTCGGCTGTCCATTCAAAAGATTTCTTTAGCGTGTGGAAGAAAGGTAGGCATTTATTCGTTTCCCTTGACATGAATCTGTTCAACGCTGCTACTTTACCGTTGAGGCTATGTACTTCTTTTATGTTCCTTGGGGGTGTCATCTCTATTATGGCCCGGATTTTGTTTGGGTTGGCCTCGATACCCCTATGAGACACCATGAACCCTAGGAATTTTCTCGCCGTCACTTCGAAGGCACATTTGCCTGGGTTGAGCTTCATGTTGTAGGAACAAAGGGTGTCGAATGTTTCCCTGAGGTCGTCTAAGTGATTTTCCTTTCTTGGGCTTTTCACCAGCATGTCGTCGACATAGACCTAGACATTTCTCCCAATCTGCTGTGCAAACATCTTGTTCATGAGCCTTTGATACGTTGCGCCCACATTTTTTAGGCCAAATGGCATCACTCTATAGTAATGAACGAAGTCTTCTACTGATCTGCTTCATCCATCCTGATCTAGTTGTAGCTCGAAAAAGCGTCCATGAAGCTTAATAACTGGTGTTGAGCCATAGAGTCAACCAGAACGTCAACCCGCGGGAGGGGGTAACTATCTTTGAGGCATGCCTTATTTAAGTTAGTGAAGTCTACGCACATCCTTCATTTCCCGCTGGCTTTCTTGACCGTCACCACATTTGCCAACCAGTCGAGGTAGTAAACCTTCCTAATGAAATTTGCCTCTTGTAGCTTGTGAACTTCTTTCGCTATAGCTTGGTCTCATTCTAGGGCAAATACCCGTTTCTTTTGATGGATGGGTGAAAAGGAGGGTGACACGATTAGTTTGTGCACCATGACCGATGGGCCTATTCTCGGCATGTCTTCATGCCTCTAAGCAAACATATCCCAGTTGTCTTTGAGAAAAGTTGTTAGTGTTTGGCGGATCGTTGGGCTGGCGAGGGTGCCAATCCTCATTGTTCGATCATTCCTAGAGTCGTCGAAACATATCTCTTCAAGCCTTTCAACGGGCTCTGTCACCATCTGATGTTCTTCTATGTTCATGCCCTGGAGGTGGTCATTCATCTCCATCATAGCTATGTAGCATTTGCGCGTAGCTACCTGATTTCCACGCAGCACCCCGACTCCATGTAGGGAACTTGATCATTAAGTGGAAGGTTGAGGTTATAGCTTTCCACGAATTGAGGGTAGGTCGTCCTAGGATGGCATTGTAAGTGGACAAGCAGTCTATTAGGGACATATTTCTATGTAATTGGCATATCCTTTGACAAAACGCACTTTACTTGTATTTGGGTAAATCTAAGTAGGTTCAAGATGATCATTACAAGTGGTTAAATTGAAGACATGAAGATTACTCAAGAACTGCTCAAGAAAAGTGCAATCTGTAAGTCTCGATACCTCCTCAACAGAAGCTCGATCTGTCAAGATTCATTAAAGCTCGACAGATGTCTCGATCTATCGAGCTTATGGGATTTAGATTATAGCCAGCAACGTTTTTATTCTAAAAGGCTATTTGTTTATGGGTTTTGTATAATCCTTATAAGACTAGGAAAACCCAAGGTTTGTGGGTTTGTATAATCCTATTGGACTAGGAAAGCCTAAGGTTTGTGTAAACCTATTTGGAATAGGAGAGCCCATTAAGCTCCTATTTAAAGGAAGTGGAAAAAGAAAAACCCTAACCCTAGAGAGTTTCATTAGGTTTTCTTTTTGAAACCCTAGCCTCCTCCTACAGAAGAAAGAGTTCTTGCTGCATTTCTTGTACATCTTTGGGTTCTGTAACCAAGCAAAGTCTCTTGCACCAACATTGAAGATCTTATTGGTGTTTCTATGTGAAGTTGTTGCAAATCAACTACAACAATCAAAGGGTTGTTGTGGAGTTAGTCACGTACTTAGATTCGTGCAAAGGAGTAAGCCGCGTACTGGGATCCGCACATCAGATTGGTTAATTACGTACTGGGAGCCGTGCATCAAAAGGAGAGATTGTCACTACAGAGCAAGTCCAATTAGGTATTGGGGTAAGGGCTCAACTGTAGGTTGATATAAGGTACTAGGATCCCTTTACTTGTAACTGCTTGTTTTGATAATAGTAGATTTTTGGGAGTGGTGACTTTAAAATCATCTGGTGGGGTTTTGCCTCAGTGGTTTTCCTCATTCGTAAACAAATCACTTGTGTCAAATTTAATTTCTGCTGCATTTAGTTATTTGGTGATTTGTTTGTGCTACCACGCATCCTGCATGTTAATTTGATTAATTAATAAACTTGGCTAATTAATCAATTAATTCATCATAAGGAGTCAATTCGTTTTTAGCCTATCAAGTGGTATCAGAGCAGGCACACTCTGATTAAGTTTTAATCACAGCTGTGTGATCCATTGACCCCTGTTGTCATGGAAAATCTTGATTGTTTTGATTTGCATGATCTTATGTTGAATGATGCTGATGATATTCAAGATGCCTATTGCAAGCTTTATAATATTTGTATGAAATCTCTTGAATGTTCTACAAAATTAAAAGCTAAATTTAAAAAGGTCAAACTTGAAAAAGATAATTTTATCACAAAATTGGATGAAGCCAATAATTTGAATGAGAATTTTAAAAATCAAATTTCATCTCAGGTGGAAAAAATTAAGAGTTTGGAAGAGCAACTAGTTGAATTTAAAACTGAAGTTAAAAAATTAACTAGTGCCAAACTTCTTGTTGAGCCTAACTCAAAAGAAAACGATTTTTATATTCCTCCATTTAAAAGGAATAATGAAGAGTTGAAGGCTAATATTGCTAGGATAGACAAAGGTAAACAATCTGATGTTAACGTTGAAGTTTCTAAACCATGTCTAAAACTCCTCCTAGGTTGAATAAAAATTCTGAATTTGTCCCCATTTGTCATCATTGTCATATTGTTGGTCATATTAGGCCAAATTGTCCTAAGTTGAGGTCTTTGTCAACCTCTAAGGTTAGACCTCCTTCTAGGAAGTCGAGTAGCTCTAAAATTGCTCATGTTTATCACCACTGTGGTGTTTCTGGACACACTCGTCCTAATTGCTTTAAGTTGCATCCTTAAAAGCAAGTGTCCAAACGGTCACAAGTTTCCTCTCAGGGACCTATACCTTTGTTTGGAGAGTTATTAAAAGCCTTGAGTTTTTTGACTCAATTTCAGGAGAATCTTAATTCTTCTATGTCCTTTAGTAGACATACTAGGACATGTGCTTTTTCATCTTCACGACCAAAGACTCGTGCTGTGTGGATGATAAGGGAGCCTAAGACTTAATTGTCTTTCTGTTTGTCCTTTGCTTTAATTCTTTCCATCTAAAGTTGGACTTTCTTTCTTGCTTTCTTATTTGTTTTTGGAATCATGCTCTCACGCATTTGCATCTAGTTTTATGCATTGCCTTGTTAAATTTTTTTTTTGTTTGTTTTCTTTTTAGTTTTGGTTTATTTTGTTTTTCATATTAAAAAAAATTTGAAAAATTGAAAAATAAAAAAATAGTGTGTGTATATATACATTGGTACTTGTGTACTTTGGATGGCTACTGAAACAAAGTTTTCTAAACTTTGTATCTTTTGTAGCTTAGATGAGCATCTCTATGCACAACTAAGCAAGTGAGCTTTGTGGCTCGTGTTTGTGATGAGTAAGATTAAGTAATCTCTTGTACTTAACACTCATATCACTCTTTTTGATGGGAAGGACTAGAAAATCCTAAGAGAAAGACATAAATAACCATCTCATTACTATTTCCTGCCAATCATGAATGACATTTGTGTGCTTCGGCATAGCAAAATTGGAATGTCAATTGCTTAACATAATTGAGTATTTCTTTTCTATCTCTTATATGCCCATGCATGATTTGCTTAAAAGAAAAATATGCAAAGAAAAATAAAAAGCAAAAAGAACAAAATGTTTTATATATGATTGCAAGCGTGTATATTAGGAGATGTGGGAGTTATAGGATGTACCTCGAAAGTGATAGTCCCCATCAAACAATTATAATTGTGTGTGAGTTAAAGTGATTTTCTCATATCTCAAATCGTCATAATATATATACACTTATGCAATCTTGCGATGTTTTTCACACAAAACACGCAATATTCTATGCTACTCTTGATACATGTGCAGGTACAATGTGATTTGGCCATCACAAGGTTTACATGTGTTAATGTATGCTCACTAAACTGGTTAGACTTGTTTAGTGTATGTGTGTGTGTGTGTGTGTGTGTTTTTTTTGGGATCCATGTGCTTAAAATTTTTGTTGAGAGATGATTTTGAGAGTCTAAATGTTGATTGGAGCATTGATTGAGTTGCATGCTTTATTGCATTCATATCTGTGTTTTTCCCTTCTTGAAAAACTATTTTTAAGTAATCTCGACAACTCCTCGACAGCTAGCTTATCTGTCGAGCTCTTAAGCTGTTTCTTATTGCAATCTCGACACCTCTCGACAGCTAGGTGGATCGATTGAGAAAGCTCCTGACCTCTCGATAGCTTCTCGATAGCTGGTGGATCGATCGAGCTTCTTTAATCGTGTCTGTTGAATTGTTCCTCGACACCTTCTCGACAACTAAATCTGTCGAAGCCTTTTTGCTCGACACCTTGTTCAACACCTCTGAATCGATCGAGATACCCTTGCATGCATTTCATTTTTCTTTGTTTTGCATTTTTTTTCCTTTGTGTCCATAGCATCTTGTTTTTCTTTTTCTTGTAGGTCTATGGTTCCTTGTTCTCCTCGTTCCCTTGATATCAGTTTTCTGTTTATCTCCGGTCTTGTTTTTTGGCTTTTTGTGCCCTTTGACAATCGTGTCAAAAAGGGGGAGAAATTTGAGAATTGAATGTCATTCCTCAGGGGAGTAATAGACATAGAGGGAGAACTTCATGTTAAAAGGAAGAAAGTTTTTGATGTAACTAACTTAGGGGGAGAGTTAGTTTGATACACATTGATATTGATATATTTTTTGTGTTGTGTATCTTTTGGTTTTGTAACCATTTACAGACATCATGTGTTGTTTCTATATTTGATGATGATATATGTGTTTCACTCTTTATCTCACATGTGTTGTTTCTTTTCTCTCTTTATACACTTGTTTCTTGTTTATTTAACTTGTCAATATTTTCTACATGGTACCTTGATGTGTTTTGTTTAGTGCCTTTCAGGAAAGACAAGTTAAAGCCAAGTTCAGTTCCGAACCTTCTTCTTGCAGCAACTTCCAAGGTTCAGATCTTTTAGACTAGGCTTATTTATTATGTAATTTTAAGTAGAATGTATTCTAGGACATTCAATGTACTCTTGTGGTTTTGTCACGGATTGCCAAAGGGGGAGATTGTTAGGGACATATTTCAATGTAATTGGCATATCCTTTGACAAAATGCATTTTACTTGTATTTGGATAAATCTAAGTAGGTTCAAGGTGATCTTTACAAGTGGTTAAATTGAAGACATGAAGATTACTCAAGAACTGCTCAAGAAAAGTGCAATCTGCAAGTCTCGATACCTCCCCGACAGAAGCTCGATCTATTGAGATTCATTAAAGCTCGACAGATGTCTCGATCTATCGACCTTATGGGATTTAGATTATAGCCATCAACATTTTTATTCGAAAAGGCTATTTGTTTATGGGTTTTGTATAATCCTTATAGGACTAGGAAAACCCAAGGTTTGTGGGTTTGTATAATCCTTATTGGACTAGGAAAGCCCAAGGTTTGTGTAAACCTATTTGAAATAGGAGAGTCCATTAAGCTCCTATTTAAAGGAGGTGGAAAAAGAAAAACCCTAACCCTAGAGAGCTTCATAAGGTTTTCTTTTTGAAACCCTAGCCCCCTCCTACAGAAGAAAGAGTTCTTGCTGTGTTTCTTGTACGCCTTTGGGTTCTGTAACCAAGCAAAGTCTCTTACACCAACATTGAAGATCTTATTGGTGTTTCTATGTGAAGCTATTGCAAATCAACTACAACAATCAAAGAGTTGCTATGGAGTTAGTCACGTACTTGGATTCATGTAAAGGAGTAAGCCGCGTACTGGGATCTGTGCATCAGATTGGTTAGTCAAGTACTGGGAGCCGTGCATCAAAAGGAGAGATTGTCACTATAGAACAAGTCCAATTGGATATTGGGGTATGGGTTCAACTGTAGATTGGTATAAGGTACTAGGTTTCCTTTACTTGTAACCGCTTGTTTTGATAATAGTGGATTCTCGAGAGTGGTGACCTTAAATCATTCGGTAGGGTTTTGCCTCGGTGGTTTTCTCCATTCGTAAACAAATCACTTGTGTCGAATTTAATTTCTGCTGCATTTAGTTATTTGGTGATTTGTTTGTGCTACCACGCATCTTGCATGTTAATTTGATTAATTAATAAACTTGGCTAATTAATCAATTAATTCATCATAAGGAGTCAATTCGTTTTTGGCCTATCAAGTGGTATCAGAGCAGGCACACTCTGATTAAGTTTTAATCATTGCTGTGTGATCCATTGACCCCTGTTGTCATGGAAAATCTTGATTGTTTTGATTTGCATGATCTTATGTTGAATGATGCTGATGATATTCAAGATGCCTACTGTAAGCTTTATAATATTTGTATGAAATCTCTTGAATGTTCTACAAAATTAAAAGCTAAATTTAAAAAGGTCAAACTTGAAAAAGATAATTTTATCACAAAATTGGATGAAGCCAATAATTTGAATGAGAATTTTAAAAATCAAATTTCATCTTAGGTGGAAAAAATTAAGAGTTTGGAAGAGCAACTAGTTGAATTTAAAACTGAAGTTAAAAAATTAACTAGTGCCAAACTTCTTGTTGAGCCTAACTCAAAAGAAAAAGATTTTTATATTCCTCAATTTAAAAGGAATAATGAAGAGTTGAAGGCTAATATTGCTAGGATAGACAATGGTAAACAATCTGATGTTAACGTTGAAGTTTCTAAACCATGTCTAAAACTCCTCCTAGGTTGAATAAAAATTCTGAATTTGTCCCCATTTGTCATCATTGTTATATTGTTGGTCATATTAGGCCAAATTGTCCTAAGTTGAGGTCTCTGTCAACCTCTAAGGTTAGACCTCCTTCTAGGAAGTCGAGTAGCTCTAAAATTGCTCATGTTTATCACCACTGTGGTGTTTCTGGACACACTCGTCCTAATTGCTTTAAGTTGCATCCTTAAAAGCAAGTGTCCAAACGGTCACAAGTTTCCTCTCAGGGACCTATACCTTTGTTTGGAGAGTTATTAAAAGCCTTGAGTTTTTTGACTCAATTTCAGGAGAATCTTAATTCTTCTATGTCCTTTAGTAGACATACTAGGACATGTGCTTTTTCATCTTCACGACCAAAGACTCGTGCTGTGTGGATGATAAGGGAGCCTAAGACTTAATTGTCTTTCTGTTTTTCCATTGCTTTAATTCTTTCCATCTAAAGTTGGACTTTCTTTCTTGCTTTCTTATTTGTTTTTGGAATCATGCTCTCACGCATTTGCATCTAGTTTTATGCATTGCCTTGTTAAAATTTTTTTTTTGTTTGTTTTCTTTTTAGTTTTGGTTTATTTGGTTTTTCATATTAAAAAAAAATTGAAAAATTGAAAAATACAAAAATAGTGTGTGTATATATACATTGGTACTTGTGTACTTTGGATGGTTACTGAAACAAAGTTTTCTAAACTTTGTATCTTTTGTAGCTTAGATGAGCATCTCTATGCACAACTAAGCAAGTGAGCTTTGTGGCTCGTGTTTGTGATGAGTAAGATTAAGTAATCTCTTGTACTTAACACTCATATCACTCTTTTTGATGGGAAGGACTAGAAAATCCTAAGAGAAAGACATAAATAACCATCTCATTACTATTTCCTGCCAATCATGAATGACATTTGTGTGCTTCGGCATAGCAAAATTGGAATGTCAATTGCTTAGCATAATTGGGTATTTCTTTTCTATCTCTTATATGCCCATGCATGATTTGCTTAAAAGAAAAATATGCAAAGAAAAATAAAAAGCAAAAAGAACAAAATGTTTTATATATGATTGCAAGCGTGTATACTAGGAGATGTGGGAGTTATAGGATGTACCTCGAAAGTGATAGTCCCCATCAAACAATTATAATTGTGTGTGAGTTAAAGTGATTTTCTCATATCTCAAATCGTCATAACATATATACACTTATGCAATCTTGCGATGTTTTTCACACAAAACACGCAATATTCTATGCTACTCTTGATACATGTGCAGGTACAATGTGATTTGGCCATCACAAGGTTTATATGTGTTAATGTATGCTCACTAAACTGGTTAGACTTGTTTAGTGTATGTGTGTGTGTGTGTGTGTGTTTTTTTTGGGATCCATGTGCTTAAAATTTTTGTTGAGAATGATTTTGAGAGTCTAAATGTTGATTGGAGCATTGATTGAGTTGCATGCTTTATTGCATTCATATCTGTGTTTTTCCCTTCTTGAAAAACTATTTTTAAGTAATCTCGACAACTCCTCGACAGCTAGCTTATCTGTCGAGCTCTTAAGCTGTTTCTTATTGCAATCTCGACACCTCTCGACAGCTAGGTGGATCGATTGAGAAAGCTCCTGACCTCTCGATAGCTTCTCGATAGCTGGTGGATCGATCGAGCTTCTTTAATCGTGTCTGTTGAATTGTTCCTCGACACCTTCTCGACAACTAAATCTATCGAAGCCTTTTTGCTCGACACCTTGTTCAACACCTCTGAATCGATCGAGATACCCTTGCATGCATTTCATTTTTCTTTGTTTTGCATTTTTTTTCCTTTGTGTCCATAGCATCTTGTTTTTCTTTTTCTCTTAGGTCTATGGTTCCTTGTTCTCCTCGTTCCCTTTATATCAGATTTCTGTTTATCTCCGGTCTTGTCTTTTGGCTTTTTGTGCCCTTTGACAATCGTGTCAAAAAGGGGGAGAAAATTGAGAATTGAATGTCATTCCTTAGGGGAGTAATAGACATAGAGGGAGAACTTCATGTTAAAAGGAAGAAAGTTTTTGATGTAACTAACTTAGGGGGAGAGTTAGTTTGATACACATTGATATTGATATATTTTTTGTGTTGTGTATCATTTGGTTTTGTAACCATTTACAGACATCATGTGTTGTTTCTATATTTGATGATGATATATGTGTTTCACTCTTTATCTCACATGTGCTGTTTCTTTTCTCTCTTTATACACTTGTTTCTTGTTTATTTAACTTGTCAATATTTTCTACATGGTACCTTGATGTGTTTTGTTTAGTGCCTTTCAGGAAAGACAAGTTAAAGCCAAGTTAAGTTCCGAACCTTCTTCTTGCAGCAACTTCCAAGGTTCAGATCTTTTAGACTAGGCTTATTTATTATGTAATTTTAAGTAGAATGTATTCTAGGACATTCAATGTACTCTTGTGGTTTTGTCACGGATTGCCAAAGGGGGAGATTTTTAGGGACATATTTCAATGTAATTGGCATATCCTTTGACAAAATGCATTTTACTTGTATTTGGATAAATCTAAGTAAGTTCAAGATGATCTTTACAAGTGGTTAAATTGAAGACATGAAGATTACTCAAGAACTGCTCAAGAAAAGTGCAATCTGCAAGTCTCGATACCTCCCCGACAGAAGCTCGATCTATTGAGATTCATTAAAGCTCGACAGATGTCTCGATCTATCGACCTTATGGGATTTAGATTATAGCCATCAACATTTTTATTCGAAAAGGCTATTTGTTTATGGGTTTTGTATAATCCTTATAGGACTAGGAAAACCCAAGGTTTGTGGGTTTGTATAATCCTTATTGGACTAGGAAAGCCCAAGGTTTGTGTAAACCTATTTGAAATAGGAGAGCCCATTAAGCTCCTATTTAAAGGAGGTGGAAAAAGAAAAACCTTAACCCTAGAGAGCTTCATAAGGTTTTCTTTTTGAAACCCTAGCCCCCTTCTACAGAAGAAAGAGTTCTTGCTGCGTTTCTTGTACGCCTTTGGGTTCTGTAACCAAGCAAAGTCTCTTACACCAACATTGAAGATCTTATTGGTGTTTCTATGTGAAGCTATTGCAAATCAACTACAACAATCAAAGAGTTGCTATGGAGTTAGTCACGTACTTGGATTCATGTAAAGGAGTAAGCCGCGTACTGGGATCTGTACATCAGATTGGTTAGTCAAGTACTGGGAGCCGTGCATCAAAAGGAGAGATTGTCACTATAGAACAAGTCCAATTGGATATTGGGGTATGGGTTCAACTGTAGATTGGTATAAGGTACTAGGTTTCCTTTACTTGTAACCGCTTGTTTTGATAATAGTGGATTCTCGAGAGTGGTGACCTTAAATCATTTGGTAGGGTTTTGCCTCGGTGGTTTTCTCAATTCGTAAACAAATCACCTGTGTCAAATTTAATTTCCACTACATTTAGTTATTTGGTGATTTGTTTGTGTTACCACGCATCTTACATGTTAATTTGATTAATTAATAAACTTGACTAATTAATCAATTAATTCATCACAAGGGGTCAATTCATTTTTGGCCTATCACAGTCGACCACAAGAAATGTTACGTCCTTAGTGATTTGTTGGGGATAGTTGCCCACCGTTACGGATAATGTGACTGTGCCAAGAGGGAACACCCTCGTTCCTCCAAAACCAACGAGCAGAGCGTTCGTCGGAACTAGTCGCTTTTTATCAATCCTCATCTGTTGGAATGCTGGGTAGTAAAGGATGTCTACCGAGTTGCCATTGTCGACCAAAACCCGGTGTGTGTTGTAATCCCCTACCGTATGCTGATGATAAGTGCATCATCATATGGGTGGTGAAGGCGCCGGACATCTTCTTCCGAGAATCCGATGACAGGGTTGTCTATTCACGCCATTTTAGGTACAGAATTCGTCAGCTGGATGTTCTAAACCATCCTAAGGTAAGTCTTACGGGCCTTTTTGGATGACCTGATAACCGTCATCCCCCCTACAATCATTCTTATGTCTCCTATAGGCGGCTTGGGATGCTCATTCTCCCGTCGGGGAGCCTACTCTTGAGGCGGGTCCGTCCTCTCCTTGCTGACGAACCTCTGCAGCTTTCTTTGTCTGATAAGGGCTTCAATTTGTTGCTTTAAGTCGTAACAGTCAACTGTGTTATGGCCGTGATCACGGTGGAGGTGGCAATACTTGTCTCTAGACCTCTTATTTAGATCTCCCTTCAGCTTGCTAAGGAAGGTCAGGGACCTTTCGTCCTTAATTTGCATTAGGACTTGGTCGATCGGGGCAGTCAGCGGCGTGAAACTCGCGAATCTTCCTGTGAGGGGCTTGGAATGCCTGTCCTCCCACTGTTCTCCAGTCCTAGCCATTTTCCGCCCCCTATCCTACCATATGTCCTCCTGTCTTTCCCGCTTCCTTGGCTTTTCTTCTCGGGCCAGCAACACATCTTTTGCGTTTATGTACTTGGTTGCCCTGTACAGCACATTCGACATAGTTTTTAGGTCGTTCTTGTATAGGAAGAATAGGAACTTACCCTTCCGTAGTTCGTTCGTGAAGGCAACCACAAGTATCTTGTCGTCTGCTTCATCGATCAAGAGAGCCTCTTTGTTAAAACGGGTGATGTAGGACCTCAACGTCTCATCCTCCCGTTGCTTAATGTTCATCAGGCATGTTGTGGACTTCTTATACCTGTGCCCCTTGCTGAAGTGTGAGGCGAACTGGGCACTTAACTCCTTGAAGGTACTAATGGAGTTGGGTGTCAGCCTGCTAAGTCAGATCCTTGCGGATCCCTTCAGCATGGTGGGAAAGGCTTGGTACATGATCTCATCTGGCACCCCTTGAAGGTGCATCAGGGTCTTGAAAGACTCCATGTGATCTAAGGGGTCCTTGGATCCGTCATAATTTTCCACCTGCGGCATACGAAACTTCGGTCGGAGGGGGAATGTAGTGACGGATGCTATGAATGGTGAGTCAATTCGATGGACCAAATCATCGAGGTCACTAGACACCCGTCCTCTAAGCGCATTCATCATAAATTCCATCTGTTCCTTCATCATCTACATCTTAGCGACTATATGAGGTGGGATCGTATCTGTGATGGATGGGCAACTTGTGTCCTATCACTCTGGCCTGCTCAGGGCGTTGCTTCCTTCTGGCCCCTCTTGGCTCCTTCTCTCAGTGCTGGTGCCTTCTTGGTCTTCCTCTTGGGTATCCATCGCTGTGTTCTTCTAGCGTAGTTGTTCCTCTAGGTCATGATTCTGCTTGGTAAGATGTTCCACTGCTGTCGTGAGGGTTTGGACTTGCCTTTCCAGGGCAGTGGGTCGCGGTTCGTCGCCTTGATTGTTGGTTATGGTCGTCATCGAACGAGTAAGTACCATGCAACTTTTTGCCCGGGAAGCGATGAATGTGGCTTATTTCTCATTCCCACAGATGGTGTGAACTGATGATGATGGAAATCGTCAGTAAACCACATGGTACCTACGTGCTCGAAACGATGCCTGCAAAACAACAGTAGAGAAAACCCTAAGAGAGTACCGGTGTAGTACTGGCCAAACACCCTCCAAAGGTTAAGTCAGAAAACCCTTCTACAACTCTAAAGTGCCAGAGCTGGGGTAAATTATGCGTACCTTTTTTCGAGAGCCATTGGGCTTTTATAGTAGTGTAGAACCGACCTTCGTTTCTTGTTTAGGAAGGTGTTTTCTTATGGAGAAGATCATCATTAATGGGCGTATATTACGGGATCCCTTTTACGATAGAATCCTATTCATATCAGGATTCTATCAATTAGGGTTGATCGTGGAACGCAAGTTATTTCCATTTAGGATTCCTTAGAGGTTACCCGAACCATGTGGAGGTTACGTGGCTTCTTGACCCATCCACCTTATGCCTGTGCGTCCTGGATCCGTCCACCATCAGCACCGTCAGGTTTATTTGAATAGACTTGTCGTCCCCAATTTTGCCCTCTTCAGTTATGTTTTTGTTAAATTTTAGACAATGTTGGCCTATTCAGTGACCATTTATGTAATATCAAAACTATACCTGTTCCTTAACCTTTGAATGCATTCCAGTGTAAGAAACAAATAAATACACATTTCCAATATCATAAAGATGAAAACTCCCTAAGTTGCTGTTGAAATATGCTAACCAATTGCTAGATATCAATCCCACATTTACAAAATGAATGATCACTTAAATGTTTATAAGATTCCAAACAAGGCCTGCATATTGCCGAGCTCAGTAATGTGAGCTTGTAACCCAAGTGGGGGCATAAATATGATGGGACTTTGGTCCATACCAGTTTGTCAGATTCAATGAGGCTCTCAGTCTGGCCCGCTCGTTCTAAGCAGAGAGATGAGCCAGTGGACTTAAGCTAAGGCTTTGAGTTTAGTGGTTCCTAAAGATGAGGGCAATGCGTGAGGCTGGTTTCATAGATCAACGACAACCTCCCACTCTTTGCAGTGGAAGGATAACGGGCCACTACCAATTGGTTCCAACATGGCCCATTGGGTTGCCCTACTGACCATCACTTTTTCTGTTTTTTTATCTCTAGTTTTTCATTTCATTTTTATAACCAAATTAACTTTTCCTCCGACGTTGTTATTGAGGATAATTGAAACAACATTTCTTTTAGAAGAATCTAAAACAAACTTGTCCAAGATATGAACTATCTAATCTAAAATGTTGGTTTTGGTTTAAAATGATACTATAGATTTATAAAACTTGGATTTGATCCTAATCTTTAGTACCAGTGTTCTTAATCAAATTTGATTTTCTTAATAGATATTGAACAGGGCAGTGAAAATGGCATGCACAAATATTCTAAAATTTCAGCATCTTTTTTTTTTTTTGGGTAAAGATTGAGACAATAAAGAAAATATTGTTGTTGTTTTTGCTTCCAAACTTTGTCCATGCCTTTGAACAAGATTTCTTTCCCCTTCATGAATATAATTACTTCAGTATTACACTGTTTCCCTTCTTTGTGTGTGTGTGTGTGTCTATATATATATACTACTATTTAAAGGGCTTCCCTTGTTTGGGATCCTCATTTTTTTTGGTTCAAAAATACCCTTACACCCCTATGTTTAAGTAGAAACAAAACTAAATGACAATCTGGGAAAAATACAACTACAACTCCCAATAAAATATTGCCTAAAAAATAGGGTCACTCTTTTGTTGATTTTCAAATTGCTTTATCTACATAAAAATTGGGCCACTCTTCCGAGATCCTCATTCAATCATCATAAATGCGATGCGACTTCCCTATCAGGTGATGGACATATGTCCCTTCTTCATTTGCTGCTCATGTCGATTTTTCATTGAATTTCCCACGCCTTAATTTCTGCTTTCTTCCTTTTAGAGAAATCGTTTCTCCTTTTTTCTTCTTTGCAGCCTCTGTGTTTGAAGTTTGAAGCTTTCATAAACTCCCACACTTATCCTGGTAAGATTTCTACGCTCCGAATCTCCATTAATGGTTGATTTTGTTTTTCTTTGGCAACAAAATTCTTCTGTTTCCTTTTTCTTCACTAGGCTAAGGGTTTTCCTTGAACATTCTGGTGGGAAATGCCCCCAAGTAGATTTTTTTTTTACCCCGTTGTTGCACTACTTTTAGTCTTGTCTTAGTCACCCTTTTTCCTTTAATTCAACATTCTATGATTAAATACCATTTAGAGATGGCCATCATAGAGGAAGGGGATTCTGAAATTAGGTCTAACGAGCTCAAAATAGGTCTGTCTTCGAACTATGAGTTTGAGGAACATGGTGTTGACACTATTGTGTCGAAGCTTTTGCAACCCTTAAACCCTTCTCCGTCTTCTTCTTCAACCCCTTTTTGTGCTCTTTCTGAGTGTTATTGTTTAAAAACAAAACAACTAAAATCGATAAGGAAGAGGTTCCAATTCCCTCGTGGCACCATCGCTCACTTACCTCATCTAAACGAGAAGGCTTGTGCCTTTGCACATGGCGAGGTGTGCTTCTACGAAGATGCCTTTTCATGTGGACTTCGCTTCCCCGTCCATCCATTTATAATGTAGCTTCTTTCTTCCCTCTATATCACTCTTGGACAACTTGTCCCAACAGCTTGGAGGACGATTATAAGTTGTATGTCAATTAAGGCGTCTGTCCGTGAAGGGTATATGATATCTCTGAACGAATTCTTCCATTTATACTGTCTGAAATCCTCTACACACTACGGGTATTACGAGCTCTTGCCTTAGGATAGGAAATCTAGGATTGTCTCTGGACTTCCTTCTTCTTTTCGAGATTGGAAATCACAATACTTTTTCACTTCTAGCTCTGGATGGGAAACTATGTCTGATGACCTTTGGGGCGAAGTCCCGTGGTTACTACGGAAATGGGAGATCCCATCCCTTGGTGCATCCTTTTGAACCTGTGTTTTCTTTCACCATCTTTTTCTTTTTTACAACTTTTGTTTCATATATGTGATTGTTCTTTTGCTGCCTATTTTGCAATCTCTTAGCGTCCTGACTTGGAGAGCTGCTACCAAATTTGGGTTCTAGCTGCCTTAGAATTTGCTTGTGAGATTGATGACTTTGATGATCTGATGGATCCTTGTCGACTATACGACCACTGCCTTGGACCTGAACCTTTAGAATATGTGTTGAGAAAATTCCTTCGAGAAGAGAAAAGTATGTATACCTCCTTCCCCCCCCCCCCTCCCCCCCCCCCCCTCCCTTTTTTCTAAGGCTTACATCTTCCTCTGATCCTATTCTTGTAGAGATGGCCACCAGATATAGCAAGTATAAATATTCTCATGTTAAGGGAATGAAGAAAGAACCTTTGTCTTAGCTGGCCGTCGACACGAAGAAATGCAAACTGACCCAATAGAAAAGTGAGACGATCATCTCTCCCTTTGTCCACATAGTCCCTCATTCTCCAACTTCCTCCCTCGAAATGATGACGGTAATGCCTCCAACTACTCGTTCTAAAGGGAAAAGTAAAGTTGGGAAGAGCGTTTAGGAGGACCTAGCTACAGCTCTTGGGTGGGCCCATAATGTAATTACCGACGAGGAACTTAAAGGGTTGACTTCCATTCCATCTTATGAACTAGTTAGTCATCATATACATAAACTGGTGCAAGTATTGTACTCAATCGATTTTTCGTCATTGAATTTTTACCTTGTTTGTAGAGTTTGATTTTGTACTCCCCTTTCAGGTTCTTGGAGAATCACTACGTTTGACGATTGACTACCTAAGAAACGAGGAGAAGGTAATGGTGGCCAACTCGAAGGTTGAATCTGTCGAGGTTGAAAGCCCGAGACTGAGAAAGGACTTAATTGAGGCTATGATCAAGCCACAAAAGCCAAGGAGAAGGTCAAGGAGCTCAACGAGGCATTGAAGGTTGAGAAATTGCTTGTCATATAGAAGGATGACAAAATTTAAGCTACTCTTCTAAAGACTAACAAGGAGCGTGAAAAAGTGATTGATTAGTTTCTGAAGTTCGTGCGCTTTTCTAACCTTCAATTTATCCAGTATTACAAAAGCTTTGAGCTCTTTCGTAGATGGATGATGAAGCATCATAATAAAGCTGTGGACTTTTCCAACCTTGACTTTGAGGCTATTGATACTGAGATCCTTGCCGATGAAGCCAAAAAGCAAGAAGAAACTACTTCTGGAGGGGACGGTGCTACTAATGTTGAGCGAATGGACCAAGGCCATGAGGATGAGGTCATTGTTGCACCCTAAAAAGACTTTTGATATCTCTCTTTTTTCTTTTTTATTTGGAAACATTGGTTGCCTCCCTATTTTGAGGCTTTAATATTTCATCTTTGAAGACAATGAACATTTTGGATGTTGGTTGCCTCCTTGTTTTGAGGCTTTTTTAATCCTGTTCAAAAGACAACAATTATTTTGAATGTAGCTTTAGTTCTTGTTTTTGTCTCCTATTATCTACCTAGTTTTGATTGCTTTGACCTTTCCTTTGGAAGGGCCTCCTTTGCAATTTGGATTGAGGGAATTCGTCAATTAAACCTTCTGATAGTTCGTCAGTTAAGTTCCTTAACGACCTTTTACCACTAATAGTTTTTTCCATGGCCTTATGATTTAAACTCATCGAAGGAGTTTTTACCATCAATAGCACTTCTTTACGATTTAAACCAGTCATTAGAGTTTTTTTACCGTTAATAGCTCTTCTTTATGATTTAAACTCGTCATTGGAGTTTTTACCACTAATAATTTTCTTTTATGATTTAAACTCATCATTTGAAATTTTACCATTGGTAACACTTCTCTACGATTTAAACTCGTCATTGGAGTTTTTACCGTTAATAATTTTCCTTTACGATTTAAACTCGTCATTGAAGTTTTTACCATTGATAATTTTCTCATGATTTAAACTCATCATTAGAGTTTTTACCATTAATAGTTCCCTTACGATTTAAAATCTTCGTTTGAAGTTTTTACCATTGGTATCTATTTTTCATGATTTAACCACGTCTACAACTTTACCCTTGGAGTGTACTGCTATAGACAACTGAATCGAAGGTCAAGCCTTTTGAGGAAGAAACAGCTTGGGAAGCCTTATTATTTCATTCACCCTTATTTATGAAGGGATTACAAGGGAAATAACTGGACCAAATTGAAATGCTGAAAGAAAATGCTAAAGTAAAAGCAATTGTTAAATAAATCTTGCTTATCTAATGTTTCATCAGACGAGGTACTCTTATGGATGGAGTTTATTGATTTAAGTACTTACTATTGATAGTACTTCTTGAGGTGCTCCGCATTCCAGGGACGAGGCAATGGGTTGCTGTCAAGGTCTTTCAGGTAGTAGCTTCCTCTTCTCGAGTAACGGATGACCTTATACGGACCTTCCCAAGTTGGGCCTAACTTCCCTTGGGTCGGGTCTCTAATGACCTGTGAAACTTTTCGCAGTACCATATCGTCAGGGTTAAACCTTCTAAGCCACACCCTCTAATCATGATACTTTGCCATCTTCTGTTGGTATCGGGCCATTCTTTGAGCTGCCTCATCTCTAACTTTAGATAAACAATCCAAACTTAATCTCAGCTCTTCATTGTTTGACCTCTCGTCATAATAAGCTGATTTGAGGCTTAATAGCCCTACTTTGATAGGAATTACTGCTTTCATACCGAAGGCTAGCTTGAAAGGTGTTTCTCCTATTGGTGTCGTTGTAATTGTTCGATACGCCCATAGTACACCTGGTAACTCTTCTAGCCATGCACCCTTTGCCCCTTCAAGTCCTACTTTGATGAGTCTGAGCAAAGTATGATTTGTGACCTCTATCTATCCATTCGCCCGTGGATGGCCAGGTGACGAGTAATGGTTCTTTATTCCCAGCTCTACACAATTCTTTGAATTTTTGTCTATCAAATTGTCGTCCACTGTCAAATATGATTGCCTTTAGGATTCCAAACCTACAGGCAATGTTATCCTAGATGAAGTTTTGAATCTTTTTTTTTTTTTTTTTTTTTTTTTGTGACTATTGCCAAAGGCTGTGCTTCAACCCATTTTGTAAAATAGTCGATAGCAACAAGTAAAAACTTAACCTACTTTTTGCCTTGTGCCAAGGGGCCAACAATATCAATCCCCCAAGTTGAGAATGGCCATGGGAAAGAAATGCTCATCATTAGTTCTTCGAGAATATGCTGCACATTTCCGAATCGCTGACACTTATCGCATTTTTTTACAAGCTCAATTGTGTCTTTTTGCATGATCGGCCAAAATTAGCCTACTTTGATTGCCTTCCTGACCAGATATTAAGGTCTTGAGTGATTCCAACATATACCTTCATGGATTTCCCGTAACATATATATTGCTTCTTGGGATTCAGATAGTTTAAGTGGGGAAATGAAAACGCCTTCTTATAGAGTTCATCATTCATGACTGTGAATCTCGCGGTTCTAACTTTAACCTTCTTTGCTTTAGATGGGTCCGATAGAAGCTGTCCGTCTTTGATGTAAGAAAGGATTGGATTCATATAGGTGCATGACTGCTAGACTGGGAAGGCTTGTAATCCCTCTATGCTCAAGACCGTCCGTTCTTCCATATATAGCCCAGGCTTCTCTATGGCATCTTTAGATGATGCCAACCTGGCTATCTCCTTAGTAGCTGAATTGTTCTCCTGCAAGATTTGCTCGAACCTGACATCATCAAAGTAATCAACCAATTGGTTTGTCAGCTTCAAATACCTCTTCATTCTTTCCTCCTTTGCTTCATACTCATTGGTTATTTGCCTAACATTCAGCTTGGAATCAGTTATCAGCTTTAAATTCTTGACTCCAAGAGCTTTTACTATCCTCAGGCTGGTGAGGATTGCTTCGTACTCTACTTCATTTTTCATCATTGGAAATTGGAGTTGAACTCCATTTTTAAGGACATCCCTCTCAAGTGATGTTACAATCACTCTGAGACCTTCGAGACCTGTGACAGATGAGCCATCTACACACATTGTCCAGTTTTCTGCTTCTGGATCAAGATTTGGAAGAGTGAATTCAGTGATAAAGTTTGCTAGTGCCTGAGCTTTGATTGTTGTCCTTGGTCTATACTCAATATCAAACTAACTTAGCTCAATCGCCCATTGGACCATGTGTCCTGCTACATCGGGTTTATTCATGGCCTTCCAGATTGGCTGGTCTGTCATCACCATGATAGTATGAGCTTGGAAGTATGGACAGAGCTTTCTTGAAGCGACAATCAAGGAGAAGGCCATCTTCTCTATTCGTGGGTATTTCATTTCGGCACCATGAAAAGCTTGGATAATGTAGTAAACAGGTCGCAAAACCTTGAACTCTTCACGAATCAAGGCTAAGCTAATGGCTATTTGTGATACAGCCAGATACAAAAACAAATCTTCCCCTTCTATAGACGAACTTAAGAGTGGTGGTTTAGCCAAATACTCCTTAATGATCTAGAAGGCTGCTTCACACTCGTCTGTCCATTGGAAGACTTGCTTAAGAGTTTTGAAAAAGGGGAGACACTTATTAGTAGCCTTGGAGATGAACTTATTCAAAGCTGCGATTCGTCTTGTTAGCCTTTGCACCTCCTTCACCATCCTTGGTGAAGCCATATCAAGCATAGCTTTTACCTTCTCTGGGTTTGTTTCAATCCCTCGCTGAGAGACCATGAAATCAAGGAATTTCCCTGACGAAACTCCTAATACACATTTAGCAGGGATGAGCTTCATTCAATATTTTCTCAGGGTATTAAACATCTCTTGGAGGTCATCGAGGTGAGTCCTTGCTTCCTTACTTTTTACGAGCATGTCGCCCACATAGGCTTCCATATTCCTACCTATTTTTTTGCTAAACATTTGGTTCACCAGTCTCTGGTATGTGGCACCTGCATTCTTATAACTTGAAAAAGTATCCATGAAGGTTAGTAGCTCATGCCCAGCTGTTGAATCAATGAGCTGGTCAATTCTGGGAAAGGAAAAACTGTCTTTCGGGCATGCATTATTTAAGTCTGTGAAATCCACACACATTTTCCATTTTCCATTGGACTCCTTTACCATGACAACGTTGGCAAGCCATTCGAGGTGGTAAACCTTTCGAATAAAGCCTGTAGTTAGGATCTTCTCTACCTTTTCCATAACCGCTTTTTTCGTTCTAGGGCAAATACCTGTCACCTTTGCTGGATGGGCTTCTCCATTGGATCGACATTGAGATGATGCTCTATCACATCACCGTCGATCCCTAGCATATCTTTGTGGCTCCACGCAAAGACATCTAGGTTCATTTTCAAGAATTTCACACTTCGTCCTTTAATGATGATTAAAGCTTCTTTCCTACCTTGGTAGTTTTAGATGGATTACCTTTCACCAATTCCACCTTCTCCATCTCTTCAATAGGCTTAGGCTGCTCTTCCTCCATTATCTAGGTGTGATTTTCTTTAGAGACCAGTACTGCTTGGTAACATTCCCTGGCTAAAAGCTGGTCTCCACAGATTTTTCCGATCCCTTGAGGGGTTGGGAATTTCACCTTTAGGCAGTATGTAGAAGTTGCAGCCTTAAGGCGATTAAGAGCCAGTCGTCCTAGAATCACATTGTAAGATGAACGACAATCAATGATTAAAAAGTCTACCTCCTTTGTTACCTATGCTGGATAGCTCCCTGCCATGATCAATATGGAAATGATGCCCCTTGGGAATACAGGATCCCTACTGAAACTGACTAGAGGAGATCTGAAAGGTCGGACTTGCTTTGGATCCAACTTCATCTATTGGAATGCTGTCATGTACATCGCATCTGTCGAGCTTCTGTTATCTACCAAAACCTTCCTGGTATTGTACCCTGTGATGGTTAGCATAATAACGAGGGGGTCGTCATGTGGCTATCTGACTCCCCTTTCATCTCGTTCGGAGAAAACAATATCTTCATCTCCTGAGCGACGATGCTTGGCTATTGGGTGCTTTATGTGGACACTATTGACTTGTCTCTGAACTACCTTTTTCAAGGACCTATACGAACCCCTTATGACCAGTCCTTCGGTGATCATCCTTATTTTCCCTACATCCTGTTTAGGATGGTCCCACTCATCTTCTTTTTGGTCATCATTAGACTTCTCTTCCATCCTAGGGGGGGATTGATAGTCTTTATTGACAAATTTCTGGAGTTTTCCACTCTGAATTAGTTCTTCTATCTGTTCCTTCAAGTTGCGACCCTCATCAGTGTAATGACCATGATCCTTGTGAAAAACGATAATACTTCTTTGGATCTCTTCATTTTGAGGATGAACTCAACGGTTTTGGCCATTTCAGTGCAGGATCATCCTTTATCTGCATAAGACTTTTGTCTATAGGCAGTAGTAAAGGAGTAGAATTCAATTTTTTCTTCGATGGTGCTTTTGGGCTACTTTTACTGGTCTTGGTGTTTGAGGAATTGTCTTTGTGATCCCTCTTCTTGCTCTACGACCCGACATTTTGTTCTTTCTTTCTTTTGCCCACTAATCCCTTTGCGGTTAGTGTGTCTTCTCCATTCATATACTTTTGTGCTTTAAATAGTAGACCTATCATCGAAGTTAGTGGGATCTTTCCTAGGGAGAAGACGAGATCAGAATTGTTCAAGCCTGCTTGGAAGGTTGTCATTATTACCTGATCGTCTGCCTCATCGATCTCCAATATCACCTTGTTAAAGTGCTTCACATATTCCCTTAAGGTTTCTCCTTCTTGCTGCTTTACAGTCAGTAGGTACGAAGTGGACCTCTTATTGCGTTAGCCTCCAATGAAATGTCAGAAAAAAAAGTTGCTCAATTGTTCGAAGTTGGCAATTGACGACGCGGGTAGCTTGCTAAACCACACCCTTGCTACTCTCCTGAGGGTTGCTAGGAAGGATCTGTAAATCACCTCGTCTGGGGTTTGTTGGAGGTTCAATATCATCTTGAATGTCCCTATGTGATCTAGGGGATCTTTAGTGCCATCATAGACCTCTAGCTGTGGAAGATGGAATTTGGGAGGCAAGGGGCACTCCAAAACACTAGCTGTGAAGGGTGAATCCGTCCTTTTGATTATGCCCTCAAGGTTCATTGCCACTTTTCCTTTCATGGCATTCTTCACTTCGTCTAACTCCTTCCTCATATTTCTCATCATCTGATCATTGCTGTAAGTCTACTGCGTAGTATGCTTAGAAGTCTCTCTCCTACTGTTTTTTGGGCTATAGGCTTTGTCATCATTATTGTTACAGTTACGCTGCGACTGGGACGTGTTAGTGCCCTCTAGACACACCCACCACTTCAAATCTTCATTTTGCTTCATCAATTCTTGCACATTGGCTGTTAGTGCTTGAATTTCTTGGGCCATTACCACCGGAATCGGCGGCGCAGTTGTAGTTAAGTCCATTGGCTTCTAGGAACTTTATCGATAGAGATTTAATGGCTTGTTGAATTATAGCTTGTCATTCCCCACAGATAGCGCCAAACTAGTAAAACAAGAAATTGCCTTGTCAGTACGTTCCTCGTCAGCATTGTTGGACAATGAACGTTCCTGTTTGAGAGAAAACACCAAGTAAATGATGACACCTATTTGGGGTCTGCAAAGGACCCTCCAATACTTAAGTTAACTTAAACTCTTTAGAAATCAACAATCTGTAGAGTAATTTGTGCGTAATGTAGATATGATGCACTTACTTGTCTCCTCTGGCTTTATATAGCCCAATTGTAATTAAATGCATAACTTGTTGGCTTTACCTTGTGTTGCACCTAAGCTGGAGGATTAAATGGCTTAGTAATGATTATTTAATCCTATCCATTTAAGGTTTGTAACAGTCATCCACGGCTCCATATCCGTTCTTCATTCGCCATTAAATGTTAAGTTTATATCTGAGATTAATGCGCTTATGTTCGTCCATTTAAAACGAAGTCACTTGTTTGGATGATCATTATATGGACAACCATTTATCGCTACTTGTCAAAAAGTATCACATGATTCACATGTAAACACAAAGTAGGCCATCTGGTGTATTGTCTTGTTATGTCATAAAGTAATCAAAAAGGGATAATGATAATAATAATAATAATAATAATAATAACATTGTTATTAATATTGTTATTATTATTATTATTATTGTTATCATCATCATCATCATCATCATCATCATCATCATCAGCTAAACTTAATATACATATATATATATATATATATATATATAACAAAAACACTTGACTTTCTATTGACCTTTTGATATTTTGAAAAATTAGCTTTTAAGGCCTCATAATTTTATACATTATTATTCTATTATATATTTTTTATAATTGTTTTGGTATTGTTGATACCGTATTTTGTCCGCCCTCAATTTGCGTGCCGGACTCCGAAAAATCAAAAAATATTATTTTCTCTCCATGGGGCTGTGAGAACATCTAGAATAACGTGGCACAACTTGTTCGGACACCGGAGCACTTAAAGTGCCTCTTTCAGCCAAAATGACTCAAAGCGCCCCTAGTCAACCCTGGGTTGACTGAAAGTCCAACAAAGTCAAAATCCTCACAAAATAACTTTTTTCATGGTTTTGTATCAAACCCGAGCTTTTCGGAGATTTTTGGCAACTTTGACTGAGTTTGACCAAGTTGACTCTTGGTGGGCCCCAAAAGCCCTAATTTTGATCCGACTGTCAAAATGGGTTGAAACCAACGTTATTGCAAATATTATCAAATTCTCATTTCAACGACTATTCATGGGTCGAAATCAGACTTAGAACGGCTGAGATATCATGAAAACCAGGATAATGCACCGATCAATGCGCCACTAACTTCCAGGAGCCATAACTTTTGATCCAACCATTGGATATTCAAGTTCCATACCTTTTTAAAAATAGGAAGTCAAGATCTTTCTAGGGGTGTCAAGAACAACCCAATCCGAGGCTATTTGAAGATGGAGGCCCTTGAAGGGCCACTGCCTCAAAAAGCGTGTTGGAGCTATAAAAGGCCCCAGGCACCTTTAAACCAAAAATAATAATAATAATAATAATAAAGACATTTTTGGGTTTTGCTCTCTGCCTGGACATTTTCTACACATTTTTCCCTCTCACAAACATAAAAAACACCCAAAAATCCCACCAAAGCCTTTTGATTCTTCCTTCTTCACCAAAAATACAAAATATTGTTCTTATACCCAATCGTTTTCTCCTTTGTTCTACACTTTTGATTTGGGGTTTAGGGGTGTGGATGTAGCTTTTTAGCTACTATCCACACCCCTAACTTTCTAAATCTTTTTCTAGCATTTATCTTGCTCTTTTATGCCTTAATAACATGATTTATTGCTTTCCTTAGCATGTTTCTTGCTTTATCTTGCTCCTAGCATGTTCTAGGTTTAGATCCATGTTCTTCCATGCTTGTTTACATGTTTATTTGTCCTTCCTACATGTTTTATGCTTTATGTCATGCTTTAGATGCTTAGATCTTCTCTTTCCCATGTTTTGGTGTTTGGGTCTACATGCTCACATGCTTGATATTACGTCTCCGTCCATGCCTTGCTTAGATCTACATGTTTACATGCATGTTTCTATGCCTATATGCCTATGTCTATGCCTTCACATGCTTTTATGCTAGGATTTGTGTTCTTCCATGCTTTTATGCTTACATCTACATGCTTAGATGTACATTTACATTCCTACATGCATATTTCCATGCTTATATGTGCAGATCGTTCTATTTACATGCTTAGATCGATGTTCTCTACATGCCTTATGCCATTATCTATGTGCTTGCGTGATTCACGCCTTGTTTATGTGCTTAGGCCTAGACCTTGTTTGTCATGCCATGTGCTATTGTAGCCCTTTTGTTCCTTTTACCACATTTTCTTGTGTTTTGGCCATTTGGTAGGATTTAGATCTTGACAATCATCCGTACACCTTGCCCCATATCAAAGGGTTTGGATCATCCTATTTGCATGTCTATGCTTTATGCTTGTGTTAGCCTCTCTAGTTCTAGGTTTTGCCATGCTTGACACCCTTAGCGGGTTTGTGGTTGTGTGGTTACATCTGACGCCCATGAGGTCTTGTTTGGGTATGACCACTTGAGATGCGTCTCCAGATGCCGGATTGCTTCGTGCATACCCTTCCATTTTCCGCTTCGTGCGATGATATGCTTGCCATGCCTGTTGGCTTTCTACGCATCTTTACACGCTTGCTCACATGTCCATGCATGAGTCTTGCTTGCTAGTTTGTCGTCCATGCTTCAACACAATGAAGTTATGGACATTTGATCCAAACCTACATTTGTCCCTCGCAGACACCACCTTTTGTTTGCTTTCTTGCTTGTTTGCCTTCTCGCTTGTTTGCTTGCTTTCTTGTTTCTTTGTTTGCCATGTCTATCATGCTTATCTGCTTTATGCCTCTTTCATATGCTCTTTCCATCTTTTCCTTCCATTGCTTGTCTGCTGGTTTCTTGTCTTTACCTTTGCATGTACACACATGGAGCGAGGACACATGGTGCTAGGGCACTGTCTCCCAGGTGCAAGCAAAAAGGGTGAGGATGCGAACATGTGGATATAAGCCAAGCGCCTATATGCAATAGATTTAGGAGTCTAGCTTCACCCATTTGGTTATGTACTCTTTTAAACCCCCTTCCTTTCTCCCTCCTTTCTCTCTTAGATGGGTTGTATTAGGTATGTCATGCCATGTACCATTCGTCCTCATCTCTAGAGTATGGCGACTCATGTTTACTTTCCTACACCTATATTTTGGGCCATGCTCTAGGGATGTAGGCATTTACTTTCCTACTCTGTGTGCTTGCATTGTGCATGATGTATGTATATATATACCTACTCCCCCCTTCCGGTGTGATTGTCACAGTCCATGTCACCTGAGGCAAAGCGATGCCTAATTTCCGCTGCAAAAGTAAGGTGACATGTCGCCAGATTTTCGCCGTGAAAATTTGGTACTTTGCCTAAATACCTTAGGAAAGCATAGATTGGGACTACAGCCATTCAAAAGCCAAACCTCAAAACCCCCATGCATGCAAAGCCCCGAAAGCCAATGCCAAAATCATGTATATATATACCTACTCCCCCCTTCCGGTGTGATTGTCACAGTCCATGTCACCTAAGGCAAAGCGATGCCTAATTTCCGCCGCAAAAGTAAAGTGACATGTCGCCAGATTTTCACCGTGAAAATTTGGTACTTTGCCCAAATACCTTAGGAAAGCATAGATTGAGACCACACCCATTCAAAAGCCAAACCTCAAAACCCCCATGCATGCAAAGCCCCGAAAGCCAATGCCAAAATCATGTTTTTACTGCAAATTTCCGAAAATTAAGGTTTTATCAAAACAATGGACTGTCCTTGGACAGGCGTTGTGGGGTACCTAACACCTTCCCCACACATAACCAAACTTCCGGACTCAAGAATCAAGATTTTTTGCCATCCACATTAGATTAGGAAAAATGCCCTTTTTCTTAGCCTAGGATTGGTAATAAAATCAACTAGAAACATGTGACCAATCACATCTAGAAAAACCCAATGATTGGTAGCGACTTTACTTACCTTTAGTAATTCCCTTAAAATTTGGCCAAAATTCCCGCCACCCCTCCAAAGGTAGACCTACCTTCCTCCACCGAAAGAGAGAGCACCTGAAGCTTCACGCGAACCACGCCATCATCGAGAGGGGCCTCCAACGGGCCCCGCGCACATGGGAGCATCGCCACGGCATGTGGTCGAATGAAGGCCCAACGGTTCTCCATTTCGAGGTCGGGCGTCGACAAGTATTCTACTCTACTTTTAACCATTCGTTGAAATCTTACCATACTGCTTGGTTCCCTCCAAATTCACCTCTTCTCAACTCCAAGAATTAGGCATCACAAGGGTTTCTAACGTTATAGACAACTCCTCCAGAGTATGGAATCAACAATTATTGAACCAGGTTTAAAATTTTGGGGAAGCCAAGCAAATCAGCTCAATCCCCATCTCAAAAATGTGGGGGAAGACCAGCTCATCTGGCCCCCTTTATTTTTCTGGCACATATACTGTCAAGAAGGGATACCAACTGATAATGGAAACTCTAATCAAGATACAAACTACAATACGGACAAAGGGAAAATTTGGAAACACCTCTGGAATGTTGGCAGCAATGGAAGCAATACAACAGGCAATTGGGAGGGGATTCACAAGCATGATGATTCTAACCAAGGCGGACAAGGAAGCACCATATAATCCGGAGAGATTCAATCCTAGATGAAGACATCAATCATTGGAAAGATGCAGGAAGAGAAATAGGGTGCATTGTAGTTAATGATTTGCTAATGGATCATATTAGAAAATGGGCTAACCAAATTGCTTGTTTTTTTATAAACCATGTGGAACCGTAGTATGTGTTTTCTTTTGTGGTGTAACAAAATAAAAATGAAAAAAAAAAAAAAAAAAAAAAAAAAAAAAAAAAAAAAGCTTTACATGCTGGAAACAGGTGTACTTGTGTATGTGTTCGATTATACAGACTAGGTTCTAGATCAAGGACATTGGTCCTGTAACAAATTTGCTGGTCTAGCAAGGTAACCATTTTTGTACAGACAAGCTTCCATCATAAAATTTATAATTTGTGTAGCAATGGAATTAATACTAATCAAAGTTGCAAAAATATTGCCATGGGAATGGTAGTTGACTAGTAGATTGTTGAAAGACCTTTCTATTTTGTTTTTTGTTTCTCCACATCCTTCAGGAGTGAGGCTTTCTTGTCTTTGGGTCTTTATCCGTTCTTCATCAATCCAAACAAAAGAATTGAAGGAAGAACATAAAAATTACTACTCCATCATAGCAGTTAACGACATTTGTTTGCAATGTGATGGATACTTCTTG
This sequence comes from Quercus robur, assembly GCF_932294415.1. Lineage (NCBI taxonomy): Eukaryota > Viridiplantae > Streptophyta > Magnoliopsida > Fagales > Fagaceae > Quercus > Quercus robur. Next base: position 32,207,980 of record NC_065537.1, on the reverse strand, counting down.
ATTAAAACCTTCTAATTGTGTATGGCAATGTCTATTCCTTTGTATGACAGGTTTGCTTCTTATACAATAAGAAGAAACAACCTGTCCATTGCTGCAAGTCAAATAAGGAAATAATATCTATGTTTGGGATGTTATAGTTAAATTCTACACAAATTGATTCCAACCCTCAACATTAACAGTCATATCTGTCTATGCACAGCACAAACCAGTCTTCAATGGACCTAAATCATCAGTTAACTAGTGACCAATATTAGCCTATTGACTTTTGGAATTGGAAGTTTTCATGCAATCTCTAATTCCTTTGCTAAACAGTATGTTGGGCTTTGTGGAGCCTAGTTTGTTTGATCCGGTTCGACGACCCGACCCGACCCGACCCGAATAATATTACGTGGTTTTTAATGGAAGATTTATTGATCCCTGTACATAAAAGGCTTGCAATGAACAAAATAGGAATAAAACAAGTGAGATTATGACTCTTTTTTTCCATGAATGATGTCAAAAATCAATTGCTAGAATAGAGATTGCTAAACCTCAAAGCACCAGGTGAAGTGGAGACAATGAGGTAGCAATCCCACATCAACTAAACGAACAACAACGTATACGTTTATAAGCTTTCAAACAATGCACCCCTGCAGCCGAGCTTGGTCAAGTGGGGGTTTTGGCTCACGCTGGCTCGCCCGCTCCAAGCAAAGAGTTGAATCAATGGCTTTGGGTGAAAGCGATCCGGTGGCAAAAAGCTCTAGGTCCAGCCTTTCCTAAAGTGAAGGGGAATGCGTGAGGCTGGCTTCACAGAGCAGCGACCACTCTCCGCTCTTTGCAGTGGAAGGATAACGAGCCGGTACCATTTGTGTTCAATATGGCTTGCTTGGTTGGGCCCAACTGGACCCGTTTTATATAAATTATCTAATACACAACATTGTTGGTTTTTGTTAGTCTTAACAGTGATAATTTTATGGTTTATAAGAAACTAGTCGCTAACCCGTGTGATGTACGAGATTGTTTTAAATCAAATGTTAACATGTTTAGGTTTAAACATTTCTTAAATTTCAATTATTGAAAGCTAAATTGTCTCTAATATAAGATGACACATGTAATATTATGAAGTAATATTAAAAATGAGACAAATACAAATATTATGAAGTAATATATTACAATAATCATAATGTGCTCTTACATTTGGTTTAATAAGTAATATACAATTGTGCTTACATCTTCAAGCTTTATCCAATGCTTTTCAAGAATATATTTCCTCCCTTTCTTAGGCTCTTCTCTTTTCTCAACTTCTTCAAGCCACTTAATTTTTTGCCAAATTAGTATCAAGAATAACACCAAATTATACCAATACATCAAATATTTGCAATGTAAAACCAAACACTCTTAATGTCAATAAATTTCATAATAACCCCACCCAAACTATTGAATTATTAAAAAAGTTCAACATTTCTATAATCTTCATGAAAATAAGTATTCCATTGGTTTTCATCATGAATTAAAGAAATAAATAACAAAATAGATTATTCACACACAAAAAAACTTCAATATATCCAAGTTATATAAAAAAATACTAGTACGAATTGTGCTAAGGTGGAAAATGGTACTATCTTTTGCCATATATAAATACAACATGACCTGAGACCTCAAACATTAAGAATACAAAAGCCAAAAATCTAGATAGTTATGGCATTTGTTTCAAGTTTATGCCAAACCAAAACTAAAGGCATGCCGAGTGCAATTCACAAAGGCTTAAAAAACAATCCAAAAGGGGAAAAAAAAGTCAAACCATCTCAAGCAAGGTAGTTCCAACAATTTTCCTGAATTTCTCATGAATCGAGTTGCTAAGGTAGGATGGTATTAGACATCCAATTAAATGAGCAAAAACCCAAAATCAATGTCATTGTCAACATGAATTACCAAAAATTATTTAAATAGGTAACTGATTTAGTAATATATTCTAAATGCGTTTCCGCTTATGATTTAGTGATCATTAATAGTAGTAAAGAAAAAATAATAAACCAAAACTACATCAAATAGAATGGAATGATGCAAGGAAAGCCACACGCATAAAATTGTAGAGATAGCAATTGATGATCAAGGAGAAATCTGCTCTCGTCAGCACCACTTCAAACACAGTTTTTTGAGGCATCAATCAAACAATTTGATTGTGATAGCAGGCAGCTTACCCTCTTAAAAAAAAATGAGAAATATTCCTATATATGTTATTTTCTTCAAGAATTAAAGAGATTAGCATAAAAATTTCAATGTTTCTATCTAATGAAAAAACAATCACCTGCATCACCATAGTTGCTGCTGTCAGCTAAATTCAACTCATGTTTTCCATAGTGACCAGTAATTTATAGAGGCAAAGGAACCTAGAAATTAAAAGCAAAAGCCTAAACTAAATCCTCTAATTGATTTAAGAATTCCATTTTGTTTTATGCAATTACTTTCAATTATAGTCTTGCAGCCTTGCAAGTATTTGAATGTATCTTATCTAATCAATGTGTCAACTGCATCATACCTTGCATGTCAATGCGTTCATGTGTTTGAAGACAAAAAATCTTAACAATATTCAAATCTGAAAAACTAAACAACATTGTGCTCATGGGCATTTCTAAAATTTTAACAATGTTAAACTACACTCTACAATTTTCTATTTGTGTTGAAAAAAGTTTTAAACACTTGGGTCACATGGGCTACAAAAAATCTACCCACACCAATTTCGCTAAGGTAGCATAGCATCCTCAACATATAAAATTTAGATTGTGTTGCGACACACAATCTGAACAATGTAATGAATGTCTAACCTCAACGTACTCCACACCAATTTTGCTTAGTTTCCACTAAACAAATTCAAACCCATAGCTCAGTTTCCACCAAAAAAAAAAAAATCAAATTGATTATCACCATTTTAATATCTATTTAAAATATTGAAGATGTGACTCACTTCAAAAAATATTATAATCAAAACACACTACTAAACTCAGTTACAAAGTTCCAAACTCAATTATAAATACAAAGAGAAACACAGCTAAAACTACAATTCAATCAACATTAAGTCTGACTTACAACTTTCTGCTTCTAAAATTTTAACAATGTTAAGCTACACTCTACAATTTTCTATTTGTGTTGAAAAAAGTTTTTTACACTTGGGTCACATGGCCTATAAAAAATCTACCCACAACCTACAAAAAATCTACCACACCAATTTCGCTAAGGTAGCATAGCATCTTCAACATATAAAATTTAGATTGTGTTGCAACACACAATCTGAACAATGTAATGAATGTCTAACCTCAACGTAATGAATGTCTACAACATGCATAAAAGAAAATACATACTTTCTAAGCACAACTCAAAAAAGCTTTAAATCAAGTTTAGTGTAGTTATATCAGTTTTGGCATAAAAGTAAACCACAATCAAGTGAACAAATCAGAAGTTCTCAAAGCTTTAAATCAAGGTAGTTAAAAACTAAAAATAGAGTTCAGAAAATTTCATGTCCCAAATCATTTCATTAAGCAAAACATTGAAACCAACCACACAAACACAAAAACCTAGTCACGAAATACAAAACCGACAAAACAATATGAAACACATAGCATTAATTTCAGTGAAGCTTAAATACATACATAGTATCTACACATATACGCACAAACAGAACACAACTAAACAAATTGAAACCCATAGCTCAGTTTCCACAACAACAACCAAAAAAAAAAATCAAATTGATTATACTAAACTCAATTACAGAGTTCCAAACCCAAAGACTTATCTAAGTGTGTGCACAAACTCAATTACAGATACAAAGAGAAACACAGCTCAAACTACAATACACAATTTAGTTGCAAACAGAATGTAATAAACCATTTAAAAAAAAAAACCCAATATAAAATTTTCTCAATTGAGTATATTTTACAAATTTTGAAAACCAAAACGACATAAAAAGCATATTAAGATCCATTTAATAGACAAAAAATCAATTGAAAGATCTAAACTTATATGTATGTATATTATAACTCTAACCCAAATATACAACAAAAACAAGGGTAGGTATATAAGAGAGAGAATAAGATCAAACACGTATTTCTATTTTTGCTTACTTTGAGATTGGATTCCAAGATTGAAACTTAAAATCCAGAATTCCAACAACAAAAACACACAAGAACCTCTTTATCTAACAGATCAGAAAATAGAAAATCAAAATTTTTGTATGTTAAATTAGAATTTTTGTTTTTTTATAGAGCAGGGTTTTGATCGCTTACCGTTGCCGGAAAGAGATTGACTCAGATGGGAGTGATGACCAAGGAGAAGGATTTGCGTCTAGGGTTTTCAGTTTTGGGGTTTCCTGCGTATTCTCTTGCAGACTCCAATCGTGTTTCCTAGTTGAGTTTGTGTTTGTGTCTAACTTTTTTTTTTTTTTTTAAAGATAAGCATCCGGTCAGATGGGAGTGGAGACAAAGAAGAAGGATTTGGGTCTAGGGTTTTCAGTTTTTGGGGTTTCTGCGTATTCTCTTGCAGACTCCAATCGTGTTTCGAAAGTTGAGTTTGTGTCTAACGCTTCTTTTTTTCTTTTAGATAAGCATCCGGTTTTTTTTTTTTTTTTTTTTTTTTTTTTTAGTGAAAAGAGTTTTTAATTATATTTTTTAAATTTATCAAAAAAAAATTATTTTTTAAATATTGTGCTGACGTGGAAAATTGTGGGAGTTTCAAAAATTTCAGTTTTATATACATGTAGATGCCTGAAGTGAAAATGGCTTGAATGAGAGAATTGTAAACAAATTAAAAATAAGCCCATAAACATCATCACCAGTAATTTAAAGCCCATAACACATATGGCCCATGCAATTGTCAAAATTTGCCAACGAATCCAATGAAACGGGAAATTAGGGCCCACAGCTGGGCCAATATTTAGTTTACTTATGTTCTTTTTCAATATGTGGGGTGGACCATACCCACTAGTGCAAGAGAAACCGACAAAAAGAAAAATTAAGAACTGTGGATTAGAGGGCGAAAGAGTAATTTCACATAAAGTTTAGGCGCACTAGAAAGTAAGAAGTCTTTCAAATGAGGTTAAAACATATATGAAAGTAATTATCAAGAGAGGACTCCATAAGTTAAAAACTCTCGCAACACATATAAGACTCAAAAAAGAATATCATGTCTGTTGAATAAACATTCTTCCATGACATGTAGCCATTTTTCATTAAATTGGAATCAATCATTATTTAATGCTAATTATCTTGATCCCTTAAATTTAGCAAATTAGGACATGGCACTTAGATTGCCATTTCTAGAGAGAAATTAGAATATGTTATCCTTTTCAAGATGGACATTGCTCAATGCTAATGAGTGTTAATACCTAGAAAATATAATTGACCTTCCTCAAGTTTAGAAGGTCTTTGTGTGACTTCAGCTTCATTATAACAACAAGAAGGATTCCAACATAAGGAAAAATGACTAATTAGGAGAGAAAGAAAACATAAAACCTTCATATACTTATACACTTATACACCCTTGCATTTTCAAATACATTCAGCAGATATGGAACTTCTTTATGAGTTTCTAATTACGCATACATGGGCGAGTCACCACTCGTGAGTTAGTAGCGAGATCCAATCGCGAGTTGCCTCCTGATTGCACACACTTGATCAACTCTTCACACTCTCTCACACACAACCCTTACATTATTCCCACCTAAATACAGGGTTTCTAAATGCTGAATTACAAGCAAATTTGGCATGGAATAAAACCAACACATAGTTGAATAAATTCAACCTTACAAGCTCTTAATTATCATTTCTTTCAAAGTTGAGGTCTTTCTTCTCTTTTGCAAGTTTGATATGTATCACATAACCTCAAGATAAACTACTAGCCTTTATCATTTTTTGTAGATGTTAGTTGCATAATTTTCTCCTAGAACTAAACCTAGGTCAACAAAGAAGTTCAATCAAATTTAAACATGTGGAAAATCAACAAAAGACCACAAACAAGATTATCATAATTGAGTTTGTTAGTTTAATTTGCAAATAGTCCTCACTTTTAAGATTTTATTGAGTACAACTAACAAAATGTGTTCCACACACATTACAATTATTATTTAATTTTCAACTAAAGACACGAATTGTTCTTTCTCCCCGGGCGCACCAAAATGCTATCTCCCCAATTTGGGGAGAAAACTCAAGAGAAAAAAGGGAGCAATAAGGTCTCGCTTGGGAGAAACCAAAATAGCCCTTATGCCTGTGCAACACTCCCTTTGATTTTGTTGTTTTATCTCCTTTTTTTTCCTCATTTAATTTTGATTTTTTTTTCTCTTTTGATGTAGTGCTCATCCATTTTTTTAATAAAAATATAATGGTATGTTTGGTAACTATTTTTTTTCTCAATTCTCTACTTTTAGAATAGTTGTCTATTTTCTAACACACAAAAACTTGTTTGGTAGCCTAATACAATTAGAAAAAAAAAAAGTAGTTTTCATTTCTCAAAATAAAAAGGAAAATAAAAACAGGCATTTACATGTTTTCTATTCATAGTTCTTGGAAAACGCAAAGAAAATAATTTGAGAACCACAATTAATGAGCCTACACCCTAGTTCAAACCCCACTAGCAACAAAACATAGAATTTCAACAATTGTTTTTTCTCTCCACTCCATATTGTGGAACTTTAAAACCTCAGAGAAGATGACCACCTGTATTCATGGTAGCATCATTAGGTTTCAGAGGGCTTCAATTTATTTTTTTCAAGTAAGTAAATGTGTTTTTTATTTTGAAAACATATAAAAATTGTTTTTTGATATTATTCTTAAAAATAAGTTTTTGAAAACAAAATTTAAAAACATTAATCAAACATAACCTAATTTGTTACTTTATTTTTTATCTAGTAGGGGCATGAGAGCAAATTTATTCAAACTACATTTTCCATCATCTCAATTTTCTTCTCTATTTACCAAAAGAGTCATCCTTCCACTTTTCCATTCCCTCAACCAATTAACTAATCACCATGAGAGAAAATTAAAATCTCTTCTATCCTTTTACTTTTCCATCTTATCCCCATTTTCTATCCTCCTACATTTCCATCCCCCAACCAAACAAACCCTAAGTCTCCCTACACTTTTATGATGTAGCAATAAAATCCTAACAACTATTTTTTTTTCTCTCTCTCTCTCTTATTTAGTACATAAATTTTGCTATTGTAACAAATAGATCCTTAACAAAAATAATCATGTTGAATTTATGTCTTGCTTAAAGTTATATTTAATATCATCACCATTATAAATTAGCAAATTATAATTCGCAATTACATCGTATTCCTACCAAGTTTGGCTTACTTCCAATACTTTTCAACTAGACATGTAGTTAGTTTCTCATTGAGATAGAATGATATGGTAGTGGATTTTAATCTCCATATTGTATTTAGTGAGTAGGTAATGTAGGTAATTTTAATCTCAATTTAATAAGGTACTTAATTATCCAAACTCAAATGCTAGATTTAGTAAATTAACGCATTTTTCTTAACCCAAAAAAGAAAGTAAATTATCACATAAACAAATCTAGTTTGTAGTCACTATATTTCCTCATGAGGATCAACCTTGCAAAAATGACCCAACATTTTTGATTTATTAAGTATTTTTTTATGGAGGTAAGATAAAAAAACTTTTTTGGGGGGTGGGGAAGAAATAATACTTGTGGTTTCTAATGATAAAATACAAAGCCATTGAGAGTGAAAAAAAAAAAAAAAAAAAAAAAAAAAAAAAAAAAAGCAACAAAAATGGTGTTTTTCATTTTGATAGAAAGAGAGTGGACCCTTTCCAAGCATTCCCCTCCAACTAAGTTATCTGCATATTAACCTTTCACAAACCCATCAAGCAAATTAAATTGAAAACAAAAATAAATAAATAAATAAATAAACAAAATTTTAAAATTAGCATGCTTTTCCTCTGATATGTGCCCTTAAAAAAAAAATAAAATAAAATAAAATAAAATAAAAAGCTTACATTTTTCTAGCTAAGGCATCTATTACGATCAGTGGTGGAGTCTAGAAATTAATCTAGGGAACCAAACTAAGTATTTTTAAAAAAAAAAAAAAAAATCTTAGATCAAAAAAATTCATACTCAAAACAAATACTTTATTTTATAGATTAGCTTTTAACTTAATAAAGTTATGTATTATTCTGTTTTATTGTATTAAAATTATTTATAATTGATTCTGAATTAAAGTATCTAACGGCCTCTCTTTCACATATTCTAGCCTTTTTAGAGGGTTCAACATGGTAGAAGATTGTGCAATAGTTAAGATTGTTTTTATAAATTAGTTATATAGCAAATTTATTAGAGAGAAAAATATATGAAAGTGTAAATTATAGTTTAGGTACAATTAAACAATCGTTTGTCAATATCTCAAAAACTCTTACATTTAATAATTCTATAACTCAAACCATTACTACCCAGTATGCAGTATCTATATTTACTAAATACCAGTTTGAATTGCCTCATTCCTCATCACTAGAGAATCCTTTGAAGAATGTTGATTAGCTAACAGATGACGTATGCCATACTATTATAAGTCATTTAGCTAACAAAGTTTTGATATTTTCATTTTTAATTTTCAATAACCATGAATCAAAAATCTAGATAAACATTATGGTAATTCACTAATTTGATTACATTAATATTTATTATTAGCTTCATAAGTATTTACTTCTTGTTATTCTTCTTTTCCTTCTCATCTTCCTCTACTAACTGTAATTGTGTTTCTCATCTAAAAAACCATTAAAGGCATAACCGTACAGTTTAAAGGCTTGGTAGTTGAAGACTCTTCAAGTACACATGATGAAAAGAAACTTGAAGATGAGAATAAGCAATTTCATGCTTAGTTTGCAATAGCATGCAATCACATATTGAGGAGCTATGTGAACTACTTTTGATCCTACTTTCTGAAAAGTATGTCTTGTATGCTTGCTTTTGAAAATGGATGTTACAGCAATACAAGAAAATTTTGAACTGAGGAGGCAAAAATATATCCCCATCTTTGGATAGCACTGCTATCTTTGAGCACATTTTCTTCTTTGAACACCTCTATGATCCAAAAAATGGAGCTATCAAGAAGATGGGTAAGTTTCCTTTCCTTTATTCGAATCTGTTTATTAATTCCACAAGTAAATGTTTGGAAAGTGTTATAGCAACTAAAAATTTTACAACAACAGGTTTATAAACTAACATGACAATAAATTGCTTAGTGTCACATCAATAACATGATAAATTAATTAAAATAAATATTTACTTTTTTTTTTTTTTCCAGTTTTAACATTGAATGAGGTTTCTCCATTTTCTCCTCTATATATTACAAACTCAGCAAACACTTTAATCTATGGAGACAACTTAACTTTCAACTAACAATATTCATACCAATTAAAAAAAGATAGGATTGAAGTCTGTATCTGTGATAGAAAGCTATAAATTTGTCCAACTAAAGCCAACAAATCAATTATGTTATGTATTCTAATTTTGGAATAAAATTAAATTTTGAAAAGATAATCCAAAAGGAGAAAAAAAGAGGTGCAAGAAAAAGTTTTAATATAATATGTTAGGGACATATTTATGTAATTGGCTAATTCTTTGATAAAACACACTTTACTTGTAATTGAGTAGATCTAGGTTGGGTTTAGTACTTCAAGAAACAAGTGTTCAAGTTAAGTATTGAAGCCATGCAAGTCTGACCAAGAAACAAGTGAAGGAAGTGTTGTTCATTAAAGCTTGACAGCAATCTCGACAAAAAGACTTCTATCGAGATTTAATGTTGAAGCTCGACAAAAACTCGACACAAGCTGTATCTGTCGAGAATTACGAAATTAGGTTTTCCAGATCTGATTACACGCATATCCATGAGTATTTGTATAGGGTTTCTTTTCTCACAACCCTAGACATATATAAGGATTATTTAAAGAGCCGTCATAAGGGTGCAAGGTGATGCAAAGTGATAATACATGCATATTGTGACCGAAGGCAGAAATTGCTCTAGTTCATCATTCTCTCTGTAGAAGCTACTACATCTTTAAACCAAGGGTTTTATGACCAAGGAGCTTCTTAATCTTCATTATTGATCAACTAATGAACTGATGAAATTTGCAGCCAACATCTTCTTCAAGTTGGTGAGTTAGTCACATACTGGGATCCGTGCATCATTGGTTAGTTACCTACTGGGATTCGTGCATTGAACGGAGAGATCGACGCTACAATATAAGTCCAATTGGGTATTGGGGTAAGGGTTCAATTGTAAGTTGGTATTGGGTACTAGGATTCCTTTTACTTGTAACCGTTTGTGATTGATAATAGTGGATTCTTGGGAGTGGTTACCTTAAATTCACCCAGTGGGGTTTTGCCTTGGTGGTTTTCCCCATTTGTAAACAAATCACCTATGTCAAATTTATTTTTCGTTGCATTTAGTTATTTGGTGATTTGTTTGTACTACCACGCTATTGCATGTAATTTGACTAATTAATTAACTTGGGTAATTAATTAATTTGCAAAGGGGTCAATTCATTTTAACTCAACATAATATTTACATGGATGTGTGTAAACATACAAGCCTATTGTACATTTTAGTAGTGTTGCAACTTGCAAGGCTACTATATATGGTCCAATTATATGGCATGAGATGCTTTCACCTTTCACCCACTCCAATTAAAGTTTGTTAAAGAAGACGGAAGAGTTTATAATAGAAGAAGAGAAATGGGGAATAGAAAGACACAAACTTGAGAGAAGAAAAAAAAAAAGGCGCAAGAAACTGAAGGATGGAGAGTAGTTTCTGTATAGTGAATTAGAAGGTTTACAGGTGTAAATGCTATTTCCAGTGCAAACCATGCTAGTTCAATAATACTTCAACCAAAACACAATCATTTTGAAATCAATAATTCAAAGATAGCATAACCACATGTTAGATCATTAACCATTTTAGTGTTTTAAGGTTCAACTTTCTACAAGTTTCCTCTTTTGCATATTTATATAAATTAATGACTTGAAAGGGCCAAGTAGCCTTGGCTCAAATGACACTTCCTTTCACATGTTTGGGTAGATGGTGAGACCATCAGTTCAAAACCCACCTAGATATGTGTGTATAGAGAAAAAAATAGATGACTTGAAATGTTTAGATATACCTCAATTTCAAAAGATTTTGGTAATTCACTGATCCGATCACATCAACACTCATCACCTTTATAGGTATTTTCTTCTTTTTGTCTTCTTTGCCTCTTGAATATTTTGGTCCTTCATCTAGCCCTCCTCTTACTCCTCCTTTGCCTCTACTAACTATAACTGGGTTTCTCATCTCAAAAATCACTAGGGCTATAATCATACAATTCCAAGGTTTGGTAGTTGAAGCCTCTTCCAATACACATTATCAAATGAGACTTTTATAGGATATTTATGGGAAGATGGTGTATTTTCCACCCAAAAAAAAAAATTAGAATTCTATTAAAGCACAAAAAATCTAAATCCCAAAAAATCCGGCATAAATCTAAAATTTTTTGGAAGAAACAATAATAACAGTGTTTACTAGCCTATCCACACGCACCTTGCGTGTGTGCTCATAGCCTTTTCTTTTCTTTTAATAAAACATATGACGATTTAAAGTCATTACCACAAATAGTTAAAGCTAAAAATTAAATGTGTCCAAATTTATGGATTTAAAATTTTATTTTTAATTTTCAATTTTCAATTTACCTTTATCTCTTAATAGGCAAAAATTTATTTTATGAACGTTAACGAATAATATAGTATATCATTTTTATATCATATTCAATTATATTATTATTATATAGTGAGTCCACTTTTGAAATTGATACAGATTTACTGGAATATGATTTTCTCAAACTTACGTTGTTGTATGTGCGAATAAACATAAGTACGTAGTGTTCAATGCTTCCCGTAAGACTTTTGCACTTTTGCATTTTCTCATTGTCTAAAACTATGCTCCTTCCCATGTACTTACATATGCTTTTATAAATCTTAACTTCGTTTTGTGTACACCATCATATGAGTTCAATAAATTTCCAATTTATATGTAAAAGAGGTAAATAATACAGCCATACCATCTATATTTTGAATTCACTTAGACATTAGCAATTGGTGAATTTGTAACTCTTTGGGATCTCAAAAAAAAAAGAATTTGATGTTGTTTGTAACATGCCAAACAGTATTATGAAATTGTTGGATGTTCTAAGGCTTAGTTTTTCCAAAAAAAAAAGGAGTGCTTGGTTGATGTTTATGTTCAAATGAAGTGGATGTGTTTAATGCAATTTATAAGACAGTCTACAAATGTTTTTTCAAATAAGAATGTGCATAAATACATACATCCATATATCATACAATTCTATAATTACTTACTTGGCAAGACTGTAGCTACATTACTATCCAAAAAAAAATGGTGAAGAAGAAGCATTTTGCATTTGCATCACCAAAAAGTTGGTATTTTATTTACATTTGTAAAGTTGTGATTTCCAACTAGCCTTTGTAAAGGCCACATGTGAAGCACATGATTAGAAACTGAAGAGTCATGCCAGCCTGTCATTTCGCAAGTACTTCTTAAGAAAGGTCATCTCGCGAGATACCCACAAAACTCTCTATTTGGCAAAAATGAAAAGTGCTTTTCTAAATTCTTTACACACACTATATATACCCTCATTACTCACAAAATTGTAAGGAGTTCTTTTAAGAGAGAAAACCCTAGCAAAACACTTGAGAGTTAGAGATTGTCATACCCACAATCATCTACACAAATTCTCTTGGTTTTTCTCTACTCCCACCTCTCCATCTATACATCCTTGAGAGTTTCTTAGCCCAAACACTTACCTCACCTATTTTAAGTGTTGAGAGAAGTTTTGGTGCCTTTGGGAAGTATTGGAAGAAGCCATTGAGTGGCGGATGCAATCAAGCGGAATTGCGGGATCCGAAAAGCTAGTGAAGACAAGACTCTGAAAAGTCCGTTGGTAGCAGGAGCTTGGAGGGCTCAAGTACATTGGGTAGATTAGGCTTAGAGGGTCTTTTTGATATTCGTGTACTCCAACTTATTCACTAATTGATCGATTTCGACTTGGAGGGTCGCGGAGAGATTTTTTGCCGAGTACTTAAGTTTCCTCTTCGATAACACATCTCGGTATTATATTATATTTGTATCTCTCTTCCCTACTCTTTAAGTTTTACGTTTATTGCTCATTGTGGTTTGCATATAGCTTAGAGTAGTGTTACCGATTTATTGCACTTCATTTACTCTTTTTCTGCACTTAGATAAGTTAGAGAAAAAACAATTTAGTAGTAGAGGTAGAGGTAGAACAAGCAAGAAAAGGAGAGAAAAGAAAATAAAACACAATAAACCAGAGAAAAGAATAAGTAATAGGAATAAGGGCATGCATCAATAGGCTACCCATTTCTCTCCCTCTTGACAAACCCACTCTCTGAGAAATTAAGAGTTAAAGTTTAATCCATCTAGGTTCTTTTTCCAAAGTGCGCAATCTCTATGGCAGATGCCTTCTTTGAGATTACTCACATTGGAGATCAGCTCCCTTTTTGGACTTGCATTTGCTAAGAAGCTAAGCTCATTTCTCTGGAAAACGAGTGTTGATGCCCATATTTTGGCAAAAGGGCCAATGGCAAAAGAATCCCAACAATATGAAAAAAGGCGAAGAAAGAAAATAGTAAAGTAAAAACCATTAAGCACGAATGGTAGGAATAATGGTCCACGAGCCCACAAAGTAACAAGCTGGCTCCCAAGCAAGCAAATGGGCCAAGGAAGCCCTAAAGAATGAAGTAGTAAGCCTGTGGGAATTATGAGAAATAGAAAGAAATCACAAAACGGGTCGAAAGAGCCCAAATAAAGGAATTAGTAAATGAAATTGATTTAAAAGACCAAAGGTAAGGATGTGGTAATTGGACCGGGGAATCCCAAAAGATTTAGCAAAAGCCCATGAGAATGTAAGAAGCAAGAAAAATAAAATGGGCCAAGGATGCCCAAAGGATGGGATGGGCCGAGGATGCCCAAAGGAATAAAATGAGCCAAGGAAGCCCAAGATGTTGTATGGACTGACCCAATAGGAATACTGGGCAATGTAAACTAAAGAAATGAATAACACATGAAACTGGCACAACAGGCCCAAAAGAAGTCCAACAAACAATGTTAAACAATATCATGGCAGAAACAATGCAGTGGCATGGCAGGAGTATCAACTAGCCCACGAACCAGAAATGAAAGGAGACACGGGCTGAATGAAAGAAGAAAAAGCCCACACCCAAGCAATACCCAGCCCAAAGAAGAAACGAGATGCAAAGAATGAAGACCCAATGACTCATCCACGCCACAAAAAGTTAAACAAGCAGCAGAGCATGCAGCAAGACCAAACAAACTCGCAAACAATGGCAAACACGTGAACACCAGACAAACAATGGACTCATATGGGGGTGGAGTATACACAAGACTCAGGCACCACCTACTTGTACCCAGCCAATATAAGGGCGATGGGCCATGAGTTAGAAAAAAAAAAGTGTGGTCTGGTGGTAGGGAGAAGGAGGGAAACCTATTCTAGGGTTCTTGCTCAAGCTCTTTTGGGGCAAATGTCCTGCTGGGATAACATACCACCCAAAAGAGGCAAACATGAGCTGGAATTACTAGGTGCATGTTATAGGAGTTAGTAAGAGAGAAACTCAGCACTTATCTAGATGGGAATGTTATAGGAAGCAAGAAAACAAAACAAAACAATTTTTGTCTGGGAATGAAGCGTGGCGTAGCCAACATAGGATAGTGGTGGTGGCTAGGCAGCCAGTGGACCAGTGGGCAGTTCGAGAAGGACACCCACAACATGCCAAAAGTAGTTGAGAGGTAAAATGGTAAATCTTATCATGGCAGGCAGTATAAAAAGGCCTTAGCCATGCACAGTGAACAACAAAATGGGAACAAGGAGGAATAGGAGAAAAAACTGAAAAAAGAGAAGTAGGAAACAAAGAAAAACATAGAACATAAACAAAGAAAAATTAGATAACTAAGAGTGAGCAAGAAAATAGGAATGATAGAGTGAAAAGCACGCACCAGTAGGCTTCCCACTTCTCTCCCTCTCAATACCCTACTCTCTAGCAAGTTAAAAATATGAGATTTAGCCACTTAGGTCCATTTTCCAAAATAGGTAATTTCTATGGTAGGATTCCCCTGTGAGGTTACCCGCATTGGAGATTGGTTCCCTTCTTGGATTTGAATATGTCAACGAGCCAAGTTTAGCAAGCTAATCCTCTTTCTTATTTTGTTATGATTGTCTAAGAACTAATGTTGTGCTTGTCAAGAGTTGACAGATAAGTCTAAGACCCATTGGAGCTAAAGCCTTATTAGTCCCTTTGGCCCAAAAGGCTAATCTAATTAGATAATCAGTTATTTATATAATAAGAGTTATTAAATAAAGTAACTGCCAAGGAGGTTAAGATGTACGTATGATTAAAAGAAGATAAAATAGTTTTTCTCTATAGAATCTTGGATATACACTTTTCCAAAGGAAAATCAATGTACACAAGAACCGATTGAGAGACCACTCATCTTGGGCACCATGTGGAATTGGGATGAAGATTGAAAGTATTCTCAAATTTTGTTTTTGAATCTCACTGCATCAAGGTATGCTCTCTTTTCTTTGTTCTAGAATTCAAGGTTACATGTTATCTTTCATGAATGAAGTAGATCCTTGTGTTACTTCCGCTATGGGTTTTGTATGTTGCTTTCGTTGTGGGTTTTGTATGAGATACAAAACCAGTTTTTCCAACACTATTCTTCCAACCCTCTCTTTTAAGGCATTGTGTTTGTTTTTGTATAGTACATGGTATCCACATGCTAGCTTTGTAATAAATAAATATTCACATGCTATTGTATTGTATACTTGTATGCTCTCTCTCACATGGTACTTATGTATATATCTTACATGTTTTGATTGTATATATTTTTGTTGAAGTTAATATTCACATGATAGCTATATGTAAATATTCACTCACATGTGTGTGGGTGTGTGGGTGTGTGGGTATTGTTTGCAAAAAAACATTTAAAAAAAAAAATCAAAATGCCAATTATTCTATTTTTTCATAAAGAGTTAACATTGGGAATAAATTAAAATGAGATACTATCTTCGGATAGGTGTTATGGGTTGCCTAACACCTTCCTCACATGTAACCAAACGTCTGAGTCCAAGATCTCTCATTCAAAGACTTTTGGTTTACCTTAATTAATGAACCTTTAAAATTTGGTTTAGTTAATTAGGTAACTTAAACTAAATTAGACATCTAGGGAACCAATCACACCTAATACAAAACCATTTTTTGGTGGGGACTGCTAAAATAAAAATAAGAAAAATGGACTTACACACACACACACACACTACCCTAGATACACAAGCACATATAAGTCATGTTGCCAAGGACCTAATGAGCAACAAAACCCAAACAAAAAGTTCTCAAACTTTTTTTTTTGTTGGGGGGGGGGGGGGGGGGGGGGGGGGGGCGTCCACAAGTATTATACTTGATCTCAATCCCACAGAATTTAGTGGTATGTAAGGAAATAGTACACAGCTTTGGGAAAAAAAAATGACCAACTGAGTATTAAAGTTGATTTTTCAAAGTCATGTCTCCTATGACTAACTCTTGCTACAATTCTTCTTCTTTTCTTTTTTCTTTTTATTTTTTATTTATTATTATTATTATTATTATTTTTTTAAGATAGTTCAACCTATGGCGTCCGCTCTTAATGATAGCTCTATTATCAAACCAAGATACCAATCGGTTTTTAATGAGAAATTCATTCACCGAATCTAACAATGCATATCAAAAGTCAAATGCACAAAGCTAATAAATGGGGCAATCTCAACCTCTTTTGTATTTATCCCCTTGCCTATTCATACTCGGCATAGAAGTACTGACTATAATGTAAAACATTGGTTTTCATGCCTTCTGCTCTTGGTCTAGTCAAACAAGTAATATTGAGAAATCCAGTTTTTTCAATTCGAGAGGAGTTCACCCAAGCTTTATCATCTCCCATACTTCATTTCTCACAAATTGAAACTTCGTTTTTCAATATATATATATATATATATATATATATATATTCCCTACATGAACATAGACAAATATTCCCAAAACTGATGTTGAACCAATTGCTGGAATAGAGATTTCTAAACCTCCAAGAAGACCTAGAAAATCTAGGTGAAGTGAAGATAATGAAATGCAAAGACAAAATGATGGAACATTGACCTGCCCATCCAAGCGAAGATATGAATAAATGGGCTCTTCGCAATGGAGAGTAAGAACAGATTGCTTCCAGCTAGACTACATTCCTCTGAACCAATAAGTATCCATTGAGACTAGTCATCACTTCATTACTTTCCTAACAATATCCTTTGACCAGGTTTGGTTGTCTAGGAACCAAAAAGATTTCAAAGGAAAGGATCCATGTGCCCAAGAGATTGTGTTGAGAATCAAGAAAGCAATGATAAATCATAGCCTTCTTTGGATGCCAACGAGCACTCACGGCACCAGTAGACCAAGGGTCAAATTGATGAACATAATTCTAACATGGCCTCTCCCCCCACCCATCCCACTCTTCTATCACTCTAGACACAACTAATGATCCGTTTGGATTGAGGAGGAGTAGGGTAGAGTAAATTTTACCTAAAATTAGCCTATTTTCAGCCATCTCTTCTCTACTCCCCTCCACCCCCTCCTTCGTCCCTCCCTATAAACGGGCCCTAAAAGTCCATATTAGAATGGATTAATAATTCAAGGACATTGACAAGGCAAAAATGGCCCATTACCATTAATTTTGAAAATAATTTGCCCAGAAACACTGTTTCCGAACAATATAGCAATATACCACTTTTTTAGGTACTCGAGCTTGGTGAGCTCGAGTACCATGTTTTTTTAATCCACTATCGCCCCATATTCAAGGAGCCCTATAGTGGCGTTTTTAAGCCCTATAGTGACGTTTTCGGGCCCTATAGCGGTGTTTTTAAGCCCCCATACCAGGTTAAGGGGCCCTATAGTGACGTTTTCGGGCCCTATAGCGGCGTTTTTCTGCAAAAATTTTTTTATAAGTCCCCATAACAGGTTCACGGGGCCCTATAGTGGCGTTTTTAAGCCCTATAGTGACGTTTTTGGACCCTATAGCGGCGTTTTCCTGCAAAATTTTTTTATAAGTCCCATAACAGGTTCAAGGACCCCTATAGTGGCGTTTTTAAGCCCTATAGTGACGTTTTCGAGCCCTATAGCGGCGTTTTTTTTTTAGAAGATGTTTGACTTAAAAAAACATGGTACTCGAGCTCACCAAGCTCGAGTACCTAAAAAAAGTGGTATATTGCTATATTGTTCAGAAACAGTGTTTTTGAGCAAATTATTTTCAAAATTGATGGTAATGGACCATTTTTGCCCATTGACAATCTAGCGATTGAAATGAAATGCAAGCTTCTTGTAAAGATGAAGCTCTACAGTCACGACCCAAATCCATATTTCTATGGACTTTGAGCTAAATATATCTTTTAGTAATAAAAATAATTAATAAATAAATAAAAGTTTTTGAACTAAACTGACATATAATACCTTTACATTCTTAGTACTTAATTTTTTTAAAAAAAATGAAACAAACTATCCTCACCATAACATGTCTATTATACATATAAGTCTAACTCTCATTTTTCTTTTCCTTCTTTTTTTTCTTAGCGATTCCATGTAGCAATTACCATGATAACAATCTCTAATGACCAAAAGTCTCCAAGTACAATGAAAATTCCAAGCATTACAGAAATAGCTAATAAACCAGCCTCTGCAACTCCACGAATCAATTCTTCCCTCAAAGCTTTATATCTGAAACATCAGAATAGAAATGGATGAGCTTCACAACTTAGTAGCAAAAT
Organism: Quercus robur; assembly: GCF_932294415.1. Lineage (NCBI taxonomy): Eukaryota > Viridiplantae > Streptophyta > Magnoliopsida > Fagales > Fagaceae > Quercus > Quercus robur. Next base: position 32,189,069 of record NC_065537.1, on the reverse strand, counting down.
ACATAATGCCAAGTTAACAGTAAGATTTTGTTTCCCTATTTCATAACAGAAATCTGAACACCAGGTATGATAAATTTAATGTGGAATAAGGACAAATAGAATAATTTATTTCCAATAGAAAATACATGAATTTTCGCTAACATAATAATTATCTTTCAAATACATATACATAAACAATCATGGTTAGGCATGTGCCACATAACATACAGTCCTGTGAGTGAATAATTCCAACATTTTTAACCCCTCTTGGCAGGGCCAAATGATACCAGTACTGAACAAATATGTATAAATTATACCCTTAATGTAAACGTCAGATGATCCTATGGACAGGACTAGACTCCACAGTAAACTAAGTTTCAAATTCAAATATGAATAACTGTTTCTTAAATAAACCATAAATCATATTGCTAGCATGCATATCAAAACAGAGTCTGAGACTAAAGATTATAAACATATTCACATAGCATCATAATTCAAGTTAAAATATCTGATTACAAAAATTTATTTGGGAATTTCTAACATCATAATCTGTCTAAAAACTATATTACTTATTTCATAAGTGAATTTCTTTAGCAAATGAAGTATAAAGTCTATAGACAACAAAGTGTTTGGCCCTGGAAGTATGACCAGATATCATATCAGAACAGTAGTTAACAAATAATAATAATTATTGAAGTACATTTGTTATACATAAATTGACAAACTCATAAGCTCAAAAATACTAATTTGAGATTTTTCAAATGAAAATTGAGAAGTAGAAGATTTACAAAGAAAATCAGCTATACATATATGTTACCTCAAAAATTTAAGATACTGTATTAACTGATGGTAACCACTAGAAAAACCTTGTCTGAGTTCGAAGAAATGCCTATATGCTCACATTTATTGATCAACATTACAACATGAACACAGAAAATAAGGACTTAAAAATCATTTTGTTTCAATCCGCTACCTCAAGTTCAAACATAATGTTGTACAAGTTTATCTATTTTCTGAACCTCATATGCACTATACTGACAAGGCCATTCTCAGCTGCTGTGAAAGATTCCAAATGTCATGTATTCTAATGTGATTGTCACAGCAGATCAGCCTACTTCTACCCTAGATTTAACATAAAAAAAGAAATTTACAAATCTCAAAATTTTCAAGATATAAGCTTCTATATATTGACCAACTGTACCAAAATTTGAAGTCAATATTCAACTCCTCAATCGAATTATAAATAATCCAAGTCAATGTCGTCAGACTGCATTCTGCAGCGAGTCAATCCTAATTAGGTAAGAATTACTGCCTGCCCAGTTTTACCCCATTATAATCCTCCCAAACATCTTTTTTTTTCCCCCTAAACAGCATAGATATAGTACTATTAGAGTTATTCTCACCACATTGTGATGTCATCAAAAGGGACCCATCAAGGTTCTCTGGGAAATCCTAATGTACATAGTTAATATTCTATACTAACAGATCATATCCAAATAAAAGTCAAATTCAACCTAGCTTATGAATTCATATGACAATTCAATGCCAGCATGTGCAGTACTCTCTACAGTCCAAACTAAAGCTGGTTATATGGCATTCAAAACGTGCAAAGTTATCACGTAGGTATTTGTCAAGCAGTCAAGCCTATCTCACAAGTTTGACGCAGCTTCACGAAAAGTATAACATTTTCTCGACACCTAGTATCTCACAAGTTTTACACACTTGCAATAGATTTTGAGGTTATAATCCATTATTGGCACCTAAAGGTTATTCTGATAGAGAACACAGAAAGATGGATAAAGTGAATACCTAATTGAGAATCTAGCTTGGACATTGGATGACTGCCTCTAGCCCTCATTGTCTCTCTCTTTCTCTTCAATTAACATGATAAAATCCCTAGTTCCTCGTCCCTAGCTTTTAAAGTTGGTCCCTCTTTTTTCCTTATTCTGGGATGGGCCTTACAACAGTGTATATCATTAAAATTCACTCAAGGTCTTCTAATCTTTGCTAAGGCAGAAAGAAACCAGCCATAGCTATCAAATAATGCATAGAGAAATTTCAATTATCATTAAGTCATTCTGTCAATGCCAAGAATTCAAATGTAATTTTAGCAAAAATGTTAATTAATCAAAAGCCACAGAGATTTGCTCCTATGTTAACCCCAGTAAAGCAGATTTCCACTCAAAATACCTCAGCCTTCCATTGAGTTGCAGCGAGTCACAGAGCCACACTCTCAATGAAGTTGTGTAAAAGATTCAGAGTCAAGTCCAGGAAATAGCAAGGGACTATCTAATAAGGCCAATAGCAGTAGCCTCACCAATTTATACTATGTCCTCTCTCAATTTTCAAAAATCTGCATGTTCTAAAATGAATGGGTTGCCATATGGAAGATAATTGGAGAAGACAAACCATGGGTGAAAATTCTAAATTGTAAATGCTTGAGAGGCATGCCCTTCAATGCAATAAAAGTCTAAAAAATACCTTTTAAGAGCTCATGGCAGTAGAAAGAAATTCTGGGTGGTGAGGTGCGGGAAGAACCATGGATACCAATGAATAAAAGTCTAAAATTAGTAATGAGATTGGGTGTAAGATGTGGGAAGACCCATCGATACCATTCCTTCCTAATTTCAAACTACAACCAAAGCATCCCCCAAGCCTGTACAAATCAACTTAGTCTCAAGAGTTTTTTTTTTTTTTTTTGTGTAAATCAGTGAACATTATTAATCAACAAAACAACAAGTACCCTACGACAAAACAGGGAAGAAACCCTCAGAATAATTCTCTGATAAAAGATGAGCAAAAGATACAGAGGAAAAACTCTAGCCAAGACAAGCTAGAAACCCAAAAAAAAAAAAAAAAGGAACTCTCAACCAGTGAAACAATAGCTACTATGTTGTTGTAACTAAGAGCTGAGAAGGAAAGAAGGTCCATCCCCCACTGGAAACACAAGGTGCAATTTAAAGCAAAATTTTGGTACTTTCCTTCCTCTTTCCATTCCATCCAAACTGGGTCTTGGAGTTAATCACTGCAAGTCCAGTCCAGTGGAATAAAGAACTTATTTGGGCTGATTTTTAAGAAGATTAGCATCAAATATTCAAATATCCTCAAAATCCACTTGTCACAAGATCAGCAAACATATAAGGTAACTTGGACCCTACACACATTTGAGTAATTTCACTTCTCAATTGGCTTACAGATTCAACCAACCAATATTGAATAGAAGAAATAATGGAGCAGTAAGATTTAGGAATATCTGAACATGCTAATCTAGAAGATTGCATGGAACAAACTTCCTAGTTGAGCTGTGTAAACTGAAGATTCGAGATAAATGACAAATTATGCATGCTCTGTAATTATGGAGATGTAAGATTTGTGAATGTTTGAAAATGTTAATCATTGTCCACAAAACAGGGACTGCTGACACTAACCCACTAACACTACAAATCTGGACTTGGATGATAGCTAAAGTTAAATGTAGAGTTGTGTGTAGTGGAGATAGTGATTTGAAAGACCATTCACCGTTATCCCTCACTCTAATACAAGAAAGGGTCATTTTTTGGTATTGTGACTGGAGCTTGATCTATCTTATTGGTATGCCATGATATTCAATGATGATAATCTTTTCTATAGGTTTCCCATGTTGCTAATGCTTCTATATCAAAGACTAATTAACTCTTCATTTGCTGGTTCATGGTGTGTATTTTCTAGGATAATAAGCAGTGCTTCTATGATCACCCAGTTCTGCGGCTTCAATACTCTGTGACTTCTACCCTCTTTGAGGTGAACACATTAATTGTCTAGCAATGTTTCTTTTGAAAATTGTCTCTTTGCCTGAGCGTGAGCTCTCACAGACTTCAACCCTCTTTGCACTGTTTTTACAGATGGTGTGACTCCTCTATTAATCACTAAACATAATTTTTCAGCTTCCAATCGAAGAGACAAACCAAATGACTTAGTCTGCTTCATAAAAGAGCAACTACCACCAGCTCCTAGCAGTAGAAGGATAATGGGTGTGTGCCACCTATATCCTATGGGTCCAAATTCTTCGTTACCTTTCCCAATCTTTCTTCACTACCACAAAATACTGTCCACATTATTCCAACATTGCCTCTCCCAACCCATCAGACCTTTCTTTCATCCTCGACAGAAAACTATAAATCCATAGTAGAATGTATGAACAATTGCAGGACATTGACAATCCAGCGATTCAAAAGGAAAGCCTCTAGTAAAGACAAGGCTCTTACAACATTTTTAATCCCTCTTGACAGGGCCATATGGCACTAGTAACGAACAGATTTGTATATATTATATCCTATGGGTAAGGTCAGATGACACCAATTGCTAACAGATTGCCATATATTATTCCACCATGGAAAGAGCAGGACTCCACAATCAACAAAGTTTCAAATTCAAACATGGATAACCATTTCTTAAATAAACCATAAATCATTTTTGTGAGCATACACAATCAAAAAAAGTCCAAATATTCCAAACATATTCACATAATATTGGGATGGAAAAAAAATTATATGGGTATTTCGAACATTATAAATCTGTCCAAATAATATATTACTTATGTCATAGAGGAAATTTTTTAGCAAAAAAAGTGTAGACAACAAACTTTGGCCCAAGAAGCATGAACAAATATCATATAAACAATAATTTACAAATTACAATTTCTATTTAAATACATTCATTAAACATGAATTTATATATATATATATATATATATAAGTAATAAAGATTTATTAATATCAAAGAAAATTACATAAATCAAGTAAATCAAGAAAAGTAAAGAAAGAATGGATTCTCAACGCCAACAACCAGTCCATTAAGGTTCTAAAAACAGAATAACTTGAGATCTAGCATAGTTATCTCATTATCTTCAAAAAACCTGCTATTCATTAAACATGAATTGACAAACTCATAAGCTCAAAAATACTAAATTGAGGTTTTTGATATAAAAATTGAGACGTAGAAGATTAAAAAAGAAAAATTCAGGCCAATACATATATGTCACCATGAAAGCGTAAGATTAAAACTGATGGCAACCTCTAGAAAGACCTTACTTCCTTGTCTCAAGAGCTTGAAAAAATGCTTATATGCTCCTATTTATCAATTAACATATCGATGAAGTCATGGAAGAGTAATATGCTATTATTTTGCAAATTCGCCTATTCAAAGAATTATTTTATTGGGTACTCGTTTGAAGTCCAATTGAAGTGAAAGTCGTGCCATTTTAATGGTCTAAGTTTGAGTCTTTAGGGTTAAAACAGTTTTTAATTTGGGTTTTTATTTTATTAGTTATGGTCAATTCATAATTTCATATCCATGGCAAATCTATAATTACTACAATTCCTGCGAATTAAGGGTATTTTGGAAATTTAGTTGAGTCCAGAATCTTCTAAGAAATTCTAAGCATCTTAGGTTTATTTTCTTTGGGTCCAAGTTAGTATGTATTAGGTTTTATTTTACTAGTCAAACTAGTAATCCTAATACTACTGGGAGTCCTACTACTACTATTACAAGAAAGAATCTCAATATGTATTGTGCCAAATGTTTTTTTTTTTTATAAGTTATTGTGCTCAATGTATTAGAAATAATGGACCGTAACCTTCAAGCTACTAACTATTGGTAGTGCCACTAGTGTAACCAAATATCTACTACTAATTCATTTGACAGAAATGTGAGATTTAACAATCCAAGAAAATGAATGTGCAATCATGGCAGCATGCTACATGGAAATATAACAATAATATTTTTGTTCATTGAAACCATACCAAAGAGGTGCTTCAACGACAACGCCTCTCATCCTTTTATCATACTAATAAGGTCTTGTGGAACAAGCACTTCCTCCAGCTGGCTGAGCAAATTCTTTGTTATGTGCACCATGACCAAGCTATCACATTTTTTTATTGTCAGCTTTTGAAGTTTAGGCAATGCTCGTTCTTGAATCACAACCTTGTTTAACCTATTGCATTGTTCAATTTCTAACATCTTCAATTCTGAAAAGCATTCAGCACTAAATTCCATCACCGTACCAGTGTAAGCATCATACAGATGAAGCTCCTTTAGTGAAGGCAAAGCCTGAAGGGCCTCGAGTGGGCTGCTCTGCAATTTTGACCATTTGAGCTGTATTTTAGACAAACTGTTAAGTTTACCAATCCATGCTGGAATTTCCTCCAACCTCCCTCCAAGAATTAGACTATTAATCAGTTGAGGAGAGTTCGTCACATAATTCAAATCAAGATACTCCTCCTGGCTTGCTGAGTTCACATACAAAGAGCAAAGATGCTCCATCTTCTCAATGGATGCACACAAATTTTTTCCATCTTCAACCTTGAGTTCTGTGATCCCAAGTTCCCTCATATGAATCAAGTTCCCTAACTCTTTTACAATGCTCTGGTTCTTGTTGTTTGCCTTGATAAGTGATAGTTTCTCTAACATTGTCAAACACCCAATTCCTGAAGACACTTGTGCCCCTACAGCAGCCTGATATGTGCCTCGGCCACCAACAAACAAAAAGAGCAACTTATGAAGTTTAACGATCTCCATTGGGAAAATGGTGACAAGAGTTTCTTTAAGGTCCAAAATGATTAAGTTTTGAAGCTTCTTAATAGATTTTGGAACTGAATCTATCTTTGTATTCCTCAGACTTAGGTACGTTAGGAGGTTGAGTTTGACAGCTTCTTCAGGAAAATGATGCAAGGCTGAATTTTCCAAATCTAAAACTGTCAACAACCTGACCTTTCTGAAAAAACTTCTGGGAAATGATTCAATTCGATTGTCTCCCCCAAACAGAGAAAATGTACGAAGATAAGAGAGGTCCTTGCTTTGTAATATAGAGGGGGAGCAATTGTGGAGAGATAAGCGCCGGATCTTCTCACCCCCCAAACTGGTGTGTTGTCTGCTCACAACAGTAAAGAAGTTGTCCTTCATAGTCTCGGAAAGAATGAACCCTCTTACAAGATTAGAAACTCGACAACTCCTTACTTGTCCATCTAAATCCCATCTGCTCACTTGAACCAAGCTCATTTGAATTAGCTCATCTAAGTACTCATACGCCACTTGCTCTAGAGTTTTACCTCGTTTTTGTTCAATGAATCCCTCAGCTACCCACAGGCGAATTATTCTTCCACATTTGATAGAGTAATCCTCAGGAAAAAGGCCAAAGTACAAGAAACAAGACTTGAGATTGGGCGGAAGACGATAATAACTTGGCCATAAAATTCTATAGAAAGAGTGACTAAAAGGATTATCTGGTTCATATTGAAGGGAATCATGGACCTTCCTAAACTCCATCATGCTTTGTTGCTTATTTGACAAGAATTTTCCAATAGTAACAATTGCATGCGGCAATCCTTCACATCTTTTTACAATTTTCACAGACCAATCAACCAAAAAATCCGGGCATTTACCATCCTGGAAGGCCTTATCACAAAAGAGCTCCCAAGCCTCTTCGCATGTTAATGGATGAAGGTTGAGATCATAGATATAATGACTGGAACTAGCACAATAAGAACCTAAACTGCGTTTACGTGTGGTGATGATTATTCTACTACCAGTATTATTAGAAGGAAGCACATTTTTAATCCAATTCCACTCATTCTCATTCCAAATATCATCTAAAACAAGGAGGTACCTTTTATGTTGTAAACAAGAGCGCAACTTATTTATTTTGTGAGGTAATTCCAGTGCCTCACAAAGTTTCTCTAACAAGCCATCAGAAGAGCGTGAGACGGAAACCCAAGCTTTGCAATTAAAATTTGAATTCAAAATATGGTAAACTTCGCTAATAAGAGTTGTTTTACCTGAGCCAGCATCTCCAATTACTGAAATTACCTTATCACTTGAATCTTCAAGGCAAACAAGACTAAGAAGAGGCTTTATATGCTTCTCAATGCCCACATGATGTTCATCCCCCAAAAATAAATTGGAACTTGATCTTACCGTACGAACGTGGGGGGGACAAATGCAAAGTGCATCGATGCTTCTAATTTTGCACTTGATCGCTTTCATTCGGGAGGAAAATCGCTTTGATGGACAAAACATGCTCGCATAAATAAATTTGATGGCCTGACGAAGATGACGGGGGCGTTCAGTAGCTTCATACATGAGATCTTCAATTACATCCTGAATTTCAAAGGCTAAATCCCGCACATACGATCGAAGCTTCAAACCCTCGGTATCTTCTCTTCCTTCTGTGTCCTCCAGGTAAACTTTTATAGTATTCAACCATTTTCTTAGCTCTTCAATTTCAATCTCAATACGCTTGAAGTCAAACCAACTTTCGACGAGCCACAGTGACAACTTATCAACTAGAGTTATTGCTCCGAAGACTGCAACTTCTGCCATTCTAAGCAATCAACTTTGTGACCGATTTTGGTGAAAATACAAGTTAGATAGGATTCACGAAAACAAAGGAGATCGAAAATACAAGCTAGACAAGATTCATGAAAACAAAGGAGATCGAACAGAAGCAGATATGGATTTATTGGATCTATAGATCTATACAATTACATTCAGGCGTAAAGAGTAAAGTGAATAAAGATGAACAGAGATGGATTCGGTCCCATCCGGACTCCTGACTATAAAATAATTTATAAAGGGCACAAAACTTTCTCGCACGTGCCCTGCGTGCACCGCTATACCATCTATTCCTTTTTCTTTTCCTTTTATATAGAGAATCTAAAAATTACTTCTTCTTTTTTTTTCTTTTCTTTCTCTTTTTTTGAGAATCTAAAAATTATATTCTAACTATAGTTCAGTTTATTCCCAAAAAAAAAAAAAAAAAAAAAAAAAAAAGGGTATAGTTCAGTTTGGGTAAATCTCTATTTGCTAAGTTTTAAATATTTTAAAATTTTACACCAAACTAAATTTTAACTTTAATTTAATCATTCATCATTTTTAAAATTTTTTATTTAATACTGAAAATTTTAGTCATTCTTACTTGTATTTCTATAATTTAATCCTGATGAAACTTGGTTAAAATTTGAATTTTATTTTTGAAATATGTTTTCCTTTATATAAAATTTTATTAATTTATCAATCTCACTAGCATCCTATTTTTAATATTAAAAGAAAGAAGAATATGGGGTTTATTACGATAGAATAAATTATGTGAAAAATATATATATATATATATATATATATACAGACACTTGGCGCAATTATGACTTTTAGACCCACTTTTTACCATATTATTAGTCTTTTCTTTTCTTTTTTACAAGAACTATATTTTTAGTTAAAGTGTTGTGTGGGGGTCCAAGGACAGCACCCCTACTAGGCTGTGCCCAAGGAGCATATGGACCCAATGAGGATTTAAGGATAGCTCCACTGTTGGGGCACACCTGAGGAGCGTATAGGCCCAACAAGTAGAAACAATAGTGGGATAGTTAGCATTACATGAAGAAAGGGTTTGAACAAGGACCACTAAACAACCCAAGGAGGAAGAAAGGAACCTTGTCCCAAAGGTAACCACCCCAAGGTAACGGGGAGGAGTAACACCCCTTGTTTGGAAGTGTAAAAGGAAAGGGAGTGGGAAACGTGTTAAGGAAGCACCCATCGCCTCCGCATTGAATACATTGCACCAGTTAGGTCAGCCGAATTAATGGCTGAATGACACCAGAACAGTGCCAAGACAAGCTATAGCTCACTCAACACTTCCCTAAAGGTGGGATGGGACAAGCATTTAGGGGGATTCAACCACCCTCCATGTGGAGGGTCAAGACGAAAACTAGCTACTATGAAAAGATGAGAGATCACATTGAACAAAGATCGAAACTGGGAATTCAGGCTAGGAGTTAAGTGTGGAATGGAATTAAGTGTCGTTGGATCAGTTTTTCCCTGTGGCTCATTAATGACTTTAACCCCATATATGGGGTTTCTTGAATTGATGGATGCACCTTCGAAATTTTGAGTTTACCTTTCACTTTCTTTCCGTTGGCCAGCTATCTTGGAGAATAACTTATCCCGTGATACAAGCAAGGAATCAGGCGTTACCAAAAATCATTGATTTGCCTTAAATGCACATATATTGGATCCTTCTTCAGCACTGACTCCCCTGAACCCTGCTCTGATTAGGCAACACCAGTACCCTATGCACATGATTTCTAATGATCAGTAATAGGATCTTCTTGAGCTGTTTTGATCGATTGAGTTGATGGCCCAACTTTTGACTTATAGAAACCAAGTACAGAGATAACTGATTTGCGTGAAGTAAAGAAAGGTGGTGCTCGCATACTCAGACCAAATTGTCTTTGAGTTGATGAGAGTGTTCCTTCACTTTCCAGCCAGAGTGCATAATCCTTGTCGTCGTGATCGAGACAGCCACACCAGTAGCAAATATTTGGCAAACATTCATATTTAAAGCTAATCCACACTTCTTTATCTTTCCCTAAGGAAACTAGGCAACCATGACACAGGGGTTCAGAGATATCCATAGAAACTCTTACCCAAATGAAATTCTCCCCCTCAGAATTTGCTAGAGTCTTTGTGGGTATGATATGACTTAAGACTTCGCAAATTTTATCAGTTGCTTTTGTGTTCATGTACCTAATTGGAAGGTCATGAACTTGCACCCAGAAGGTCGTTTTCTCAAACTTAAGGTCGTCAACTAAGCGGACATGATGCGAACCTCAATCTACACGCTTTGAGACCCAACAAATAATATTGGAATACTTGCTCAAGAAAGCTAAAATTCAGATTTTGATAGAAACCCCTACCCAATGTTTATAAATGAAACGCGAACCAAAGGTATAAGTAACAGACCTTGACCCAATGATTATAACTGAATCACAAATCAAATATATAAAATTTGAACGCTACAAGGAAGAATCCCTAATAAGTTCACAGTTCTTGAAGAACCAAAAGAAAAGCAAAGTCTTACCTTTTTCTGATTTTTATTCAATAAATCCTCTATTACAATGAGTGCATGCTATTTATGAGACATGAATAAAAATAGGAAAATATAAAAAATAAAAAAAGTTCTAAATAAATAAGTCTAAAATTAAGATAGATTTGGTCTGAAATTAGTAACTCCAGAATAGGAAAAATATCTATTAATTAATATGGAGCTGGAAAGTCAATCAGCCATTAATTCACACCATAAATCACGCCCAATTAAGCTAAATCAGCCCTCAATAGCTTGGATTAAATTTATTAAGCCTTCATCTTCTTTTGGACCAAGCTTGGAATGTCCTATGTTAGGATTAGCCCAAATATCTTGAATCAACCCATTAAGTGCTTCTTTGATCTTCTTAGATCTTGCTTTAGTAATAGGCCCAATTGGAATATGCAAGGATCCTTTAATGCTTGTTGATTTTCATCATTCCTCCTCTCTTCAAAAGGATTCGTCCTTGAATCGTCACCTACATCAAAAGGAGAAAGATCAAAAACATCAATTGTAGCACTAATGTTATACTCACCTAGAAGATCCAACTTGTATGCATTATCATTAATTCTCTCAAGGACTTGAAATGGACCATCCCCTCTAGGATGTAGCTTGGACTGCCTATGGGTTGGAAATCTTTCTTTTCTCATTTGCACCCAAACCCAATCACCCAATTCAAAGAAGACTTGTCGACAGCCCTTGTTGGCATTGGTCGCATATTGCTCATTTTTCTTTTCTATATGTTGTCGTACACTTTCATGGAGTTTCTTCACCATCTCAACCTTCTTTTAACCATCCAAATTAGTCATTTCATTAACTGGTAAAGGCAGCAAATCCAAAGGAGTTAGTAGATTAAAACCATAAACAATCTCAAATGGTGAAAAATTTGTAGTAGAATGAACACTTCGATTATATGCAAACTCAATGAATGGCAAACAATTCGCCCAATTTTTTAAATTCTTCTAAATTATAGTACGCGACAAAGTAGATAAAATTCTATTCACTACCTTAGTTTATCCATCCGTTTAGGGGTGACAAGTAGTCGAAAATAATAGTTTAGCTCCCAACTTTCTCCACAAGACTTTACAAAAATAGTTAAGGAACTTAACATCACGATCAGACACAATACTCCTAGGAATACCATGGAGTCGTAGTATCTCTCTAAAGAACAAATTAGTGATGTAGGTTGCATCATTAGTTTTATGACAATATAGGAAATGTGCCATCTTTGAAAACATATCAACAACCACAAAAATTGAATCCCTACCTTTCCTTGACCTAGGCAAGCCTAAAACAAAATCCATAGAAATATCGACCCAAGGTGCACTAGGTACGGGCAAAGGAGTATATAATCCATGTGGTAAGACTCTAGATTTGGCCTGCCTATAGGTAATGCATCTAGCACAAGCTCTCTCCACATCACATTTCATCTTTGGTCAAAAAAATGATCATGTAACACGTCTAAAGTTTTCCTTACACCAAAATGACCCATTAAACCACCTCTATGTGCTTCATGAGAAGCAACTCACGCATAGAACTATTAGACTCACAAAGTCTATTTTCTCTAAACAAGTACCCATCTAGTCTATAAAATTTTACCAAATACTGCCTTCTCACACGTTCCATACACACTAGCAAAGTCATCATCATTAGCATACAATTCTTTAACATACAATTCTTTAACATATTCAAATCCTAATAACTTTGCATTTAAAGGAGAGACAAAGGCATACCTTCTTGATAATGCATCAGCTACAATATTTTCCTTACCTTGTTTGTATTTGATTACATAAGGGAATGTCTCAATGAATTCCACCCACTTGGCATGTCTTCTATTCAACTTACCTTGTCCCTTCAAGTGCTTCAAGGACTCATGGTTGGTATGTATAACAAATTCTTTCGGCCAAAGGTAATGTTGCCAAGTCTCCAATGCTCTCACCAATGCAGAAAGCTCCTTGTCATATGTTGGATAGTTCAAAACTGCCCCATTTAGCTATTGGCCTCTTCTCCTGCATCAAAACAGCTCCAATACCTATTCCTGAGGCATCACACTTAATCTCAAAAGTTTTAGAAAAATCAGGTAATGCTAATAAAGGAGCACTACATAACTTTTCTTTAATTTCAATAAATGCACGATCTTGCTCACTACCCCATTTAAAACCCACAAATTTTTTTAACAATTTCAGTGAGTGGTGTGGCTAGTGTATTGAAATCTTTGACAAATCAGTGATAAAAACTAGCCAAACTATGAAAACTTCTTACCTCAGTGATTGACTTAGGTGTGGGTCATTCCTTGATAGCCTTCACCTTTTCCTCATCCACCTCAATTTCTTTTGTTTGTTTTTAGACCCCTTAAAACATAATCAAATTAACCTAGTTAATAAGCCAAGTGATTACTTAGTCAAATTATCAAGTCTAGGTTAACACAAACATCATATTATTGTAAAGTGCAGAAAATAAAGAATACAACAATATAATAACCCAGGAAAACCAAATCGGTAAAAAAAACCTAGGGAGGATTTAATCTAGTTATTTTCAAGGTAAACTGAATCCACTATGAAATAATTGAAATTTACACAATAGCGACTTAGACCATTAACATCCTATTGCTACCTCGAGTAGGAAACTTACTACCATGACCACGTGATAGCTCCGAGTCCACGGATTACTTCTTTCTTGGATTCCCAATAAGTACAAGCACTCCCGCTTATGTATCTTTAAGCTCTTGAATCAACAATTGAATTGATCACCTGACATAATCTTGAATCTTAGAAACCCTAAGTGTATGTGAAGGCAATCACCTATAGATCTCACAGAAGATTCACACACACAGCATAAAGAGCAACTCTAAAATGTGGTTAGGGTTTTCCCTTTTATAATTAAGACAAAACATAAAACCCTACACGTCAAATGGACTTGGGCTGAATTGAAAATTATGCAAAAAAAAAAACAATCTGCACGACTTTTGATCGATCGAGTCTAATTCTCGATCGATCGAGCCAGGCAGATTTACACAGTAAATCCTGCAGCTACTCGATTCCAACTTTACATACAACCACATACTTTGAGCAAGTTTAAATAAGACTAAAATGTTTTGATCATGGTTTGCCAACATTACAAAATGAAGTTCTAATACATTAGTTCCTAATTCCTTAGAACCTAACAAACTCCCCCTTTGGCAATCCATGACAAAACACAAACTAAACAAAGTGCTCAAAGTTACATAAAAACAGCCTATTACAAAAATATTTCCCAACACAAAAAATCCAACCTAATTACTATTTATCAGTTGCAAGTGTAAACAGCAGCACGACTGAATCAACCTGGATATTTCCTGAAACACTCAACAAACGCATGTGTGAAAAATACAAGTAAAACAAAAATAACTTCTTGATTTCACATAACACAAAATAAAGACATATACCATGAATAACCTCATAAATATAAATCAATAAATAATGTGAAACAAAAAACATATACAATCAATGTATCTCCCCCTATCATGGACAAGCCAAATAAATACATCATAAGCCAAAAATGTAAATACAAAATAAAGCACCTAGATACAATCTAAAAGCTTCACAGCTCCAAAACAACAAAAATCTCCCCTTAACTACAAAAACTCCTCTACATTTGTACTCCCCCTTTTTATGACGAATTATCAAAGGACAATCACTCATCATCAAAAGTAGGTGGCGGAGGCGACCGTCTTAAATGCTCCAAATCTGCTCACAAGGCACAAAGCTCATCAAGCATGTCCACCAAAAGCTGACCATGAGTCGCCTGAACGGTTATGACAGTCTCCAACATACGTCGAATGTCTGAATCATCCGAGGTAGAAGGTGGAGGAATAGCAGCAACAGTAGGATCAGCAGACTCCTCTGCTATAGTATCACCTATAGAAGAGGGAAGAGGAGGTGCGACACTAGAAGACCCAACCCTAGGATGTTTAGAGCTTGCTCTCATCTGAGCAGTCCTCCGCCTAAGAAAGGTGGCACCTATAGGAGCGATAATATGGACAAGCTTAGACGCCGGAAACTCATCTAAACCTAGATGAAACAAAATCTGGTGAATAAAAACAGGGAAGAAAAGAGCATGAGTAGGAGAACTACTCCTATATACCTCAATCAAAGAATGAATGAAAAGATGAGGAAAGCTTATAGGAGCAACAGAAACAAGGGCATACAAAAACACACATCTTTCCAAAGGAATTGTGTGCAGATGAAAGATAGGTCAGATCGAATGATAAGAAATCTGAAAGAAAAGATAGTGAATCTCGGTCAACCCGTGAGAGGTGATTCGAGGGTTAGAACCGCACTGGATAGAAATACCAGTAATAAATGACATAACGTCATCAAGGGGCGGAGACTCATCATACGGGTAGATAGGATGCTAGACCATTGGTACCTCAAGAGCAGCAGCCACTACCGAAGGAGTAATGGTGTACTCATCACCCCGTATCCAACTTCTCACAAGAGTGTTGGAATCATAGGAGTGGATAGAGAGGTTCGAATAGAACTCTCTAATCAAGGTAGCTGGAAGAGGATGATCAACATCCAACAAAGGTAACCAGCCTCGACGGTCAAAGTTTGTCCTAATCTCACCATGTAGCTCATCTAATAGAACCTTTCTCTCAGCCCAAATGTTCCTCTTAAGGTTAAGCTTCTCATACGCTTCCTGGTTTTTCTCACTCAAGAACCTCTCACTATCAAAGGGGGAAGAAGAAGAAGAGGATTTCCTATTAGCTCTAGTCTTCCTAGACATGATGCTAAAGATCAGAAAGACAGACATAGAAGAAAGAGAGAAAAAAAATAGAAAAATCAAGGGCAGACTGCAAGTTAGCACAAAAAAATATAGAAAAAAACAATTCTATATGATGCACGAACAATATCAACACATGATGCATGCTCTAATGTAGTGAGAATAAGTTCAATTTTACTCCAAAATCACAAAATTGGCTTGAGCATAGAGTTTACACCAAAAACCCCAAAATTTGATAAATCATTTTCACAAAACCTAACAAATTGATCATTACCTAAGAGAGATAACACATTATAATGATCAAATGATTCGATCTAACAAGCCAATTTTATCAAATTAAGCACAATTGAACAAAACCCCTAAATCGGGTAGTTTCAAGCCCTAGAAATTCCAAATTTTCACAAAACATCAAATTGATCAAATTAATTCACAAAGATTAGTTTTATATTGTCCCACAACAAAATCCCATTGATCAATTTGTAAAGAAAAGGCTTAAATCAACAAAAATCCCAAATTTTCATAGATTTGACATTCTCCCTAAAATGCATGAAACATGAAAATAAATAAAAAAGGAGGGGTATAAAGATCTTACCGGCCTTAGATGACAAAAACCCTTTAAGAAATTTGGCTAAAAACGACAAAAATCTTGCTTGGAATCTTAGACCGATCGAAAGGAGAGAGAAGAGCTTTTAAAAGTTTTGAAAAAATGTTTAAACACGTGAGAAGCAAAGCTTTTTTTAAAAAACTTTATATACGATTTTTGATTAATTGAAAATTAGATTTGATCGATCGAAAATCACTTTCGATTGATCCAACACCGATCGAGTGGGTCAAATTCAAAACAAAATCTTAATCGCATTTTCGATTGATCGAAATCAGATTCGATCGATCGAAAATTTGGAAAACACAATGTTTTTGTAAAACAGAGCAATATTATGCAGAAACTCCTCAAAGCATAGTATTTAATGAATAAATTGCATGAGTATGAGATGAAATGCTCTTCAAAAAACACATGTATTGAACCTAGATCTCCCAAAAATAAGATTTTCAATCAATTATCATGAAATTCTCAAATAGCAAACATGTTTTGCACAAAACTCAAGGAATTCTCAAACTTGGTTGGCCAAAACAAAATCATACACAATAACATGTACAAAGTTTAGCAAAGAATAACTTGTGTAGTGTGTGCAACTAGCAGAAGCTTGAGAGACATGTAAGGTAATATGTAGATAGAAATCAATCACAATTTCTACAAAATTCATCACATAAATTTGAGAGAAACTATCACTTAAAGAGTTACATCATATAACTCTCACATTTCCTAGAATAAAAGCTTGCAATCATGTAAGTTTCTTGATTTGCCTCATAATATACATACCAATTTTATTTGATTATAAACTTATTAAAATGGCCAGGATATTGTATACACCAATTTTATTTGATTGTGAAGTCATTAAAGCCCAATAATGTACATACCAATTTTAGCATTTAAACTGAGGCTATACCTTATGTTCTTTTTGTGTATGTGCTACACTTTCTCGAGCACAGAATCATATGATATGCACTAATGTGTTCATGATTGGCTAGTAAACAGTGGTGAGATGGTTATTTATGCCTTTCTCAATAAGTTCAAGTCCGACAATCAAAAGCATGTGACTTCAAGATTAAGATCATATGATCAAAAACTATAAACATCTTCTCACACAACATGCACTATAAGGCTTCAACTATTAAAGTGCAATAAATAAGCTCATCCAAGCTAAACAAGGTACAAAAGCATGTTATGTAAAGATAAATTGGTTAACCTTGATTTCAAATCCAAGACAAATAATGCAAAACACATTTTGCTTTCCTTTTCCTTCCTTTTTTTTTAATTTTTAATTTTTTTTTTTTTTTTTTTAAAAGAAGAAACAAAAACACTCTTAGAATAAAATGTAGGAATGTTATGCAATGCAAGTCCTAGAAACAAAAAGAAAACAAAAAACCAGCAAAAGACAAAGGTCACAAAGAGTAGAGCGATGAAGCATAAGGACCATGTTAGAAAGACTCAATTAGATTGAGCTTTCTGTATCCAAAAATTTTTAGATGCACCTCAAGCATTGGAGTTCTTTTTTACATTAGAATGATTTCCAACTCCAAGATTAGATAAAGGTTTATAGCCTTTACCAATTCACCAATAAATACCATCGGATCTTGTGCTTGTGGCACAGGTACTTTTGGTTTGTTTGCTCGCTTAGCAGCTTGCAGCTTGAAACAGTTTGGACGTATGTGCCTAGACTTTCCACAAAAATGACAAATCCATGTAGGCTTATCATGCAACTTGCCCTTAGAAGGGTTAGGAGCCTTAGGTTTAGACTCTTGAAGATCAACTCTAATCTTCCTAGGATGTGTAACCTCTATAGATTTAGCAGCCTCACTCACAAAGGGTTTGACAACCTCACTCAAGGGGTTCAGAAGAAGGAACAAAGTTTATGGAATGGGGTTCAGGCACAGAGATGCTTTCTACAAAACCTAAACCAGTTTTGTCAAAGAGTGACTTTTGAACACTCAGCATGTGATTAAGTTTGGAGCTTGCAGACCTATTAGTTTGTTCTCTAGTAACAGATAATTTAAGTTCCAAATTCTAAAATTTATCAAGCAAAAGTATGTTCTTAGTCTTCACATTATTCAACAACTCATTAGCATCAAACAGTTTCACAAGCAAAATTTTCTTTTCAAGTTTAAGAGATGCAATTTTCTTTAAGCCTAAATCAACGCTCATAGCATTCTTAGCAGTAACTTTGCAAAATTTATTGTAGGTTTCTTGTAAATTTGCATCCTTAGAGAGTTCCCCATCAGAAGGGTTCTCCTCAACAGCAACACTTTCATCAACTATAGCAGTAGCAGTGAAAGCAATGAAATTTTCATCCTCATCACTACCAGACTCATTGTTAAAAACTTCATCATCACTAAGGGTTACAGCCATAGCTTTACCCTTAGACCACAAGAATGTAGGACATTCAGATTTCATATGACTATACCCTTGACACCTAAAACATTGTTGACCCATAAAATTATTAGAAGGTTGACCTACTTTTTCTTTAGGTTTTTCATTGTTATTAACCTTGGTGAGATCATTCCTCCTAAAATTTCTAGGTTCAGCAGTGTTCTTACCTCTTGCCCTTCTGTTATTGTTCCTAAGAAAATTTCTAAAGTTCTTGACAAGGTAAGCAATCTCTGTAGTAGAGAGCTCATCATCAAATCCACTCACATCAACATCATTAACAGACTTGAGAGCCATTGATTTGGATTTGCTGGTCTTAGATAGGTCCAACTCATAAGACTGAAGAGATCTTACAAGTTCATCAATAGGGATAGAGTCCGTATCCTTACTTTCAGTGATGGCAATCACTTTGGGTCTAAAATCCTTAGTTAAAGATCTAAAAATCTTTCTAACAATTTTAGGTTGATCATAGATTTCACCCAGATTATATGCAGAATTAACAATATCATTAACCTTAGCATAGAATTCATCAAAAGATTCATCATCAGACATCCTAATACTCTAGTTGTTAATTGCTGCAACTTATTAATTTTAACAGTCTTTGTGCCTTCATACACAGTCTGGAGGATATTCCAAGCAGTATGAGCAACCTCAACATTAGAGATTCTTTTGAATTCCTCCATAGAAACAGCATTAAAGATAGCATTTATAACTTTACTATTGAAAGCGGCTGCTTCTTTTTGAGAAGTTTGTCATTCACTAATAGGAGTAGTGGGCTTCTCCCATCAGTATTCAACGGAGTTCCAAACTCTCTCATCAATTGATTTTAGGAATGCTTTCATCCTTACTTTCCAATAAGCATAATTATTCCCATCAAAGTGAGGTAGAATGATAAGAGAGTGTCAGTGTTCCATGACAACAGGGGTCAAGGATCAGCTCTTAGAAAAATGATTTACAACAAGAGAGCAACCCGCTTTGATATCACTTGTTTGTTTTTAGACCCCTTAAAACATAACCAGATTAACCTAGTTAATAAACCGAGTGATTACTTAGTCAAATTATCAAGTCTAGGTTAACACAAACATCATATTATTGTAAAGTGCGGAAAATAAAGAACACAACAATATAATAACCCAGGAAAACCAAACCGGTAAAAAAAACCTGAGGAGGATTTAACTTAGCTTTCCTCAAGGTAAACTGAATCTACTATGAAAGAATTTAAGTTTACACAATAGCGACTTAGACCACTAACATCCTATTGCTACTTTGAGTAGGAAACTTACTACCACGACCACGTGACAGCTTCGAGTCCACGGACTACTTCTTTCTTGGATTCCCAACAAGTACAAGCACTCCCGCTTATGTATCTTTAAGCTCTTGAATCAGCAACTAAATTGATTACCAAGTTCTTGACATAATCTTGAATCTTGAAAATTCTAAGTGTATGTGAAGGTAACCACCTCTAGATCTCACAAAAGATTCACACACATAGCATAAAGAGCAACTCTAAAACGTGGCTAGGGTTTTCCTTTTTATACTTAAGACAAAACATAAAACCCTACACGTCAAACGGGCTTAGGCTAAGTTGGAAATTCTACATAAACAAACAATCTGCACGACTTTCGATCGATCGAGTCTAATTCTCGATCGATCGAGCCAGGTAGATTTACACAGTAAATCTTGCAGCTACTCGATTCCAACTTTACATATAACCACATACTTTGAGCAAGTCTAAACAAGACAAAAACGTTTTGATCATGATTTGCCAACATTACAAAATGAAGTTCTAATACATTAGTTCCTAATTCCTTCGAACCCAACACCTTTCACGCTAACAACATAATCAAGAAACACAACTGTATCCATGCAAAATGAACATTTCTTTATATTGACATATAGTTTTTCTTTTCTCAAAACAATAAGCACACAATGCAAATAATCGATATACTAAGTTCTTACTATACACCAAAATATCATCAAAATAGACCACAAGAAATCTGCCTATAAACGCATGCAATGCATGATTCATTAACCTCATGAATATACTTGGTGCATTAGTTAGACCAAAAAGTATTACCAACCATTCATACAATCCATATTTAGTTTTAAAGGCAATTTTCCATTCATCACCCTCTTTCATCCTAATTTGATGATACCCACTTTTCAAATCAATTTTTGTAAAAATACATGATCCATGCAATTCATCCAACATGTCATCCAACCTAGGGATGGGATGTCTATAGTTTATCATAATTTTGTTGATAACCCTGCAATCAACACACATTCTCTATGTTCCATCCTTCTTAGGCACAAGCAGTACCGGCATCGTGTAGGGACTCATGCTCTCTCTCACGTGTCCTTTCGTTAGCAACTCCTCAATTAGCCTTTGAAGTTCCTTGTTTCCTCTGAATTACTCCTATAGGTTGGTCGGTTAGGAATTGTTGCACTTGGCACAAAATCAATTTAATGCTCTATTCCTCTAATAGGTGGCAATTCACTAGGCACATCATTAGGAAACACGTCCTCATATTCTTGCAATAAAGAGACAACAACACTAGGCAAAGATTCATCAAGTTCGTTAGTATTAAAACATGCCTCTTTGTACAAGAGTACAAATATAGGTTGGTTTGTATAAAAAGAACTCTTGATAGCACTCACCCTTAGCATAAAAACTCGCTTGTTTTTTTTTTTTGTTTTTCTCTCATTTTTTTTCACTCTCTATTTTCTGTTCATTCTCTTTTTTCCTTTCACTTTCTTTTTCATCATCTTTTTTTGAACTCTCAGTCTCAAAATTTTTTTTCAAGTCATTCATTCTTTTTAATTTCATTTGATCTTCATACACTTGTCTTGGAGTTAACGGTACAAGAGTAATGGTTTTATTTTCTTTTACAAAAGAATGTCTATTCTTGAACCCGTCATGATTGACCTTCCTGTCAAACTGCCATAGCTTGCCCGATAATATGTGACACGCATGCATTGGAACAACATCGCAAAGTACTTCATCCTTGTACCTCCCAATTGAAAAAAAAAACCAGTACTTGCTTATTTACCTTAATCTCTCCAAAATCATTCAATCACTGCAACCTGTACGGTCTAGGGTGTTTCAAGGTAAGTAAATTCAAATTTTCAACTAAAGTAGTGCTAGCCACATTAGTACAACTCCCCTCATCAATGATCATATTACATACCTTATTGTTGATGTGGCATCTAGTATGAAAAATGTTCTCCCTTTGTTGTTCCATGTCATCCTCTTTGACTTGGGCACTTAAAGTACGCCTAGCCACAAGTGACTCACCCTCCACTGGATACTCCACATCATTGTCACAAGCATCATCAAGTGATGGAATCTGGTCATCATCGCCCTCGCTTTCAGTTTCCACCTCTCCATCAATACGTGCAGTCATGGTCCTCTTATTTGGGCATTGTGAAGCTATATGACCTACTCCCAAACAACGAAATCACTTAATATCACGATTATGAGTTTGGGATTCATTTTTACCTTTGTTGACACTAGGGACTTCATTTCTCCTTTTTGGTGGTTCAGTTTTGGACTTAAAAATAGCCCCTTTGTCTTTCCTCCCATTCAACCTCCATGAAGTAGAGGAGCCCAGATTTTGAAATGACTAAATTCCTTTCCTTTTAAGCTATCATTCCACCTTTATTGCCATGTGCACCATGTCCTCCAACTCCACATAGTGTTATAACTCCACCACGTTGGCAATGTCCCGATTCATCCTATTCAAGATGGTAGCTTCTCTATCCTTCTCTACATTAGCCCAAATCATGGCAATCTCCATCTACTTATGGTAGTCATCTACTTATGGTAGTCATCCATCTACTTAAGTAAGACTCTGTAATTTCTGATATAAGTCCATATAGTAGTGAATAGGGACAAACTGCCTCCTCATGCTGGCTTTCATTTCCTCCCAAGTCTCAATAGGCCTTTCATGGTTTCTCCTTCTGTTCGTCACAAGTTGATCCCACCATATAATAGCACAGTTAGTAAACTCAATGACAGCGAGTTTTACCTTTTTCTCCTCGGAGTAGTTGTGGCACTCAAAGATCAACTCCACCTTCTTCTCCTATTCCAAGTACACTTCAAGATCGTTTTTCCCTTGGAACAATGGTATCTTCATTTTGATGTTTCCTAGGTTTCTGTCAGTCCCATCTTGCCATCTCGAAACTCTTTGGAAACCTCTACCATGCCTTTCTCCCCTTGGCATGAACCTGCCCTCATGGTTCAATGAAGCTTGATCCTTTTCATCTTCGAACTCATCCTTGTGGTCGTCATCAGAATCATCCATGCGTGCATGCCTTTCTTGCCTTCTAGCATTAAGGGCTCTTTAGGGGCGCTCCTCACGCAAAGTAGTAATAACAGCGTCTTGCCTATCCATCCGATCTTGATTCTCATTAAATACCATGTTCATGTGCTAAACTATTGTTGCATAGCCTACAACATGAAGGACACTCCTCCCCTCCTTATTTGATGTTTCACTCCTGGAACACATACTTTTGAAACTGCAAAAAAATGTTAGAAATAATTCCTCACAATACTCCCTCTCGTGTTTGCACTCAAATTATGTTACTCACACTAGTGTTTCACTCTTAAATTGGCTTTTTCCTGATATTAGTCTAACACTCTCTTGCCTTTCTCCACTCGTAGCTTCCCCTTTTCTGGTCTTCATTAAACTAATAAACTTGATCAAGAAATTCAACTTGTAGTATTTAAACTAATACCAACGGCAAGAAAATATTACAGAAACAATAAATCAAAGGAAGAGGGCAAAAGAAATTAATATTTTGGTCTGAGAGAACTGAAACTACAAACAATATTTTTTTTCTATTTTCTATTTCTTTTTTGAAGTTTCTTTTTTTTTCACGTTTTTTTTTTTTACTTTTTTTTTTTTTTTTTTTTTTTGGAGCTTGGTGCAAGATTTTAACTTAGTGCACATCACAAAATAAGAACAAGGAATAAAGAACAAAAAAGGAACAAGATAGGATGATAATAGGAAACAAAAGATAAAGGGATAGTAAAACTGATTTTAGAACCTGTGATCTGATACCAAATGATGCGAACCTCAATCGACAGGCTTTGAGACCCAACAAATAATATTGGAATACTTACCTAAGAAAGCTAAAATTCAGATTTTGATAGAAACCCCAACCCAACGTTTATAAATGAAACGCGAACCAAAGGTATAAGTAACAGATCTCGACCCAATGATTATAACTAAATCACGAACTGAAGGTATAAAATTTGAATGCTACAAGGAAGAATCCCTGATAAGTTCACAGTTCTTAAAGAACCAAAAGAAGAGCAAAGCCTCATCTTTTTCTGATTTTTATTCAATAAATCCTCTATTACAATGAGTGCATGCGATTTATAAGACATGACTAAAAATAGAAAATATAAAAAACGTATTAAATAATAAAAGCCTAAATTATAAAGTTGATTTGGTCTAAAATTAGTAGCTCCAAAATAGGAAAATAGCTAAAAAAAACATTCTAAATAATAGAAGCCTAAAATTAAGGTAGATTTGGTCTGAAATTAGCAGCTTAAGAATAGGAAAAATATCTATTAATTGATATGGAGCTGAAAAGTCAATTAGCCATTAATTCACACCATAAATCACGCCCAATTAAGCCAGATTATCCCTCAATAGCTTGGATTAAATTTATTACGCCTTCATATTCTTTTAGGCCAAGTTTGGAATGTCCTATGTTAGGATTAGCTCAAATCTCTGAATCAACCCATTAAGGGCTTCTTTGATCTTCTTGGATCTTGCTAAAGTAATAGGCCCAACTAGAACATGCAATGGATCCTTTAATGCTTGTTGATTCTCATCAGAACGTTATCATAGCGTTGCATTACCACCAAATGCTTATCAAAGCTCCATGATTCATTCAAGAGGACCTTATCAGCTTCATCCTTGTTGTCAAAAACGAACAAAACTTTGAGATTACCCATGTTGTGAACCCGAAAGCCATTACGTGATCGCCAAATAGGGGTGAAGGTTTTTGCAATGAAATTGATGTTTAAGGCACACTTAGTAAGGAAATGTGAGGCAATAAAGTGTTCTTCCGAGCTAAAGTCCTCATCTAGGCAGGACCCGGGACCCTTCTTGTCAGACAGTGTAAGACAATCCTATCTTTTTGTAAAATCATCCATTAGGAAAAAAGAGTTTGTGGAGGTAGAGGACAAAAGAGAAGAAAATTTTGATAGTAGGATAGGACAAACAAACTGATTCCCAACACTCGTGGAGAATAACCCAACAAGTCGGAAAAATAAACTTGTTATTTCTTTGAAGAAAAAAACCATGTTCAAAGGAAGGGACTGCAATTCTACTTCCTAAGAGAAGCTAGAGATAACTTTCTTATTGACCAGGAAACATTACCCTTTATAGTTTTGCTACACTTATTATGCTTTAAAAAAAAAAAAAATTAAAACATGTTTTCATAACTATAATTTGATGCACCAAATTTGCATTACAATGTATATTTTTATATTCCTTAGATATTATCATTCAATTATATCAAATCATACAATAAACATCATAATATACATATATTTTCCGTGCTAATCTAGACAAGACCTAATGTGGTATGTGACAAGTTGTTATTAGTGGGTAAAAAAGTAATGACAATGTTGGGTCTAAATTAAAATTAGTAACAGCTTACCACATGGGATTTGTTATGAAATTATTATGAAAATGTTATAGATGTAACATTACTCTTACTTTTATTAAACCCAAATTCTTGTGATTATCAAGTCATAGTGTTTAGCATTTTTATTAAGGTGATTAAAATAAGATAGTTTAGTATATAAATTTTCTTTTGTAAATATATATAGTGATGTACGTGTGATAATGTTGCAAATATTTGCCCCGTTTTATATTCGAGAAGTGTTAATTCCAAAATATTTTTACAACAAGTTATAGGTAGTAAGTTGTTATTGGCACTAATCTATATCATATATCATATCATATAATATATCATATACTATATATAATAGTAGAAGCATTTTCCTGCAATTAAGGAGGTGCTGCCATGTAGGAAAAATGTCCATCTAAAATTCCATGTTCACACTTAAAAAGTGATTGTTTCACGTAAAAACACTGTTTGAGAGCCTCTCCGTATATAAATAAAAAATAACTGGTTAAAATAGAAGACTTACAATGCTCCCAAAACAACTTGAGATGGAAAAAAAAAAAAATCGCGATACCCGTCCGATTCCTCACCAGACGTAGACCACCGGAACTGCAAGCCTATAGACAAAGAAAAATCTGCAACCACCAGAGAGACATGCCGTGTACCCATAATCGGTAAAGTTATTGTTTTTTTCCTTTTTGTTTTCAAATCTGGGAATTGAAAGTAATTTAGGTTTCGTAAGAGAGATAATCGTTTTGGTACAAACCCAAAGAAAAATAGACTGGGATCGGGAGAGGGAGTTCACTAGGCTGTATGCCTGCCAAAGTCCGATCTCACACCACCATCAGACTCGGTAAAGTTTGTTTGTTTGTTTTTTTTTTTTTCATTGTTAAAATTTATGGATTAATTGTTATTTAGATTTGGATATTTTGGTCGGATTGAAATTGATTTAGGTGTTTGGATTAAATTTAATTTTGATTAAGGAATCTGGGTAAGAATGCTTTAGTTTAGGGTATTCAAGTTAAATTAGGGATTGGGTTTTTTTTTTTTTTTTTTTTTTTTTTTCCCTAAATTAGGGATTGTGTTTTTTGGGTGGGAGTGTTTCTTTTTAATCTAAATGTGGGAGTGTAGAATTGTGGCAGTGTGGGGGTGCTTTTTAATTTTTAATTTTTTTAATAAAGTTAAAATACCGTTTGAAGAAAAGGAATTGCTTGGTTTTAAACCTTTTCAATATTAATAAAACACAAACAAAACAATATGAAAATACAAAATACACTAAGAGAGAACAGAGGTTCCATATTCAGTGAGATGCAAAGAGATATACCACTAGACTACTGCCACTGTTTTGCATATTTTAGTCAGATTTGATTTGTTTTTTTTTTTTTTTGGGAGCATTGAAATTAATGTGTGTCTGTTGTTTGCTTCATCTTTATTGCCACAATGTATTATGGCACAATTCTAAGCCAAAAGAAGAGTTAAACAGACCTATTCTAATAGATGGGTTCATGCTCTGCCCCCAACTACTCTCTGTGGCATCTGCTGTTTGTGTTCGTGGTCTGCCCCCATCTCCTTTTTGCAATATCTATAAAAGCTTAGCATCATCTCACCGTTTCGAATTAACATCTTTAATCTTCAATATATCTATGTTTTATTTTAAAACCTGATGCTTATACTACTTAAATTACTATCTGTCCTCTTCAATATATCTATATTTTTTTTTCCCTGCTTAATTGTCTAGGGTTCTTCTTTTACTCTTTTTAAAAGTAGATGGGTTGATTCTCTTTTTTTGGATGCTTTGGTTTGGTTTTTGTTTTTGGTAACAGTAGGGATTTTTCCTTTGACTTATTGTGGTTAAAAGTCAAATTTCACCTTGGATTGTTTAAAGAGAGATGCTACATCTACAACATTTTTACAATAAATCATAGTTGGTTAGTTGTTATTGGTTCAAATTTGAAACTAACACTAAGATTACTTTTTTACCCTAACAATAACAACTAGTAACAACTTGCCACTTAGGATTTGTTGTAAAAATGTTGTAGATATATCATTTCTCTTGTTTAAAACCTTTATGTATAAGACGAAAACAAACTTTCCAATTCAAGTTTGTGCCAAAAAGGGTCACTGTTCGATGTTAATCTTGATTTATGCATTTATTTTATATATCCTTGGCCAACAAAAGCCAAATCCTTAGCCATCATCATATGGGAAATAACCAACAAATTGTTAAACAATAACCAACAAAATGTTAAACATTGTGTAGATTATTCACTAAATATGGTTGTATGTTTACACATTAATGCTTAAGTATTTTTGTGGGACTAATAAATTACCTTTGATATGGGAACAATTTTTCATATTTTTACAACTCAAACCATATTACAATGTTTGCTTCCACTTCTTTTGTAGTCCCTCTTTCATCTTTCTTTGTTGTGATTTAAAAAACCTTCTTACCTTGTCATTTTGTTGAAATATAGATTTACTAAGTTCTTTGCCAGGTACAACACTTGGGTAATTTGCAAGAAGAGTTTCTGCATCAAATTGAGAGGTTAGGATAGCCTGATTTCCCCTTTATTTATATCAAAAATTGAATTAAATTTTGTCCATTGATATTTTTAGGTTTGATTTGGCTTTGAATTCCATATTTTAGTCTGATTTTTTCTTCATTTTTTTTTTTAATTCAACAAATTCTTATTTTGTATTCAATTAAACTGCAAAACTATTTTGATTTTTTTTTTTGGCTATGCTTTGTGATCAAATTCCTTACAATGATTGCTTCAACTTCCTTTTGTAGTCTCTCTTTCATTTTTTTTCATATAATGTTAAAATAATTTTTTTGTCTGTCCTTTTGTTTAAACCTAGATTTATAACATTCTTTATTGGATATGACACTGGTGTTTTGCAAGAAGAGTTGCTGGATCAAACTGATAGGTGGACGTGAGTCTAATGCTATAAGATACATTGAATAGTTGAGTCTAGGTACAATTTTACTTAATGTTTCCCTGTGTTATTATTTTCTTCATCGTTAGAGGTTGATATGTTTCATCTTTAATATTTCTATCTTTAGTTTCATTAGAGTATAGAGTTTACTACCATATTTTCTGACGTAATTTTTTAGACTATAGAACTCTTTATATCGTCAATTTTCTTTGGTCCTTTTGGTTTAATTTTACTTAGTAGTTATTACATATTCAATTTTAGTTTAATTCTTTTTCATAATGACACTATTTAATCTATATTTTCTAGTTCCAAATTGCTAAAGCTTATAGTTTAAATTGGTTAGGATTGAACACTGGTACTATCTCGGCTCAAAATCTTAAATTAATTATCTCTTTAAGAAAATTGGAAGTAGAACATTAACCAATTTGATATTTGTTCTTTATGAGATGTATACATGTTGATTGTGATTTTTATGTTGCAAAAGCCATTACAAGTGGTAAAGAATCCGTAAAATTGCCTCTAATATTGCTGCATTTGGATGATTTAAAAGTTATATAGGCATGGCTTTATGCGTAAATTTGTGATTTTTTTTTGCTGCTTTTGCATGTTTGAGCTTCTAACATCTGATTTTTTGAGTAAATGATCTATGGGATTTCTCTCCTTAGTGTGTGTGTGTGTGTTTAATTGTAATATATGTGTTCCAATTTTGGTATTATTCAATTCTAATATATGGGCGTTGCATTGTGTTAATCTTATGGGCATATATGTTAATATGGGCATGTTGTTCCTTTGGCAAACTTTAAAAATTTCTCCTCTTTTTTTTTTTTTTTTTTTTTTGGCATGGATAAAGATTACTGCTGTAGATGCTCTTATGTTTATCCAAGTTCATGATAAGGACGCGCAGCACTACAACAAAGATAAGATAATCATGGCCTTTTACGAATCAAGTTCTAATTCAATAAAAAACAATATATCTAATATATTAATCATAGCACACGTGAATAAATCTAATACAAAATTATGCAGAAAAATTTACTGCATAATTTTTTTATATGAAGAAAATAACTTTTCTTTGATTCTAAAACACAATCAACACATTAGTGCTGTTTTGTTCTTAAAGCAAATTAACCTATAAAATTGTTATGATTTCATTAATTTTATCCCACCTTTTTCCAGTAGCTAAATAGAGTTCTCTTTGGATTAAAAAAAAATATTTCTAGCAATTGAAATATTTCTTTTGATCTACTTTTGGTTTTTGGGCTGCCATGGTTGAATCGTTGGCCTTTGGTTCAACGGCATTAAAAAGGGGTTTTTAGCAAATTTTTAATTGTGTAGTTTTGGTATTTGATGTCCTCTACCATAATAATTCTCAGTTTATGCTCTATTTGTATTAATATGAGACCCTTTTTTGTTTGTTTGTTTGTGTTTTGATTTAATTAAAAGTTTCTACGTTATATCGAGCTTTGGTTTTATGTTTAGTCTATAGGTTATCTCAAGCTTGGTTTAATCAAAGAATCATGTTATTGTATTTTAATTTGATCAGAATCTTCTTTAAGAGTAGCATCTATATTTTTGAGGGGTTTTGTTTGATTCTTTGTTTGTTTACAGACCCCAGCTTCTTTTCCAATGTTCTCCTTCAATAACCCACAGATTATTTTTTGCTTTCTGCCATGCACAGCGAAAGACCAAATCTATAGAGTTTAGAAGTTGTTTGCAAATTCTAGCAATAGCCAAGTGAAAAGGTAGAGCTGTGTTTTTCCTTCTTCTATATATATTTTTGTTAGGTTCTAAGACTTTAGGAACTAAATGTATTAGAACTTCAATTTGTAATGTGTTGGCAAACCATGTTCAAAACATAGAGTCTAGGTTTAGGATGCTCAATGTGTGTTTATTTGTACAATTGGAATCGAGTGATTGCAGAATTTATTGGACTAAATCTGCAAGGCTCGATCGATCGAAAATTAGACTCGATTGATCGAATCTTGTGCAGATTTATTTTTCTGCAGAATTTCTAATTCAACCCAAGCCCATATGATGTGTAGGGTTTTATGTTTTACTCCAAGTATAAAAGGAAAAACCCTAGCTACGTTTTAGAAGTCTTTTATATGCTGTGTGTTGAATCTCTTGTGAGATCTAGATGTGTTTACTTTCATACACACTTAGAGTTATCAAGGTCAAGATTCATGTCAAGAACTTCAGTTGCTACATAAAGAACTTAAAGAAGATTTGAAACCTTTGAGTGGAGTCTCAAAGTCACAAGTAGGAGAACTTATGATTGTAGTGGATCAAGGAAAGATGTAGTCCGTAGACTCGGAGTTGTCACGTGGTCGTGGTAGTAAGTTTTCTACTCGAGGTAGTAATAGGATGTTAGTGGTCTAAGTTCTATTGTAAAAATTTCAATTCTTTCGTAATGGATCTGTTTTACCTTGAGGATAGCTAGATTAAATCCTCCACAGGTTTTTTACCGGTTTGGTTTTCTTGGGTTATCATATCGTGTGTTCTTTATATTTCTGCATTATTTACATGATATGATTTGAATGTGTTAACCTAGAACTGAATAATTTATCTAAGTATTCACTTGGCTAAATAACTAGGTTAAACAACTTATGTTTTAAGGGATCTAAAAATGTACAATTTTTGAAGCATATTCCCTAAGACTTCATTCTCATCCAAGATGATCTATTGATTGTTGAATCTAATAGGCAAATAGTGGGTTATTTTTCATTGCTATGCTGCCTTTGAAAGGTAGGGGGATTTGCTTTCTAGGAACTAGTTTTCACAATTAATTTAATGGTAAAACTGATTATTGCACTAATAATGAATACTACTGTGAAATTTGAGGGTGCTTAAACCATGGGAAGGACTAAGAAGATTGCTTATTGATAAAAATAAATAAATAAACGACTAACAGATTTGAGTCTAACAGGTGGGTTCATGCTTTGCCCCTATCTCCTCTCTGCAGCATCTGTTGTTTGTGTTTGTGCTCTTCCCCCATCTCCTCTCTGCAACATATATGATATTTTGAATTCACTTAGACATTAGCAATTGGTGAATTTGTAGCTCTCTGGGATCTTAAAAAAAATTGATGTTGGTGGTTTGTAATATACCAAATAGTATTATGAAAATGTTAGATGTTCGAAGTCTTGGTTTTTCAAAAACAAAAGGAATGCTTGTTTGATGTTATGTCAGAGAAATTTGTTTTGAGCTTCAAATGAAGTGGATGTTTTTAATGTAATTTATATACAGTCTACAAATGTTCTTTTCAAATAAGAAGTGCATAAATACATACATCCATATATCTTACACTTCATATTTATAATTACTTACTTGGCAAGACTGGCCCCTGAGAAAAAAAATACTTGGTAAGACTGTAGCTATATTCCTATAATGCAAAAAAAAGAAAAAAAAAGAAAAGAAAAAGAAAGTGAAGAAGAAGCATTTTGCATTTGCATCAACAAAAATTTAGTATTTTATTTACATTAATACTTTAACAATCCACTTTACATCCCATTCTCTATTTTACACTACTCCATATTAGAATAATCTAAAAAAGGAAAAGAGAGAATGATGAAGCAAGGAAGAGAGGGTAATTTTAGATGTAGTAGTAGAAGTGGTTTTAAATTTTTAATGGAAGGGGGTAATTTTGCCCCTTTTTTTGTGTTATTTGGAAATGAATATGATAGAGCTCCTGCTATTGTTCTAAAAAAAATTATGGCTATTGTTCCAAACATAAGAGGATTGGGTTTGTTGAAAGCATATGACACTATGTTAGTCTAAAATAAAAAATAAAATTCAACCATATGCCTAGCATATGTATAGATTGATTTTTCTTCTAATGAGAATAATGGAACTAATTGAGAAAACTAGTGGATGTCTCATGTGATACGTGTGTTCATTATTAGTTATTTTATAATACTTATATATATGTTTTAATTTTTGGAAAATCAATTTCGATTATGTATTAATGTCATTAAAATAATGAAGAAAAAAAATATAATCCAGTCCAACCATAAGTAATTATAATTTGTAGGGGCAAAGGCCCAAAATCATACAATAGGATACGGGAAGATCAACCACGTCCGAGGAGAAGACGTGGGTGCCAAAAGGCTCCCAGCCCAGTTCTCGTGGGCCTAAAGATGTTTAAAGGGCGGTCCGAGGAGAAATGTCTCCTCGGACGTGACGAATATAGCTTAAACATGCACTCTACCTACTAGAAGGACCCGCCCCAACGGACATTAGTAACAAGGACGAGTCCCACAGACTCGTGGCAAAGAAGAAAACGTAAGATGTCCAAGGAGAGGCTGCAGCTGCCACATTAAATGCGTTGCAGATACTTTTCTAGCCACATTAATGTGGAGAGGACTTGTGAACAGTGTTGCTTTGGCTACCACAACTCACAGAAAGATAGAGGGGATGTCCGATGGGACAAGCATTCAAGTGAGGGTCTAGATAATCAACAAGTGTAAGGCCCTGATGGCTTCAAGAAGACTATATAAGAGAGGGAGTCCTCATGAGGAGAAAAGGAAGAAAAAGGGAGGTAGAACAGAAGAACAGGAAAAATAACCATAGTCTTTGAACAGGGACCCGTATACATTCATCTCATCTCCTCGGACTAAGAATCTATGGGCAATAAGAGGATTTGCTTACTTTTAATTGTTGTATAGCCCAACTTTAGCCAGTGTACACTTCGTTAAGGCCTAGTTCTATAGCCCACTCTCTACAAATTCATTATTTCTGGGCTCCTTGGACCAGAATCCCACACTTGTTGGGTCTGGGTCCCAAATTGTGACCCTACAATTGGTGCCGTTTATGGGGAGAATTTGTGCCTCAGCAAGTGGGACTGTTAGAAACGCAGCCACATGAGTCCGTCCTACAAGGGCCTAGCAAACGACGCTATGAGCAAAGCTTTGGACCGAATCTCCCAGTCACCCTACACATGCAAGATAGAGGGGGTTGAACTTTCTCAGTCGTTCCACCAACCCACTTTCACCATATATAATGGTCGGACGGACCCTGTGGAGCACGTAAGTTAGTTTAACCAGAGGATGGCCATCAACTCCAAAGACGAGGCCTTGATGTGCAAAGTATTTTCATCCAGTTTGGGATCCATGGCGATGAGGTGGTTTGATGGCCTCAAGCTAAACTCCGTAAATTCCTTTAAGCAGTTAACCCAGGCTTTCGGCTCTAGCTTCATCACGAGTAGTAGGGTTCCTCGACCTTTGGATTCCCTCCTGTCCTTATCCATGTGAGAAGGAGAGACCCTGAAGGCCTACTCAGGTAGGTACTAGGAGATGTATAACGAGATAGAGGGCAATTATGATGAGGTTGCCATCAGCACCTTCAAGAGAGGCCTGCCGACAGAGCACGGTTTAAGGAAATCAATGACCGGGAAACTGGTCACCAGCATGCGCCAGCTCATGGACCGAATCGACAAGTACAAGAGGGTTGAAGAGGACCAGCAAATGGGTAAGGATAAAGCGAAGGTTGTCCCTCAGGAGAGGAGGGACTTCAGGTTGGACCGATTTAGCAGTAACAACCGGCTGAGAAGAGATTACACGAAGCAGCCTAGATCCGCTTGGGGACAGGCAGTCCACGCTGTGTTCCGGAATCCGTTACATCAGATCTTGGAGAAAGTCAAGAACGAGTCGTTCTTCAAATGGCCAAATAGGATGGCAGGCGACCCCACAAAACGCAACTAGAACCTATACTGTCAATACCACCAAGAACCGGGGCACACCACCGATGAATGCAGGAACCTGAAAAACCACTTGGACCAGCTGGTCTGAGAGGGAAAGTTAAGTCATCTCTTGTATCATACAAATGGCCAACAAGAACGGACGAATGTTGAGACGCGGCAGGGGACCCTGAGTTTGCCCATTGGCATGATAAGTGTCATTCTCGTCGCTCCAGGAAGAACGAGCTCCCATCCTTCCAGGGTAATGTCGGTGGCCCGACTCCCCGCTATGAATGACGGCCGTGAGTCTAAGAGAGCCAAGGGGATGGCTTCACTTGTACTAGGATTCTCGGATGAGGACAAGATTAGAACTATCCAACCCCATGACGATGCTCTAGTCATCATGCTCAGGATTGGGGGATATGACGTCAAGAGGGTGTTAGTCGATCAAGGCAGCGCTGTGGAGGTGATGTACCCTAACCTATACAAGGGGCTGAAACTAAGGCTTGAAGACCTGATGACATACGACTCCCCTTAAGTAAGCTTCGAAGGGAAAACTGTTTTTCCGAGAGGCCAAATTAGACTGCCCATACAAACTAGCTCGGACATAGTGGAGGTGGACTTCATTGTGGTGGATGCATATTCGCCCTACACCGCCATTGTAGCTAGACCTTGGCTTCATGCCCTAGGGGCTGTTTCCTCTACCTTGCACCAAAGGGTGAAGTACCCGTCGGAGGGTCAAGTCAAAGAAATAGTAGGAGATCAAGCCATGGCTCAGCAATGCATGGTATCCGCCGTCTCACAAAGGCCAAGTGCTGAGCCCCCAACCCCTACCGAGAATCCCTTATAGCAGTTAACGACCCCGGCCACAATTGGTGAGGGATCAGCTAAGGAGGTGAGTTGCAAGAACTTGGAAAAGGTTCTTGTGGGCAGTGATCCAGAGAGATTCTTTCAGGTCGGCTCAAAGCTACCACCCCAAGAGAAAGAAGAGCTAATTGATTTCCTTAGGGAAAATGTGGATGTGTTTGCATGGGACGCTTACGAGGCCCCGGGGGTCGATCCAAACTTCATATGCCATCATCTTAATGTTAACCTGGCTGTTACGCCCAAGAAAGAACCCTCTCGACACCGTCGAAAGAGCATGCTGATGTGGTCAAGGAGGAGGTGATGAAACTTAAGAGAGTAGGGGCTATCAAAGAGGTCTTCTACCCTGAATGGCTGGCCAATACAGTCATGGTAAAAAGAAGAGTGGGAAATGGCGAGTCTGTGTGGACTTCACGAACCTGAATAAAGCCTGTCCGAAAGATCCCTTACCTATGCCTCGGATAGATCGGCTGGTGGACTCAACCATGGGACATCCTCGAATGAGCTTTTTAGACGCCTTTCAAGGATATCATCAAATACCCTTAGCTACAGATGACCAAGAAAAAACCGCTTTTGTCACTCCTATCGGAAACTACCAGTATAAAGTGATGCCTTTCGGTTTGAAGAATGCCGACTCCACCTATCAGAGGATGATGACCAAGATGTTTGAGCTGCAAATGGGTAAGAGCATCAAAGTCTACATAGATGACATGGTAGTAAAGAGTAAATTGGTGTCCGAGCATGTGAGGGACCTCGAAGATATCTTTGAAGTCCTGAGGAGACACAGGCTGCGCCTAAACGCGTCTAAGTGTTCATTTAGAGTGGGATCAGGAAAGTTCTTGGGCTATATGGTGACCCACAGGGGCATCGAAGTCATCCCTGATCAAATTAGAGCTATCCACAGCATGCAGCCTCCTCGGAACCCCAAGGAGGTCCAAAAGCTCACCTGCATGATCGCCGCTTTGAATCGTTTTATTTCTCGTTCGGCGGATAGGTGTAGGCTTTTCTTTCTCCTGTTAAACAAGTGGAAAGGGTTCGAGTGGACTGAAGAATGCGCCTTTGCCTTCCAGCAGCTCAAAGAGTATCTATCTCGACCGCCGGTCATGTCTAGTCTTGAAGCCGACGGGGTTTTAATCGCCTACGTCGCCGTGGCCCCCCACGCAGTGAGTTTGGTGTTGATTCGAATGGACAATGGCGTACAACGGCCTGTCTATTACGTGAGCAAGTCATTGCACGAGGTTGAAATCTGTTACCTCCCCCTAGAAAAGGCCATCCTGGCTATCATCCAGGCCATGCGGAAACTCCCCCACTATTTTCAGGCACACACAATCGTCATTTTAACCCAACTCCCGCTCAGATCTATACTCCAAAATGCCAATTACACAGGGAGAATTGCTAAGTGGGGTACCATTCTTGGTGCCTTCGACATCAAGTACATGCCTCGCAATGCCGTGAAGGGCCAAATCCTTGCGAATCTGGTGGCTGAGTTTGCTGAGCCCTCACTAGAAGAAGGGGGAGGAATGTCGAGCATGGACGAAAAATTGGTTGGCACAGTCTCTCCGCAGGGGTCTACCTCTTGGAAGGCATACGTTGACGGCGTAGCAAATCAAAGGGGCTCTAGGGTAGGACTCGTCTTGATTTCTCTCGAGGAATTACCATTGAAAAATTGCTAAGGTTAGGTTTTTCGACTACGAATAATGAGGCAGAATATGAAGCCCTGTTGGAAGGAATGTCTATGGTCCAGAAGTTGGGCAGGAAGTTCGTAAACATGTTCTCAGACTCAAGACTTGTTGTAGGTCAAGTGAATGGTGAATGGTGAATTGGAGGCAAGGGATGAAAGAATGCAAGAGTACCTGGTCTAAGCTAAACGCTCAAGGTCGCATTTTAACTCTTTTAGCCTTCTGTATGTATCCAGAAGCGGAAACACCCATGCCGATTCTCTTGCCACGCTGGCTACCTCCTCGGCTTAATGTTTACCTCGGGTTATACTGGTGGAAGATCTATACAAGCCCTTGGTGGTGAAGGCCGAGTTGATGCATGTCCACAGCGTTAGAGTGGGGCCTAGCTGGATGGACCCTTTGATACTGTTTTTAAAGGAGGACGTCTTACCCGAAGAGAATAGCGAGGCTGACAAGATTAGAAGAAAAGCTTCACGATTTTGGCTGTCCGAGGACTTGAAACTGTATAAGCGCTCATTCTTAGGACCGTACTTGTTATGCGTACACCTTGACGCCAGGGAGCTTATCCTAGAGGAATTGCATGAAGGAATTTGTGGGAGCCATATGGGGGGCAGGTCTTTATCCCATAGAGCCATAACCCAAGGTTACTGGTGGCCGAGCATGCAAAAAGAGGCGCATGAATACATGAAGAAGTGCGACCAATGCCAGAGGTTCACCCTAAATATACATCAACTAGGAGGGACCCTCAATCCGCTGTTCAGCCCTTGGCCGTTCGCACAGTGGGGCTTGGATATCGTCAAACCATTTCCAAAAGCGGCAGGAAACAAGAGATATCTGCTCATTGGCGCTGATTATTTCACTAAATAGGTCGAGGCCAAACCACTTGCGAATATCAAAGATGTGGATGCCAATAGGTTTGTCTGGAAAAGTATTGTCACCAGGTCCGGGGTCCCTCATACCCTAATCTCGGAAAACGACCTTTAATTCGATAGTAAAGTTTTCAGAAGATACTGTAGCGAATTGGGAATTGCCAATAGATACTCCACACCGGCTTACCCCCAGGGGAATGGGCAAGTCCAAGCCGTTAACAAGGTTATAGTAAACGGACTGAAGAAGAGGCTAGACGATGCAAAGGGAAGATGGGTGGAAGAGCTGTCACACGTCCTGTGGACGTATCGAACCACACCCCGTAAATCAACAGGGGAGACTTCTTTCTCGATGACCTATGGGGCCGAGACTGTTATTCCACTGGAAACAAACTTTCCGACACTAAAAACTAGCTCATTTTGCCCTAACGGCAACAATGAGCTGCTGGAAAGGAGTTTAGACCTTATCGAGGAAAGAAGGGAAAGGGTAGTAGTCTAGCTGGCCTACTACCAACACAAGCTTAAACAAGGTTATGACACCAAGGTAAAGCTAAGGCCACTAGCACCTGGGGACCTGGTGTTAAGAAAAGTTTTGGGCAATGTAAAAAACCCAGCATGGGGAAAGCTTGGACCAAATAGGGAAGGGCCATATCGAATCACTTCGGTGGTCGGCATAGGGGCTTACTTTTTGGAAGATTTGGATAGGCATGTAGTACCACGTCCTTGGAATGTAAACAACTTGAAAAGGTACTATTATTAATGAAAGTTCCTACTCTTGATATACCCTTCAATTGCAAAAGCCTTTGTGTTACCTACTACGCATCTTTATCCAAGTATTGAACAGAACCCAAGTCTTGTGTGGCTCCTCGGACCACAGGCTTGGGGGAAATTAATCACTGTGCATTTTTATCCAAGTATTAAACAGAACCCAAGTCCTGCATGACTCCTCGGACCACAGGCTTGGGGGAAATTAATCACTGTGCGTTTTTATCCAAGTATTAAACAGAACCCAAGTCCTGCGTGGCTCCTCGGACCCCAGGCTTGGGGGAAATTAATCACTTAAAATGGTGCAAAATCATGGGGGAAGAGTCTTATTCTCTCATTCATACTTAGCTGTATTACTTAAGCTGCGAATAATGGATTATCATCGGAAATCTAGTAACACAGTCGAAATTCATTCACAATGAAGACAAAAATGGAAGCAGTAAAGTAAAGTTCAAAGAAGAAATCATATCATTCATTAAGCTCCAAGATGTGTCATCTTACAAACATTAGCAAAAACTAAGGAAACGGAAAACAGAACAAAACAACTACAAGACAAGCCCTACACTAATGCCTTAGACTTTATCTTGGGTTGAGCTCTTTGCAGGATCCTCAGACTCGGGATGATCACCTCCTGCTGTAGGTTTGGGTTCGGCATCCTTGGCCTGCGCGACAATGTCTCTTATTGTGAGGGCGTCCTCTAGTGACTTATCTTTGGCTGGTGGCTGTGCCTCCTCGTCCCCACTTTTCCCTTCAGGAGTGATGGAATTGGGAGCAGTGATCGGGCCGGAAAGGAGCTCCTCAGGAGGATTCGAACCAGGAATCTCACGAATATCCTTGGGGAAGAAGATATTCTCGATCCTCCTAAGTTCGGAGTCCACAGGAACGGCCGCTCAGTCCATGGCTACCCCCTAGGACTCGGTGACGTAGTCCCTGCAAACCGTAGCCACCTCCTCGGTCAACCTAGCTTCGGTGTCCTTCACCCCGCGCTCATAAGAGGCTGCCACCGTAGCCTCAGCCGCCTCCCTGGCCAAATGAGCCGCCTCCTTCGACTGTAGCAGCTGCGCCTTAAGGTCCGAGACCATTTGCTTCTCGATCGCAAGGTTTATTTCTGATAAGTGAAGCTGCTGGCGCATGTCCTCGGCCTGCTTCATTGTGGTCTTAAGGCCCGCCTCATCACTGTCCCGGACCTTGAATGCCTCTTTAATCTTCTCGCTTAAGCGCTCTTTTTCCAGCTTAAGGGCACCCGCAGCCTTCTCTGCGGCGAGGCGGGACTAAATTTCAGCGTTCACCTCCTCCCAAGAATTCTTCGCCCACTTTTCGGCCATGAAGATTTGTTGGGTGACCTGCACAGGAATAACGGAAGAATCATTAAAATGAAACAACAGATAGAAGAGCACGGAATAATGAACCTGAATAGGGGAGAGTTTTCATTTTACCATAGCAATGTCTCTCTTCAATGACATGAAGAGGTTCGGTTGCCTGGTGGCTCGGAGCCCATCCATGTCACGTGGCAAAAGGAAGGGCTGTTTCAGGGCCTTGGCGAGGTAAAATGCCTGCCCCCGCTGGGACTCCC
Organism: Quercus robur; assembly: GCF_932294415.1. NCBI lineage: Eukaryota > Viridiplantae > Streptophyta > Magnoliopsida > Fagales > Fagaceae > Quercus > Quercus robur. The sequence continues at coordinate 32,149,449 of NC_065537.1, read as the reverse complement.
AAAGGGTTGCATCCCACGGGATGGGGGCGCCGTCCAACTTTAGGCAGGGAGACCAAGTGCGTAGCCTCCTCGTAATGGCAGCCACCTCTCAACTATCGATGGACTTTGTCCTCTTGTCCTTGAGCTCCTTGCCTTTTTTCTGTTGTTTGGCCTTTTGGGGGCCGACCTTAGCCTCCTCCAGTTCTTCCACTGGCCTTTTCCGCCTAAAGTTAGGAATGGGTTGTAGCGCGGGGTCAGTGGAAGGAGGAGGAGGAGGAAGTTTAGCTGAAACCTATTCTTTAGGGGCATCCTTGGAAGATTGCCCCTTGTTCCTATTGGACAATAGCCCTCTCAGGTCAGATCTCAGCTTCAAGTCCATACCCTCCTCTTCAACTTCTTGGCTTGTGTCAATCCGAGCAACTACCAGTCCAGGAGAGTAAGCCGCCGAAAAGCGATCAAGATCCGAGCCGAAATCTGAAAGCTCTACGAGCCTTGTTGATACCTCGCCCTCCTCATTGAAACGGAAGTGATCGATTTCAACTTCAAGGGACGAATACGAGGAGTCGATTCCCTCTCCCAGAATGGCTACCTCTTGGAGTACGCGCTGAGTGGGCGGTTGGACTGGGGGTAGGTCCCTCCGAGCAAGGAAGCCTGGCTTAGAAACGTCAATACGGGCTAATCGGGGACTCCCAGCCCTTATCGCCTAACCCACGTCCACAAAAGCACGAGAGAGAGGCTCGTAGTCCAAGATGAGGTGAGCAGTGCGCAATTGCCCGTCCTCGTTCACAAAGATCTCAGACCGTAGGAGGTAGTTGAGAGCTTGGACGTTGACCAAACTTATTCTCGGAGTAGTGTGTGCTTTGTCTGCAAAATATCCAAAGGGAAATTTATGTCAGTCCGAGAAGGCAAATAATCAAAACCGAGACCAAAACAAGTGTAAGGTAAACTCAAAACTAAGATCCCCGCTGTGGGACTTGATCCTAGAGTGCCCCACCTAGTGCTCCCGCCTTAAATGGGCAGCGAAGACCATCGTGCCATGCTCCGAAAACTATCAAATAATTGTCCTTCAAGCCTTTGTTAGACTTTGGAAGGCAAGATATCAGCCTCACCTCATTGGACTTGGATTTCAGGTAATACGACTCATTAAGGCAATGACACTCGTACAAGTGAACTATATTGTGCCATAAGAGGCCGATGTTCATCTGTTCGTTTAGAGCGTCTACGCACCCTAGAATCCGGAACATGTTAGCGGTGCACTGGTGGGGGGCCAACCTATGGCCGCGCAAGTAATCCCTAGTTATCCTCCCCATGGGAATCGTCATTCCTCCTTCTATGAAAGCGATCATAGGAATGACGACCTGCCCCGTTTCTCTCTTGGTTAGGATTTGGTCCGAGGAGCAATATTCTAGACCCATTCCTTGCGAGATACGGTATTTGGCCCTAAAACCTTCCATGCCGGTGGGAGAATCTACTAGGTTCTGAAACTTACCCATCCTATTAACCCTAGGTGGCACGGGAAAGGGTTTGCTAATGAAAGGAAGTCGAGGAGAACAACAATGAAGGAGAGTTAGGGAATAGGGGGAAATGAACACTTACGGGAAGCGCGAATTCTAAATCTTCTGAGCTTTCAAAGGATCCGCCGGGAATCCTTACAGAAATGGCTATGGACTTTTGAGTGTTTTGTGAGAGAAAGTGCTGAAGTACTCTGGAACGCTTGAGTGTCTTTTCTAAAAAAGGGAAGTAATCTCCCTCAGAAAGCCTTATATAGCAAGGAAAAAATAAACGGGATTACTCCCTCCCAAAGAATTGGAGGAGCATCCACTGTTGATTAAGCGCCCCACCATTGGATGCAAGGGAACATAGAGCTGCCTGGTGCAATTAATGGCGCCTCGTGGGCTACGAAACGCCAGTAGCAATAATGAGTCATGTGAGATTGTACCCCTACACGCGTGAATCAAAGAATTGTGATAATTTATCCAATAAATATCAAAATCCCACATTTTCTCCTCGAATAAGAGGGAAAAACCGGAATTTTGAGGGGCTATTGTAGGGGCAAAGGCCAAAAATCATACAATGGGCCTTGGGCCCCATACGGGAAGATTAACCATATCTGAAGAGAAGACGTGGGCGCCAAAAGGCTCCCAGCCCAGTTCTCGTGGGCCTAAAGATGTTTAAAGGGCGGTCTGAGGAGAAATGTCTCCTCGAACGTGACGAATATAGCTCAAACATGCACTCTGCCTACTAGGAGGACCCGCCACAACGGACATTAGTAACAAGGACGAGTCCCATAGACCCGCGGCAAAGAAGGAAACGTAAGATATCCAAGGAGAGGCTGCAGCTGCCACATTAAATGCATTGCAACTACTTTTCTGGCCGCATTGATGTAGAGAAGACCTATGAACAGTGCTGCCTTGGCTACCACAACTCACAGAAAGATGGAGGGGATGTCTGATGGGACAAACACTTAAGTGAGGGTTCAGATAATCAACAAGTGTAAGGTCTTGATGGCTTCAAGAAGACTATATAAGAGAAGGAGTCCTCACAAGGAGAAAATGAAGAAAAAGGGAGGTAGAATAGAAGAACAGGAAAAATAACTATAGTTTTTGAACAGGGACCCGTATACATTCATCTCATCTCCTCAGACTGAGAATCTATGGGCAATAAGAGGATTTGCTTACTATTAATTGTTGTATAGCCCAACTTTAGCCAGTGTACACTTCGTTAAGGCCTAGTTTTATAGCTTACTCTTTACAAATTCATTGTTTCTGGGCTCCTTGGACCAGAATCCCACACCTATTGGGCCTGGGCCCGAAATTGTGACCCTACATAATTAATTAGACTCTTAAAATTTCACGACATGCCTATTGATTATTATTTTATTTTATTAGGTATACATGTATATTTCGTTCTTATATTTGACATTCTAATTATTTCTTTATCTTTTTCTTAGGAGCTTTTCTACTCCTTTTGTTTCATGAACTCTCCTTATAAAATTCCAGGTCCCAAATCCATTGTGCCCCTTGGAAGTAATTTGAAAATGACATTTTGAATTTGTAGAATTACAACAATAAACGCAACAACCAATTTATGTATTTTAGCTTATTTTTATTTTTATTTTTATTTTATTATTATTATTTTTTTTAAGAAGCAAACTTTTTAGATAACCTTTCAAAGAGGATTATTATTTTTTTTTTTTTTTGAGAAAGAGTATATAAATTATTATTTTGTGGCCATTTGTTTAAAATTTTTCTAATTAGGGTGAAAATATCATTTAGCAGGCATGGAATACAGAAACTCCAATGGGCAGCAATATGTTATGGTTATTCTCCAAAATAAGATGTTGTAGGATGGCTTTGGTGGGCTGGAGCCGAACACTGGGAAATTCAAAATCTAATTAAGATTGATGATAAACAAGCAAAACATGAGGCCCTCACAGCTTTGAATGATGCAGCCAATTTAACTCAAATACAGAAAGTGAAGGATGAGATCAATTCCCTTTTATTCCAGGATGGGCTATTTTGGAGACAGAGATCAAGATTTATATGGTTACTAGCAGGTGATAAATAAGACAAGTTTTGAGCTCTATGCATGTTAATTGGTGTGTCAATTTTTCTTTTGCATGAGTTTACAATCCTTATCTGCATGAGTTTTACTATCCTTTTCCTCTCCTTATAAGCACTCCACATAACCAACTAACTACACACCATGGCCCAACCAACTAACAACCCATAATGGCAGTACAATTTATCTAGACTGTACACTCCCACACACCCACATGCAGGCACACAAGCAGGCACACACGCAGCAGCTATACCCACACCACCTGTGCACACCCACATGCAGAGTCCCCTACACACCCTTACACACACAGCAGCTTTACCCACACCACCTGTGCAGCATACCCTTACACCTACTTAAAAATATCTACAAATATCAATAGCCCACAACTGTCACAGTCTTTATTTACAAATATCTGTAAATATCCACATTCCACCTGTCACAATCCTTACAATTAAAATTCAATCCTTACAATAACAACTGTCACAATCCTTACCATCAAAATTCAATCCTTACAATCCTTACAATCAAAATTACAATAACAATTGTCACAATCCTTACAATCAAAATTACAAAACAATTGTCACAATCCTTACAATCAAAATTCAATCCTTACAATCCTTACAATAACAATTGTCACAATCCTTACAATCAAAATTACAATAACAACTGTCACAATACTACTTTTGAAGACTCTAGGCCATTATGTGCAGGGCATGGTGCAGCTGATGCACTGTGAAGCTGTGCATAGCATTCTTCATTCAGTTTGCCATCTTTTACAATCTTACGATGAATAGATACTTTGAACTTTCCTTCTTCATCGAGTTTCCCTACCCCTCTTGTCTTTAAGTGTCCATTTTTTGGCTTGCAATCAATTGTTACTCGAAGCCCTGCACCATGATACACAAAATTATTGTTACTTGTTTTTCACTATTGTTTGTATATGGCATCATTAATCATATGTAAGAAAAAAGAACAATGCACCCATCACTTTGTCCATATTGTCCATAATTTTTACCCTAAACAGAATATGGGACCAAGATTAGCAAATAGTAGCATTTCAAGTCAAAGCATGCCAACATTGCACTTTTACAAGGCAAACTTGACATTGACATTTAAAAGAACAATGCACCCATCACGAGTAGAATAAAAAAGAAACAATGCATCAACCTTGAACAATTCAGTATTTATGACAGTTCCAAAAAAGAAAACCATACCTGCAAAGGCATGTTTAGTCTTAATGTTACTTTGCTCACAGTCTGCACAAGCAACTAGACTATAAACACTTAAACTCATCATACTGTCATACACATGAAAAAAAAAAAAAAAAAAACAGATCAAGAAATACTCCAATTTGGACAAAAAAAAAATTCCTAACTTTTGAGGAATTCATTTCAAAGGTCTGCTAGAGCAAATACTCGCTCACTATTAAGCAATTTAAAAATATCATTATTTGAAGTAATTTTCAGTTTATAGCTAATCAAGAAAAACATGAAACATGAATTAGAAAAATTCATGAATTAGTTTGACAATGGTAAAACGCATTCATCAACTTAAAGATTATGATGAATATATAACAACTTTAAATCAGCAAAGCAAAACTTCGCAAAAGTTTGGGATTTAGTCCTCTCATGGTGAAAAATGACAAAAGATATATGCTTGTTTATTTAAAAGGAAAACAAGTAGGTAAACCACCATTTATACATATAGATTCTGTTAACAAGAAAACAAGAGACATATAGCTATTAATCCATTTAAGCTTTGGCCACAATAAATGGGGAAAATTCATAAAACAAACTCTTGTTCATAAGCTCAATTGTGCCTAAATTTAAATGCAATTTCTACTTTATTGTATAGATCAGTACCATATTTGTATAACTTAGAAATGCCCAATTATAATTAGAGTTCATAAATCAGTAACATATCTGTATAACATTGAAATGCCCAAGAATTAAAGTTCATCTAGAAATATTTGAAGATTTATTAAAAGAAAAAAACACGTCACCAAATTTTCAAACATTCTTTTGAACCAAAAACCCAGAATGTTTGAGGGAAGCCTTAACATATAAAAATCTAAATTGACTACTTAAAATTTGGGCTAAACTTGTTAAGTATGATTGGTAACAATTCAAGCAAGCAAAAATTTTCCCCTCAAGTTAGCCTATCAAGAGCCACATTTTATACCTTTAAAATGAACTACAACACGTAAAATACCCATCTGCAATTTAGGAAAATAACAGGTACCTAAGAAAAATTAGGACAAAAAGAGAAATTTCATAATGATTTTTTTAGCATATACCAAGCAACACAATTACTTTACTGATGTCAAAGACAACAACACACAACAACTACAAGTAGGCCACTTTCCCTTCAATCACAACACATTTGGCTGTACCCAAAAACCTCCATTGTTTTATGCAAAAGGAAACCTAGTCATTAATAAAAACTGAAACAAAATGGGGGTTTCGATCATATCTAAAAAGCAAATAAAAAGAGAAGAGAAAATAAAGAGAAAAAGAAGGGTACCAGCGGCCACCAATGGTGTAAACACCGTCTATATGCACCGCTGCCTGCAGTAGGGTGGTTGCAAGATGAAGCTCAGCCAAGAACAATCTGTATCCAATAACACAAATTCCACATTATATTTTTCACAAGTACAACAGGGAATTCAATTTCTTTATCAAAAGAAAACGAAATCCTAATACAATACTAAAAATTAAAAAATCTTTTTTTTTTTTTGTTGAGAAAATTAAAAGAAGGAAAAATCAAAGAGGGAGATAGAGGAACTTTACTGGAACCACGCCGGAATTGGTGGAGCGGAACACGGTGGCTGCTAGCGATAGCCATGGAGATTGAGCATCAACTTCTCTCTTTCCCAATTTTCCCCAAACCCAAACCCTAACCTTCTCTGATTTGGGTCTGAACCAAATCGGCAAGGCTGGCTCACCGCAACCACCACCTCCGATGGTGGCTTTTTCTCTCCTTCGACCAAAATCTCTTTCCCTCCATAGATCAAACCTGAAAGATCATCAACTTCTCTCTTTCCCGATTTTCTCCAAACCCAAACCCTAACCTTCTCTGATTTGGGTCTGAAAAGCATCAATGTCTCTCTCTACACCCAATTCTCTCCAAACCCCAACCCTTACTCTCTCTCTGATCTGGGTTAAAAAAGGATGCGTGTATGGGTGTCGGGATCTCTGGTGAGCTAAGGTTTTTTCTTTGTTTTTGCTGATGGGTTTGAGTTGAGTATGCTAGAGGTGGAGGTTGAGAGAGTTTGAACTTTGAAATTTGAGAGAGAGAGAGTTTGAACGGCTGATGAGAGTTAAGAGTTTAACTCAAGTTTTTTTTGTCCGGTTGAGTTAAACCCCAGTTAAGTCAATTGAACTCCAGTTAAGTGTGGTGGACACATTTTAAATGATGTGTCCAATTTTTGAGCGTGGATCATTTTGGACTCAATCCCCACCGTGAACTGGAGCCTCTCCATTTCAAAGGGAAATGGAGAGGATCCGGTTCCCCCAGGGATACTCTTGTTATACTTTACTCCAATAATATATCTATCTTTTATCTTCAAAAAGCTATTCCTCTTTTTCTTAACTAAAGAGGAATAGTAAAGAAAACTGATTAGACAAATTTAAAATAAATGGCCACAAAATAATAATTTAAATAAATGCATTTACTTCGTACTACAGCTTTTCAACAAATGGAATGAAAACACTTGTCATTGTTATATGCTAATGGATGCTTTACAGAATCAAAACCAAATCGTGTAGTTTGAGAGCAGTAACAACTAAAACATTATAGCAAATGTAATAAAGAAGAATCAAAGCCAGATTATCTCAAGTGATGCTCTACTTAGGGAATTGCGAGAATCACAAATTTGAGGAATGAAAAGTGACAAGAAAGTGAAAGAGTAGGAAAAAATAGAAATAAGAAAAGTGAAATTAGAGTTAGCCAATCCAACAATGGAATAACACGTATTTATTAGAGTTTATGGGTATAACAGTTGGAACTAAGAAGTCTAAAAGTATTGCAAAGTAAGATAGACACTGTAATTGGGAATGCTAAAGACAGAGTAGAGGAAATGCCGGATATTATAGTTAGATAATACAATACTAAATGCTGGCCCCTTTTTTAATAGATATAAATATATAATTGGTAATAACGAAAAGCAATTGAAGGAAAGGCAGAGGAGGAGACTCTTTTTCAAAATATTGTTATACAGGTACGGATCTAGGATTTCAAGTTAGGGGGCGAAGTATAAGAAAAAAAAAACCAAATAGGTATTTATACAATATTAACAAACTATCAATTAAGATAAATATACAAAATCATTGTTTCTTAATACATTAAGATGCAATCATCTACTAATGATGACAAAATAATAATAATAATAATATTGTTTCTTAAGATTATCCGCTATTGCAAAAAAAAATTATTTTAACAAACCAAAAATTACTTTTGCTACTTTAATATAATATTTAAAACGTCTCGTACAGTAGTCTTTTTGAGGACACCCTTTCCAAATAACAAAGGATTTCTAACAATTTCGTTAGTTGCCCGGTTTTGAAAGTATGTGTGAAACTAGCATCTCGAGTTTTTAAAACTCGAGATTTAATTAGAACTCGAGTTTCTAAAGCTCGAGTTCGTTGTTTTGGTAATACCCTTACGTGGACAAATTTTTCACGTGGAGCCATGTAAAATCGAGTTTATAAGACTCGAACTTTGCCCACCATTAAAACACAAATCCACAGCACTTTCAAACGGCTCATTACAAAATCCTCAAAGTTCAAACACCTAAACATGAACCCTTTCAAACTCACTCCCTCAAACTCACTCTCAAACTCCGCCCTCTCAAACTCACTCTCAAAGTCACTCACTCACTCACTCACTCACTCTCAAGCCGTTCGTAGCCCACCGTTTGTAGCCCGCCATTCGTACTCTCTCTTTTCAGGTTCTGGGTTCTCTTTTTCTTTTTTTTTCTTTATGCTTTTTTTGGATTTGTGTGATGGGTTATTGTAAATTTGAGTTCTTTTCTGTTTTGGGTTCTTGAAATTTTGGGTTTTTGTAGCTCAGTTTAGTGGCTGAACTTTGTCTTTTGTGTTTTTGTTTGGGTTTTGGGAATTAGTGGCTGAATTGAATTTGTTGTGATGGGTTGCTTTCTGGGTTGTTAAATTTAGTAGCTGAATATGCCTTGGTGATTTCCTTTTTGGGCTTCTTCAATTGTGGTGGTTGCTATATGGGGGTATTAATGGCTGAATTTGTTTTTGATTTTGGCTTTTGGATCTTGGGTTTTGTTTGTGATTTCTGAATTTGGATCCTTGTTCTTGGATTTAGTAACTAAACTAAAGATGACTGTCCAAAAATATGTTGGATTCTTGTTCAATAGTTGGGATTTTTAAAATCACAAAAATATGTTATGGGAATATGCTTGTGTGTTTGAGCAAGTGCGCATTGTACACAGAAAAGGAAGAAAAGTGGGAAAAAGAAGAAGAGAGAGCTTGTTGTTGGTTCCTTGCATGGGTTTAGTTGTTAGTGGGTCTGTGGGTGTATATTTGGATAATTTGGGCTTTTAATTGGGTTTAGTGACTTTATTTGGGGTACTAAAATTAGGTTGTACAAACTTGTGTCTTTGGACTAACATCAAGCTGTTATTTATTTGTTTTACCTTTAAAAAAAAAAAAAAAAAAAAAAAAAAAAAAAAAAAAACTAACTAACATCAAGCTGTATGGTTTATTTGAGTAAAACCAAATTACTCAATAATCTGAATTGGAATACTGAATATAGTGGTTTCCTTTAGTGGAAACTACCATGAAATTTACTATGAAAATCATCTTTATTTTAGTCAGAGTACATGAAAGATTAATGGAGGAACTTTGGTGGCCAATAGAACTTTGGATTTGATCACGTTTACTTGTTAGAAAAATTAAATATTTGATCTGCGTACAGGTTGATATCTAAAATATGATTGAAAATTGCTTTTGGCAGCTAATTTCTGCACTTGGAAGAATATAAAAATGGTCTTGTGGCCTACGAATGTTTGGTGGCAACCAATGTAGAGATTGAAAGGAGTTAGGAAATGCACAAAAGAAAGAATAATGTTAAAAAATATAATCTTATTTACTTACGAAAATAAGTTTAGAATAGGAATGTAGAAGGCCTAAAAATTTTCTGTTAAGGGCCATCCTCTTGCATGGTTAGTTGGTCACATTTTGCTGATGCTCTTGAAGCTTGAATGTTTCTGTAACTCTTTCTTTTCATTTCAAATTTATGGTTCCAACAAGTGTAAACTTTTATTTACCTACATGTTCTTATCTAGTTTGTATGCACTTGTAATGTTTAACTGTCATTTTAATCTTGTATATATATATTGTACGGCACCGAGGTCCCAAGACCCAGATAGGCCCTGGGCTCAGGCCCAATAGCACGGCCCCATCGCCTTAAGCTCTTCTTGAAACTGCCTTAAAAAAATACGAGTTTTGGGCCTCAGTTCCTGAACTATGCTCGGCATAAAACTTCCCGAACAATCAGTGAAACCTTGTCCGGGCGTACCATAGGATGCTCGGGGAGCATCACTACCGAGCAAATTCACCTGAGTTGGAACCAAGTTCCAAGGCCATAATCGTTACATTCCACCCTCACCTAAAACATTCACTTATAACAGATAATATTGGACCTTCAATTGCACTAACAATGGCAGTAATCATGATCTTCCCACTAACTTGAAGCTATAAATAGAAGAAGTTGGGGAAGAAGAAGGGGTTCAGAAAAAAGAGAGAAAAAAGAGTCATTTAGGAAGAGAGTAGGAATATTACTTTGAGTCTCTGTGCCGAGAACGACCCAAAGTAGGAAATCCTGAAGCGCACTTTATAAATAAATTGTGAGCCCAAGTGAGGTTGAGCCCAACAGTCTCATTTCAGGTGCGCATATATATAATTTTGAAGGTGATGGAATGAAAATATATGTAGTCTTATCAGACGTTGGCACAGAAAAATTGGGGTTTTCATAACCTTTTTAATTGTCTATACTCTTTGTAGTATGGAGCCTCGGATCGATGAGGAGCTAGAGATCGTGCACCCTGGTCCCCAAAATTAGTCAATTTTGACATGACAACGATATCATCGATCAGAGGACATTTGAAATGGCAAGGTGAAATATCTTCTAACAACCGCTTTAATTTTTACGTTGTCTTTGGCTTTTAGTTAGCAAGTTCTTTCAAAGTTGTATATCTAGTTCTAACAACCAAAATAATCTTGTATCGATTTTGCAGGACTCGGGCCCACTTACGTGCCGTGGTTGCACTAAGGAGATGGCACACATTCAGATGCAAGATAATCAGGTGATTGACATTATCAAGTTGGTAAGGTTGGAAGGATTGTTTAGGGCCCTTTCCAGAGAGATAGATCATTGTCTAATATCGGCCCTAGTTGAGCGATGGCGGCCGGAGACTCATACGTTCCACCTTCCACATGGTGAGATGTCAATCACCCTACAAGATGTGGAGGTCATTTTCGGACTTCCTATAGACGGTGAGGTCTTGGTTGGGCTGACTGCTGTGGTGGATGGGGATTGGAGTCAATTGTGCATGGAGTTGCTTGGTTTTACTCCGGCGAATGACAACAAAACTTTGGTGGGGCAAAGAATTCTCATCAGCCGCCTTGTTGACGCCATTGCAGAGCCACTACCTCATGACGCGACGAAGATTCAGATACACCAGTATACCACTAGGGGATAAGCTTTTCATGGACAAGTCGGGAGATAGGGTGCATTTGATGTTTTTGGAGTTCCTGCGGAACCTTCGTGATCCGCCACAGTATAGTTGGGGTAGTGGTTGCCTGGCCTGGTTGTACAGAGAGTTGTGTGGGGCAAGCGAGAAAGGGGCATCACAGATTGGTGGGGCGTGCACCTTGGTCCAGTATTGGGCATGGGCAAGGTTGCCATTCTTCTGCCTGAGGATAAAGCCCCCACCTGGATGTGATTATGGCCCATGGCCAAATGCTCCACTTGCATTTAACTAAGTATTTTCTTGATATTTAGTGTGTTATGCAATGTACTCTTCTTACTAACTAAGTGATATTATCTTTTCTTATGTTATTCGCTTGTAACTGTAGGTGGGTGCGGGTGCCAAGCCCGAAGAGTAGGCCATCCAACACGGCCTTGATCCATTATCGCAAGCAATTAGTTAGAATGCAGCCAAACCAAGTAATAATATTCAAAAATTCTGTTTGGTTATGTTAATTTTCCTTAAGAATATGATTGCTTCATCCTTTAACATATCTTTTGTTTTTCCCTTTATCTATGTATTCTCCCTTGTTTCACATTTTAAGATGCTATGATAATTGTTTTTTGTTTCTATTGTAGATTGTGTGGCAGCCATACGAGGAAGACTTCGGCCCAGGGGCGGCGCCACCTTATGGTCAGGGTGGTCCCAGGACCACCTTGACTTGAAAAAAAGAAAAAAATTATACATAATAATTTAAAATTTTATATTTATCTACCTTTAAAAAAAATTTTAGGAACACCCTGAATTTTTTTTATGTCAATAAAATTAAATTTTGATTCATAATTTGAGCAACTTAACAATATATTAGAGTCTTTCAATTTTTTTAATTTTTGCTTTAAGTAAAAGGCTATGCCCCCTAGAAAATAATGACCGGTCCCCAATTCTTTCTAGGATCTCTACTTAGTCCAATAGATAACCCAAAGTCCTCAAATAAAATACTAGTTAGCTCTCCCAATTGTCCAAATGGTTTGTTGTCAATCCAAATATCCAATAGACAATAATCCACACCCTCAAAATACCGTCTTTTACCACTCATTTTCAAACAAAAATTTACTTTTTTTTTTCATCATTCTCAATCTCAAGAAGCCACTGTAAGGTTGAATTTATTCAACCATCTAATTGGCTTTATTCAATGCCAAATTTGCTTGTAATTCAGTATTTAGTAACCTTGTATTTAGGTGGGTTTGATGTAAGGGTAGTGAGTGAGATAGAGTGAAGATTGCTCAAGAGTGTGCAAGAAAACAGAGACTTGCGGCTTGGCCTCGCGGGTGACTTGCGGCTGCAAGCCGCCAAACGCAGCACATGTGCCAAGCATGCTGGAAGGTGAACAGTCATGCAAGCTGGAGCACTACAGGACAAAACAGGACAACTGGCCATACGGTTATCTCGCGACTTAGTCAAGCCGCGAGGTCAAGCCGCGAGCCACCCCTATTTTGTAAAACCTGACGTTTCACATTTCCCTCCCACTCGAGTATAAATACCCCTTTTACCCATGATTGTAATAGAGCTTCCAGAGAGAATTTTGAGAGAGAAACCTTAAAGAAAAACAAGATTGATTCACCCACAATCTATACATTAGAGTCTCTTCAAATTCCTCAACTCTCTTCCTCTCCATTGTCAAATCCTTGAGAGGCATTATACCAAACCTGATTCTCACCATTATCATTACTGTGAGAGAGCTGTTTGGATTTCTAGGAAGCAGTTAGGAAGGAACCAATCTTCATTGGTTGATGCTACGGTCTAATAGCGGAATCTGGGAAGCTAGAAAAGAAAAAGGTTCGGCGCAACCTCGTTGGAGCAAGAAGCTTGGAGGGCTTAGGTGCACTGGGTAGATTAGGCTTGGAGGGTCTATTGCTGTCCATGTATCCCAACTGTATTTTCTAGTGGATTGTTTACCGCTTGGAGGGCGGCGGAGAGGTTTTACGCCGAGGGCTTCGGTTTCCTCTTCGATAACACATCGCGTGGTGTCTTTGTGTTTGCATCTTCCTTCCTCTCTATCTTTGCCTTTTTATTATTTGCTGTGGATTTTGTTTTGTTTTGACTTAGATAGTTTTTAACCAATTCCATATTATAGCTTGTGTTAAGTTTCCGCACACTTGTTGTTTGACATATTGCTTGAATTGGTTAAGTTGTAATTTGAGGGTCTAAACGTTCAAGGGTGTTTATACACGTTTTTGAACGTTCAGCCACCTAGATGATTCTCAAAGAAAATACAAGTAATCCCTACTACTTTTTCTCCTGCTGATACAAGCCCACAGTGCCTTACGTTTCTTTAGTCTCATTGTTGATTGCTCTAAACACATTAACTCTCTTCTCAACAAGGGTAGAAATCAAATAAACTCCTTTCATCTAAAAAAAAAACTATCCATATTTGCTTTCAGTTCTAGCTTCTTCTTGTGTCTGGTTTGTTTGTTTCTTCAACATCATATGGGTATTTAGATTTATGCTTTTTATATATATGATAATGGTCATTTAGTTTTATGAATATGCTTTGTTTATTAAGTTGTTCAATTTATTGTATTGCTATATGATAATATATTATATCTCTTTCCATATCATCATTTTTTTTTTAATTTGAAATTAGGAGCTGAATAATTCATTAAAAAATAAGAAAATTTTCAATATTATGGATAATGATGGGTTGATGGTGCTTAAAATAATAGTATTCAAATTTTTGTATGTGTATTGTAAAATAGACTACCTTTTGTACTTCCATTAATATTTAAAAATATGACAATATATCAAAGTTGATAATTTTTTATTTATAAATTTATGAATTATGATTTTTCTATCAATATTGCAATTTGGCCCCCCCAAGTACGTGTTCCTTGTTACGCCCTGTTCAGCAACACTAACAACAACCATAATTGAACTCCACAAGTTTTATGTTGTAAAACTTTATGCATTTGCATATTTTTTTATTGTTGTTGTTGTTGTTATCGTCAATATATAAAATTTTCTTTTTATTAGATTATGTAATTTATGCTTCTCGAAGAACACCCTGAAAAAATTTCTTGGAGTCGCCACTGCTTTGGCCACCTTCCTGAGTTCTGCGATGCAGGGAGGGATACGTGGACAACAAGGGTGCCGCTTGTGTGTTTCTGCATAGTAGAGAGACACCACCCAAACCGTGTCCTTCGACAGTTTGGGTTGGCATAGGAGCCGTCTGACGATGTTGTGTACGATGATAGACTGCATAGAATAGACTTACGTGGGAAGATGGAAAAGAATTGGAGGGAGGAGCATGGACCGTATATCCTTTCATGGGATATGAGACAACAACAACTTTGTCATGCACCTCCTCAGACTGGTGAGATGCCTCGCTATCATGCCTATTACCGCTGGTACCGTCCGGTCACTCGAAAGTATGTTGACCGCAACAACGCTAAATTAGATATAATGGTAATGTGTTCTAATTAGATTTTATTGCTTGCTTCATTTTTCTTTAATACATGTACGAACGTAGAATCAATTGATTTCTTTTTTTAGCAAATTTGGTTTGATTTGACTGACATCCAATTAAAGACTTTCTGTTACATATAGTATTCTAATAAAACTGTTAGTTCTTAGTTGAGTGTTTGAGTAGATTAATAAGTACTATATTATCAATTCATTAATTGATACATAAATGTCTCAAATCTGATTGTACTAGTTCTTTCTTCATTTCAGATTGAAAGCCATTTAGCGCTGTTGGAGATACTTCCTGAAGGCAGCCGAGCTCACAACCATGTCCGGCGCGTCCTAAATAATGTGGCTGGGCTTAGTGGTGGTCCTGCAGCAAATGGGTAGGCAAACAATGGGCATGAGACTGAACCAGCAACTACTGCAACCCCAAGCACAAGCGTAGCACCTGTAAGTACATTGACCCGTGGTCAGCGTGTTACTGCAAGGCCAAGCACATGCGCAGCTAGGGGCCGTGGTCGGCCTGCTACAGCAAGCCTAAGCACAAGTGCAACTAGGGGCCAGTACAAGTGCAACTAGGGGCCGTGGTCGACTTGCTACAATAAGCACAAGTGCAGCTAGGGGTTATGGCTAGCCTGCTACAGTAAGCCTAAGCACAAGTGCAGCCAGGGGTCGTGGTCGGCATGCAATAACCCCTCGGGTTGTAACTAGTCCTGAGATGCTTGCACCCATCCCGCACGCATCTCCTCAGCTCGAGGTCCCTCCACCCATCCCAGATGCATCTCCTCAGTCCGAGGTCTCTGCACCCGTGGTAGATGCATTCCCTCAGCCTGAGGGCCCTTCACCCACCCCACCTTCGTAGCCTAATTTTGATCTTGGTATTGATCAAAATTTGACCCCTCCTATACTCCTCGAGACACCCTCGTGCCCACCCACCAGCTCCAGTGCACCCATTCCTAGCCTCTACACAGAGCATCATTACCCACCTACCTCATCCTCATCTGACCCTCTAGGACCTCCGATTGGGATTGACACTCTACAGCCATATACTGATGTATCGGACGAGCATTCCCCTCATCAGCCCTCACCGCCATGAGGTAGACCGCAACGCACTAGAAGAGCACCCACTTGTGGGATAGGTGGACACAAAATAGGACACTGAGGCAGCTCTATGGTATGATAACATTAATTACAATGTAATGATATATTTTGTAGTTCACTTTATTCTTATCATTACACCAAATATTGATTGCATGCATCTAATTGAATTTGCAGCACGATAATGAGCCTAAGGATGATGCCTCGCAGCCTCCTCCCCCGCCCAAACATTACACGAGGATTAAAACACGCAAAATTGGTGAACCTTGAGTAAGTGCTAAAGTCATGGAATTTGTTTTCCTTGCTTGAAACCCAACAAAGAAAGTGAAAAACCTTTACTCAGTTGAGGTATATTCTTGGTACTACTGTTTTGCTTTGATTTGGGTTCCAAGTTTACTCTTTTGTTTTGTTTGTTTGTTAGTTTTCTCTACAATCTATAAGAAGCTGTCACTTATTGAGTTCTTCAAATTATTTATTATTGAAGTAAAAATAAAGATTAGATTTAAAAAAAAAATAATTTGCCTGCTGGGTTATAAGTGGTTTGAGATTTTATTTTATTTTATTTTTTGGTTTTTGAATTAAAGTTGCTGTTGGGTTCTTGTGACATGAGTTTGTTTCTCAAGTATCTACTTTAAAATTGAAGCTATAATAGTATAGGTAATTACTAAGACAAAAATAATGATTGGATTTTTTATTTTTATTTTTTATAATTTTTGACCTAACTTAATGGTTGAGTATTTTGTTGTTGGTCATTTTGTACTGTCTTTCATTGTAAGCAAGCCCCAGTTTTTATTTATTATTTTTTATTTATTTATTTATTTATTTATATTTTTTGTCTTAATGAGGATACAATTACCTGGGATAATGGGTTTCTGTGATTTAATTAAGAGATTTGGGTATAAGTCAAAATGGGCACAAGGTTACATAATTTGTCGAGTAATGGCATGGCTTAATTATTGTTTGTTCCTGGGTTATAGGCTTTTTGTCTAGGGCAGCACATGGTTGCTTGATTGGTAGAGTAGCTTGTAGAGGGTCATAAGGAAGAAACACATGGTTACTTGCTCATGGTTTCACTCATATTATGTTTGAACAAGTGCTACTTGCTGGGCTTGAGTGTAGAATTTGCTTTTTTTGCGTCCAAAGAGAAGTGTTTTGCACCCGTGCTGCAGTGCTGTGCTGCTCTTTAATGTTTCTTATTCAGGTTTTGGGATTATACAACACCAAGACCCCAGAGAGAGAGAGAGAGAGAGCTTCTTATATAAGCATCTGAAGTTTGTGATAAAATTATGTTCTGTAGCAACTCTGGGTTGTGAGAAGAGCACTTTAAACGAGCTTCCAAACTTTGTGATATAATTACATTAGATAACAACTTTGGGTTGTCACTTGTGAGTACCACCCAAAAATTCATAAGATTTTTTCAACCTAAAAGTATGTATTCTTATATGCTTTTTTTTCTCCATTAAATGCTACGTAATTAATTCACACTTAGATGAAATTTTACTGCTGCTATTATTTTGTTTTATCTTTCAGAGTGTTTGTACTCATATGGTGCAATACTTAAACTTATGTTCCTTTTTATAAAAAAATGTATGGCAGGTATTGGTTCCTTTGATGAGGGTCTCTGTTACTTTCATGGAGGACTGGCAACTCAAAACTTGTTAGATAATGCAGATCAGCTGCCCTGCTTTCTTTGTTGCAGCTGTTTTTTTGGTGAATATACAGTCAGAAGATTGTAAATAAAATGGGAATCCTTTCACGCAGGTTCAGTATTACTGCTGGCATATATCACTGGAAAGATATTTTGAGAAATTTAAGAGGCGTTTTAAGTTATGATAAGAAGTTTCTTTGTATAATATATGAATCTTCTTCACTGCAGTGCAGTTAGCAGAAAGCCAAACGAGACGATGAGGCTTATCGTAACTACTTTTGTTGGTGTAGTTTTCGGTTTCTTCATAGGAGTATCATTTCCTACATTGTCATTAACTAAGGTACACAGACTTAGAATTCTTTGTCTGGTATATATTCATGTGCTTCAGCTTTTTTTTATTTATTATTATCAAGATGATGGGACATTTTTCACTGTGTAAATTTTGCAGCTGAATCTCCCGCCCAGCATTCTTCCTTCCATGGATCTCTTACATGTGAGGAATCAGGCCATGAAAAGACTTGGCTACCTGTGAATAGTATTAGTAGCCGCTCAACTGAAGCTCAAAATGTAACCAATACATCAAAGGTAACATCCTCTCATACTAGCATTATCAAAAATTTCTGGGGTTACAGGTTTTACTTGGTTTTGAACTTGGCTGAAATTAACAGGTAATCCAATATTTTTTGGAACCAGATCCATAAGCGCATTTGAGATTCTTGCACTTTCCTACTTTCTTGGGAATGCATTTTAGTTGAAGAGATCTGAGTTTTCTGGAAAGAACTCAAAGAACCCATTTGTTGTGAATGTTAAAGTGACACCTTTTTAACTTTACTGCTTGGAATAATATGGTATCGTAATTTATATGATGCAAACATCCAATTTTTTCTTCTCTGTTGACATCTTTCAACTATTGATCAACAAGTAGTGCAGTAGAAAAAACTTTTGGATTTTGAGGGCTGGCCAGGTGAAGATAGTGGATATAATGGTGAAATAGTCTAGAAGAGAAAAATAGGGAATCACTTTTAAGGGAAAAGATACCTTATAAAAAGGGTCATGCTTCCATGACTTTTATCATTCGGTGTGCTTTACATTATTGAATACATGCATGTTAAGTATGATCATGGCGAAATTAGAAATAATGCACGTTGCAAATTCTTAAGAAATAGAAATAAGTCATTTCTATACTTTTGTACTTACTTTTCCTGCTTCATTTATTATTCTGCTGTAGATTTGGGTTCCATCTAATCCTAGAGGTGCCGAAAGACTACCTCCTCAAATTGTTGCAGCTGAGTCAGATTTCTACCTGCGAAGATTGTGGGGTAACCCTAGTGCGGTGTGTATTTTTCTGCAACTTAAATATTCCTTGTAGTTACAAAATTTGTACAATGCCTACAACTTTTTTATTCATATGTGAATATGATGCAATTAAGAATTTCAGAATACCATTTAGTTTAGAGGTTATACCTAGTGCACAAAGCTCTCACTTTTGTCGGGTCTAGGAAAGGTCATGGTAGCCAGTCTTACCCCCCCCAATATATTGGAGAGGCTGATTCCTAGACTCAAATCTGTGACCTGTCGCTTTTTAATGGAAGGCACTTGCTATCGCAACAAGGCTCGACCTTTAGAATGTCATTTAGTTTGGACCAACTAAATTAAATTATTGAAAACTGATTAAAATATGGTGTTTTTGTGAACAAATGTTTTACTAGGATTTGTGACTTGGGATGAAGTGGAGAAGTTGTTTTACATGTGAGAAGTGTTAATGGTGTTATGTATGACCATAACGTAGAAGCTATAATCTTCTTCATCAATGCTTTATCATATATAACTCTCCCCATGTCAGTGTTTGGTGTCATAATGTTTTTAGATTTCACAAAGCTGGTCTCAAATCTGAAGAAAGGAGGACTATTTAGGTCAAGGGCCAGCATAAAATTTAGTCGCATTACATGAATTTTGATCCTTTAGAGAATTGAGTTGAGTACACACAAAGAAATATGTAGGACTTCGTAAGTGAAGAGAATGATATTACTTATATTAAAAAAAAAATGAAGAGAATGATTTTATGTTATAATTTCATACATGATGATAAAATGCATTCATTCATGTCCAGTATAATTCTAATACTTATTGTTCCAGTGAAAACTCTAACAGACAATAATAAAAAAAATTTCTCTCTCTCTCTCTCTCTCCCCGGTTCTGAGGAATCCTAAAATTTGCCACTGATGTTGTGACACTGATGCTTTAACGCCTCTGTTGATTTTTTTTTTTACCCCCTGTAACTGAAAGACATCTGATGTTGGTATATTAGAACATTTTAAAAACATGGAGTGATCAAGTTGGCATTTACAGGACTTAAAAAGCAAACCACGGTACCTTGTAACCTTCACCGTTGGTTATGATCAGAGAATGAATATTGACACGGCAGTGAAAAAGGTCTCTCTCTCTTGCGTTTCTTTTTCTGTGTAATTATGTGTGTGACTGAATATGTTATTCTGGCAGTTTGCAGGAAGAAAGACATTAGGAGTACAGGAAGCCTTCATGTATCATTAATGTAAGGGCTGATGTTTTTGTTATTTATTCTGCTAGGAGGTGAGACTAAGAAGCAAGTAGATGACCATATTGTAGCAAAATGACAATGTTAATTCATTCGGTTTGTGGATTTGTTTTTCTTTTATTCCTGACAAGCATGGGAAAGTCTAGAAATGAAGTTTTGTTTTCTTTTGTTTTGAAAGAGATATTTATGCTTAATCAGTGACTGGTTAACACAAATTAAGGGGAGGAATAAATCGGGGCCCAACACAGACTCTTTGGCTGAAGCTATAGCAATTGCTAACCATCATGATGGAGTTACTGGTACAGAGAAGCAGCATGTGGCATATGATTATGCACTACGACTTGCAATAGGTTACAAGGAGGTAAGGAAAATCTGTCAATTCTTCTTGTAGTTGCGTTCCTTATGCTTTGGATCAAATATCTGAAATATCATGTCTTGCAGGCAGAGAATGTGGTTGCAGAATCACTTGCTGGCATTGCAAACTTGACATCAAAAACTGGTTGGAATCCGCAGACTAAGTTTCATCAAGCAAATAATAAAAACTCTTTATTCCATACTAGTTGGTAGAGTTTACTTCATATCTAGATGTTCTTGCTAACATTAAACATTTTGGTTTGTTATCATCATGTAATTGTATACTTCAACCCTTTATTCTCAGTGTGCTAATATATTATTATTTGATCCACTATTCTTGTCCCCTTTTTATTTCAGTGTCCACTGCTGAATATAAGTTACTGTCCTCCATCAGAAGTTGATCTGTCAAATGGGAAAAACCTGGTGAGAAGAATTCTTTAACTTGTTATTATAGTTGGAGTGTTTATGCAGTTATTTGAAAAATGAGAATGCCACTCCATTTAAGACTGATTACTTCCTGATATAATAACTTTTCTAGGTGATTGTTGTCTACAATCCTCTAGGATGGACAAGAAAGGATGTTATATGGATTCCCATGAGTATTTTCCTTTTATCTATTCCATGTTGTGATCATTATGCATACGAAATTAACAGAAAAGAGGGTTTTTCAGACAAGGGGTCATTTCCAATTGCCTTTGAGGCCTAATGGATCTCCTGCTTCTCTTTTTTCTCTCTCTCTCCTCCCCCCCCCCCCCCCCCCCCCCAAAAGAAAAAAAGATGAAGTACGTGCAATCTATTAGCCACATAAGCATGTATTTTTCAGTGCTTGCATGAATGTGTTTTAGCATGAGCCTTTAAAACGCATTTATGCTTCAAATTAAGTGAAAATATGTTGACCATTTATTTTTCATTCTCTTTCCACTAATTATAACCATAGGAATTGCCAATATACTACAGCAAATCAGGATCTATGTTTATAAGATGTGATGAAAATTTTAGGTACAAAAAACTGATTATATTGATTTACAAAAAAGGGCAAAAGGGAGTCTAATAATAATAGGTGTGTGCGTAGTTATGACTTATGAATTTATGTACTAACTGAGAATCTTACCTAATAGCCTATGTTTTTAGATTGGAATGCTCGGTTATAGAGATAAATGGGTGCCCTAAACAGAATTATTTGGCATAATAGGATCCAAGTTGGTAGCCCAAATTAGTTGGGATTATGGCTTGACTGAATTTAGTTAAATTGTTCGCTTTCCAGTGATGAACCATTATATCCTATTGAAATATTGACATTGTAAAGCATGTCTATTAATATAGTTTTTGGATGAAGCATGACTACTATTTGATATCTATATGAATACAAGGATAATTTTTGTGTATATTTTTCTTGGAGTTACCTGTGTACATTTTTGTTGCTACTGGTTTAATTTATTCTATGTTTCTGTGATAAGGGCATGTATTAGTTTCTTTATACATCATAAGTAGACAAGTGTATTCAATTTCAATATCTCCGTTCATAATTGTGATGTTTCTCTTGTATGCTTTCCTTGTACTTGGGTTGCCTTTTGTGCTTTTTCAATGACTTATTTAGTTGTGAAAAAAAGGTGATTTCTATTTCAGTATCAATTAATCTAATATTTTGCCTACCCTCACTCTGTGGACTGTATATTTGACACTTTTCTTCCCTCTCTGTTCAATCTTAATGCAGCTTTTGACTGCTATATCTACAATTGATGACTTGAACTATCCTGAGACGACAGATACGTATTATATTGTAAATGCACCCTATATATTTTCAGCATGTTGGAAGGTTTGTGTCAATACTTTACTTTTAAAAAAGTTTACTTCTTTTGCAACAAAATGCTTAATGCTCAATCGTTGGCAGGTTGTAAAGCCTCTTTTGCAAGAAAGAACAAGGCGGAAAATCCAGGTTCTGCAAGGTTGTGGAAGAGATTTGTTACTGAAGGTAAGCATGGTTTCCATTTGTATTTAGAAATTTTCTTTTACAACTGCTAATGCTGGCAGAAACATAGTATCATTATTTCAATTGCCATTAAGTTATTTCTTAGTAAGCGGTTCTATACATGGATTTGGCCTCTCTTTTTTGATAATCAAGACGGTGAATTTTATTGAAATAAGCTGAAAAACTACAACAAACAGAAAGCTAAATAGTACTAATCCAGTTTGAATACAAACAAGGACAAAGCCTGATCAAGCTAAAGAAAATTACAAAAACTCTCCCAAGAAGGATAACAAACTGCACTTTTGATTAAACTAGGCAGAAACTACCTTCCCAAAGACAGTAGGAATTGGGGGGTGTTTGATAGTTTATGCAATACGTGATATATGTCTTACAATATTGCTTCACCCCTAATTAACACATGCTATGGCTTAGCTTCTTAGGTAGGTCTAAGTTTTGATAGCAAATTTAATCTCTATATTGCGTCTTGTCTTCAAATCAAGTTGTGTCAAATTTTATAGGTCAAGGCAGTTATTTTTAGGTCCTCTAGTCAATCTGTATGGTGAATTTGGATTTTTCCAGTTTCTGCACCCAACTTATTAATTGTTGGTTGGTACTCTTGTAATGTTAACGAGCAACCTCCCCCCCCCCCCCCCGAGCAATGTAACGGTCTCAACATTTAATCTCTCTTTCTCATGTTGCCTCACCAGCATAGATGGAATTCTTTACTAGTGTATGCAATATGTATGTTCCATTTATTTGACAAGAACATTGTTCACTTGAATTCAGATAATGGATTATGGATCACTCCCACATTTTTGTAGAAGAGAGGGCTCTGGATCGTCCAAGCATTATAGAAATGAGGGCACTGACAACTGTTTCTCATTGGACCATGCATTCCATCAACAACTCTATAATTATATCAATCAGCAAGCTTTGTCTAAAGAGTCAACTTCACCATTCAAACTCAGGGGTCAATGCATGTAGATTTTCCAGAGCCAAACCCAGAAGACACCGAGATCATGAAGACCATTCAAACTGAATTCCACAAGTTAGGAGCAAATGTAGCAGTGAAGGTTCCTGCGGCTCTGCAGGAATCACTATCATCGGATCAATGGCAACCTGGTTTTCTCTTAAATTTTATTTGGCAATAGATTGTGTCCTATTTATGTATATATATGTTTTTGGATTCAATTCGAGCTTGAAATTGTAGGAGCACTTCCATTATTTTCTTCTAGAGTTGGTTCAGTTCCATCATCGGATATAAAGAATGGCAACTCTGAGGCGGTTGGAGGTGACCCCAAACCATGTTACAATTGTTTGGGGAGAGATACAATTGCAAATGCTGCTGCTTGGGTTGGTCCTGCTGTAGTCAATCTTTGGGTTGCACATGGTATATATTTTGGGTGTTTGTATATGTTTGAGATTTAGTTAATTTGTTTAAAAATAGGATCTAACAGTTGTTTGTGATCTTTGTGTTTGATAGGGTTAGGGTTCTATGGCATTACTAATCAGAGAATAGGGTCAGGAACTATAATTGATGAGGATGGTACAATTTTAACATGCGCTCATGTTGTGAATGATATTCAAGGCATGGGGGGTGCAGTCAAAGGAAAGGTCAGTGTCTTTGGCGCTTTGTATGTCTTGTCTCCCTTAATAACTTGTAATAATGATTTTTTCTAGTAGTTTTGGTTCAGCATTCAGCGATGCAAATGGTTGACAGTTGAAATCTGATGGATAAGTAGATGTGTGGATAGTGCATGCATTGATTGTTTGTCTTTGCCTATGTTATCCCTGAGTGTATAAGTAGGGAAAAAGTTAAGTTTTGAACTTTCAGTACGATGCATGCTGTTGCTTTATCAGTTTCTTTATATATAGGACTCATCATTTCTCTGTTTATTTAAGTTGTTTAGAATTTTAAGATATCATTGAATAGTTTTAGTACTGAGGTATACACCTCATATTGATGTCTGAACAATTGTTGCAGGTTTGTGTGACTTTGCAAGATGGTCAGGCATTTGTGGGTACAATTGTGAGTGCTGATTTACCTTCTGATGTTGCAATTGTAAAGATACATTCAAAATCCCCGCTTCCGACTGCAACACTTGGTTCTTCCAGTAAGCTTCGTCCTGGGGACTGGGTTGTTGCTATGGGATGTCCATTCTCTCTTCAGAATACCATTACAGCTGGTATTGTAAGGTATTCAGAATAAATTCACATTACAAAATTTCTATGTACTTTTATCCATTATATGTGTGTGTGTGTGTTAATGAAACTATAAGTTACTGATTCTTAATGCCTTCCGTCATATTGTTCCCTCTGGATGTAGTTGTGTTGACCGTAAAAGTAGTGACATAGGCCTGCTTGGAATACATAGAGAGTATTTACAGATGGATTGTGCAACTAATGGGGTAAGACTGGGTGTGCACGCACACGTGTCCTTAAGAGAATTTAAAGTTGAGATGGTTGAAGTGGTTTTCATTTAAATTTATGACCCTAAGGGGATGCACGATCAGTTAGGGATCGTGCCTCATAAAATGAATATGTGTGTGTGTAGCTTGGAGGCTTTGTTACATACTTGACATTTATTTTTTCTACTTAATATGGCGTAGGGAAATTCTTGGGGGCCCCTTGTCAATGTTGATGGAGAAATTATTGGTGTAATTAGTAAGGGATTGGCTGCTGTTGATGGAGTGAGTTTTGCTGTACCGGTTGATTCGGTCTCTAAAATTATACAGTATTTCAAGAAAAGTGGGTATGTTCTTATATTTTTGCATGGGACTACTTATTTTAAGCATAAAATTAGATACTTAATTGGAAATTCAGTTTGTAGTCTTAACATGGAATAATTCATTTACCGTCAGATTTTATATCTTGAGTGAGCGTGCTTGCAAAAGTTTGTTTGATGAAATATTGTCCACATTATATCAAACCCTTCATTTTCTCATTGTGTGTCAAGATACTTCCAATTTATACATTTGGATTAAGTTTTGCCACTGTCCTATGGATCAGTGGCGTCTTCACCTCCCTTAAGTTTGGTATGGGTGGGGTTGGGGGTTTGTGTTTCCCTTGTGTGTGAGTAAATTTCTGAAGGAAAAAAATGAAGAAGAAAAAGTGTGGATTAAGTTGCATAGTACATACCTGTAGCTCCCAATTGATGAGTAAACGATAGACAACTCTGATTCTTCCCCCAGTCAATAGGAGCTACTTGTGCTTAAAATTTCATAGATGCTTCTGTCACAAGAGGTATTGATGAAATTTCTATACATGACAATCTCTCTCTCTCTCTCTCTCTCTTTGTGGTTATTAGAGCATTGGCCTATGAGCTACATATTGGTAGGCTTAAACCCCCTTTAAGGTTTTATTCTAAGCTTCTTCTCATGTTGTTTATTCACTTACTTTGCGAAAGAGCACTAGCTGAAATGACACTTTCTCACAAAAATGAGTGGAGGGGGAGGTTGTTGGTTTCAAAATACTTTTTTTGGGTTTTAGGTAAATAAAAAATTGTGGTTTCAAAATGTATGGGTGCACAAAAGGAAGGATATTATTCTAGGTTTCTTGTATGATCCCAAAAGTCTTTTTAAGATTCATTTGAAAGCATCTACTTATCCCCAAAAAAGAAAAAGAAAAAAAAGATTCATTTGAAAGCATCACAACTGTATGTGCGCACCTAATAGATGGTAATCTTGTGCAGAAGGGTGGTTCGACCTTGGCTTGGACTGAGAGTGGTTGATGTTAACGAGATGATCATTGCACAACATAAAGTAAGAGGGAATACGTTTCCAAATGTCAATAAGGGTGTTCTCGTACCTATGGTATGTCCTCTAATTGTTTCCTCCCCCAATCTTATTTTATAAAACAAAATGAAAAAAGTATTTTATGAGACGGTTTTATGAAACCCCCCTCTCATAACATGTGTGGGTCCCATATGCTATGAGAGGGTGGTCCCATGAGATACCCTTTTATATTATAATGTACTTGGCCATGTTTTATGAAGGGTTATATGTTATACTTGAAAATATATCTAAGATCACAATAATTTGTTCTTTTTGGGTGATGCATGTTTTATTAATTTCTATACTTATTTGCAAACTTACTCTTTAGATTCTTATCTCAATGGAGTTTTGCTGGCTACATGTAGGGTTTACAATCATTGGTTTGTAGAAACTGGGATGAATATAGTGAACTGCTTCCCCTCCCCCCACCCCCTTTTTCGTAGATATTAACCTTGTCTGTCACACTAGGATGGGAAAGATGGTATTGGGTCTGTGACCAAATATTTTTACTGACTTTGCTTTGTTTTGATAGAGGCTTAGGTTAGATTTAGGGTCTGGATGGGGCCTGACTTTTGAGGGTAGTATGCTGTGCTTTCTAGTGAACCCTGTACGATGATACATGTGGTGTGCAAAAATTTCCAATTTAATTGAGTTTGGGTTCAGAAAACTCATGCTTTTGCCTAATTGAGTTTGTTGCGTAGTAGTTTTATGATTATGATTCTGATGGTCTATATGATTTGTGAATTGTGGCAGATTATTGAAATAATGGGGGACAGAGTTGGAGTACCCATGAAAGTGGCTGTGAAAAGAGTTAAGGATAATTTGGTCACTTTGACGGTAATTCCAGAGGAATTCAAATCCGATAATGTATCATTTATGTGGAATATTTGGGACTACTTAGCTATATGGCACTGTATTGCAAAAACCGAACTGTAATAAATCCATTCTTTATCAATCACTTCTCTCAGGGTTTTTTTTAGAAAATAACTATAAAATCCAAATAATAAACGTTTCAAACTAATTTGGTTTCTAACAATTCGAGTTCAGGGGACTCGATTTTTGGGTTGTAAAATCGAGTATATTGTGCTCGAGTTTCTTTTTGCCAGTAGCTGAGGTGGACAAAGTGTCCACGTATGCACAGAAATCGAGTTCATTGGACTCGTTTTATGTACATACAAACCGAGTCTATTGGACTCGGTTTTTTTACATATAAACTGAGTCCAATGGATTCGTTTTTTATAGATTGAAATCGAGTCCTTGGACTCGATTTCTTTTCTTTTCTGCCACGCGTTGTCATAAATTGAAAACGTGTCTCTAAAAAAACTCTTTAGTTAGAACTTAAAAAACTCTCTCATTCCCTCCCACCCTCACTCACAGTCCTCTCACTCAAAAAACTCATAGTCTCTCTCAGTCTCTCTCTCACTCTCACTCCATTCCATCTCGCTCTGTCTCAGGCTCAGCTCCGGTCTCTCACTCTCATTCCCGCTCCATCCCCTTCCGTCTCTCTCACTCTCATTCCCTCTCCTGCAGCTCCGTTGCTGTCACCTTCTTCGTCGCCGTCGCCCCTCCATCTCGCTCTGTCTCAGTCTCAGCTCCGGTCTCTCACTCTCATTCCCGCTCCATCGCCGTCCATCTATCTCACTCTCATTCCCTCTCCTGCAGCTCCGTCACCGTCGCCGTTAGCTTCTCCGTTGCCGTCGCCGTCCCAACAACCGCAGGGTATCATTCTCATTTGATCTCTTCTATGTGGTTTTTCGGTTTTATATCATTGTATGATTTTTGCTTATTTTCTGTTTCTTATGTTCTTTTTTTTTTTTTTTTTTTTTTTTTTGGGTAAATGTGAATTGAGTTGAGATTAATGGGTTTTTGGATTTCTATTTTTATAAAATGTTTATTATTATTAATATTAATATTATATATTTCTGTGATTTGAATTGAGTATGACTATGCACAAGTTATGCTTACCAGTAAATAGGTATTAGCATTGATACTGTTATATCCATTTTCTTTATAGGAAGAAAATTTGGAATGGTATGCTTTTTTAAGAAGAAAGAAATTGGTATGAGCAGAATTCTCATTTTCAATTGATCGTCTGAATTATATTTTGGTACTTGTTGATGGTGGTATTGAGTAGAGTTTCTGGGTTTTGTTATGTAATTTTTAATATAGGTGGTATCTGAATATTTTTTTTTGCTTTCATACAGAAATTAATTTCAATCTCTTGTCTGAGTTGGATTAACAACTTTTTGGGTTGGCTCCGCTGGTAGTCTATCACAAAAGTAAGGACTCTCTCTCTCTATTCCTTGCAACTGATGTATGGGTTTGCTTTGATTACTCCTTTTTTCTGGGTTTATTGGTAATGGATGATTTTCTATTGGTATGCATTGTACTTGATAGCAACACAAACAGTGAACATAACTATATATTTGCATATGGTAATAGTCTTCCCTATGATCATCTATATTAAAATCTATATACCCATGCATGGTTTCTATATACATTTACATTTTGCATTGATATTGTGTTTGAAAACATAATTTCTTTTTTAAATATATCGAAAGTTGAGGGTGAAAAATAACTGGATCCTAAATATCTTCGTTATAAACACTAAAAGGTACCAATTAAACTATTAAGGCTCTTGGCACAAGTCTAGTGTAAACACATTTGCCTTGAAAGTTTACTGCAAATTTTGAAAGTTTGTGTTTCAAAATTTACACTAAACTCATTTTTCCAAAACACGATTTAAACGTAAAACACAAAATTTCTAAATTTCAAATGTTGCACTAACTTGTATATCCACATAAAAGTTCAGTGCAAATTTTGAAATCTATGGAAAATTATTTAATGTTACACCCACCTAAATCAATAACTACTAAACTCATTAAAAACATGATACCACATTTAGTCTTTAGATTGCGTTTTCAAAACATGATTTAAGTGTATAAAACATAATTTCCAATTTTTAAAATATTATTTGGAAATCAAGTCTTAAGTGTAATTTTGAAAATTTTGCAATCTATGCAAAATTTATTAAAATGTACATAGAAGCACCTTAAAGTTTAAACATACTCTTCTTTTTTCTTTTTTTTGTTCCCCTCCCTAGACTCTATCCACATTACCATTTTACTTTCTCCTTTCTATGAAGTGGTTTTAAATACAGATTGTTATGAAAACCAAAAAACTGTAATGTTCTGATTTGTCGGAGCATTGCTCTAACTCCTTAGAACACATTTGAATGAAAATGGAGAAATGTAGAAGGCGTAATTAATTAGCTCATACTGAGTTTTTGGCAGCATATTGAGTTTTTTATATGTATGTTTATTCCCTGTGGTTGATTGTCATACTTATCGTTTGTGCAAGAAATTGGGCTATACATTGAGATCCTTGCCAATTTAACATGTGCTTATATTACTCTTGACTCCCTAAACTTCGTGCAGTATGGCTGCTGTTCCTGCTCAGATCCCTGATGAGTTTGGTCCTGGGCCCATTGAGGATTCGGTGTTAAGGTTCGTAAAAAAACATCGAGCGTGCGCTGTTTGGGAAGGCAAGGTAAAATTTAAAACCGACCACCAGCTGAATATTCTCTTCTTATCCTTTTACATTATGTTGATTTTTTTTTTCTTCCCATTTCTGAAATTCTAAGTTTGTCAATGGTATTACTAGCTTTGAATACATGGTCATGCCCATTAGTTGGGATAAGTTAGATTGGTTGACTATTAGTGTGGGTGTACACTTTGCTACCATTCACTCTTTCATCTAGAAAACCAAGAAAAATACTTTGAGATGAAACTAATGCTAAAAGTATGAAATTTAGGCTAAAAGGATCATAGTTATGTTCCAAATATTCCAATACGTAAAAAATTAAATGCAGCTAGGCAACCCTCAATAGAAGAATGATGAACCAGCATTATTACCAGAATGTTATTACTTATTATCTAAGAAGAAGAAAAAATCATAACCAGAAAAGGTTGAGATATATAATAAAATAATGTAACAGCTAAGCACTATAAAGAAGCATATAAAAATGGATATAAAAAAATTAAAAACAAAACTAGACAAGGATTTGATCTTCCTAACTTAGATTGAGAAGTTAAGGCCTCATCATATTGTTTTAAGAGTTCGGGTGGAGCAATGTTGTCAATCTCAACTCCTAGTACTGCAATGGGAACCTTAACACCTGAAATCAATCACCAAATACCAGTTAACTATGACACAAAATTGTTAATTTTTTTTTTCTATTTTCTAGTAAGAGTACAAGTACAAGTACAAGGAAGAAATTAAAGCCCATGAATCTTATTTTATGTTTTGACTCCTTTTCCTATTTGGTTTAGGAGTTATTAAATCCTTTTTGTTTGTTATTATTAAAACTAGACATTATAGGAAGGTTAATTCTTTGTTATATAACACTCACTGTAGCACACACACCTTTGAAATCATGTTTTGAAAACATAATTTCAGTTAAAATTGTGAATGGTGAAATAAAGTTTTAAAAACACAATTTCACAATTTTAACTGAAAATAGGATTTCAGATGGCATGGCATTGTGTGTCCCGTACACAGTGTATAACTATCACCACTCTTCTAGGAATAGGTTTTTTGGAGTCCTAGTCCTTCTAGGAAAGGATTAACAATAGCCTATATAAAGGCTTTATTTTAGTCAATAATATTCATGGTGAGATTGATTCTGGTAAAATTCCAGCAGCTTATTTTAAGATTTGTGGGAATGATTGCCTTCTCCTACCCCAAGTGTGATTGCTTAGGAAAGCCTAGGTATGATTGACTAGTGTTTTATTTATCTTATTTCTTGTTCTATTCCCTGTCTCAGCCCCAAACAGCCATCAAGATATAATCTTTTCTAATCTAAAACCCACCCTCAAACATCAATCCTTATTTAAGAACCCTTTAAGAACTCGTCAAGAAATCTATTGCAGTGCTGAATTCCCACTTGTTGGGCCCCCACTTAATAAGGGGAAGTTTAGGCCCAAAAGTGAGAGGGAGTGTTAGATTTATGGTTAAGTGATTAAACTTACCATTTCTTAATAGCTTAAACTTTTGGGACAATCGGAAATTTAACAGACTTAATAGAGAAGAATAGAGAACAGCTTGCAACATTCTTTCTCAAGAAATTGTTATCTCTATGTCTAATAAAATTTCATGCAAGTTGCACTTGTCTGTGATGATATGATGACCAACTTTAGAACATTGTAAGGTATTAGCATTTTGAGAACAATTGTTCTCTCTCCCCATTTGGGTAGTCCTCATATTCAAACAAGCTATTGAATCCAAGAATTAGGATGTAATTAATCTTCTATGTTTCATTACTTTATGATATTTGTTTACCAACAAAATAAGTTATTCTCTTCTAACAATTTGGAGAAGGGATTCATTCTAATACATATATTATTTTTCAAAAGGCTAAAGAAAAACAAATATCAAGAAAAGGAAAAAAAAAAAAAAATCTTATAACCAATTACCAAATAAACACTAGAATTTCTACCCAGAGAATCAATTTTGAAAACTTGGAAGAAAGTAACTTGGAAATTCTCCAAACCATTTAAATTCAAGGTACTTTCACCAATCTTGGTCATTGTAAGATGTTAAGGGATTCAAAATTTTTGGAATGTAAGCAAGAAAAATTGAAAGAAATATACCAATATATCATGATAGCCTAAATTATACCTCACTTGCCCACCAAAATTAAAAATTACTAGCTTCACATCATTCGAAACTCCAAGATCTTTCCTCACCTGCATTGCAAGGAAATGTTTGATAGCAGGCATAATACATTAATTCATAAACATTGAATTTTTGAGAGTTCTAAATCACACCTCTTCTCTAGATTTGTGTAATCTCGTCATGACAAGGGGTACATCAATAACACCATAAAATGCAGGCACTAAAAAATGAAAAGGAATATTCAAATACCAACTAGAATAAATACCCTACAACTTATTCATTGCCAAAAGAGCAAAGGCAGGTATGTATAGAGCCACAGACAAACATAAAGACAAAAATACAACCTGAAGATCATAATCCTTATAATCAGATTAGCAAACAAGAGTAAAGAAAAAAAAATTACTTAAATATTAACTTTAAAGAAAACAACCACTAATGTGCTTCAACAAACATACTTGGGCTGTACCCAGGTAGACGGATTACAAACTCGCTATGGGAATAATCTTCAGCAATCTGCATAAGACCATTTAG
Source organism: Quercus robur (assembly GCF_932294415.1). Taxonomy (NCBI): domain Eukaryota; kingdom Viridiplantae; phylum Streptophyta; class Magnoliopsida; order Fagales; family Fagaceae; genus Quercus; species Quercus robur. The sequence continues at coordinate 32,117,127 of NC_065537.1, read as the reverse complement.
GTTTGGCACAGCAATATCAGTTATTTCATCTGCAATATTAAATTAAGAGAAGAAAAAAGTGCAAGTATAAGATTGAGGGCATGCATACACACATTGACCTATATATGAGTTAGGTTCAAGTTACACCACTTAACGACCTTACATGAGATTGATGCTTTGTCAATCCACCATGAGATCACATGTTCTATCCATGCTTATCATGCATGCCACATTTAACACCAATTAGATCTAATGACTATCCAACCTGTAAATTCGCGTATTCAATTTATTATAAAAATAAATAAATAAATAACAGTAGGTGGTGTAATTATCTTAATATAGATGAGATGGTTCTTAATCTCCAATCGTCTTATATTGACAAGTATTATGGGTTTAGGGAAGACATAATCCTACAATGGGTTTGACAAAATATGGAGCTGATAAAAAAGAGTAGGTGGTAAACATTAACCAAAAGTTATATTAGGTATAACTTCAACCTATGTGTTATATTGACAAGTATTATGGGTTTAGGGAAGACATAATCCTACAATGGGTTTGACAAAATATGGAGCTGATAAAAAAGAGTAGGTGGTAAACATTAACCAAAAGTTATATTAGGTATAACTTCAACCTATGTGTGTACATATATACTCAAATAATTAGCACATAGCCGCATTTGGTGAATCAAATTAGTGAGAAAAACACAATATAGAATACAGTAGAAAAAGTTACCCACCAGGGAAATCAACTAGTTTCAGAGAATGAACATAAAGATAATGATAAAAATTCCTATACAATTGCCTCAATGTCAACGTTAATACAAATATGTTTGGTAATGTGTTGTTATTGAATTATTGGAGAAATTAAGTGTTAGGTGTAAAAAAAAAAAAAACCAAAGAACTCAGTTTTACTATACTTAATCATATATGAAAATGCATTTTACAATACAATCACATGGGTGACAAAAGTAGACTTAATGTGATGTAATGGTACCAAAATCAGATAAGGAAACTTATCTAAGTCTACAAAAAAATTCACTCAGAGAATAGAGGTCTTTGCTACCCAAAATTTGTGATTTCACCATATCAAAGTTGGAAGGCAAGTCAAGAGAAATAGGGCAACATTCATATAGGTCTCTCTGTTTTTGCATTGTGCAAACATCAGAGGAGATGGGCAGGTAAAGTTGAGTTCTTCATATATACAATTAAATTTTGCATAATAATCTTCTAAAGGGAAAATATTTAGACCAAGGGAGAAATAATTTTGATGGAGATCATAAATATGTCTATAAGATTATTGTAAGCCTGTTCCCACTCAAGTTTGGTAGTTAGCCAAGAAAAACCATACTACAATTTAACTTAGAGTCCGTATAGTTCCTGAAGAACTCCTAAGCTATGCATCTTCTACTCCCTAATCATCATATTTAGGATCCATAGAAGGGAATATCATCAATAAGAAAGTGAAATTTTTTTCTTCTGATCTCAACAATTTGAACCATTGAGCATAATTACTCCCACTAAGGTGAATGGAGGTAATAGAGAGCATATTAGGAGACAACATATAATCAGGATGGATATTATCTATTGACCCCATAGTAACTCTTGTCAAATCAAACATATAAACGAAACTAAAAAGGTGTAGGCTCTCTAATCAACAACAAAAAAACTTGACCTACCAGAACAATAAACTAAAAGAGGGCATGCTAATTGACAAAAATAATAGTAAATAAACTTTGCAATTTTACATTGGCAGATTTTAGGACCCACATGAACTGAACCACCAGTCCAATACTAGGAACAATGTTTTTTTTTTTTTTTTTTTTAGGTAATACAATTTTTTTTGAAAAAATGAACATCATGTTCATGATGATGAATACTTTGGACATGAAGAAAATACAAAAAGCACAACAGCTAACAAATTGCAGAAGGCTATAATTGAAATACATTGTGTAAGACCCCAAATACGAGCCCACTGAAATAAAGTACCAAAAAGAAGTTGTTTTAAAAGATTTAAGTATCTCTCATTATCTTCAAAGATACGGTCATTTCGTTCTTGCCAAACTAACCAGAATAGACAACCTAGTATCATATTCCAGATAGTTAATTGATGCTTACCAAACCAATTCTCCCAAACAACCAAAAAAAGAGAGAGAATTAACCGTCTTCGGCATTACCCAAAGGACTCCAAGCACATGAAAAACTTCACACCACAAAGCATAAGCCAACTTATAGTGACGTAAGAGATGGTCCACAGATTCCCCATCACACCAACACATGCAATACCAATTAACAAGGGATTGACCTCTCGTAACAAGATTATCAATGGTAAGTATCCCATCCTTGGCAGCTGTCCAATGTTATTAGGAAAGCAGAAAAGGAGAAACACTCAACAATTCTACACAGGCATTTCAGCCTTGGGTAAAACTCTATCACCAGTCTAACACTAGGACCAGTTATTAGCGTAGAACATATCCCAAAGACTGGCCAAGTAATATATTCTCACTTCAAAATTAATATTCCTTCCCTTGACGAACCATGACAATCACATTCCCTAGACACTAGTCATAGATAGTCAAGTGCCAAACTCCCACTCCCTTTGATTGGCTAGGGAACCATATGACCTCCCAATAAACAAGTACCACTTAAAATCATCTAAGAACCTACCCAAAAGGAAGTCTTTGTGTTTTATTTTATATGTACAAAAAGACATAGGCATAGTAAAGATAGACATAAAGTTGGTGAACTCGATTGAGAACTCTTACTTCAGTTACAAACTGAATGCTTGGTGCCTTTTGTTTTATTAGTTAGCATGCTAAAATGGGTGTCTAGTTTCCCCTTCAACCAACTTCAAAAAAAATTTGTTGCATTGTTAAAGGAAATATATAATTTAATGAAAAACACGAAGGTGGGAAGCAAGATAACAAAATATCTGCAATCCAAAGATCTTCTGATTCATCTAGAAAAATCCCTTGTCTATAATATATTGTTCTTAATATCACTTAAATGGAAATTACTTGTGCTCTGAACAACTCAGATGCATATTACTTTTAGATGCAAAAAATATTGAAGGTTACCTGCTGAAGGACTGATCGATAGTGAGATCCAGCCACCATCACATATTCCGCATAGATAAAATCCCAACTGCCCAGGTTTCAAAAGGAGTAAAAAAAGGTTGAAATTGGGGTTTAAGACATACTGCAAGAATTCTATAGACTTAATAAATCAAAATTAAGAGAGGAGAAGAGCTCCAAATGTAAGAATATATAAACAGAGCCTTGGTCAAACAACAAACGGAAAAAAAAAATTATTACTAGTAAAAATCAAGCATCATCATTCCAAAATAATAATAATAAATTAAAATAAAAATCATTACTAAAATCAGTCATTTGGTTCTTCCCCTTGTGCAACTGCATCTTATTCCAACATTAACCTATAGTCTTTGATAAATAATACCAGGGTTTTGTAAAATGTCCTTCATTTGAGAAAGTATGCATCCAAAGCTACAACTTTCATATCACTTTTCTTGACAAGTCCATTATTGTTTTATGGTTTAAACATGTATGTTCAATCAGTTTCCTCCCAAGAAAGTAGAAACATTATCATATAATTAACACCTTATATCTAATTCTCAAAACAAATGAGAAATCTCTAGGGTCCACAAAAACCTGATTACACAAAATATGTAACATTATTTTGATAAAGGATAATTTTGTACTTCAAAATATTAGGGGAAAATTTTTGAACAAAAAAATCTTGGCCATAATACAGGGAAATACAGATATTATCGCATAAGAACAATGTTGAAATTGTTATAAAATTTCAATGCAATTACCAAATACACTATTATAATGTAATTTTTGGTGAAATATTGTCCAGATGTATCGCCAATATTTAACTAATACCAACATGCCACAATACATCACCAGTATTTAAATTCTAAAACATTAGGTCAGATTTCAAAGCTGCATTTGAAGATTACAAGCATCTTCTATGTAAGTCTTAAATTTTGTTTTTGTAGCAAAGATCATATAAATAGAAGAATTTACAGCTTCAGATTAGAAGTTTCAGTCATACGAACAACAGTGCAAGCAAGTTCCCTGAAGTTGGTGACGCAAACAGAACGAATTCCAGCATCTGCAGCTGCTCGGCATGCAATAGGAACAACATGTGAAATCTGCTTTATAAAAATGTTAGCATGACTGAAGGCCATTCATAGTGATGGAAAGATCAAGGTGTAATTTGTGTAGACACAACCCAAAAAAAAAAAAAAAAAAAAAATTGATCTCATTTTGATTCCTTATCTCACATTTCAGAAAATCCAACCTCATAAATAAAAATCCAAAAAAGAAACAGTTCAAGAACCACTAAGTCAGCCTTGATAGAGTTCAGCCACTGAACTTCGGTTGCTAAAACTGATGGCCGGGGTAGTACTGACATTTGGGAATACCTGATCACATTAAATAAGTCAATAAAAAAAGTCAACCAACAAAAGAAAAGTTATGGTAATATAGCCAGCAAATCAAGTGATAAAAAATTAAATATAAAAGGAAACAATACCAATGCCAAGTATGGACATGGGAATGATCACTGATGTTCCATTAACATGAAATCAACAATAATTTTAAGAGAAAAGTTTAGCAATTGCTAACTAAGTCTGAAATTTACATCATACCATTTCCAAGGAGGCAATAGGATCAACTGTCAAAGCATCTGCTTGAACTGCTCCACAGTTTAACACAACCTGCTATCACTCAAAATGCCTTATTATTACTATTGCAAGAACACAATTCAGACACAATTTCACACAGCTAACATAACATAAATTGCCTACTCATTTAAACGTTATAATGATTATGGTTAAATCCATTCATATAATTCTTTTAGGCCTACAATTATATTAAAGATAATAGTCTAAACTAAGAGTTAAGAATTTTCTCTTATTTTTATTAAATAGAGAGTACTCACTTGTTTCTTGTGGAAGTTGCAGCATTAAATAATTTAAAACTCTTTTCACTACTGACTAAGAGGATGTTTAAATGTGTTGTGTACATGAACTCGATGTCTGTGCATACATGAACAAAACAATCCTAGGTTCATAAGAGTTATTTTTGTTTGAAGCAATGTGACCTGTGATAATTTTATTGTTGCTTGGCAAGAAGTTGTTCAAGTTGGGGTTGTTATAGTAATTTTTCTTGTTATTATTGAGAATGCTAGCCTTTGCATCTAGTTTCTTTTACTTTCCCCTATTTAGGTTGTTTATTTTCCATCTAACTTTTCCTGGTTCAGAGGCAACAATAGGCTGTTCGCATGGGAAGCCTTTCATTACTAGACAAATGTATCAAGTGCATTGCATCCTTTTATTTTTCTCTCGTTGTTACTTTTTTTTTTTTTTTTTCTTTTTGGGGATGATATTTTAATTTCCCTTGATAACCGCTTTATTTTTGTTTTTTGGGATCAATAACTACAATCATATATACAAAGGTTATGGCATATTGCATCTCATCACCATAGTTCTATCATGTGTAGGATCCGGGGCCACTGAAATGCCGCGGTCGTAATGACGAGTTCCGAAAATGACGCCGGATAGTGGTGGATGATCGTATCGTCGACATTGTCAAGAGAGTTGGATTAGAGGGGCTGTATAGGACCCCATGTAGAGAGATTGATCATAACTTGATAACGGCCTTCGTTGAGTGATGGTGGCCTGAAACCCACACCTTCGACCTGCCACATGGTGAGACAACGATCACATTACAAGATGTGGAGGTTCTTTTGGGGATTCCAATCGATGGTGAGGCAATTGTTGGAACAACTGACTTGACATGGGCTACTGAATGTCAGAGTATGCTTGGAATTGCTACTAATGGTAATGTGCTTAAAGGACAAAGGATCCAGATTAAGAAGCTACTAGAAAAAATTGACGAAGGGTTGCTCGATGGTGCAGCAGAGGTGGTTGTGCATCAATATGCATGGTGTTATATCCTAGCACTCCTGGCAGACATAATTTTCACCAACAAGTTTGGCGATAGGGTGCATACGATGTGGTTGCAGATGTTGAGGGACCTTCGCAATCCACCTCAGTACAGTTGGGGGAGCGCTTGCCTTGCATGGTTGTACAGAGAGTTATGCAGGGCAACCGACAGAGGTGCTAGTTAGATTGGTGGGGCCTTGTTGCTGGTTCAGTATTGGGCATGGGTCAGATTCCTTTTTTTGTGCCTAAGGATGGACCTCCCACCAGATGGTGCATATGGCCACCATTTGCACCTTCTCCACTGTCCATTAAATAAGTCTCTTCCTTGACTGATTCTCTCTATTGGAAATAGATCCATAATTTTAAACACATTGTTAGACATAGAAAATAAAATTTTAACCTTGATATTCTTAAAATTTTGACTCATTAATAGGATTTTTATTTATTTTTTTATATATCGTGTAAGGTTGAATTTATTCAACCATCTAATTGGCTTTATTCCGTGCCAAATTTGCTTGTAATTCAGCATTTAGTAACCCTGTATTTAGGTGGGTTTGATGTAAGGGTAGTGAGTGAGATAGAGTGAAGATTGCTCAAGAGTGTGCAAGAAAACAGAGACTCGCGGCTTGGCCTCGCGGGTGACTCGCGGCTGCAAGCCGCCAGATGCAGCACACGTGCCAAGCATGCTGGAAGGTGAACAGTCATGCAAGCTGGAGCACTACAGGACAAAACAGGACAACTGGCCATACGGTTATCTCACGATTGGATCTCGCGACTTAGTCAAGCCGCGATCCACCCCTGTTTTGTAAAACCTGACGTTTCACATTCCTCTCACACTCCAGTATAAATACCCCTTTTACCCACGATTGTAAGAGAGCTTCCAGAGAGAATTTTGAGAGATAAACCCTAAAGAAAAACAAGATTGATTCACCCACAATCTATACATTAGAGTCTCTTCAAATTCCTCAACTCTCTTCCTCTCCATTGTCAAATCCTTGAGAGGCATTATACCAAACCTGGTTCTCACCATTATCATTACTGTGAGAAAGCTGTTTGGATTTCTGGGAAGCAGTTAGGAAGGAACCAATCTTCATTGGTTGATGCTACGGTCTAGTAGCGGAATCCGGGAAGCTAGAAAAGAAAAAAGGTTCGGCGCAACCTCGTTGGAGTAAGAAGCTTGGAGGGCTTAGGTGCACTGGGTAGATTAGGCTTGGAGGGTCTATTGCTGTCCATGTATCCCAACTGTATTTTCTAGTGGATTGTTTACCGCTTGGAGGGCGACGGAGAGGTTTTACGCCGAGGGCTTCGGTTTCCTCTTCGATAACACATCGCGTGTTGTCTTTGTGTTTGCATCTTCCTTCCTCTCTATCTTTGCCTTTTCATTATCTGCTGTGGATTGTGTTTTAATTTGGTTTAGATAGTTTTTACCAATTCCATATTATAGCTTATGTTAAGTTTCCGCACACTTGTTGTTTGACATATTGCTTGAATTGGTTAAGTTGTAATTTGGGGGTCTAAATGTTCAAAGAGTGTTTATACACGTTTTTGAACTTTCAATTGGTATCAGAGCGGGTACACTTGTTGTGGTTTTATTACCTAAGTGTGATCCTAGACCCCTATGTTATGATAGCTGTTATGGAAAATACCATGCTGAATTGTAGTTTAAGTATTTGTGAAAATGACTCTATGCATATGTCTGAAGGGTGTTTTACTAATAATCTCGTAGAGTTGTTAAAAACTAAGAAACATGCTAGAGTATTTGTTCACATGCTGGAATATCTTGAGAATTAGAATCATGTCTTACACAGTAGCATATCTGAATCTAAATCATTGATTAAGAAATATAAAAGAAAGAATAGAATGTTGTGTGAGATGATTGAGAGTTTGAAAATGAAAAGTCAATCTGAAAGAAGCATGAAAACTGATGATGAGTTTGTGTTTGAAGGTCAAGAATGTTTGTCACATGTGAACCTATTTGTGCATACCTCATTGAAGGTGTTCAATGCATGTTTGTGGTATCTTGACAGTGGGTGTTCTCGCCATATGACAGGGGATAAGTCACTGTTTAAGACACTCAAAGAAAAGGTTGGTGACTATGTGACCTTTGGTGATGGAAGTCATGCTCAAGTCCTAGGCAAAGGAACCATTGAGATACCTGGTTTACCGCTATTGAAAGATGTGCTGTACATAAAAGGGCTGAAGGCAAATCTGCTGAGCATCACTCAAATTTGTGATGATAATTTCCTGGTACAATTCTCTAAGAAGGGATGCTTGATTATCAATGAAGATGGGATTCAGGTTTTGGAGGGAAATCGGACTACAGATAATTGTTATGGAATAGTTCCCACGGCACCCATATTGTGTAGAAGTGCTCGTATGGATATGTTGGAGCTGTGGCATCACAGATTTGGGCATGCCAACTTCAAAAAAGTAGCAAAAGTGTCCAAACTTGAAGCAGTTGAGGGACTTCCTAAGTTTGGAAAGGTGAAGAAGACCGTTTGTGGTGCATGTCAAATGGGGAAGCAAACAAAGGCAAGTCATCATAAGGTGAATGTGATTGCCACTTCTCGGTGTTTGGAGTTACTTCATTTTGATCTAATGGGGCCTACCAGAACTGACAGCCTAGGGGGGAAGAGATACATTATGGTCATTGTGGATGACTACTCAAGATACACTTAGGTTGAATTCCTTAGAGAAAAATCAGAAGCATGTGAGAGGTTGGAGATTCTGTGCAAGAAACTACAAAACGAAAAAGGGGCCCCTATTGCCAAAATTAGAAGTGATCATGGGAGGGAATTTGAGAATGCAAGATTCGAGTCCTTCTGTGAAAAGAATGGAATCAAAAGAGAATTCTCAGCCCCCAAAACTCCACAACAAAATGGAGTGGTAGAGAGAAAAAATCGTGTGATTCAGGAGATGGCAAGAGTCATGTTGCTTAACAAGCAAATACCTGAAAAATTTTGGGGAGAAGCTGTCAACACCTCGTGTCACATTGGCAATATAATTTTTTTCCAAGTTGGTACAAAGAAGACCGCCTATGAGATTTGGAATGGGAAGAAGCCTAGAGTGAAGCATTTCTGGGTGTTTGGAAGTAAATGCTATATCCTAAATGATCGGGAGAATCTTGGGAAGTTTGATGCGAGAAGTGATGAGGGTATTTTTCTTGGGTACTCTACTTCGAGTCGAGCGTATAGAGTGTTTAACCAGAGAACAAAGACTGTGATGGAGTCCATAAATGTCAAGATTCATGATGCCTTATCTAAGGTGGAGATGATTGATGATGTAGAAGGGCCAAGCACCAAAGAGCTCGATGTTGAGGTAGAAGCTTTGGATATTGAAGGTGAAGAACCTATACCAAAAGTAGAATCGACTCCCATCAACCCAAGAATGGGAACGAGATCGATGTCTAGAACATCAAGTCCTCTTACTCCTTCGGAAGTTCATCCTCCTATCTCTCGAAGTAATGAAGTCTCCACATCAAAGAAGCCATCTTCAAGAGTTATTAAGAACCATCCGGAAAGCAACATCATAGGATCTCTAGATGAAGGTCTTCGCCTTAGAAAAGGAAACATTCTGTTAGCCAATCATGTAACATATCACTGCTATCTTGCACAATTTGAACCAAAAAGGGTTGAAGAGGCTCTTCAAGATGAGAATTGGGTTGAGTCAATGCATGAAGAGCTGAATCAGTTTGTGAGGAATGATGTGTGGGAACTTGCTCCAAGGCCTGAAAACGTTCATGTTATTGGCACAAAATGGATTTTTAAAAACAAAACTGATGAAGATGGAGAGATAATTCGAAACAAATCTCGGTTAGTAGCTCAAGGATACACTCAAGTAGAAGGAGTAGATTTTGATGAATCTTTCGCTCCTGTGGCAAGACCCGAATCCATTCGAATCCTCATGTCCATTGCATGCACTTTGAATTTCAAACTCTATCAAATGGATGTAAAGTGCGCATTTCTGAATGGATATCTAAATGAAGAGGTGTTTGTTGAGCAACCAAAAGGATTTGAGGACCCTCACTTTCCAGATCATGTATTAAGATTGAAGAAAGCCCTTTATGGCTTAAAACAAGCGCCTAGAGCCTGGTACGATCGTCTTACACATTACCTTCTAGATAGAGGATTCAAAAGAGGGTATGCCGACCGAACTCTGTTCGTCAAAAATGATGAAGATTATCTCCTTGTGGCACAAGTCTATGTTGATGACATAGTGTTTGGGGCAACCATCGAAGATCGTGCTACTGAATTTTCTGAGGAGATGAAGAAGGAATTTGAGATGAGTATGGTGAGGGAACTCACATTTTTCTTGGGTCTTTAAGTCAAACAACAGAAGGAGGGTATATTTGTATCTCAAGAGAAGTATGCTAGAAACATTGTCAAGAAGTTTGGACTAGACTCCAAAAAACATGCCTCCACTCCCATGAGCTCATCCACTAAACTGAATGTTGATTCTTCTGGAGTAGAAGTAAGTCCTACATTATATAGGAGCATCATAGGGAGTTTGCTCTATCTTACAGCCAGTAGACCGGACATTGCATTCAGTGTTGGAGTTTGTGCCAGATACCAAGCTAATCCGAAGGAATCTCACCTGACTGCTGCTAAGCGAATCATTCGATATGTGAATGGTACTTCAAACTATGGTCTGTGGTATTCAAAAGACTCAAATGCTTGTCTTGCTGGGTATTCAGATGCTGATTAGGCTAGCAGTGTAGACGATCGGAAAAGTACTTCAGGCGGCTGTTTCTACCTTGGTAACAATCTTGTCTCGTGGATGAGCAAGAAACAGAATTTCGTGTCTCTATCTACTGTTGAAGCAGAATACATCGCTGTTGGAAGTTGCTGCACTCAACTTCTTTGGATGAAGAAATTACTTCATGACTATGGAATTCCTCAAGAAACGATGTGTGTCTTTTGTGACAACACCAGTGCCATCAATCTTTCCAAGAATTCTGTCCAGCATTCAAAATCTAAACACATAGAGATACGTTACCATTTCATTCGGGATCTGGTAGAGGAAAGAGTTGTGTGTCTTGAGTTCATACACATCGACAATCAAAAGGCGGACATCTTCACCAAACCTCTCGATGGTCCACGGTTTGAATCACTCCGTAAGACCATTGGTGTTGGTACAATTCCTTGGCTCTCTTGTGTGTTGTGTGCTGCACATATTTATTATATGATAAGCTTGTTTGTGTTGCGGCACACACTACTTTGTTAGCTCTTTGTGCAGCATGTTTATTGTTTGTTTGTCCATTTGTGAATACTATTGCTTCTTCCTATGTTTGTTCAATTTTTTTTTCTTCTTTTATGTCAAAAATCCAAAAATCACATAAAAATTAGAAAATCAAAAAGTTTGATTGACATTGTTGAGTTTTTGTCTCAAAACTTGTTTTGCCTTATACCTTTGTGCTAATGGCTTTGTGCATTTTCGAGCATTGCTTGTTTCTTTGCACTCATATCTCTGTGGGAGAAATCTTGAAATCTATGTGATTGTTGTAAATAGATCTTCAAACTTGTCATGAATGATTAGTGAATGGTTATGTTGATCTTGAGACATGCATAGACTTGTGTCTATATATCTTCCCACTCTTTATTTTTGTTTTGCTAAAAAAAGCTCACCAAATGTAAATCTCCAAATGAAAAGAGATATTGAGCTACAAAAGCCTGTCGCACATTCTAGTATTCGACTAGGAAAAAGGGTAAGTGACCTTATATTAAAGTGAATGTTTATTCAAAAAGCCAAAAGCTTGTTCTTTAAAGTGAAATGTCATATATCACTCTCACAATGAGAGATGATTGTCTCAAAAGATCAAAATGATCAAATGTTATGTTTGAAAGTGGAGTCAAATGTAAAGCTCCAAGATATGTTATCAAGTTTTGTGGGAGGTCATATATACATATTTCTATAATTGAGATGGGTCACATGATCTAGTGCTAATTGTGTATGCCTTGGTTGAATTGATCATTGAAATTTCACATTAGACTGAGGACTATCTCATTGTTGATATCCACACACAACACACAAGTTTATGTTCAATAAATGCCATATTTATTTGTGTGATTGTACTTGATGAAATGTGTTTTCACATGCTCAATCTTTGTTAATTCAAGTACAAAAATTTTTTTTGAGTGTTTTAGGTGTTTTTGGAAAGTATTTTGTTTGAAAAATCTGAAAATTTCAAAAATCCAGTTTTGCCCTGTTTTGGCGGCTCAGTCGCGGGTGTGTCAAGTCGCGAGCCTCAGTCGCGTCTTCGCAGATCATTTTTGGCGACTTGTTCGCGAGTGGAAGGTCCAGTCGCGAGGTTTACTCAGAGATTTTTGTGGCTCATCTCGCGACTCATTCGCAGGTAGACCTTCCAGTTGCGAAAAACACTTAGAAAAATTTTCAAACTTTTGTCCTTGAGTGTTTTGGCGGCTTGATCTGGCGACTTTTTGGCGACTCATTTCAGTCGCGAAAAACGCGTGTTTTGGAAATATAGGGGCAGTTTTTAAACTTTTTGTTTTCCCTCGATCATTTTGTGACTGTTCATTGTCTCTCTCATCTGCTCTTACCCATTCACACCGTGCCTCCATTTTCGATCTCCATTTTTGCCTCTTTTCAGCTCAAAATCATCGAGTAACAGGTATGGTTTTTCTGTCTTGAACTCTATTCTACTTGTTGTTGTGGTTTTCCCTCTGGATTATTCGCATTTGATTGTGATTTTGAGATGGGTATTTAGCTCAGCTATTACTCTTTGTCCATGCTTAGCTTATGCAAGCTTTTGTTTCTGTTTTGAGCTATTTTAAATTGTTGGTTTTGTTCTTCATCATGTGCTTAGCTAGGGTTTGCAATTTGTTGGTTTCTCATCTTGTCTGATCCGCTGTTGATGTGTTGATTCAAAATGATCCTGTGTTGAATGTGTGTTTTTTTTTCCTCAGCTGATTGTGTGGTTTTATTTTGACCCTCTCTACTGTGTAGTTCAATTTGGGCGATTTGTGTCCCTCATTGCTATTTTCTGGTCATTTCCATCCAGCGGGTTTCTTCATTATCCCTAAATTACCACTAACCCACTGCTAATAAAGTCTGTTGGATTGTGTTCTGTCATTTCCTTTGTTCATAATACAGACTAGACATGTCACCATTCAAGAAAGCAGCTGTGAAAGGAGGTAGTTCCAAAGGGAAGGAACCCGTCATTGATGTTGATGATTACCCACCTCAAACAAAAGAGACTCGCTATTCATCAAAGAGATTCGATCCCAACAAGTTCAGATCCTATGCAGCCTATCAGTCTCATGAGAATTATTTTCAAAATGCTACACCATTACTAGAAAGAACTGTGGATCGGTCCTCACTTTATGACACTGACATTCCGAAATGGTTCGCTCACAAGGACTGGAATTACCTTCTCTCTGATCTGGATGACGCGTATGAAGATTTGGTAAAAGAATTTTATGCCAACGCAATTGTGGAAGAAGATGAACTTAAGTGCTGGGTTCGGAAAAAGAGCTTTTCTGTCTCTCCTGCATATCTGGCAGAAATCCTTCACATCAACAGACCAATATTCCGACATTCACCGGTTTATGATGATCTGTGTCCTGATGAGGAGCTTCTCAAAGAAAGTCTTGGTCAAGACTTGGAGTTCTCACCCAATGGAAAATCCATCAGTGTTTCCTCTCTTCCTCCAAAACTGAGAGTGCTTACAATTGTGATGTTTCACAATTTGTACCCTTTATCAAGCACTGGGTATATGAACCTCGGACGTGCTTTGTTTCTTCATGATCTAATCTCTGATGTGGAAATAGACATCTATGCTCATATCTTTCATGTTCTGCGCAAAACGGTTCTTCGAACTGAGTCTCGGACATGCATTCCTTTCTGCTGTCTCATTTCACGGATCTTGAAGCTCAAGGGAATTTATCCAACGGCAGATGAATCTCCTCTCTCAAAACCAAGTCCAATCAACATGCGTACATTCAATGCAAGCATTGGACATAGTCGGAAGAGAGCCAAACCAGAAACTTATGCATCTCACAGTGGCTCTCATTTCAACACTCTCTCCCTTGATGAGAAACTTGATCGCATTGTATCCTCTGTCCACGAGTTGAATACGAAGATGTCCGGACTCAAAGCTACTTTACACCATCACAACACTCGATGGGATATGAAGTTTATGTCTCTTCAAACTCAATTGGATCAAATTCAGAGAAAGCTGGAAAAGGATGAATAGCCTATTCCATGACAAAAAGGGGGAGTGATAGGCCTGATCAGAGGGGGAGGATATTACCTAAGGGGGAGTGTCTTTACATTCTTCTTCAGTTTAAGTTTTCAGTTTAAGTTGATATATTGTGTTTTTTAAACTGTTATGTGATTTGTACCCATGTGCTTTTGTAAGCTTTTAGGGTTAATGTTTTATGTATAGTTTGTAGGCTTTATGGTATGTACATTGCTTAATGCAGCCTTTATGCTATGTTGAAATCAGTACTTTGATCTAAATGTCTTGCATTTTGATTTATGTACTGTCACTCTTGTGCCCTTGTAGGATTGTTCCTAGATGCATATACCTTGTATATTATGCATTGATTGAGTGTTATTCATACAAGTATCTTGCTTTGTGCTTGTTAACTTATATGTCCTTGTGTTCATTCCAAGTGTGAATGAGCACTGTGATCACTACCTTGTGATGTTCACTTGGTTGATCAAGCCATGGTTTGTTTCTTAACTCTATCTTTGCTTGATCTCATATTGCCTGTTTTATATGCATTTCACGATTTTCTACTTAACAATAATCATGGTGTATTGTTGTGTTTCAGGAGTCTTATGTTCATATGATTCAAGTGCTTCACAGCTTCTAGAGTTAGGTGTGAGTGAGTTTTGTTCAACTGTTCCCAACTCACATGTTAAGTCTAGAGTCTGTTTTAGGGTTTTGTCACGGAATAGCCAAAGGGGGAGATTGTAAGGTTGAATTTATTCAACCATCTAATTGGCTTTATTCCGTGCCAAATTTACTTGTAATTCAGCATTTAGTAACCCTGTATTTAGGTGGGTTTGATGTAAGGGTAGTGAGTGAGATAGAGTGAAGATTGCTCAAGAGTGTGCAAGAAAACAGAGACTCGCGGCTTGGCCTCGCGGGTGACTCGCGGCTGCAAGCCGCTAGACGCAGCACACGTGCCAAGCATGCTGGAAGGTGAACAGTCATGCAAGCTGGAGCACTACAGGACAAAACAGGACAACTGGCCATACGGTTATCTCGCGACTGGATCTCGCGACTTAGTTAAGCCGCGAGTTCAAGCCGCGAGCCACCCCTGTTTTGTAAAACCTGATGTTTCACATTCCTCTCACACTCCAGTATAAATACCCCTGTTACCCACGATTGTAAGAGAGCTTCCAGAGAGAATTTTGATAGATAAACCCTAAAGAAAAACAAGATTGATTCACCCACAATCTATACATTAGAGTCTCTTCAAATTCCTCAACTCTCTTCCTCTCCATTGTCAAATCCTTGAGAGGCATTATACCAAACCTGGTTCTCACCATTATCATTACTGTGAGAAAGCTGTTTGGATTTCTGGGAAGCAGTTAGGAAGGAACCAATCTTCATTGGTTGATGCTACGGTCTAGTAGCGGAATCCGGGAAGCTAGAAAAGAAAAAGGTTCGGCGCAACCTCGTTGGAGCAAGAAGCTTGGAGGGCTTAGGTGCACTGGGTAGATTAGGCTTGGAGGGTCTATTGCTGTCCATGTATCCCAATTGTATTTTCTAGTGGATTGTTTACCGCTTGGAGGGCGGCGGAGAGGTTTTACGCCGAGGGCTTCGGTTTCCTCTTCGATAACACATCGCGCGTTGTCTTTGTGTTTGCATCTTCCTTCCTCTCTATCTTTGCCTTTTCATTATCTGCTGTGGATTGTGTTTTAATTTGGCTTAGATAGTTTTTACCAATTCCATATTATAGCTTATGTTAAGTTTCCACACACTTGTTGTTTGACATATTGTTTGAATTGGTTAAGTTGTAATTTGGGGGTCTAAACGTTCAAAGAGTGTTTATACACGTTTTTGAACTTTCATATCGTTTTACAACCACTAAGGTCATATGTTATGATTGATGTATAATATAAGTGTTATTAATTTCTAGCTCCACCACTAATCATATGTTTAGATAATCATTTATTAGTATAAACTTAGTGGTATGTACTGTTAAATTTTCGATTGCCCATCATTTATTGTTGTTGATTACTTCAAATTCTCAATTCCAAGTATTGACTCCCTCTTTCGTAATTGTAAGACCGTGTGGGTCGTGAGCACCTTGAATAGCCCCGCTGAAATCTGTTTGGTCTGGTACCGTCAGCTTTTAGATTGTATGCATCCGAAGCAGGTACCGAAATTGTGTTTCTTCTATTGTTTATGACTATTGTATTTATAAATGTAAAAGAGCTTAGAGATATGGAACATTGCATAATGTGCTGCCCTTTTATTTGACTATTTCAGGTGGTGTGGCAACCATATAAAGCTGAATTAGCCCGCCCGCCTGCGTTCTGTGTTGCCGGAAGAAATGTATGGATGGCGAGGGTACCGCTTGTATGTTTCTAGCTAGTAGAGAAACATACACTAGACCGTGTTGTTCGTCAGTTCGGGATGGTACAAGAAATCCCCCCAAATGTTGATACTGACGAAGCCCTTCATGCCATAGATCTGAGGGGGAAGATGGAGGTGAATTGGAGGGACAAACATTATGGCCATATCCAAGTATGGAATAGTCGAGCACGATCTCTATGTCATGGAGCACGACTAGAAGGTGATATGTCGCCTGCTCATCCATACTTCGATTGGTACGATAGGGTGACTTGGAGGTTCGTCGACCACACTTCGGCTTCACTTCTTATTATGGTAATTGCTTCGACCTTTCTTTTCAATTTTTGTTGCATATCAGGAACTTGAGTATGATGTACTAATTGTATTTATTTACTTTCAGGTTGCCAGTCACAAGCAGCTGTTGAGACGTTATACAGTAGGCAATCTTGAGTACAAGCATATTTCAATTGTACTTAAGACAGTGGAACGCCTTCACCGTATAACTGCCCAACTTCCGTTGGAAAAGATCAATGGGGCAAATCTAGAAGCACCAGAAGATACTGGACGACCAAGCACGAGCTCAACTCGTGCCAGCCATAGCCATGGTCAACGTGCTGCATCCCATCAGGTTGTCAGTAGCCCGGATCCCCCTCCACCCCTACGTGCATCTCTTGCCCTAGAGTTCCCTCCACCTCCACATGCATCTTCTTCCCCAGAGATCCCTCCATGTATTGCTCATGCAGTTTCTGACCTAGAGATCTCTCTACCCACTACTCATGCATCTTTTCACCCCGAGATCCCTTCACACACCCCACATACATTTTTTGACCCCGGTCATCTTTCATTTACTCCGCCATCCTTTGATCTCGGCCCTAATTTTAGTCAAACCCCTCCTGTCATACATACTTAATCCCCCTCGTACAGCATTGGTCATATAGACCATGTACCACCCCATAGTCACTCCATGTCATTCATGCCCACTCCTAGACTGCATATAGATCCCATGACTACGGGCCTCACTCACATTTCATTTGCTACACCATCCTCCCCCGCAGTTGTAGGATCTTCAGTTGTTGGGAGTCAAGCAAAACAGCCAGCTGTGCATGTTGAGAATGAGCAGGTTGTTGGGTTACAGTCACCCCCACAAGGTCGACCTAAACGCACAACAAAAGCACCTCCTTGTGGGACAGGTGGTCACAAAGCAGGACACAAGGCTGGCCCCACGGTATGACAAGTCATTTAATGTAATGAATATTGAGTAACTACTGTTACGGTTGGAATTGGAATTCATGTAATCCATTGTTTGGTTGTAACTCCATCTTTGCAGCAACGCGAGGAGCCTCACCAAGGAGATGCAGTACCCCATCCCCCACATACCAGACACTATACGAGACAACATAAGCGTAAAATGCATTAGGATCAACACCCCATCTGAATGTGTATGTGAATTTTGCTATTGGGTTTTCAATTTGTTTATTTTAGGCTATATGTAATATATTGGATGACTTGGGTATGTTGTGCCATAATTTGGGTAAGTTGGATTATAGGTAATTGGGTATGTTGTGCCATAATTTGGATCTAGGAATATGAATTGGGTGGTTTAGCTGATGGGTTTAGTAAAATTTGAACATCCATTTTGTGATAAAGTTTAGTTTGTGTTTGTATAATTTGGTGATGAGTGTGTTTGTTCAATAAGAAAGGGGTTGGGGAGAGGTTGTGGTTTCCTAAGTTTAGAATTCTTTTCTTTATCATATATTTTTAGGCAAGCAAAGGTTTTTTTTTTTTTTTTTTGACTTATATCATCATCTAATTGCCTTCTTATGATCACAGATATGCCAGAGAAGATATACATTATCTATTGTATATATATGATTTAATGAGAATCAAGCTGTATGCAATGCCTAAAGAGGCTGAAATTATTGATGCTACGTTAGTAGAGGTAATTCCTCTTGCACCATTACCATCTTTTACAGATTTTATGGGATTGTGGGTTTTTTCCCCTTCTAGTGATTTTTACACTGCGTTCTTGTGATATTGTGTGTTATATTTCATATATGATTTAATGAGAATCAAGTTTTTTATATGCCTATGTATAATGGAAATTTTGTTGCTACTTTAGGAGAGATATAGTCTTCATGGACCATTAGCACCAACTCCGAACTCATCTAGAAAATAAATTGGGCCCTATGTTGTAATATACTTGTTGGTTGGATTTTAGGGAAGTTCCTTGGGATTATGTATCTCATTGAAGTCTGTGATTGGATTTTTCATAATATACATCTGTTTGTTCCTTGGGTCATGTGATTATGATTATGATTTAATTGTTAGATAAAATATAAAGACTTGGGAATTAGGTTCAAATTGTTACTAACAGTTCTTTGAGTCATTGTAGGCAGCCTTTGCTCATCTACTTTATGATATTTGATATCTAAAATTTTTTGAGCTCTTTGAGCTTAGAAATTGATGTCTGCTTATTACAAATTTAATCCTATTATCTTTTCTTCGTTATAATCTTGTTTTGTTGCTGAAATCTGAATTGAGCAAACTAGAATTCCAAAGTGAAATCTAGAAAAATCAGAAATTCAAACTTTGAAAATAAAATCTGAGACTCCACGGGGTACCTCTGTGAGTGGTGATTGTAATTATCCCCTTTTAAAGTAAATTGTAGAGATTGATGCTTATGGAGATCCAATTTATACATATAAACCCATTTAAAATGTTGTCAGTTAAATTCCCATAATATGTATAAAATGGCTTTATACTATTGATTTTATAATATATTGCTTCACATCACTTGCAAGTCTTATAAATTTTGCCATGCATAATAAAACAGTAAATGCCTAAATGGTGTGTACCATATTTCTAAAATTTTAGAAGCAAGAAATTGTGTAAAATTTTTTCTATGCTTGTGTATCTTGTTGAATCATGTATGCAACTGTCCATATTTGTAGGTATATGCGGATTTATTTTGGGTCACTTTATTGAACAATTTTTATTATTAGGAAAACATCCCAAATGCAACAGTAGAGAGGGTGAAGGTGGGCATGCTTGGGGGTGTTGAATCTGCGCTTGGGTTACCAAAAGAATCACTTATGAACTGACACCTTATAACAGTATGATAGAATGGGCAGTGAAATAGATCAATTGTGTAAGATTTGCAATATACTTGGTATGCTGAAGAAGCCCACTATGAAGTTCTATTTTTATATAATGTTGTTTCTGCCACTGTTTTTAATATTTTAAATTATACTTTTTCAAATTCCAAGGCCCACTAAGTTATAATGAATAACAATGTCCTTTCTCTTATGAAAGAGGCAGAAGCACATTACCAGGAGCTTGAGGAAGACCGTTTGGTACGTTTGATGCCCTTTTCAAAGATATAGTGGTAAGTGATTTTAATGATGATTTTAAATATATAGTGGTTAAATTTCATCGGAAGGGCATCAAACGTACCAGACGGTTTTTCTCAAGCTCCTAATAATGTGCCTCTGCCTCTTTGATAAGCGAAAGGACCTTGTTATTCATTATAACAAATAACAAAATAAAATGTGGGCCTTCTAATTTGAAAAAGTATAAGTTAAAATATAAACAGTTGTAGAAACAACATTATATGAATGTGATTAGGTTTTTGACCACAGTGAGCACAAGTGTGCACCGAATGTGAGGTTGAGGGAGGAGGACGAGAAACTCTTTGAAATGAATTATGTTGAGTTCATTCGGAGGGATATTGAGGGTAGTGATCTTCATACTATGATGAGAATTGTGTGTGAGCTTCTTAAAGGGATTGCGACCAATTATAAGCAACAGGTCACCGAGACAGTTTCTGCACAGATTCAGCATTTGTTAACTTCGTTTGCTGCAAACCCAGTTACGAATTGGAAGGATAAGGACTGTGCCATATACTTAGTTGTCTCCCTTGCTACTAAGAAGGCTGGGGGTAGTTTGGTCCCGACAGATCTTGTTGATGTTCAGAGTTTTTTTGCTTCAGTTATTGTGCCGGAGTTGAAGGGTCAGGATGTGAATGGGTTTCCGATGCTTAAGGCAGGTGCACTAAAATTCTTTACAATGTTCAGGAATCAAATATCAAAGGATGTTATAGTTCAGATTTTCCAAGGTTTGGTTTGGTTCCTTGTTGCGGAATCAAATTTAGTTCATTCTTATGCTGCAACTTGTATTGAGAAACTGTTGCTGGCCAAGGATGAGGTGGGAAGATCTAGGTATGCTGCACATGACGTTGCTCCATATTTTTGTTGAGCTGATGACCAACCTATTTAATGCCTTCAAATTTCCAGAGTCCGAGGAGAATCAATAAATAATGAAGTGTATCATGCGGGTTCTTGGGGTAGCAGAAATACACCTATTGTGATGCGTGTTATTCTTGCATCAATCCGTGGGACTGTGATGGAGCTTGGAAATACACCTATTGTGACTTCTAGGCTAGTGATGCAACTCTTGGCTGGGTCCAAGTTCATTGAAGTGGACAACAGTTTTTGCGAGGATCATGCCCTCTTGTAAGTTTTGAGAAATTTTTGTGAAATAATTACATGAAAACCCCCAAAGTTTGACCTCGCTGTTTAAACCTTAAATTTTCAATTGCACCAATTCCTACCTTATGCCATTAAATTTTTGCAATTTTGACCATTACTATGTCTCATTAAACTAAAAATAAAAGAAATTCATGTAATCTGTGTTTACAACCTATTTAGACTTCAAGTTTGCTTCATATGAATATTTGATTCTATTCTACGACCAAAATATGTATCGAAGCAACTTTAAAAAACCTTAATAAAGAGACACATTTCAATAAAGAAACCATTTTCTTGTGAGTGGTTTTCTGGCACTAAAATACTTTCGCCTTTCGGTGTTTATGTTTCAGATTTTTTAGTGTCCTGATAATTTTCAAGGCTAGTTCACTTGAGTTTCCATTACTTTTAGTTAATAGTGACTCACTGAGGAGGCAAAGGAAACAATTTAGGAAGTAACTTGCGTTTATAAGGGACTTGACACTTGATTCTCACTCACATTAAACTTTCATGTAAACACTTTAACTAACTTGCGTTTCTCTTTTTAATAAATATTCATATGAGTTATAAAATCTAAAAATTCTGACTAACTTGGTTGAAAATTTTTATTTTCTTGGCTCTGAACTCATTTTGTTTCATATGAAGCTAATTACCTATGAATTCTGATTTTAACCATATAGGTATATAAGATGCGAATTTTTTGATACTTATTAAAAAAAAAAAAAAAAAAGATGGAAATTCTTTGGTGGTCAGGGACCTTTCCTTTAATTTCTGGGTACATGTGCATGAATCTAGTGGTAACCAATTCTATTCAAAATCTTGTAACTACATTTGATGAGTTAACTGCTTCATACACAATTACACAGTCGATTCTTTTGCCTTGGTTTGATTAATGACTCTTTTAATTTTATTACCTTACTACAATGTTTCACCCTTTGTTTCTTCAATGTCTTCTCTAATGGGGCTTTGATTTTGTTGTAATGTCATTGCTTTTCCTTGTCTAATTGGTCACTTTGCACTTTTGCCTCCTTAGGGAAAGAGACACCGACAAAGACGGGAAGGTTAACTTTAAAGAATTTTTTCATGGGCTTTTTGACATGGTGAGGAACTATGATGAAGAAGGTCACCATTCTTCACATCAATTTGATGATTCAATGGAGGCCCCAGCAAAAAAATTGTTTGCTCAGCTTGACAAAGATGGTGATGGGTATTGATCAAAGATATATTTCTCATATAAATAATGTTCTTTGAATGATATATTCTATTATTTACTTGTATTGGAATTTTCTTTCACAGATACTTGTCAGATGTAGAACTAGTACCTGTTATAGGGAACATGCTACTATTCATCAAAATGTTATGGAACACATGCTGCTGTGGTGCATTTGTTGGTCACAGCACTGATGGATGCTAGAGGTCTGTAAGGGAAATTGTTTCTATGGGTTTGGGTGGTCAGTGTTGGGTGTATTGGTGGTGAAGGTTAACTAGTTTTGGAATGCAAAAGTGTTAATAATTACTGGGTCATCGTGGAAGGTTTTAGTAATGGAGGCAAAGTTGGTTTCTGTTTATGAAGGGTTGTTGGAGATCATGAGAATGGTCTTGCCGTTTTATTTGTTCAGCAATAGCACCTAGCAATGGCATATGTGCTGATTGAATCTTAAATATTGTTGGATGTGGTGGTGTTCCTAGAAATGGGCCTGAGGTGGCTTTACTGCATTAATCATGATTAGTAGCCTAAAATGGTAGTGTAATGAGCTCAGTAAAAATGTTTGTCTTGGTGGTGGTGCTTTTGAAGGTCATGATGAGGTGTGGTCAAAGACTCTGATGTGTTGGCTAGTGGTGGTTGTAGGATAGGTAGTCATGGTGATAGCATATGCATGGTCTTGGAGTTAAGAGATTCTGGTGGTTGTAGTTGAGTAGCTATGGTTTTGGTTGTGCTAACCCTCTCTTGGGTGATCTATAAGGTGCAAATATGATTTTGTTGAACCTAATGTCAACCTTAGCATGTAATTGCCTTGTGTGATTGTGTGAGTTTTTGTAATATTCTTGCAATTAATGTGGGAAATATGGCTACTATTTGCAACATTAGCTACTATATCTATATTGACAATTATTTGTCTTTGTGCATGTGCTCAAACGTGTGTGTACGTATTGGGTTAGGTTCAAATTGTAGTAACTTTTTTTAAATTTAAACTGCTCAATAATCATCGATGTTAAATTTCAAATCAATCAGGTGTCCTTTACTGCCCAATCCATAAAATTATGCATTTAGTGTATTTTAAAATATTAAAAAAATAAAAAATCTTTAGCACTCTTAAAGATGGAGATGGCTCTTAATCCCCATTCATCTTGATATTTGATGAGCATGATGGGTATGGAAAACATATAATCTGGTGGGTAATTTGACAAAATGCTTGGCCAATAAAAAGATATTGGGTGGTATAACTGACATTAACCTATATTTACACCAAGTATAATTTGAAACTAACCATGTATATCATATTTGTATAATTATAAGATAAAGAAGTCCATGTATTCTGTAACACCCCAACCCAATTGCCTAATTAATTTATGGGTTTATATGCATGTCATTATCTTAATTACTTTTAAGTGCATGAAACTTTGATTTTGTGATATTATAGAACATGTATGCCATTTTAATGTGATGGGTATAACTTTATAAAGGTAAGGATATATATATATGTGTGTGTGTGTGTAAAATAATACTATTCTTGTAGATAAGTGTGAATGCAAAGAAAAATTATATATATAAGTGTGAATGCAAAGAAAAAAAAAAAAAGTTGAAAAGGGGTGGGATATTTTCTTCCCTAGCATCCCACGTACCCCACCCCTAAAGTCAAATTGCCTTATCTTTCTTTTGCTGTATCTGAAGTCCAGCAGCTCATTTTCCCCTTTCTTTGTTCTTCTTTCTTCTTCCTTCCTTACACGGCAACATCTCTCCCTTCCTTTCTCATCAAAAATTTTAGTTTCTTTAAAGAAGAAATTAAACAATTAGCCTTAAGGTTTCATCCTCAAAGTGTGTGGGTAAGTAATTTAAACCTTATCTGATTTTGTGCATTTGGATAGTATAATTGTTTGCTTATTTTCCCTCTTTGTTCTCTACTCTGATTTTGGAAGCTGAATTGGTGATTCTGTTTTAGTTACTTGAAATATTAATGATATTGTGGTCTATTGAATGCTTATTAGGGTATTTTAATATGTATACTATAGGTATAAAGATACCAAAATGAAATTAAGACCTATTGCTATTTGTTGATGATTTTGTAAGATTATGTATTGAAGCTGTCTCTGTGACAGATTTGATGTTTACAACAAGAAAAATATGTATTAAATCATATTTTGTGAATTAGGATGCTAGGAGTAGTTTTTATGAATTCCAAGATACACATGGTTGTTATAGAAGTGGTCTCACAACATTTGGATGAACATAAAAATAATGGTTTAATTTGTAAGTTGCAAGAAATTCTGTCAGAACAGATTTGAGTATACTGTCTTGTGTGATTTTTAATAAATCACTATTCGCAGACCCGCGCATTGCACAAGATAATTTTTTTTTTAGGGTGATCTTATTAAATATATTTGGGGTAATAAGTAATAACACTCTTCCATTCTGTTTATATTAATAACAAAATATTTTAACTTTATTTAAGAATCTTTTTATAAATGTTTAACCATGGTTAGTAAAGACATTACTCATAATTTTAGAATTAAAATACAAATTTATAAAATACCAAAACATTTGAAATGACAAATCTCTCCATAACTCATTGGGAAAAGAAAAGGAAAAAAAAAAAAGGAAAAGACATTACTTAATATTTTGAAATACACTTTAATTTAAAATTTTAAAATAAGAGAATTTAATTTTAAAATTAAGGTTAATTTTGGAACCTACCTTAAGCACATGCAAGTTAGTACACAATATTTTAATATTAATTTAACAAAATTTGGGCAAACCAATGTAAATGGTGAAAATATTTTTTCCTTTTAAGTTTGAGGTTGAGTGTCATTTCTTCACACCTCAAGAAAGAGGAATGTAATTACCTCTATATTATTATTATTGTTGTTGTTGCTGCTGTTATTAATAATTGATTTTTTATTTTCTTTTAAGTTAATAAAAACCTTACATATACCTTTTTATTTATTTATAGAATATACATTTTTTTAACCTTTACATATCTTTTTTTTAATGTCAATCTTTACATATACCTTAAGTAAACTCTATATATTCCACTTCTTTAGATGTGCAAAATCATAGACTACTACTTCATAATGATAGTAGTTAATTAGTTTTATCACTTTTTTTCATAATTTCATTTATAACTTTTTTTACTATTATCATAATTTCATTTCTTATGTAATTTTTATTATTACATGAGAACATCTCCTTTTAGTTATGAATTAGAGTTTGATTAGTTTTAAGTTTAAATATATTGGTATGATTGTGTTTAATTATTGATTATTGATTCAATTTTTTAAGTGAATGTAACAGTTGATTTTATTGCACTGTAAAGTTTTTAATGTTCTTCATATTGGTCATATTTATTTTTTATTTTTACTTCTCCTTACAATTTCTTTGTTTTCCAATTAATAGTTACTAATTGACATTTGATTTTTTTTTTCTTTACCATCTCTCTCTCTCTCTCTCCATAGGCAACCTATTGTTTTCCAAAACTTGATGATTATTTTATTGCATTAAATATGCATTGTAGGTTTTTTTTTTTTCATTTAATTTTGCTACCCTTAAGTTAGTATATCCATAACTATTAGTTTCTTTATATTATATTTGGTTTGATATCCTCATTATTATTATTATTATTTTTAATTTAGTGTTTCCCAATTGGCATTTGTTTTGTATTATATTTTTTCTTTGATGTATTGGGTTTGAGAATGAGTGTGTCCCTAGTATTACTCCACTTTATGAGGACACTTTTATTTATTGAATTTAAGTAAAATTTTAAAATTTTAATTTTTTTAAATAAAAAAAGAGAGAAATTAAAATATAAATAATTTAATGATATGGAAGATGTGGGGAGACGAATAGTGATATTAAGGTAGAAGGTAGTGGGGAGATGAAAAGATAAAGGTAAGGAAAAAGCTTGGACAAAGTGTAGATGAAAAAGAAAAAAAAAAAGAGTACAATTTTTTAAGGATAATTTTATTAATTTAAATTTAAATAAAATATTCCATGTTTAATTATTATATATATATATATATATATATATATAGATGTGACAGAATTTAACTGTTGAATAACATAAGATAAGAAGAAAAAAAAGTAAAAATAAAATATATAACAATAAATACCAATAAAGAGAACAATTGCACATAAAAGATTTTTATTCTTTCTTATAACTCTAATTAAGATTGATGGTTTTTTTATTTAATATGTGTTTTAGTATTGCGTTTTTTTAATTTCCCATTAGAAAGTCTTTTCTTTCCCTTTTATAATTTTCATTGAATTTTGGTTTGGATTAATACTTAGTTGTTCTTGGAAATAGGTATTTGAATATGCCTACCAATTTTTGACTAATAAATTATTATAAAATCTATTTTTTATTTCTTTAGTTTTATTTTAATTTTGGTTAAGTTAACCATGTAATTTTGTGATGATCTTTTATTATTATGGTAATTTCCTTATTCCATAAGAGATGAGTTGTATATTAAGCAAATGTAACACACTACAACAAAGTTAGAAGAATATGGTTCACCTTAAAAAATATTAATGAAATACACAAAAAAAATATATTATAATGTTTGAAAGTTCAAAAACGTGTATAAACACCTTTGAACGTTTAGACCCCCAAAATACAACTTAACCAATTCAAGCAATATGTCAAACAACTAGTGTGCGGAAACTTAACATAAGCTATAATATGGATTTGGTAAAAACTATCTAAGCCGAAACAAAACACAATCCACAGCAGATAATAAAAAGGCAAAGATAGAGAGGAAGGAAGATGCAAACACAAAGACAACACGCGATGTGTTATCGAAGAGGAAACCGAAGCCCTCGGCATAAAACCTCTCCGCCGCCCTCCAAACGGTAAACAATCTACTAGAAAATACAGTTGGGATACATGGACAGCAATAGACCCTCCAAGCCTAATCTACCCAGTGCACCTAAGCCCTCCAAGCTTCTTGCTCCAACGAGGTTGCGCCGAACCTTTTTCTTTTCTAACTTCCCGGATTCCGCTACTAGACCGTAGCATCAACCAATGAAGATTGGTTCCTTCCTAACTGCTTCCCAGAAATCCAAACAGCTCTCTCACAGTAATGATAATGGTGAGAATCAGGTTTGGTATAATGCCTCTCAAGGATTTGACAATGGAGAGGAAGAGAGTTGAGGAATTTGAAGAGACTCTAATGTATAGATTGTGGGTGAATCAATCTTGTTTTTCTTTAGGGTTTCTCTCTCAAAATTCTCTCCGGAAGCTCTCTTACAATCGTGGGTAAAAGGGGTATTTATACTGGACTGGTAGAGGAATGTGAAACGTCAAGTTTTACAAAACAGGGGTGGCTCGCGGCTTGACCTCGCGGCTTGACTAAGTCGCGAGATCCAGTCGCGAGATAACCGTATGGCCAGTTGTCCTGTTTTGTCCTGTAGTGCTCCAGCTTGCATGACTGTTCACCTTCCAGTATGCTTGGCACGTGTGCTGCGTCTGGCGGCTTGCAGCCGTGAGACACCCGCGAGGCCAAGCCGCGAGTTTCTGTTTTCTTGCACACTCTTGAGCAAACTTCATTCTATCTCACTCACTACCCTTACATCAAACCCACCTAAATACAGGGTTACTAAATGCTGAAATACAAGCAAATTTGGCACGGAATAAAGCTAATTAGATGGTTGAATAAATTCAACCTTACAATCTCCCCCTTTGGCTATTCCGTGACAAAACCTTAAAACAGACTCTAAACTTAACATGTGAGTTGGGAACAGTTGAACAAAACTCACTCACACCTAACTTTAGAAGCTGTGAAGCACTTGAATCATATGAACATAATACTCCTGAAACAAAACAATACACCATGATCATTGTAAGCAGAAAATCATAAAATGCATATGAAACAGGCAATATGTGATCAAGCAAAGATGGAGTTAAGAAACAAATCATGGCTTGACCAACCAAGTGAACACCACAAGGTAGTGATCACAGTGCTCATTCACACTTGGAATGAATACAAGGACATACAAGTTAACAAGCCCAAGGAAAGATACTTGTATGCTCAACACTCAGCCAATGCATAATACACAAGGTATATGCATCTAGGAACAATCCTACAAGGGCACAAGAGTGACAGTACATAAATCAAAATGCAAGACATTTAGATCAAGGTACTGATTTCAACATAGCATAAAGGCTGCATTAAGCAAGGTACATACCATAAAGCCTACAAACTTATGCATAAAACATTTACCCTAAAAGCTTACAAAAACACATGGGTACAAACACAAAACATCCTGAATAACATCATCAAAATATATAAAAGTTTAAACTAAGAGTATAGTATAAAAATTTAAACTAAGAGTATAGGTTAAGAGTTAGAAACAATTATACACCAAAACCACAGTGTATCAAACCCATATAAACATTAAATACCCAAAACATAAGCATATATAAACAAAGTCTCTGATTTTGACAACTTTGACAACTCCCCCTCAACACATTACTCCCCCTTAAGAGCTGCTTTTCTGCTTCTCATCATCAATGTCATTAACAACAGAAAGAAACATCTCCCCCTTTTTGACCGGAATGGCCAAAGGGTCACTGTTCATGCTGGGTGGTGAAGCTGTCAAGTTTTGCAGACAAAACATCAATCTGGTCTTGCATGGCTCTCATCCTCTCAGAGTGCTCAGTCTGGACTTCTCTGATCCCATCAAGTCGTTCCAGAATGATTTGGAAAGCATCTGGAGGTGTATCTGAAGAAGTTGATGCTCTAGACCTTTTGCCACTCCTCCTGGGTGTTGAGGTTGATGCATGCCCTGCTGCCTCTGCTTCAGTCTCCATTGGGACACCCTCTCCTTCATCACCTTCATCTTCTTCTCCTGGAAGCCTAACACTTATCCTTTTGCAGGTAAGCTTGTTAATTGCAGAGGATGTGGACATGGGACTGATGTCTTGAGGGATTGGAACACCCTTCCTTCTAAAAATCCTCATTAGCAAACTGGGAAAGATCAATTTTGGCCTAGAGGTTGTTCTTGTCTCATCCACAATGGTGTCATATATGTGGGAACTTATGTCAATGAAATTATTTTCTTTGAGATCCATCAGAAAAATTGCTCTTGCACAGTTGATTGTAGTCAACTTCTTTATGGGATAGAGGTTAAACACCATGATTATTGTTAGACACCTCATGTCCACTGGAAAGGCAGTGGTATTCAAACATTTCCCTTCTCTCTGCTCACCTATCCTTTGTTGAACTGTTTCAATAGAAACACTCCTATCCTTGTACTTGATAAATTCCTGATTTTCAAATCCTTCAAGCCCTAGCACATCATCAATGACATGTGCATCCAAAATGAATTCTTTACCTCTAACCCAGCAACTTAACTCATTCTCCCTTATCACAGCATTTGAATAAAACTCCCTAATCAGGGGTTCACACACTACAGGGAGATCACTCAGAAGCTTTTCCCATCCTCTTCCTTCAAAACAGCTTGGGATAAAGGATTGTCTTAAGTCCTCCAAATCTACAAATCTTTCTTGAATAATTCCTGCTTTCAAGAAGATATCCTTGTATCTCTCAAAGTGTTGAACTGACCTAAACAGTTTAGAATCCATTTTCAATCTTTTGTCAGCCTTCTTTGCAGGAGTTTTCTTCTTCGGAGGTGAGGGAGCCATCTGTGAACAATCAGAAGAGGCCACAACAGCATAGAACAATATATGCGTAGAACTAGTCAGTACCATGTAATTAACAAAGAGATTTCAGCCACACAGATGAACTCGAACACTTAAACAATAAGCTACTTAGATCAACCACATGGATAAACAAGCCTAAAATAGGAAACACAAGAACAACAGGGAGAATGCTGGGGAGAATAAAATCAGCAGATATAGAAACTATCCTAAAGGCAGATATATGTCATTGAGACATATAATGGAAACTGATATGACTCATAATCAGCATTTTGAAACTAACAGATGCTCCCAACAGATTAACACAATAGAACATGCACATTCAGCACAGTAAAACTCACATCCTCAAACGGAACATTTTGAAACAACTTAACAGCTCAAGATCAGATAAAAAAAAGACACACTTAGCTAAGCACAGGATGAAGACCAAAAAGGAAACAACCAAGATCAAAACAAACTCTAGCAACAGCATCCGCAAGCTAAGCATGAACATAGAGCAATAGCCGAATCACAAACCCATCTCTAAAACATAAACATATGCGAAAAATCAAGGGGAAAAACACAAAGTCAAGTAGAAATGAGTTCAAAACTGAAAACCCATACCTGTGACTTGAAGAATTTGAGCAGAAAATATGCAACAATGGAGATTGAAAATGGGAGCACGGAGTGTTTGGGAAGGAGATAGTTTAGAGAGAAGATGAACAGTCACAAATGTTCGAGAGAAAACTGAAAAAGATTTAAAAACTGTCCCTATTTCTGCCAAACACGCGTTTTTCGCGACTTGATTGAGTCGCCACAAAGTCGCCAGTTCAAGCCGCCAAAACACTCAAGGACAAAAATTTGAAAAATTTTTCTAAGTGTTTTTCGCGACTGGAAGGTCTACCCGCGAGTTAGTCGCGAGCTGAGTCGCGAAAATCTCTGTGTAACCCTCGCGATTGGACCTTCCACTCGCGAACAAGTCGCCAAAAATGACCCGCGAAGACGCGACTGAGGCTCGCGACTTGACATACCTGCGACTAAGCAGCCAAAACAGGGTAAAACTGGATTTTTGAAATTTTCAGATTTTTCAAACAAAATACTTTCCAAAAACACCTAAAACACTCAAAAATCTTTTTGTACTTGAATTAACAAAGATTGAGCATGTGAAAACACATTTCATCAAGTACAATCACACAAATGAATATGACATTTATTGAACATAAACTTGTGTGCTGTGTGTGGATATCAACAAAGAGATAGTCCTTAGTCTAATGTGAAGCTTTAATGATCATATCAACCAAGACATACTCAATTAGCACTAGATCATGTGACCCATCTCAATTATAGAAATATGTATATATGACCTCCCACGAAAACTTGATAACATAACTTGGAGCTTTACATTTAACTCCACTTTTAATCATAACATTTGATCTTTTTGATCTTTAGAAGCAATCACCTCTCATTGTGAGAGTGATATTTGATATTTTACTTTAATGAACAAGCCTTTGGCTTTTTGAATAAACATTTTCTTTATTATAAAGTCGCTTACCCTTTTTCCTAGTCGAATACTAGAATGTGCGACAGGCTTTTGCAGCTCAATATCTCTTTTCATTTGGAGATTTACATTTGGTAAGCTCTTTCTAGTAAAAACATAAATAAATAGTGGGAAGATATATAGACACAAGTCTATGCATGTCTCAAGATC
This sequence comes from Quercus robur, assembly GCF_932294415.1. Lineage (NCBI taxonomy): Eukaryota > Viridiplantae > Streptophyta > Magnoliopsida > Fagales > Fagaceae > Quercus > Quercus robur. Next base: position 32,085,546 of record NC_065537.1, on the reverse strand, counting down.
AACATAACCATTCACTAATCATTCATGACAAGTTTGAAGATCTATTTACAACAATCACATAGATTTCAAGATTTTCCCCACAGTGATATGAGTGCATGAAAACAAGTAATGCTCAAAAATGCACAAAATCATTAGCACAAAGGTACAAGGCAAAACAATTTTTGAGACAAAAGCTCAACAAAGTCAATCAAGCTTTTTGATTTTCTAATTTTTATGTGATTTTTGGATTTTTGACACTAAAAGCAAAAAGATTGATAAAACAAAATTAAAAATATGCACAAGTAGACAAGCAAACAACCAACAGCAAAAACAGTAAGCAAACAAACAAACATCGTCACAAAGTATAGGAAGTATTAATGCACGGACATGTTGTAATGCTTATGCATGAGTACCCTTTTTCACCCACACGTCACTTGCGTTTGGGGTGATTTCCTTATAGGATTGGGTACGGGGGTTAGGGCTTTCAAACCTTCGTGAGAAGCTTTCCAAGCAGTTGGTGAATGCACCAATCATCTTCATCACGTTCATCATTCCGGGATCACCATTCAGATCTCTAGATTGATCACCTGCCCAATTTCTTCTATCATTTCTAGGTCCTCCTGACCTTTGAGGAGTTGCACTATTCTTTGCTCTCAGCTTTTGGCAATTTGGTCGAGTATGCCCTTGAAGTCCGCAATAATGACACACATAAGTTGCTCTAGGACCTCTTTGTGGTCGTGGGCGTGACTTGGCACGAGATTCAGACCTGCCCACAGATTGATTACGGGGATTCAACATCTGTTGGTTCACCACATTCTTCTTCTCCTCCATCTTGAGCTTCTCTTTATTAAGGTCAACTATAACTGGATCTTTGGCCTTTACAAACTTCACTTCTTTAGTGACATTTCCAGATGAACTACTTCCTCTGATATATACCAATCCGGATTTGTCTGAAAAGTTCTTTTGAGATGAGATAACATCATCTAGCTTCTTGGTGGTGACCCTCTCTATTTTAGCATTTGCTTGCACAACCTCATTCTCAAGAAATCTCACTTTTGTGTAAGTTTCGGACAGCTCACCATTCAGTGTTTCTATCTCACATTTGGCCTCTCTATATCGGATTAGGAGACTTTTGTAGTCCTTCTCTGCCTTCTTCATTTTTCTCACAGTAGCCTTGGCCACCCTTGTGTACTCACCCGACTTCTCCAAGAGTGAGTTATAATTCTCTTGAAGATTTGCTGTGCTTTCATCTTCTTCATCATCTGATTCTTCAACAATTCCTAGTGATTCATCATCACTATGTTCTCCAAGGTCTCGTACAAGCAGATTTAACTCATCTGAAGACTCAACATGAGCAATAGTCATAAAAGCTGAATAGTTCCCCTCTTCATCACAGCTTTCTTCAGATTCTGAGTCAGATGAATCCGAGTCACTCAATGTCGTGGCATACACTTTGCCTTTCGATTTCAATAATTCGGACATTCCTTCTTAAAGTGTCCATGTCCGTTACATTCGAAGCAAGTGACACCTTGTGTAGGTTGGGATTCTTTTCCATCTTTCTTTTTGAATTCCCTTTTCTCCCTTCCAGAACTTTGGAATTTTCTTTTATCATCAAATTTGCCATTATTTTTGAATTTCAATAACTTTCTGAAATTTTTGACAAGGTATGCAACATCTTTGTCAACCACATCTTCTCCCGATGAGTCTTGATCTTCCACCTTCTCATTAATGGTCTTAAGAGCAAGAGATTTACTCTTTCGTTGATTGGGCAGCGACATCTCATAAGTCTGAAGAGAACCAACCAGCTCCTGGACTTTGATGTCATCAAGGTCCTTGCTCTCCTCAATCGCCGTTACTTTAGCACGAAAACTTTCCGGCAATGATCGAAGGATCTTCCTTACAATTTTTGAATCCTCCGTTTTCTCCCCCAAGTTGAACTTGCTGACAACCACCTCATTTAGCTTCCCATAGAAAGAGTCAAAAGACTTATCCTCACTCATTTTGAGCTCCTCAAACCGAGTGGTCAGCATTTGCAACTTGGTGTCTTTCACTTTCTTCGTGCCTTCATAGGTGGTTTCCAAAATCTCCCATGCTTCTTTGGCAACGGTAATATGAGAAATCCTGTGAAATTCATCTGGAGACACACCACAGAAAATAGCATTGAGTGCTTTACTGTTAGCATTAGATGCAGCTAGTGCTGCCTTATCCCAAGTGGATTTGGCTGCCTCAGGTCTGGTCCAACCAATCTCAACAGCATCCAAACGGATTCATCAATAGAACACAGAAAAGCTCTTATGCGAACCTTCCAAAAAGCATAATTACTACCATCAAAATATGGAGGTGCATTTAGGGATTGAGACCGATCCATCTCAAAAGAGAGTCAAGGATCACACAATGGTAATGAAACCAATAACAGTGTACCCGCTCTAATACCAATTGAAAGTTCAAAAACGTGTATAAACACCTTTGAACGTTTAGACCCCCAAAATACAATTTAACCAATTCAAGCAATATGTCAAACAACTAGTGTGCGGAAACTTAACATAAGCTATAATATGGAATTGGTAAAAACTATCTAAGCCAAAACAAAACACAATCCACAGCAGATAATAAAAAGGCAAAGATAGAGAGGAAGGAAGATGCAAACACAATGACAACACGTGATGTGTTATCGAAGAGGAAACCGAAGCCCTCGGCGTAAAACCTCTCCGCCGCCCTCCAAGCGGTAAACAATCCACTAGAAAATACAGTTGGGATACATGGACAGCAATAGACCTTCCAAGCCTAATCTACCCAGTGCACCTAAGCCCTCCAAGCTTCTTGCTCCAACGAGGTTGCGCCGAACCTTTTTCTTTTCTAGCTTCCCGGATTCCACTACTAGACCGTAGCATCAACCAATGAAGATTGGTTCCTTCCTAACTGCTTCCCAGAAATCTAAACAGCTCTCTCACAGTAATGATAATGGTGAGAATCAGGTTTGGTATAATGCCTCTCAAGGATTTGACAATGGAGAGGAAGAGAGTTGAGGAATTTGAAGAGACTCTAATGTATAGATTGTGGGTGAATCAATCTTGTTTTTCTTTAGGGTTTCTTTCTCAAAATTCTCTCTGGAAGCTCTTTTACAATCGTGGGTAAAAGGGGTATTTATACTGGAGTGGTAGAGGAATGTGAAACATCAGGTTTTACAAAACAGGGGTGGCTCGCGGCTTGACCTCGCGGCTTGACTAAGTCGCGAGATCCAGTCGCGAGATAACCGTATGGCCAGTTGTCCTGTTTTGTCCTGTAGTGCTCCAGCTTGCATGACTGTTTACCTTCCAGCATGCTTGGCACGTGTGCTGCGTCTGGCAGCTTGCAGCCGTGAGTCACTCGCGAGGCCAAGCCTCGAGTCTCTGTTTTCTTGCACACTCTTGAGCAAACTTCACTCTATCTCACTCACCACCCTTACATCAAACCCACCTAAATATAAGGTTACTAAATGCTGAAATACAAGCAAATTTGGCACGGAATAAAGCCAATTAGATGGTTGAATAAATTCAACTTTACAATGTTATCCACCCCAAATGTTTTCCTATAATGACAAGCTTTATCTTTTAACCTCTAAGAAATGCAATGCAATGACCAAAGGATATTCCCCTTTAATATATTGTCTATAATCAAATAAACAAAGGCTCTTGCCCCCTTTAGGTACAGGTTTATATAGAATTCAATTGTTTTCAATTTCTTCTTTCTCTGTAAGAAAGAACCATCAACCTTAACTAACCAAAAAAAAAAAAACATCAACATTAATTAGAGTTATAAGAAAGAACAAAAATAGGATAACATTTAACAATTAAAGAGAAAAAAAAATTTTAACAAACAAATCTAAATGGCATTAACCAATGTGGAGTTTTAATGAACTCTTGGTCTACCTAGAATATAATAGAGAAAATAAAAATGAGACTAATACTAATTCTAGGAAACATATATAGAGAAATAGAAATAAGGATGCTAATTAAAGAACATTGGCAATACCATCAATCCCATTTAAAGCTTAATCATAGCTCCACTAATTTGCTGACTTTCAAATTTTGGCTAGTATATATTCAGGCGTTTTCCAATGCCATAAAATTCCTTGTTGTCTGGTTTTACTTGAATTCTGGCAAACTACCCAATCAAATTAAGGAGAAAATAAGAATAATGATTCTAGTGTAGAACAAAAAAAAAATCCCAAAGATTAGTAATTTGGCATAAATAGAAGAATGTATAAAAAATTCATCAAAAATTGAGAGAGAAAGAGAGAGAACCTTTTTTTGAATTCTGGCAAACTACCCGATTAAATTAAGTGAGAAAATGAGCATAATGATTCTAGTGTAGAAAAAAAAAATAAAAAGAAAAAAAAGGATTCCCAAAGATTAGTAATTTGGCATAAATAGAAGAATGTATAAAAAAATTCATCGAAAAATTGAGAGAGAGAGAGAGAACCTTTTTTTTTGTGAGAGAAAACCATGCATAGAATGGAATAGATAGTTACAAATTTATAGTAAGAGAATGTGAATAAGAAGAGACAAAATAAAGGAAGATGAAGAGAAAGAAGAAGAAAATATTTATGTGGAGGGTAGTGGGGAGATGAAAAGAAGAATAATAATATTTATGTAGAAGGTAATGGGGAGATGAAAAGGTAAGGGTGGAGAAAGTGTGGATGGAGAAAGTGTGGAAAAAGTGTAAATATTAAAATAAAATAAAAATTAAATGTTAAAAACAATTATAGGAAAATTGGAAAGAAAATGATAATGAGGTGGACGATGATGTGGCTCAACTGGAGCGTAGCAACAATAAATGCTACGCTTTAGCTTTTAGATATATATAGATGGGTTAATGCTTTGACTCCGAAATTTTTATGGTTTATACTGGACATAAAGGGGAGTAGTTCTGTAAAATTTCATGACAATTGGAGGTGTTTGGATAGCCCGTTTGTATTTTACAAGTGGAGCATATGTTGCTGGAATGAGTAGTGAACAACATATGCTACACCAGACTTTGTGGATGTAATTCTCAAGTTAGGGTGTATGTTTTGAGCTATAATTTAATACGCTCATCCTTTGGTATGTTTGAAGCATATATAAATTTTATGGATTGGTTTCTCTATGGTTTGGCTGCAAAATGTATTTGATGATTGTATCATATGTTTTGGGGAACTTTATGTGATGAGAATTAAGATTTTCTTGAGTTTGAGAGTTAGGTTGTGATTGAGGTATAAGTTTATATATTAGGAAGAGTTTGTCCGTAATAAGTTTTGGTTTTTCGTTTAGGTGGTGAGAACAAGAACACGGACACTTGAACTCCTCGTGTACAATCTCTTGCGCCTTCTGTTTTCAGGTAAGGGACTTGTGACATGTGCTTTTGATAAGTATAAAAAATTGTTTAGAAAAATATTATGTATTAAAGCTTTTAATTAGAGATATTACGTATATGCATGATTTAAGTAAAATACGTGTTCGTGAGTTATTCAATATTATATACATAATAGTTTTAGCATATTGATGCTATGATTTATATCACGAACATATTATTTAAAAACGAAGTGGATATGCTACTGTTGTGAAACATTTATGTAAAAGCAAAGTTATCAGAAAAATGTAGTTTCGGGTTATTCCATTGTTATGTTCTGAACTCAGCCAGTAGGGGTTATAGTACTGGCATTTCCATGGAAATTCTGATTGGCCATTAAAAGTGGGACTGGCTCTGCTGTACCCGCCCTTGTTGGTAACACCCAACTTGTGGAGGATGTCAACCTACCCCCATGGTAGAAAATATGTATTATGATATGATTCTGGAATTACCTGGCATTGTGGGGAATGTTGGATGCCTGGCACTCTTGAAAGTTCAAATATGTGTATAAAACACCCTTGAACGTTTAGACCCCCAAATACAAAATAACCAATTCAAGCTTTATGTCAAACAACTAGTGTACGGAAAATGAACATAAGCTATAAACAGAATTGGAAATCAATCTAAGCCAATTATAAATCACATCCACAACAGAAAATAAAAGGCAAAGATAAAGGGAAGAGAGATGCAAACACAAGAACAACACACGATGTGTTATCGAAGAGGAAACCGAAGCCCTCGGCGTAAAACCTCTCCGCCGCCCTCCAAGCGGTCAATAATCCACTAGAAAATGTAGTTGGGATACATGAACAGCAATAGACCCTCCAAGCCTAATCTACCTGATGTACCTAAGCTCTCCAAGCTTCTTGCTCCAACGAGGTTGCGCCGAACCTTTTTCTTTTCTAGCTTACCGGATTCCGCTACTAGACCGTAGCATCCGCCATCCTTGGCATCTTCCAATGCTTCCCAAAGCTCCAAAAACACTCAACACTCTGAATGGGTGTGGGTAGTGTTTGGATAGAAATCTCCTCTCAATAGGTATGACAATGAGAGAGGGAATGAGAAGAGACTACAAAGATTTCTCTCTAAGAATGAGTAGCTCTCTCTAATTGGGTGGGTGTTTTGAAGAAACCTCTCTTAGGGTTTTTCTTTCTGAATAGCCACACATATTTTGTGGGAATGAGGGGTATTTATACTGGTGTGAGAATGGAATGCGAAGAGTCAGTTTTTCCAAAAACAGGGCTGGCTGGCGACTTGACCTCGCGACTTGACTGAGTCGCGAGTTCAAGTCGCGAGCTAACTTAATGGCCAGTCTGGATTTTTGTCGTGTAGTGCTCCAGGTGGCGTGACTGTTCAGCTCTCCTGCATGCTCTGCACGTGAGCAACTTTTGGCGGCTTGCAAGCCGCGAGCCACCCGCGAGTCCTAGCCGCGAGTCTCTGCTTCACTGCACTGTCTTGAGCATTTCTTCACACTCTCTCACACACTACCCTTACATGATTCCCACCTAAATACAAGGTTTCTAAGTGCTATATTACAAGCAAATTTGTCATGGAATAAAGCCAACTCATGGTTGATTAAATTCAACCTTACAACTCTGTACTGGAAACCTCCCAAAGTAGTGACAGACTTACAATTGGATTAACTAATCTGTATTAGAAATGAGGTATAAAGCTATTTGGAAATTATAAGAAAGATATATTGAATGTGTTATAAGTCTGATGAGAAGTTATGATAAAGTATTTGATAATCTGTTCAAAGATAAGATTACTGAACTTATATTTAAGTTCCTTATTATGTCATTTTATTTATTATATGAAAGAAAAATAAAGTATTCTCATTTGAAAGTTCTTAAGTTATTTTTGAGAACAATATGAACAGTATGAATGCTATTTTATCAAATTTGGCATATCCATAAACTATTTGATTTACATGTATTCTTATTAAAGGCCCATGGAGCTTTAAAACCTTACTGGGCTTCGCAGCTCACCCTATTATATTTCAGTGCGCAGGTTCTTACTAGAAGCAGCGAGAGTATTAGAGGTGGCAAGGATTTTGTGTTTTCTCGTTTTGTTAGAATGTAGAGTTTTGTTGTATAGCAGTTAGCTCTTTTGTTGTATAGAAGGAATCAAGATGTACTTGATCCTTGAGCACAGATGTAATTTGGTACCTTAGTTTGTTGTGAACCCCAATTGTATGTCTTTGGGGTTAGGTTTGTAATAAGAGTTTCCGCTAAATGTTTAGCTATGTAATATTCCATGAATACCTTAAGTTTCAGCCAGGTGGTATTTTCCAAGTTTGAAGGAAATGAAATTTCAAGGTTGCCATCATTTTTGTATATATTGGCTTTTATGAAATAAAATAAGTAGGAAGTCAAGAAATAATTCTTGATAAGTACCTTCAGTCTCTGATGAGGTAAACTTAATATTAACATGCCGATCATGCTCTAAACTCTGAAGTACAGGTTTGGGTCATGACATGTTCCATACCCCATCTCCTCTCTCCAGTCTCCACTTGATATTTGATTCTTTCTGGATAATTTAGTGATTAGTCATTCTTGTTTGATAAACTATTTTCTATCTACAATTTGTGTGGCCGTGGTGATACTGTATTTTCTGATGATTTTTCAAAGTTTTAGTGGTTTTAAGCAGGAGATTTGTTGGTATACATTATCGTTTTCGTAACAATTTTCTCATGCATTTGTTACTTCTAATTTGCAGATTGACATGGACACTATTGAAGTCAACAACCTTAACAGACAATTTCTATTCCGAAAATCACATGTTGGGCAATCCAAGGCCAAAGTTAGTACATTTCCAATATCTTGCACGGGCACCTTCTTTTTTATGATCTTCTCATAGAATTTTCAACCAGGTTGCTCGGGATGCTGTCTTAAAATTTAGACCTCACATAAGCATAACGCCATACCATGCCAATGTCAAGGATCCTGACTTTAATGTGGGCTTCTTCAAGCAATTTAATGTTGTTCTGAATGGCCTTGACAACTTAGATGCAAGACGACATGTGAATCGCCTATGCTTGGCTGCTGAAGTTCCTTTGGTTGAAAGTGGGACTACTGGCTTACTTGGGCAGGTGATTTACATTTAGTATCTATATTTATTTGAAAGAAATCATTTATCTTATACTAAAACAGGTCTGTAATATGGACTTTATTCAGTTATGCTTTGTTTGTGCGCATGTGTGTTTGTCATATCCCCTTCCCTTGATCAGTGTATTTTGTGTATCTCTACACACACATACACACACACACAAAGTAGGTTTATTAATTCATAAAATAATTGCAAATCATAACTCTTGTTTGTTTTTCCAAAGATGATTTGACAAGAAAGTAGTTGCACTTTTTGTCCATATATATGGCATTTGTAACTTATCAAAAAAATTATATATGGCATTTGTTATTTTGATAAGGATGGTGCTCTCTATAACAGTTATAGGATAATTATTCTGAACAGTTGATTTTTAGAGTACTAGATTGTGGCTCCTTCATTGATGATGGTATCTTTTTCCTTATTTTTACTAATTTGTGGAAGCAGGTAACTGTACATGTGAAGGGAAGAACGGAGTGCTATGAGTGTCAGCCAAAACCTGCCCCCAAAACTTATCCTGTTTGCACTATTACTAGTACACCATCAAAGGTATTTCAAATGCTTATTGGTTTGTTATTGTTTCGTTTTTAATCAACTGCTTTAGTATGTTTGAGTTGGAAAACATGAGCCTTTAGTTGGCAGTTGTCTGCCATGAATCATTCTTTTTTTTTTTGGATGATTATTTTGTCTGCCATGAATTATTACTTAATACTTTTAACTAGACAATTGTTTTTAATAAAATAGTCGAGGTCTTATGTTGGTTAGGCTTGTAAGTATTTAAATAACAATTTCAATAATGCGAAAATAGAAGATATGTAGTAAGATGATGTTGAGGAAAACAAGCTGCAGTGAAGAGGCATTGAAGGGACCAAGTGCAATATTGTGAGAGGTTGACCTCTAAAAATGAAAAATTACCCTGGAAACCTGGGAGGTGGCAAAAAAAAAAACAAAAAAACAAAAAAACAAAAAACAAAAAAATAACAAAAAAACAAAAAATGGAAGAAGAAAATAACAAGAAAAATTACACCCATTTACAAAGGACAGAAAAACTTTAACTTGCGGCTCCCTAGTTATTGGGACTGCCATTTTTTTAGATTTCGGTAGATAATTATCTGCAACTGCAACTGTAATTTGTTTTCTGATCGAACAGTTAAAAAATGCAGAATGTCATATGGTTTCTAACAGCTTATAGGAATTACATTTATAATCATGTGTGAATGATCATTTGTCACAAGGGTTAATGATTTAGGCTTCTTGCTTTGATCATTTTCAAGATAAACTCATGCTCTGTAAGTCCTAGGCTATGGCATATTTGTTTCACTTTTGCAGTTTGTTCACTGTATTGTATGGGCAAAGGACTTACTTTTCACAAAGTTATTTGGAGACAGAAATCAGGAAAATGATTTAAATGTGCGTTCTACTGATGCTACGAGCTCATCAGAACATGTAGAAGATGTATTTAAACGTATAAAAGATGAAGACATTGAACAGTATGGAAGGAGAATATATGATCACGTGTTTGGTTATAACATTGAAGAAGCTTTATCCTGTACCCCCAGTTTTACCGTCAGATAGTTCTTGGCGTCATTGTTGTTCATTAGATATGAATGTCAGCCCACTGTGAACGGTGACGTACACTAGATTGATAGCTGGAATATTAATTTTGTGGCACACAGTTGTTAGATATTCTGATTTTTTTTTTTATTCTTGGGGTTTTTACTTTTTTAAGGCTTTGTTACTCTGCATATTTTATCGAGTTGTACATGTATGATATTATAAAAACATTTATCTCCATTAGTTGTTCCAAGTGGAAGTAGTTTTAATTGTTACAATCGAATTGTTTGCTTAAGGATCAATTACTTTAAGGCTGGTCATTGGGGTAAATCCGCTATTAGATCTCTCTCTCTCTCTCTCTCTCCCCTTCCAAGTTTTAGTGTTCAACTATAATAGTAGTAGTACTTTTGTGTGTGTGTGTGGGTGTTTGAAGTTTGAAGCGAAATTAAGTTATTGAAAATGCTGTCCATTACAAAAAATACCAATTCACACTATGCTGGCATTGCAATTGCAGCTCTTAGAAAATGCAAATTGAAATATCTGAAGAACTTGTGAAAGGTGGTGCATGAATGACAAATGGTGGTGAATTATGGTTAAAATAGTGGGACCATAATACGATATAACAGTACAGGACAGTACAGTAGGCAAGTATTGGTCTTCCAATAAATGTGTGTGTATCATACTCAAAGACTTGGCTCTTTCTTTGGTGTTAGTGGTAGCACCTGGTTGTACTGTGTTAAAATACTTTAAATTTCTAACTAGAGACAAATAAATAACAACTCATTGAAGGAGGAAAACAAAAAATATCAAACCTGCAAATTCAGTTCGAATTAAGAACAAAATATATACTATTGTTTCAAATTCATTCAAAATGGATGTTAGTAAAAGGTGATGATATAATCTGGATGTTAGTTTGGTGATGATATAATCAGAAGATCAACTTATGTGTACTTTATTGTTGTCACAAATATCTAATTGAATTATTGAATAAAAATGATATTCTTGGTAGCACCTATCAGAACAATGCATACCTAGTACTTTTCTTCTTCAAATATTTTAAAGAAGATTCCAATTAAGGTTGATGTACCTTTTCTTTGCTTCCAGCACTTCCAACAACATAATAACCCATCAATTTGGCCAATTGCCCAACTAGTTGGCCAACTGCACCAACTACTGATGAGACAAAAACATATTGTCCTTTCTTTGGTGAGCAAAGTTCATAGAAACCAGCATAAGCAGTCATACCAGGCATACTTATGTGCAAAAGTAAATCCAATTAGATGAAGCATTTACTATATCAATGTTTTTTTTTTAAAGAAAATATCTATAGTTACTAATATGCAGAGGAGGAGATGGTGTAGAGGATAGAAAAGAGTGACATGAACAAGATAGATTATGTAGTATAAATGAATAACTACACTGCAAAGTATCAAATTCATCTTTAATCCAGAGTTCCATGAATTGTATATTCCAATCATATAAAAGATTATGAAGTAAAATCCTTTTTATTTTGTTTCTTTAATTTTCTTGAAAATAAAATCCATCTTATAAACTTTTTTCCCAATTGATGAGCAAATTACTTACCAAGAAGTCCAGTATAGTAGGAAAGGGGCACATCAGTGTAGTAAGTAAAGGTTCTTCACCAACACTTCTTTTGAACCCTCTGGCACCTTCAAGCTTAAGCTACTTGTGTTAAAGTACATGTCCGTTTCTTTGGGATTGCCATCTATGTAGTCTCTAGCTAGAATGGAAATAATTAACAACTAATTGAACATTCATAATATCACAATCTAGGAACAGGTACATTGGATATAGAATACTTCGATTACAAGTTCATTCAGTGATAAAAAAAATAAAGGTCAATGTCGATACAACCCAGTAGTAAGTTCAAATACACAATAAAGAGAACCCTAATTTACATCTACAATGCCATTCCAAAATCAAGTATCTACATGCCTGACAAAAATTCAAATATTGTCGTTAGATACCAAAAGCCAAAATATACGTACTAATCTATGCAACTTGGCTAATTGATACAATCATGGCATTTTATATAAAAGCATCACTTACCTAGTTTGGATCATTACTGCTTGTCGAAGCCCCACGAGAAAGTGGACATCTTCTACAGTTATGCCCATGTTGATGACACAGTCCACAACTTTGCTTTTGTTGAATCTCCCTCAAGTCAAAATTTGGCCTCCGGCTTCCTAGTTCTCGTCGGACCCCATCCATCTCATTCCGTATCCTAGACACCACAGGTCGACCTTTGCCCCGCAACAGGTTTGGGTTAGGCACCCACTTTGGACCGTTCACATCCCTCCACAATGACTCTGACTTTGGCACCACAAATGCATGTGAGTAGGTGCGAATGACATTGTTCAAACTATAACATGGGTCAATATATGTAGTCGCATCTTGCCCCAAGTGCTGAAGAGCTTTAATTGCATGTGAACAAGGGATCTTTCGATTTTGCCACTTTCCACAACGACATGTTCTGTCCATTAGGTTTACTTCATGACTATGGTGTCTCCCTCCAGAGCTATGGATGTTGTATGCAGTAATTACTTGATATATACCATTCACATAATTAAACGCATTTATATGGTGGCCAAGAGATTTTTGTAGGTTTTGTCCATAGATTTTTAAGGCATATTTACTCCATACCTTGCCCTGTGAGAGATCATGAGTAATTTCTTTGTGTCGATCATGGAAATACGCAACAAGTTTGCAATGAGTGAATTCAACAATTGCAGCAATGGATAGGCCACGGGCACCTTTTAGTACTCCATTGAAGCATTCTGAGACATTGGTTGTCATAGCCCCATAACGGTATCCACCATCATGTAGCTGGGTCCACATGTTTAGATCCTCTTTCATTAGATATGTGTATGGCATGATGGATGAGTCGGGTTCACTTTCCTGCCGCTCGGTTCTTCGTTTCTTCCTAAGGGCCTCAATCTCGGCTTCCTTGATAGGTTGCATGTACAACTCAAACTTAACTTCCTGAGTAGTATACCCCATTTTCAAGGCCAATGACTTTAAAGTGGCATCTTGAAAATGCGTGTTAAAGTTGCTAGTAACATGTCGAAGGCAATATCTGTGAACTACTCGTAGTCGTCCATCATCATCTCTAGGCCAGTTTACAATTGCGTTTTGAATACCCTTATGTCGGTCAGAAATTATGCAAATGTCCTTATCTGCTATCACATCTTCCAGTGAGATCCTGAGATGTTCTAAAAACCACCTCCAACTAGGCCCTGACTCTTTGTCCACAATGGCAAAGGCGAGAGGCAAAACCTTGTTGTTAGCATCGGTGGCCATTGCAATCAACAACACCCCTCGATATTTACCATACAAATGAGTCCCATCAATACTGATCACTGGCTTACAATGCCTGAATTCTTCAATGCATGGAGCGAAAGCCCAAAATACATAACGCAATATTGTATCACCGAACTCGTCCCTGGGTATGGTGTGCCACCAGTACCGGGTGCCAGTTTCTTGATCCAAGTATGCCAATAATAATTTTTCTCAACTTTTGGCAAGACTCTTCCCAATCCCCAAATATCTTTGCAATAGCTCGTTGTTTCGCATCCCATATCTTATAGTAAGAAAGCTTATGCCCATAATACTTCCCTTTAACGAAATCTCTGAGGTGATAAATTGTTGCCGTGTGTTTTTCTTGAAACAATGGAACAAATTCTGCTACAAGAAAATTACAATCCATCATTCTACCATCAAGGGCCGTGGCAAGGGGTATAAAACTATGAGGACCCCTGTAAGATGTGACCATCCATAATCCATGTTCAGGCTTCTTGACTGCCCCAACGTACCACATGCATGACTCATCGACGCATTTCACAGACAATCTACTTTTGGTCGACCTACTAGTCACAATGTTTCTGTTATGCTTTATAGCGTAAATTGTTAGTGCACGTTTCACCGCCTCTTTATTCGCAAAAATCAACCCTTTCGCAAAAGTCATGTCCGCATTCCAAGAAGAACCAAATGCTTGCTGAGCAACTTCAGGATCAACCATATTTTCCCAAGTATTTTCATAAAATGATGAGGCAGGAGGTTCATAAACGAGGGTCGCATTTGTAACATGCTAAACTCTAACAGTAGCGTCTGCATCATCTTCATCACATTCAGCCATATCATTAACATGAGGAATGGGAGTAATTTCATGGTCATCAACACTCCTGTCAAAGTTGTCTCTCTTAATCCTCTCTTTGTTCTCATCTCTATCGTCAAAATCTTCCCCAATACAGTCTTCGTCTTCATCTTCAACTACTGGAACTGTAGAGGATTCGCCTCGATGTGTACAAAATTGATCTTCATATCTATTTCTAGGTTCGCTCTCAATTGTTGTTGGTGTCTCTTGAAAAGAGGGTGTATAGCCTCCCAATGTGGTGCATCAATCATCTAGGACTGCAAACTGTAGAGATGTAGTTGTTTGTACAATTTCCTCTACGCCGACTTCCGCACGTGGCTGCAAACTGACGTACAACTCAAAATCTGCTACCTTTTCCCATTTTTCCATCTTTCTAAACATGAATTTCACATGTTTGTCCTCTGTTATCGCCATATATCTGTAATTAATGCATTGATTAAGAACTTCATGTGGAGAATAGAAAGTAATATGTATGTCATGCAAAGCAGGGTTCACTTGCAACTCTTCCATAATTTTTACTTTTGAAATCATTCAGGGTCTTTAGCTTACATCGTATCATCATATAGTAGCACTGGATACCTAGACCTTGAAACATCAATCCGTCATAAGGGTTGGCATTGCTAAGGGGTCCATCGTAGTATATATTTATATGGATCATTGTCAACCTATAGATCATCAAGTGCAATAGTGTTAGTGACAAATTTATACCACTCAATCAACATCAATCACAAAACTTTGCATATGAAATGCCAACAATACTAATCTCAACCAAATTTGCATACACTCACCTTAGGTCACATACAAAAATAGTCATTACCAATTTCATATTCTTTTAAAATTCCAAATCATTCTAGGGGCATGACTTTCAAAACCCATTCAAATAAGTTCTCATGAACAAAAATATTATATACCAACCTTGAAATCTCTGTTACAAATCTTAAATAAATATATCTTGAAATAATTTATGGTAACAAGACTACAAATATCTTAGGTATCAAACTCATAATCCATTTCATATCCATGATAAAGACCTAAAATTACTAAATATTCCTAACAATTGATCACAATATTTAGCACTAAATGTTCCCATCATATCCATAAGGGCCTCACAATATCCATTATATGTATTTTTTCTTAAGTAGATTCATGATCTTATATAAATGTGTCCAAATATTTAGACATTAGTTTGGCGGTAAGTAATCAAGTTCATCATTCAATTGAGCACTAATGTCAAAACTCAAATAAGCTTCACTTGTCATGATTAAATGCAAGCTATCAAAATAAAAGGACTAAACAAAACCAATTTCAAGATATGACTAGTTTTTTGGACATAACATGAGTCATACTATGAACGTGATTACGCATTTTATAATTAATCATAATATTAATTTCAAAAAAAAAAAAAAAAACTAGCAAATAATCACAATATACTAACAAATAAACTAATCACAATATACTAACAAATAAATTAATCACTAACAAATACATTAATCACAATACACTAACAAATAAACTAATCACAATATCTAACAAATAAATTAATCACTATACTAACAAATAAATTAATCACTACAACAAATATACTAACAAATAAACTAATCAAACTCTCAAAAAAAAAAAAAAAAAAAAAAAACTAATCACAATATACTACCAAATAGATTAATCACAATATTTACACTAACAAAAAAATAAAAAACATAACTTTTCCTAATATGTTCTAAATTATATTTACACTAACAAAAAAAAGAAAAAGAAAACATAACTTTTCCTAATATGTTGTCAATTTTTCTTAAATAAAAAAACTAGCAAATAATCATAGTATACCTGAGATGTTGTGAACTTGTGTGAGATGAGTGTGAGTGAGCTTACTGAGAAAGTGGAGTGAAGAACTGAGAGGTGTATGTGTCTGAGAGTGTAGTGAGACGGACAAAGAGGGAAAATAGGTCCCAGCTGGGACCCACGGCAACACGTGGAGTGCTAGGGACCATTTATAGAAATTGAGTCCAGTAGGCTCGATTTCCAGCTCAGACTACACGTGAACGTCAGAGAAGATGGGACATAGAAATCAAGTTCAATGAACTCGGTTTCTATGTATAGAAACAGACTTCAATAAACTCGGTTTCTATACATAGAAACCAAGTTTATTGAACTCGATTTCTATACATAGAAACCGAGTTCAATGAACTCGGTTTCTACACATGGAAACCGAGTTCATTAAACTCGATTTCTATGTATAGAAACCGAGTTCAATAAACTCGGTTTCCTACTTGTCCAGCTCAGATTTTTGGGTAAATTGAGTCCACTGGACTCGAATTGTTAGATATGAAATAAGTTTGAAACGTTGCCTAACTTATAATATAGTATAGGTTTTATAGTTATTTTTTAAATAAGTCCCCTTCTCTCAGACCTGCAAACGTGGGAGTTTTGTGCTCAGAGTACGACTTGTTCTTTCTTGTATTTTCCTTTAGTGATCTTAGCACTTGCACCAAGGTGTAAGGAATTTAATCTAATTGCAAATGCCTAATCATCTTTTATATTGGTTAAACTAACACGTTCTTCCTTCTTCTCCAACCTCTAAAATTTGGTCCAGCATTTAATTGTATCCCGCAAAGGACACGTTACTATAAATTTTCATTAATAGGACAAAACAATTAATTATTATTATTATTATTTTAGAAAGAAACAATTAAGTTGAAATAATGCATGTACGCAACTTCCTATCAAATTTATTTATTTATTTTCTGTTTCTTTTTGGTTAGAAAGCTATAAGTGTAAGGTCTTCATAACTTCATATAAATATCAATAGAGATATACCTTTACCTTCAAACATGGGTTTTAATTATGACTTATGTCCCTTTCCCCACTTGATAACGATAGCCTGTGTGGACTACAGGTCATAATGAGAAAAATAGACGCAATACCTAAATGAAAAGCAACTTATAATTTGTTGAGCTACGTCGTCGTCGAGATCCAAATCCTCTGCCTTTCAAAGTAAAATGGGAAATGTCCGTTTAATAGTCATCATTCAATGTGGTAAAAATTTACCTATGGTAAACTAATCTAAAATTAATAAGTTGGCAAAATTTAGACTCTAAATTTACTCTATTTTGAATTATGGTCTTTAAGTGGACACCCTCATGGAGAGGATCCAAATCCTGTGGTCTAGCGGTGAACATGCTCTCAATCAAATTCACTTCAACACCTTTTTTTTTTTTTCTTAACTCTTTTTCCTAGCACTTGAATTACACATCTCTCATTTTAGGATAAAATACCTTGACACCTCCTAAACTATAAGGTAGTGGTCATTACACCCCCTAAATTAACTTTTATTTTGGATAGTTTACTCTCTAAACTTTATACACGTGCCAAATAAATAATTCTACCACCCTGCCGTTAAATATACTAGAGTGCACAGTTATCAGATCTTAGGTTTTCGAAGAATAAACTTGACCCGACCTAACCAATTTTCTTCTCTCATTCTTAATTAACGTACCATTTAAGGATAAAGAAACGATAAAGAATCCTGAACAAGGAAATACCACTTTCAGTTGTCTCAATAAATAGATTCTAATTAAGAATCAAATAAGATTCTAAAGACAAAAAAAGGTGCGTGGTTAGAGATCGCTCAATAAACGAAATACCTAAAGTAAAGGGTTTCCTTGGGTTATTAGCAAGTTATCCAACTTGAGTTATGAGGATGCGAATACAAATGATTTTATTTTCTTTTTCGGATAAGAATAAGGAATAATAAAAAATACTTAACTCTTATTTAATTGATTTGATTATTTTATGGATCCATTTGACATTACTAATTAAAAATTTCAAATTCGATCCATAGACATAATTTCGAATTTTCTTGAGCTGTATGAGGAGAAAACCTCTTATATGTTTCTAGGGGGGGTATTATTCATCTACATCTATCCCAATGGGTGGTTTATCGAATCGTTGCAATTGATGCTCGATGCTGAAGAGAATGAAGAGCTCTTTGAAAAGTGGGCTTTTATGATCCGCTAAAGAATCAAACCTATTTAAATGTTCCTGCTATTCTATATTTCCTTGAAAGGGGCGCTCAACCTATGGGAACTGTTCATGATATTTCGAAGAAGGCGGGAGTTTTTATGGAACTTTGCCTTAATCAACAAATTAAATTCAATTAATGAATAGAACAAAAGAGCGGGGGGGGGGGGGGGGGCGATAGTATATAAAAGGTTATACAAAGTTATATAAGCCCCCTATTTTGTTCTATTCATACCTATTTATTATTACTACCAAAAAATGTTTGCTACTAAAAAATGTCGTCTTCTATAACGACAAATTTTTTATTTACTTTTTATTTTAGTGATACAACCATATTTCTTTTGCCTTACAATAAATAGATAAAGAATATAATATTAGTATGAAAATTGATAGCAAAATTGGATCAATAGAAGAATAACAAATAATTTAAAATAAATGGATCTATAGAATTATAAAAATAAGCTTTTTATGAAAAAGAATAAGCTTTTTCTAATTTTTAAAAAATATTATATAATTATGTTATGTCTTTTTCTCTCTATACTCTATAGCACATACATATACTATAAATATAATTAAATTAAAATTAGATTAACTTTTTGTATGCGCCTAAATTTTAAAGGCTAGATAAGCTTCTTATTTTCTTTTCTTTTCTTTTTTTTTTTTGGGAGAAAAATAAGCTTCTTCTTGTACAATTTTAGTAGTTTTTTTACAAATAACAATATCATGATCAATAACCTCCATCAAACTTATGTTCACAATACTTACATTTGAAAAAAAAGCTCATTTGTACAAAAGAAAAAAAATGTGAGATTTAAAAAAATTAAAAAATCACAAAAAAAAAGACAAGAACTCGAGTGTTTGAAACTCGAGATTCTCAAACAAGAACTCAAGTATTTAATTCTCAAGATCAAAAAAGCTCAATGCTCTGTTTAGGCCAAGAGATTGCTTTGTTTTGCTCTGTTTTTTCCAGTGGAACTCAAGTTTCATAGACTCAAGTTCCACTGGGAATATTTTTTTTTTTTTTTTTGCTCTATTTTGCTCTGCTCATTCCTCAAACCATTCACTGGGAATTTTTTTTTTTTCCTATACATGCAGGAAAACCAAAAACTGAAATGTGTGCATGCACTTGCTAAGAAACAGAGATAGAGAAGCTGAGAATGTAATCCATAAACACTCATCGAGAGGAAAAGAAGCTGAGAATGTAAATGCACTTAAATTACATCAAAAGGCAAATTCAATAGGCACCAAACTATAGAAACTGTTACGCTCTCTGCATAAACATGGTTTTACAATGCAAATGCACTTACATTGCAGCAAAAGGCATTCTCAATATATCAACATTCTAAACATGCCCAACCACGCTTAATTTGCAATTCTAACCATACTACTCAAATCGCAATTTTCATAGAGGTACATTGGATAGAGAATTACAAGTACATTCAACAAAAACCAAAAAGTTCACATAGAGCCAATACAACGTAGTCACTTTTCCTAAGATCGGCGGTTCGCACGACAAAAATGTCATCCATGGAAGCATGCCTGAAAAACGTAGGGTAATCACGTTAGGAGACAAGATAGTAAACATTAGGTAAACATCGAATGAACAACAATTATTTAACCGATGCATAACTTTTTGCCATCTACCTACCTAGTGTGGAACATGACCGCTTGTGGAAGCGCCACGGGACTACAGACATTTTCTGCGGTTATGCCCGGAAGCATGACACAGTCTACATGTCTGCTTGGGTTGACTCTCTATCAAATCTGCATCCTCCCTCTGCCATCCCGGTTCTCGATCCTTATTCCTCACTCCATCCATCTCATTCCTTATTCTTGACTTCACTGGTCGACCTTTGGCCCGCAACAATGCTAGATTAGGCAACCACTTTGGCCTCATGGGATCCTTCCACAATGACTGTGACTTAGGAACCACAAATGCATGCTCATAAGTGTTAAAGGCATTATTCAAACCATAACATGGGTGAATATATGTGGTCGAATCAATATGTAAATAGTCACATACTCTAATTGCATGTGAACACGGGATCCTTATGTTTTGCCATTTCCCACAACTGCATGTTCATTCCTGTAACTGAACTTCATAACTGTGGTTTCCCCCTCCTGCGCTACACTTGTTGAGTTGGGAAACTACTTGAAATATCAAATCTTCATTGCTAAATGGCTTGAGATAGTGTTTCTTAGATTTACACTTATTTCCATCCCACATGGATAAGGCATATTCACTCCATTTCTTACCCTCTGACAACTTATAATGGTATTCTTTGCGCCAGTCGTGGAAATATTAAACAAGTTTGTTCCAAGTGAACTCAACCAACGCGGCAATAGGAAGGCCCCGTGCACCTTTCAGTACACCATTGAAGCACTCTGATATATTGGTTGTCATTGCCCCAAAACGTCTCCCACCATCATGTGACTGGGTCCACATATCCACAGACTCGCTTATTAGGTATGTGTATGGAAGATAATCTTGATTCTTTTCCTTGCCATCCTTCCCCATCACCTTCTTCTTATTCCTAATGGCCTTAATTTCCACCTGCTTAATGGATTCCATTATAGTATCAAATTTAACTACCTGACTAGCATATCCCGCTTTCAACGCTGCTGACTTTAGAGTTGAGTTCTGAAAATGGGTGTTGAAGTTGCTAGCAACATGTCGAAGGCAATATCTAGTTCTTCCATCATCCCCTCTAGGCCAGTTTGCAATGGCGTTTTTGATACCGAGATGTCGGTCAGAAATTATGCAAATGCCTTCATCAGGTATCATGTGGCCAATCGTTTCTTTGAGGCACTGTAAAAACCACCTCCAATTGGACCCTAATTCACAATCCACAACAGCAAAGGTGAAAGGGAATACCTTATTGTTAGCATCGATTGCCATTGCGACCAACAACTTTCCCTGATATTTACCATACAGATGCGTCCCATCAATATTGATAATCGGCTTGCAGTATTTGAATCCTGATATGCATGGACCAAAAGACCAAAACACATAATGCAACAATACGGTGTCATCTTCATTGGTGGGTGTGATACGATAGAACACCTGGGTAGTTAGGTCCTGATCAATATATGCCATTAGCAACCTTTGGTAAGACTCTTCCCAATTCCCAAACATCTTCGTAATCGCCTTTTGTTTCTCATCCCATACCTTTTAGTAAGAAGGCTTATGGCCATTATATTTCGTCTCTATCATAGATCTGAGATGCTTAACTAGGGTAGTGTGATCCTCACATAACTTCTGATGGATGTCTGATGCAATAAAATGAGAAGTCATCATTCTACCATCATTTCACACCCCAATCGGTATACACGTGTGAGGACCCACATACATGGTGACCATCCATAGTTCGTGGAGATTGGGCTTCATAACTGCGCAGACATACCACTTGCATGACTCATGCACGCATTTCGCAAAAAGATTTTTCGTCGTCGACCTAGTGATCATAAAATGTTTGTTTTCCTTGAGGGCACAAATTGTTAATACGCGCTTCACCTCCTCTTTATTGGCAAAAGTCAACCCTTTGCACAAATTCATCCCCTCTCTCCAAGTAGACACAAATGGCATCTCAATATGTGAAGGATCAACCATATTTTCCCAAGTATTTGCAGAGAATGACAATGCAGGAGGTGCGTAGGCAGGGATTGTGTTCGCAATGTTTTGGACACTAATAACATTGTCTGCATAAGGTTCACTACTGTCCAATGTTTCATCGTCATCAATGTCCCTCTCAAAGTCCCCAAAGTCCCCTCTGTCAATCATGTCTTCATACTCATCTCTATCGGCAAATTCTTCACCGTTAATGGAAATATTTTCATCAACATAGTCGTCATCATTATCATCATCATCGTCATCATCATTGTTAATGGCAGTAGTCTCATCAACATAGTCGTCATCATCACCATCGGCATGAACATCACCATCGACATGAACATCATCATCCTCTACATGTGTAGAATACTCATATTGAGCATTCGGAACCATAACCTGTAAGCTTGTGGTTTTTTGTTGGATATCCTCTTGCTAGACTGCACGCGACTCCAACTGTATGTACAACTGAATGTTAGTTACTTTAGGTATTCTTTCCAACTTGTCAAACATGATCTTTACATGTTTGTCTGTTTTTATCGCCATATATTTGTAATTAATCCAGTGCTTCAGGATTTCATTTGGCATACGATAACTAATTTGTATGTTGTGCACAGCAGGATTCTCACACAACTCTTCCATAACAGTCTTCTTCAATTCATCAAGGGTTTTTTACCTACGATCAATTTGGGTATAATAGGTCTTTATACCCGGCCCTTCAAATGGCAATCCCTTGTTCGCATTGGCATTCTTAAGCGGACCACCGTGGTATAGGATTATATCAATTTCAGGCATTGTGGCAATCCCTTGTTCGCATTGGTTTTGAATTGGATGCAAAATATAATTAAGGCTTTGGTCATTAATTTCCTTTGAAGCACTATTTGTGTATGATTTGTTTGGAGGAGAACAGGGAGTTGGTTATTAATTTAAGTATGAGTGTGGGTTTATTTATATAAATCTGAATGTATATGTCCATTGCAAATATGACTGCATTTTTTCTTTGAGAAAATTATTGTTGATGAGAAATGGTGATTTTAAAGAGTTGGGAGTTTGGTCTTGCCAAATCAAAGAACCAAAAAGATACAGTTACATGGTACTATACTTAACTTCCATGTCTCTCTCTCTCAAATATCTCTCTATAATTTCATTCAATTTGTGCTTTTCAATATTAAAGTTTTGTTCATCTTCTTATGCAAAAACTAATAATAGAAGCCCTTCATTCCAAGTTGATATGAAAGGTTTGGATGGAATACTAGGAGCTAGCTATGTTGGGATAGAAATCATTCTATAATTATGATGCTCCTAAAGCTAAGAAGCCAATAACCAGGACATCCAACTATTTGCAAAGGTGGTGCTACTGATGTTGTAGATAGAGGAAAAGGAAGGTTATAAGAAGCCTATATATGAGATAAAGAAAGGGTATTTTTTTTTCCCATTGTTAGAGTACTCACATCAATGAGTGTATAATAGAAAAATGTGTAAAATTTACATAGTTTTGCACAAAAATGACTCACATTAATCCATATATAACCATGTAAATTTATAGCAAACCTTTAAATTCACACCAATACTATTTATTTTACATTTAGTTTTTTTTTTTCTTTTCTTTATGTATCTTGAGGATGAAGGAAGAAAGTAGATGATGGTTGTTGTGTATGAAGAAAGAGAAATAATTAAAAAAATAAAGAAAATTTGATACTTTAATAAAATGAAATGTAACTAGAAAACACATCAGACTTGAATTGGGCTGAATAGAAAGTATTGACTTTTTTTATAAAAAAAAAAATAAAGAAAAAAGAAAAGCAACCCCCAAAAAAAAGGCTTTATAATAGAAGTTGCTTTGTTAGGAATACCTCACGCATTGCATGGGTTAAAGGCCAGTATATCTAATAGCAGAAGCTGAGAGAAAGTGGATTCCTACAATTAAGGAGGTGCCGACAAAAGGATAACTGCCTATCTAAAATTCAGACATGTTTCACTTTAAAAAGTGATAAATTATATTGTTTGGTATTGCTACACACCGTTTAAAAGCCTATTATTATAAATAACAAAAAAATAACCGGTTACAATTAAAGCATACACGGAAATAGAAATTGAGAGGCGATGAAAGATAGAGAGAGGTGAGGAGGAAACGGGGAAAGAAGTAGAGAGGCAATGAAATAGAGGATGAGGCCTAGGACACGGAGAAAGAAACAGAGGAAGGCGAAGAACTCTGCATCGATTCTATAATGTTTACAATTTAATCCAACCAAAATCCCGATCATTACAATATTTGAAAGGCTGATTTAAACATAAAACCCAAAACCTACCCTCTCCCGATAAACCTTTTCTTCTTCTTAGTCGCTTCCTCCGCGTTGAAGCCGTTTTCTCTGCCTCTCTCAATTCTCAAAACCCTTAAACCATAGCTAGGACTGATATTGGGTCGGGTTGGGTTGGGTTTACTGTGACCTAAAAACCGACCCGATAGAAATTGGGTTTGGCTGCCTGAAACCCGACCTGACCTGAAAAATCGGGTCTCTAATCAGGTCGGTTTTCCGAGTCTCGGGTCTCGGGTTGGACCTTTTTTTTTTTTTTTTTTTTTCTTGTTAAACGGGAAGGGTTGCTATTGGGTCATCTCTAGTTCAGCTCTTGGATACTTTGTTTGACTGTTTAGATTTTCCTATCCTTGCCTAAAGTGGGTCATTTCTTTTGAATGAATTTGCTCATTCATCAAAAAAAAAAAAATAATAAAATCATTCCTGGGTTTTAAGATTAGTATTGTCCTAAGCAAATTGGCAACAACAAAAAACGAAATTTACATATCAATAAAATTGCATGGTCCATCTCCAATTACCCATCAAGGAAATTGAAGTGTGACTTAACACATAACACTTCATTCAATGTTCTTGCAAAATGCATCCATTTCTAAACAAGGGGAATTCGGCCATGCCTCATCCCCTTTTCTAAAAAAATCAATCATCTCTATTTCTAAAAGAAACTTTTTTTTTTATGTAAAAAAAAAAAAAAAAATCACCATGCATAAATTTCTAAACTAGGGGCATTCATCTATGCCTTATTCAGGTGAGAATACTCATGACAAGATTGGTTAGATAAATTTTCAAATTGTTGCGCTACAAAGCTTCGTTAGGTGAACTCTAAACATGTCTCATCTAAATCCTTGCAAGACCAAAGTCGTCAAAGGTCAAAGAGCTAGTGTTAAGAATTAGTACAAATTATCTGACTAAGGGATATATTGTTTTTGCAGGAAAATAAAAGTACAATCATGCATCATCTAGACTTCGAGTACGTTGGCGGGAAGATCTTCTAGGCCCACCACTAGGAGCACCTCCCTCTGCATCCCTTTGTTGCTCTTGATCAGTATAAGGTTGAGGTTCTTATCGCCTATCCTGAAATTTGAGATTCTTGATTCTTTATTCCTTTTAGGTTCTAAAGATTTAGAATTAAATGCTTAAAGTCCTATTTTGTTTATGTTGGAAAACCGAGAACAAAAACATATCTAGATTAGGTGTTAGACATTGCTCAAGGTAATACAAGTCAAGTCTCAAGAACATTCAAGCTACAGGAAAAGGAATTGAAATTTAGTGAAGTTCAACCGATCAAAGAATGGGCTTGACCAATCGAAAACACAGTAAAGTAGTTTCTGCAGAATTTTAAATCAGTTCCAAGCTCGAGAAAATGTTTAGGGTTTCAATCCAACACTCCTAAGTCTAAAAGAAAAACCCTAACTATGTTTTAAAGACTCTTGGAAGACTTGTGAGTTACTCCTATGAGATCTGAGAGGTAAGTGTCTACCAGAACAAGATCTATAATCAAGTGCTGGTGGAATCTAGTTGTTGCTACAAGATCAACAACTAGTGATCTAAAATCTTTGAGTGGGATCTCAAAGTCATAAGTGTGGGAGCTTGTGTGCTACAAATTTAAGAGAGAAGAGTTCGTGGATTCAGAGCTTGCACATGGTTGTGTTAGTAAGTTACTACTGGAGGTAGTAATATATTTAGGATTAAATCTTTTGTAAAAACTTCAATTCTTTATTAGTAGATTTGTTTACCTTGAGGATAGTTAGGTCAAATCCTCCCTAAGATTTTACCTTGAAACTATTCATTTCATTGGTTTCCTGGGTGATCATATCTATGTGTTATTTACTTTTCTGCTGTTGTGCATGATATGATCTTTCACTGTTTAACCTAAGTAATCATTAGGCTAATTCATTAGGTTAAATAATCTGTTTTAAGGGGTCTAAACAAACAAACACTTCCAAAGCTCGTGTGTTGGCACCAGCATTTGCCATTCGGTTGTTTTGAAAAATCATCAAAGACAAGTGTCAAGTCGATTGCTATGAATCTCAAGCAAAAGTTTGTAGGGGAGGATCATCTCTTACCCATTTAACTTCATTGAGCACATATTGAGAGGATTGGGTACATGAAACTCATTGCAAGCCTTCAATCATGCCCATGCTTTCCTATACAAGGACAACAACAATCTGGATCATAAAGACCCAAATTCAGGAATAGCCAAGTAGACAAATAGCATGAGATAAAAGACCAAAGGGTTTAGAAATATACCGGGCCATTCCAAGGAACATTCAGAGTATATTCTGGCCAGAATAAATTCACGAAGCTGTAAGACCCATCAAGATTCATTATCTTATATTGCCATGCTAGAAAATTGGGATATGTCTCTGCAAAAGAAGCATGAGGACCACCAACATTGCTAGGAGGACTCCCAGCTCCATGGGATAAAGCTTGAAGATGAAACATTCAGATACTTTCAAAAATGACAAAATGCAATGATGATGCAGATTATGATGCAAACTAATTTGGGAAGAGAAGAAGCTCACCGATGCTCCTAAGGCATCAGCAAAGCGGCCCTGCAAATGAGCATTGAAGAACTCAAGATAATCCCCCGGTATCGCAAAATTGGTGTGACCAACCCTTGCACAAGCTATTTCTTCATTAGTTAGAAAGTTAGCCAACTGAACTGAAGGACAAGGATGGGTAGGGATCACTTCAGGAGGATATATGGTAAACCTGTGGAAGCACCTAATCTCCAAGATACCAATATCAACCATGGCCACATTTAAATAAGACCTGACGCTTATTCAACTCTAGAGCCTATGCACGTTCAACATAACCCTCGCATCCCGCCCAAGGATCCAAGTTCATCTAAAAATCATAAAGAGTCCGAAAAAAGAAGAAGGTTAAGATATACCCACAAAAAATCAAATCAAACTTCCAACAATGAACCAGAAAAAAAAAAAAAAAAAAAAAAAAAAAAAAAAAAAAAAAAAAAAAAAAAAAAAAAAAAAAAAAAAAAAAAAAAAAAAAAAACTCACATCCTCAATGTGTAAGCCATTAATCACCAAGCCTAGAAAGAGTGCTTAGGAAGCGTTGATCGATGGTTCTTAGGCATCCAACAAAGGAACCTTGGAAATTCATTAGCAACATCTTCCAAAAGTTGTGGCCCAACTTGGAAGTACTCATACATTCAAACCTATAAAAAAAATAAAAAATCAACAAATGTTAACAACAACACAAATAACCTTCGCAAAATATACATGACCAAGAACTTAAATCTTACTTGCTAAACAAATGGTGCACCTCCTAGACTTGAAAGACTATGCCTGGACATCTGAGTCGTAAAATGTAATAGAGTAGCATAAGCCATGTCACCCCAATCATAATCTTTGATGCAGTTGATGTTCCTCAAGCTCCACAAATAATGCAGACTCATCGTAGTCCCTAAGTCAGGACATAAAAGATTCCCAATGAAAAGAAGCATAAACATCTGAGTGTCAGTTTCCACACTCTTACAGTATTCAATGTTAGAAAACAACCACATTTAAGACGCATTCCTACCACTAACTCTGGAGGGTTTTGTGGACACAATTGGGAGTCGCCACCTAGTTTTTGCAATGGTTTAGGCACCCTATATATAGCATCCTTTCAAGGAAGGACCTTTTGATCTTACTACCAAAGATATGGGTTCGGAGTCAAGGTACAATCTTGGGAAGGTGTTAGGCACCCAAAACCGCTCAACCCTAAGGTTGGCTTCTCCTCATTGTATCTTATGTCTTAACGCTATTAAAGGCACACTTAATATTGTTATTGAAAGTTCAAAAACGTGTACAAAACACCTTTGAACGTTTAGACCCCCAAATTACAACTTAACAAATACAAGCAATATGTCAAACAACTAGTGTGCGGAAACTTAACACATGCTATAATACGAAATTGGTTAAATACTATCTAAGCCATAACAAAATAAAACCACAGCAGATAATAAAAAGGCAAAGATAGAGAGGAAGGAAGATGCAAACACAAAGACAACACGCGATGTGTTATCGAAGAGGAAACCGAAGTCCTCGGCGAAAAACCTCTCCGCCGCCCTCCAAGCGGTGAACAATCCACTAGAAAATACAGTTGGGATACAAGGACAGCAATAGACCCTCCAAGCCTAATCTACCCAGTGCACCTAAGCCCTCCAAGCTTCTTGCTCCAACGAGGTTGCGCCGAACCTTTTTCTTTTCTAGCTTCCCGGATTCCGCTACTAGACCGTAGCATCAACCAATGAAGATTGGTTCCTTCCTAACTGCTTCCCAGAAATCCAAACAATTGTCTCACAGTGATGATGATGGTGAGAACCAGGTTTGGTATAATGCCTCTCAAGGATTTGACAATGGAGAGGAAGAGAGTTGAGGAATTTGAAGAGACTCTAAGGTAGAGATTGTGGGTGAAACAATCTGGTTTTTCTTTAGGGTTTCTCTCTCAAAATTCTCTCTGGAAGCTCTCTTTCAATCGTGGGTAAAAGGGGTATTTATACTGGAGTGGGAGAGGAATGTGAAACGTCAGTTTTACAAAACAGGGGTGGCTCGCGGCTTGACCTCGCGGCTTGACTAAGTCGCGAGATCCAGTCGCGAGTTAACCGTATGGCCAGTTGTCCTGTTTTGTCCTGTAGTGCTCCAGCTAGCATGACTGTTTATCTTCCAGCATGCTTGGCACGTATGCTACTTCTGGCGGCTTGCAGCCGCGAGTCACCCGCGAGTCCCAGCCGCGAGTCTCTGTTTTCTTGCACACTCTTGAGCAATCTTCACTCTATCTTACTCACTACCCTTACAACAAACCCACCTAAATACAGGGTTACTAAATGCTGAATTACAAGCAAATTTGGCACGGAATAAAGCCAATTAGATGGTTGAATAAATTCAACCTTACAATCTCCCCCTTTGGCTATTCCGTGACAAAACCCTAAAACAGACTCTAGACTTAACATGTGAGTTGGGAACAGTTGAACAAAACTCACTCACACCTAACTCTAGAAGCTGTGAAGCACTTGAATCATATGAACATAATACTCCTGAAACACAACAATACACCATGATTATTGTAAGCAGAAAATTATAAATGCATATGAAACAGGCAATATGTGATCAAGCAAAGATGGAGTTAATAAACAAACCATGGCTTGATCAACCAAGTGAACACCATAAGGAAGTGATCACAGTGCTCATTCACACTTGAAATGAACACAAGGACATACAAGTTAACAAGCACAAGGCAAGACACTTGTATGCTCAACACTCAACCAATGCATAACACACAAGGCATATGCATCTAGGAACAATCCTACAAGGGCACAAGAGTGACAGTACATAAACCAAAATGCAGAACATTTAGATTAAAGTACTGATTTCAACATAGTATAAAGGCTGCATTAAGTAAGGTACATACCATAAAGCCTACAAACTATGCATAAAACATTAACCCTAAAAGCTTACAAAAGCACATGGGTACAAACTACAATATAACTGAATATAAACTTAAACAATATAAACTAAAAGTGTATAAAGTTTCTCCCGTTCAAAATGATGATAAGCTGTGATGCACTTGGAACATATATACTTGTAACCTGAAACACTTGCACAAAACACATTAGACCCTCAAGGTAAAGCAAGTAATAGAAGGACAAGTATAATATAATAAGTAAATTGCGATCAAGTAAACATGATGTGAAACATGTGAGCAACTTGATCATACACCAAAACAGTCATAAAAATGACTACAATGATCACATAGCAAAGCAAAAGATCATCCGAACAAGCATTTAATGAAGCACAATAGCATAGGGATATATACATGTCCAAAACACAAACACGATGCAATACAAGAAAACAAACATAAAGAGAATGTCTTCTCCCCCTTGGTATATGCATCTCCCCTATGGAATATCTCTCCCCCTACAAATGTATATGAGAAATAGAATTTCTCCCCCTAAGGATGTGCACAAGAGTCATATAGAAATGACAAAACACTCCGACATACTCTTTAGAGTATACTCTCCCCCTTTTTGTCAGGAATAGACAAAGGGTCTAGGAGAAACGAGGGTAAGAGATGAAGGTAAGAACAAAGAGAATGATGAAGGAGGGAAAAATGAAATTTTTTTTTTTTAAAACAACTTTGAAAATAACCCTCAATATGCAAAACACGCGTTTTTCGCGACTTGATTAAGTCGCCAGCTCAAGTCGTCAAAGCACTCAAGAACAAAAATTTGAAAAATTTTCTAAGTGTTTTTCGCGACTGGAAGGTCTACCTGTGAGTGAGTCGCGAGCTGAGCCGCAAAAATCTCTGAGTGAACCTCGCGACTGGACCTTCCACTCGCGAACAAGTCGCCAAAAATGACCAGCGAAGATGCGACTGAGGCTCGCGACTTGACATACCCGCGACTGAGCCGCCAAAACAGGATTTTTGAAATTTTCAGATTTTTCAAATAAAATACTTTCCAAAAGCACCTAAAACACTCAAAAATCTTTTTGTGCTTGAATTAACAAAGATTGAGCATGTGAAAACACATTTCATCAAGTACAATCACACAAATGAATATGGCATTTAATGAACATAAACTTGTGTGTTGTGTGTGGATATCAACAATGAGATAGCCCTTCGTCTAATGTGAAGCTTCAATGATCGATTCAACCAAGGCATACACAATTAGCACTAGATCATGCGACCTATCTCAATTATAGAAATATGTATATATGACCTCCCACAAAACTTGATAACATGACTTGGAGCTTTACATTTTACTCCACTTTTATTCATAACATTTGATCTTTTTTTTTTTTTTGATCTTTTTGAGGCAATCACCTCTCATTGTGAGAGTGATATTTCACATTTCATCTTAATGAACAAACCTTTGGCTTTTTGAATAAACGTTCACTTTAATATAAGGTCGCTTACCCTTTTTCCTAGTCGAATATTAGAATGTGCGACAAGCTTTTGCAGCTCAATATCTCTTTTCATTTGGAGATTTACATTTGGTGAGCACTTTTTAGCAAAACAAAAATAAAAAGTGGGAAGATATATAGACACAAGTCTATGCATGTCTCAAGATCAACATAACCATTCACTAATCATTCATGACAAGTTTGAAGATCTATTTACAACAATCACATAGATTTCAAGATATTTCCCACAGTGATATGAGTGCAAGAAAACAAGCAATGCTCGAAAATGCACAAAACCATTAGCACAAACGTACAAGGCAAAACAAGTTTTGAGACAAGATTCAACAAAGTTAATCAAGCTTTTTGATTTTCTAATTTTTTATGTGATTTTTGGATTTTTGACACAAGAAACAAAAAGATTGATAAAACAAAATTAAAAATATTCACAAGTAGACAAGCAAACAACCAACATCAAAAACAGCAAGCAAACCAAACAAGCATTGTCGCAAAGCATAGGAATTATTAATGCATGGACATGTTGTAATGCTTATGCATGAGTACCCTTTTTCACCCACACGTCACTTGCGTTTGGGGTGATTTCCTTATAGGATTGGGTACGGGAGTTAGGGCTTTCAAACCTTCGTGAGAAGCTTTCCAAGCAGTTGGTGAATGCACCAATCATCTTCATCACGTTCATCATTCCTGGATCTCCATTTTGATCTCTAGATTGATCACCTGCCCAAATTCTCCTATCATTTCTGGGTCCTCCTGACCTTTGAGGAGTTGCACTGTTCTTTGCTCTCAACTTTTGGCAGTTTGGTCGAGTATGCCCTTGAAGTCCGCAATAATGGCACACATAAGTTCCTCTAGGACCTCTTTGTGGTCGTGGACGTGACTTGGCACGAGATTCAGACCTGCCCACAGACTGATTACGGGGATTCAGCATCCGTTGGTTCACCACATTCTTCTTCTCCTCCACCTCGAGCTTCTCACCAGTAAGGTCAGCTACAACTGGATCTTTGGCCTTTACAAACTTCACTTCTTTAGTGACATTTCCAGATGAACTACTTCCTCCGGTATATCCCAATCCGGATTTGTCTGAAAAGCTCTTTTGAGATGATATAACATCATCTAGCTTCTTGGTGGTGACCCTCTCTATTTTAACATTCGCTTGCACAACCTCATTCTCAAGAAATCTCACTTTTGTGTAAGCTTCGGACAACTCACCATTCAGTGTTTCTATCTCACATTTGGCCTCCCTATATCGAATTAGGAGACTTTTGTAGTCCTCCTCAGCCTTCTTCATTTTTCTCACAACAGCCTTGGCCACCCTTGTGTACTCACCCGACTTCTCCAAGAGTGAGTTATAATTCTCTTGAAGATTTGTTGTGCTTTCATCTTCTTCAGCATCTGATTCTTCAACAATTCCCAGTGATTCATCATCACTATGTTCTCCAAGGTCTCGTACAAGCAGATTTAACTCATCCGAAGACTCAACATGAGCAATAGTCATAAAAGCTGAATAGTTCCCCTCTCCATCACAGCTCTCTTCAGATTCTGAGTCAGACGAATCCGAGTCACTCAAGGTCGTGGCATACACTTTACCTTTCGATTTCAAATAATTCGGACATTCCTTCTTAAAATGTCCATGCCCGTTACATTCGAAACAAGTGACACCTTGTGTGGGTTGGGATTCTTTTCCATCTTTCTTTTTGAAATCCCTCTTCTCCCTTCCAGAACTTTGGAATTTTCTTTTATCATCAAATTTGCCGTTTTTTTTGAATTTCAAGAACTTTCTGAAATTTTTGACAAGGTAAGCTACATCTTTGTCAACCACATCTTCTCCCGATGAGTCTTGATCTTCCACCTTCTCATTAATGGTCTTTAGAGCAAGGGATTTACTCTTCCGTTGATTGGGCAGCGACATCTCATAAGTCTGCAGAGAACCAACCAGCTCCTATACTTTGATGTCATCAAGATCCTTGCTCTCTTCAATTGCTGTCACTTTAGCACGAAAACTTTCCAGCAATGATCGAAGGATCTTCCTTACAATCTTTGAGTCCTCCGTTTTCTCCCCCAAGTTGAACTTACTAACAACCACCTCATTTAGCTTCCCATAGAAAGAGTCAAAAGACTCATCCTCACTCATTTTGAGCTCCTCAAACCGAGTGGTCAGCATTTGTAACTTGGTGTCTTTCACTTTCTTCGTGCCTTCATAAGTGGTTTCCAAAATCTCCCATGCTTCTTTGGCAATGGTAATGTGAGAAATCCTGTGAAATTCATCTGGAGACACACCACAGAAAATAGCATTGAGTGCTTTAATGTTAGCATTAGATGCAACAAGTGCTGCCTTATACCATGTGGATTTGGCTGCCTCAGGTTTGGTCCAACCAATCTCAACAGCATCCCAAACGGATTCATCAATAGAACACAGAAAAGCTCTCATGCGAACCTTCCAAAAAGCATAATTACTACCATCAAAATATGGAGGTGCATTTAGGGATTGAGACCTATCCATCTCAAAAGGGGTCAAGGATCACACAATGGTAATGAAACCAATAGCAGTGTACCCGCTCTGATACCAATTGAAAGTTCAAAAACGTGTACAAAACACCTTTGAACGTTTAGACCCCCAAATTACAACTTAACAAATACAAGCAATATGTCAAACAACTAGTGTGCGGAAACTTAACACATGCTATAATACGAAATTGGTTAAATACTATCTAAGCCATAACAAAATAAAACCACAGCAGATAATAAAAAGGCAAAGATAGAGAGGAAGGAAGATGCAAACACAAAGACAACACGCGATGTGTTATCGAAGAGGAAACCGAAGTCCTCGGCGAAAAACCTCTCCGCCGCCCTCCAAGCGGTGAACAATCCACTAGAAAATACAGTTGGGATACAAGGACAGCAATAGACCCTCCAAGCCTAATCTACCCAGTGCACCTAAGCCCTCCAAGCTTCTTGCTCCAACGAGGTTGCGCCGAACCTTTTTCTTTTCTAACTTCCCGGATTCCGCTACTAGACCGTAGCATCAACCAATGAAAATTGGTTCCTTCCTAACTGCTTCCCAGAAATCCAAACAACTGTCTCACAGTGATGATGATGGTGAGAACAGGTTTGGTATAATGCCTCTCAAGGATTTGACAATGGAGAGGAAGAGAGTTGAGGAATTTGAAGAGACTCTAAGGTAGAGATTGTGGGTGAAACAATTTGGTTTTTCTTTAGGGTTTCTCTCTCAAAATTCTCTCTGGAAGCTCTCTTTCAATCGTGGGTAAAAGGGGTATTTATACTGGAGTGGGAGAGGAATGTGAAACGTTAGTTTTACAAAACAGGGGTGGCTCGCGGCTTGACCTCGCGGCTTGACTAAGTCGCGAGATCCAGTCGCGAGTTAACCGTATGGCCAGTTGTCCTGTTTTGTCCTGTAGTGCTCCAGCTAGCATGACTGTTCATCTTCCAGCATGCTTGGCACGTGTGCTGCTTCTGGCGGCTTGCAGCCGTGAGTCACCCGCGAGTCCCAGCCGCAAGTCTCTGTTTTCTTACACACTCTTGAGCAATCTTCACTCTATCTCACTCACTACCCTTACAACAAACCCACCTAAATACAGGGTTACTAAATGCTGAATTACAAGCAAATTTGGCACGGAATAAAGCCAATTAGATGGTTGAATAAATTCAACCTTACAGTTATTCTAACTCACACTCACACTAGCTTACATCTAAACACACAACATGGCATCAATCATCCCAAAAAGACCTAATCATACATCTATCATGGCATAACATAAACCTTAGCATGTTACTATCATACATATCATATTCAAGGCTGTAACATATACATAGAAAGATCCAAGCAAACATGTGATTGCATCTATACTTCAAGAAGAACTCAACCAAACAAACATGTTTATCTCAATCATCAAGGCAAAATCATATTCAAAGATACATATTTATGTGAATGCATGACTTACCTCACTTACCTTGCTGGATCTCAGCACCTATGGCATAAATGCATGAACATATGAATGTGTATTCATGGCATCAGAACAAAGAAACACAAGATAAACCATAATTTAATCATGTGAAAGATAAACAAACAACAAACATAGAACAAGGAGTCATGCCGATAAAAAGGGATCAAAACAAAGGCATAATATGTGAAACAAATGAAGAAAACAAAGCAGAAAACTCAAACTAAGGTTTTTTGGCAGAGGTATTCACGCGCATGAACAAGCATGTGCATGCATAATCCAGCCTGCTTACGCAACCAAGATTATGCACACGTGGGTTTTAGTCAGGAAACCCTAGCCACGAACACAGCAACACAGAAAATAGAGTAAGACTTCAAAACAATAAATCTAACAACTTATCATGCTTTAAAACATAAAAACGACACAACCTAAACTAAGAACTAATATATCAAAGATACACAAAACAAAAACTATTCCTAACATGCATTGGATCTAACAACAAACGAAAGCAACACTTAACACATCAAAACATATTCATCAATATATCAAATCATTCAACTTTTCAATCGAAACATAATGAGACACAACAAAACAAAATTAAACAAAACAAAACATATCTCTAAGAACATATAATATATAAATCAAATATGAACAACAAGAACACAAGTTATACAAAACCAAAATTAAGGAAGAGCCATGAAGAGATACTTACCTTACTTATGGAACACAACTTGTTCGATATTTCACCGGCCCCTCAGTGCCTATACAATAAGATTCAATGATAATCAAGGGAATCAAAATATTCAATAGTTCATAGGTAATCACAAGTCAAAATAAATGATGCCCTTGAAAAGATTGTTTGAAAAGGTTTTTTTGATTTGGATTAGAAAGTAGTTTCTGACCTAATAAGTAATAGAGAGAGGTTTTGAAAAGCCAAAAACGTGCTTTACTTGATGTGCAGAAAAATTAGAGTTAGAAAAGAGTTTTGGAGAAGTTTAGGTGAAACATCAACTCTCTCTTGCTAGGGTTTGAGTTTGGAGGCATAAGGATGTATTTATATGTTTAAACTATGGTTTTCAGGCTTATTTTTAGAGTTTTGGACATTCCAAAGGGTCTAGGGGCCAGACCCCATCAAAGAGGGAGACTTTGGGCCCTAAAAACTGAAGTTTTGAGGTTCTGGAATGGGCCCCGCATATGCAGATTTGTGCACGTAGGTTTGTGGATGTGTATGCATGAAGTTTCATGCGTATGCACAACTCTAATGGTCCAATTTAAAATGATCATAACTCACTCAATTTAAGTCCATATTAGGTAAATTTTGTATTCAACAGGATGTCTACTTTTCAATGCAACAAACCTCACTCAAAACTTCTTTGTGGATAAAAAGTTATGGTTAAAATAATGAGTAAAGGTCATTTTTCAGCATCGTTTTCAAAGCGATTTGAGCACTTTTGAGTTGTGATTACTTCCAAACTATCAAAATGACTTCAATTACCTTTTATAGACATGTCAAGCTCATCATTGGGATCAGGGATTAAAGTTTATTTATCGGGTACAAAATGAGGTGTCTACAAGTTCACACCTAAGTCATAACTTCAGTTGGTGAAATGGTATCGTGAACTTTGATCCTTTCACCACCCAGTTTTAAGCCATTAATGACTGAAAAATCATAAGGTG
This sequence comes from Quercus robur, assembly GCF_932294415.1. Taxonomy (NCBI): domain Eukaryota; kingdom Viridiplantae; phylum Streptophyta; class Magnoliopsida; order Fagales; family Fagaceae; genus Quercus; species Quercus robur. Next base: position 32,048,869 of record NC_065537.1, on the reverse strand, counting down.
TTAGCATCACTTCACCAATACTCGGAAAATAGAAGGTATAGGTGGTATCCTAGAACTGTTCAGACAATGCCACAAGCAGTTGAAGATCTTTATATTCAGTGGTATCATGATTCGAAAGAGCTTGGAAAAAGGTCTCAAAACCGACATCATTGATAACATTTCTAATATTTGGCGACAACATGTCCCAACTTTGTTTCAATAGCTGAAGACTACCCCATCTCTTAAGATTCAACAATAAACCAAAAAAAAAAAAAACCTCACGTGAAAAATATAATCAACCCCAAAAATTTATCAGTCATCATGACAATCACAAAAATGCCTCGTTCCAAGAAATGTCCATTAAAAAATCCTAGCAACCAAATGAAAATGCCCCTCACAAAAAATTTAGCCATGACAAAATGTCATTGTGTCAAACAAATAATTTCACAACTTAAAGTTCAATGACATCCCAAACAACAATTCAAAATTTTCCATATCCATGAATTCGTCTAACAATGCCCCCAATCTACTGTTCAAAAAAAAAAAATCTCCATAACCATAAATTCATTCAATCATTTCTCAAATGTTCACTCAACCAAGAACATTTTTCCATACTCATGAAAAATAATCCCTAAACAAAAAGAAACAAAAATTTCCGTACCCTTAAAAAATGAGCTTACTTAACCTTGCCTACACATCAAACCCTCATAATTTTCATATCCATTGAGAATAAAAAAAAATCAAAATTCATCCAACAATGCCCAAAGCTACATGCAATGAAAAATTCCATAAATTATCGACATTGTCCAAACTTGACAAACTCAAAAAATTCAACAATTCAAAATACCCCAAAAAATCAACTTGCCTACACACAATAATTTTTGATTGAAACAACATTCAAGAATTCCCAAAAGAACAAATTGTAACAAAATAACAATGCCCATCATAAATTTCTCAAATACCAAGCCAAAAATAAATTGACAAATTAACCAAAAAAAAAAAAAAATGAACTCACCATGAGGTCTTTGGTAGATGGGTATGAAGCATGATTAAGTGGATCTTGAAGAAGTCCTTCCTCATCATTCCACTCAATTGATGGGTCATACCTCTTCCCATGAAATGTGAGGAACTTAGGTGGTCCAGGAGGAAGTGCTATGGAAGATAAAAAAGATGAAGGTATGAAAATGGGTTTCAAAAATGGGTTTTTCAAGGATACTAAAAAACTCAAGGATCTAAAGAAAGTTTCAAGGAGATAATAAAAATCAAGTTTGGAAGTCTAGAGAAGTGATTTTCTAAGCAAGAAATGGTGTGGAAGAAGAGAAAATGCAAGAGAAATGAAGCTTGGGATAGTAAAAATGGAGGAAGAGGAAGAGAGAAGAGGGAGAAGCAAAAAATTTAAAGCAAAATAATAAAAAATAAAAAAGGGGGGCCAAATTTTGTTTTCAAAATTTTTAGAATTCTTCAAAGATTAAAAAAAGAAAAGAAAAGAAAAGAAAAGAAAGAAAGATGAGAAGAGATTTTTGATTTTGCAAAAAAAGATGAAAGAAAGAAAAAGTAAAAAAGGAAAAGAAAAAAAAAGGGTTTCTAAAATTTTTCAGAAATGTTTCTAAAATTTGTGACATTAATTTCATTAACAAAAATAAAAAAATAATAATCAACTAAACGATTCAAAGTAAAAAAAAAAAAAAAAGGGAAAGATAGATTTTCAAAGAAAATAGAAAGAGTTTCACAAGTATAAAATTGATCATTTTGGTGAAACAAAAAAGAAATGAAAATTCCATGTCCCTAAAAATGGAGCAGATAAAGCCTCAATCATCAAAATTCTAATTAGATTTTTTTTTTTTTTTTTTTGTCCATTGTAGGATAGAACATAGTTCTCAATCACCCCAAAGTCCAGATTAAGTGAATATAGTTCTCAGTCGGCTTCCAAATTTTCAAATTGAGCGAATACAGTTCTCAGTTGCCCTAAAGTCCAGATTGAGCAATATAGTTCTTAGTCAACTTCCAGATTTCCAGATTGAGTGAATATAGTTCTAAATAGCCCTCAATCACCCCAAAGTCATGATTAAGTGAATACAGTTCTTATTCGGCTTCCAAATTTTCAAATTGAGCAAATACAGTTCTCAGTCGCCCTAAAGTCCAGATTGAGCAAATATAGTTCTCAGTCAACTTCCAGATTTCCAGATTGAGTGAATATAGTTCTAAATAGCCCCAAAGTCCAGATTAAGCGAATACAGTTCTTAGTCGCCCATTGAGCGAATATAATTCTTAATTAACTCCAGATTGTCAGATTGAGTGGATATAGTTCTTAATCACCTCCAAATTTTCACATTGAGTGAATACAGTTCTTATTCGCCCCAAAATTCCAAATTGAGCAGATATAGTGCTCAATTGGCTTTCAAAATTCCAGATTAAGCGAATACAGTTCTCAGTCACCCTAAAATCTAGATTGAGTGAATATAGTGAGAGTCGTACGTACGGTAACGAGGAGGGTTCGCATCTATACGTGTAGTGTGGTGGTTGGGCCTACCCACCCTTTTTGTTCCATGATCTATAGGTCTACTGGAGCTATCCACTTCAATCAATTAGCCAAGATTTTGACCGGATAGGAAATCATTGGTGCTCGATCTAGTGGTATTTTTATGGGGATTCTATTTATTGCTGTAGGATCCCTATTCAAGATCACTGCAGTTCCTTTTCGGGCGGCTGTAGGACGGACGGCCGCCTATAGGTGGTAGGGTAGGGTGGGTGGTACCGCTCAGATTGCGGCCAATCTTCCTAATCGCGCGCGGGCCGGGCTTAGAGCACGTGAAACTCATCACTACCTCGTAAGGGCGTTGAGACCATAGCATGTTACACAGTCAGATTCCAAATTTCCAGGTTGAGTGAATACAATTCTCAGTCACCCCAAAATCCAGATTAAGCGAATATAGTTCTCAATTGGCTTTTAAATTTCCAAATTGAGCGAATACAGTTCTCAGTCAAATTTCAGATTTTCAGATTGAGTGAATATAGTTCTTAGTCGGATTCCAGATTTCTTGATTGTGCGAATATAGTTCTTAATCGCCCCAAAGTCCTGATTGAGCAAATACAGTTCTCAGTCTGATTCCAGATTTTCAGATTGAGCAGATATAGTTCTCAATCGGCTTCTAGATTTCCAGGTTGAGTGAATATAGTTCTCAGTTACCTTGAAGTCCAGGTTGAGCAAATATAGTACTCAGTAAGCTTCTAAATTTTCAGATTGAGCAAATACAGTTCTTAGTCACCCCAAAGTCTAGATTAAGCGAATACAATTCTTAGTCAGCTTCCAGATTTTTAGATTGAGCGAAGACAGTTCTCAATCACCCCAAAGTCTAGATTGAGCGAATATAGTTCTCAGTTGGCTTCCAAATTTCCAAATTGAGTGAATAAAGTTCTTTGTTGCCCCAAAGTCCAAATTGAGTGAATATAGTTCTCAGTTGGCTTCCAGATTTCGATATTAAGCGAATACAGTTCTTAGTTTCCCTAAAGTCCAGATTGAATGAATATAGTTCTCAATTGACTTCTAGATTGAGTGAGTATGGTTCTCAGTCACCCCAAAGTCCAGATTAAGTGAATAAAATTTTCAGTCGGGCTCCAGATTTTTAGATTGAGTGAATACAGTTCTTAATTGACTCCTAGTTTTTTAGATTAAGCAGATACAGTCCTCAGTCACCTCCAGATTTTCAAATTAAGCTGATATAGTTCTCAGTCGTCTACAAGATTGAGTAGATAGAGTTCTTAGTCACCTCTAGATTTCTAGATTGAGCGATTATAGTTCTCAGTTGCCTATAGATTGTCAAATTGAGCGGATAGTTCTTAGTCACCTCCAGATTGTCAGATTGAGTAGATATAGTTCTCAGTCCCTTCTAGATTTCTAGATTGAGTGAATATAGTTCTCAGTCACCCCAAGTTTTTGAAATTAAGCAGATATAGTTCTCGGTTGCCTCCAAATTTCCAGATTGAGCAGATATAGTTCTTAATCACCTCCATATTGCCAGATTGAGCGGATATAGTTCTTAATCGACTCCAGATTTTCAGATTGAGCGGACTAAATACCCAAAAATCATAATTGCATTTTGTGCATTAAATTATTCATCACATATCATAAAAATTATCTTGAGACTCTAACGATTGCGACGATATGCCTGATTCTTAAATTGGACCATCAGATTGAAAGATATCACGAGATCAAGTTTTCACAGTCTACATGCATTTTGTGTGGGTGAAGTTGATCCCGTGTTATTAATTGAAATTAATTTTGATTGGTCATTAATTAAAATTAAGTAAGTAATTTATGTGATTGGCTGTTGGATTTGATCAAAATAAAGCTTGGTTGCATAGGAATAAAATGGATAATTAAATAATAAGGGAATTGAGGATAATTAAGCTTTTTAAAAATAATTATCTTTCAAATAATTATTCTTTTGAGGACTTAATTATTAAATTAAAATGGTTTTTATTTGAAATACAAGTTTAAAAAACGTCGAGGTGCAATTCTTGAGTCAGAAAATGCCTAAAAAAGAGTCCAAATCGAACCAAGAGAGGAAAATGGGCTAAGCACTCAAATGTGCCGATCTGCACTTATAGAGTGTCGATTGGCACTTCCACAGTGCTGATTGGCACAAGATGAGATCCGGCCTAGAAATTTTTAGATCAGGTTAAAACATACCAGATTTTATTTTTTAGGGATAAATTTCGACCTAACTTGTGTCTGCTGATTTTCTAAGCAACCCTAACATTTTTTTTAAACACAACACCTCTATAAATACAAAACTAAAATTAGAATTCAGCACCCCTCTGCTCTTAACATTAAAGAAATTTTGGAAGTTCAATTTTAAGACATTTTTTTTGTTAAGTATAATTTCTTTAGGACTTAGAGAGACTTACCCTCTCTCTAACTCTGAAGTGATTTCGCCATTCCCTTATAGAATTCATTGATGCATTGTTGCAGGTAAGCTTCTATCTTTTTTATTTACATATATATGCATCCAATTTAATTCTCCATGCCTTTCTAACATGATCTTTCTTCTGTTTTTGGATTTTTCTTTATGTTAAGTAAATATATTATGATTGTTTGTTTATGTGCATGTGTTTGATCATGTATATGTATAATACATATGATTAAATCCTAGATCTGTTGCTTTATGTAAATCAAAAATTAGATCTGAAATCTATTTTTAAAATCACTACTATTTTCTAAACTAAAAATCAGATCTGAAATTTATTCTCAAAATCTCATTCTTTTTCTAAAACTAAAATTAGATCTGAAATTTATTTTCCAAATCCCATCTTTTTCTAAAACTAAAAATCAAATCTAATTTTTTTTTCCAATTCCCATTCTTTTTCTAAACCAAAAATTAGATCTGAAATTTGTTTTCCAAATCTCATTATTTCACTAAACCAAAAATCAGATTTGAAATTTTTTTTCACAATCTCATTCTTTTTCTAAAACTAAAAATCAGATTTGAAATTTATTTTCCAAATCCCTATCATTTTCTAAATTAAAAACCAGATCTGAAAATTATTTTCAAAATCTCTACTTTTTTCTGAATAAAAAAAAAAATTAGATATGAAAATTCCTTTCAAAACCCATTCTGTTTTTTAATTAAACAATCAAATTTGAATTTTCTCTTGGAAGTTCATTCTGTTCTTTAATTAAAAAATCAGATTTGAAAACTCTTTTTTAAAATTCATTCTTTTTAATTTTTTTAAAAAAAAAATTAGATCTGAATTTTTTTATCAAAAATTCATTTTGTCTGTTAATAGATTTGAAACTTCTCTTTAAAAATCCTTTTCCTATAAGTAAAATTCAGACATGATTTCTTCTTGCATGAATGCAACAGATCTATGATTTTTGCATAGTAACCAACCATAGATCTAGGAATATTAACACAACAGTTTGCATGTCATTTTTTTTAATGGGTATTTAAATGGTCATTTAAAGTCTAGAAGACCAGACTCTGTTTGGGTAATATGGGTGTCTAATCCCTTCCCATTTTATAACCTAGCCCTCCAACTATAGGTTTTTGGTTCATAGAATAGTGTCTTATTTTCTTTTTATAGATTGTAACTAGGAAACAAGGCCTTGTAAACTCTTTTTTACTAGATTGTAAGTAGGAAACAAAGTCATGTATAGTTTCTTTGATATAAAGCCATGTATAGTTCCTTCTATCAAAGTGTATTCATTTAAATTAATGAGAATGTGTATTATTCAAGACAATCTTATAATCTTTTGTATATTTTTCTTATAAAATAAGTGGCGACTCTATATTATCCTAAAAAGAGAAGGTGCCGATGCCTAAACTCTTTTCTAAGAGCCAAGTTTCCCAATCTCTCACACCATGTTGGAGGAATAATGTTGGTTGTTTAAGATTGTGTCAGTGTCAGTGCATGTTTAACTATTTGGTTTGGTTTTGTCTTTATTGGATTAAATAATATTGACTATATATTTCGTGCATGGAAAATGGACAAGTTATTTACTTTGTATATGCATCATGGTGGGTATTTTGATGAAAATCCTAAGAAGTATGTAGGGGTGATGTGGGGGGAGTAGATGATTGTGATCCTGATAAGTGGTCTAAGGTAGAAATTGAGGCAATCTGTAAAGAGTTTGGGTATACATCTGTGAATCAGCTATGGTACACAAGGCTTAGGGATAATGAGGAGGGTAGGAGGTTCCATCTAATTAATGATGATCATGATGCAATGTTCCTGACTCATTTGGTGAAGGGTCATGGATAGATTCATGTGTATGTAGAGCGTCTAGTACATGAGCCTATCCTTGTTAATGATGGTAATTGTGTGACTATGGATCTTGTTGTGGAACTTGAGTATGTAGAGCATGTGGATGTTAGCAATGAGTACACGTCCACTAATGAATTCATTTCCACTAAACTTGAACTTGCTTATCATAGTTAGTATAATGGGCAGGGCTATTTTTGTAGTAGTGGTTCTAATGATGAGGAGTGTTATGATGGTGATGATGATTAGGATAGTCATTTTTAATTGATTAAGGTTGGTAGGGATGGTGGTAATTCTAGTGGTTAGGATAGTGGTAGGGATGAGGAGTGCTATAATGGTGGAGATGAGGCTAGAAGGGATGGTGCAAGGGATGCTGGTGAAGGCCTTGCTACTTACACTAGTGCCTTTGACAACTAAAGTGACTCAGAAGTGAAAGTACTTGGGTGTAGGAGACCCGAGAAGGAACCAATTGTTGAGGAAGCACAACAAGATGGGGCTGTCACCATTAATAGTAATGAGAATTCTAAAGATAGTGATGTAGAAGGGGCTAGATCAATGAACACCAACGAGAGATATTTGAGTGAAGATAGTGCAGAGAGTGATAGTCCTATAGTGATGCACATGCCTGATTAGATGGGTGTTGGTGTAATGAACTCAGACTACACAACTAAGGAGCTTTTAAGTCTAACTGAGTCATCATCTGATAGTGAGTTTGAGGGGGATGGTGATAGTGACAATGAGGGTGGTGCTACCATCAATCAGAGATATAGGTCCAATGTGGACAATGTCCCCAAGAGGAAGAAGTTCCCTATGTTTAGACCAGTTTCCAATCCTGAAAACCTAGTATTTGAGAAGAACATGTTATTTAGCTCACCTACACAGTTCCAGGATGCTATTATTGAGTACGCAGTGAATGGTGAATGGGGGGGGGGTGAAATTTGTGAAGAATGATAAAGTTAGGGTTAGAGTCAAATGCCAACTTCCCTGCAAGTTTCCAACTTACCTTGACTCTGAACTTAGAGCACACATGCACCAAGAGCTACAAAAACCCAAGGTGTTTTTCTAAGTTCCTTGCAAGGAAGTTGAAGAAAAAAGTGAGGAGCAATTTGATATTAAGCTGAAGGCCATTCAAGATGTTGTGCATGAGAAGTATGTGGCAAATATCAGTGCAGGAAAGGCCAGCAGGGCTAGGGAAAAGGATTAGGAGTTTATTGATGGGTCTTACTTAAAACAATACAATTAGCTATGGGATTACTATGCAGAATTGAGGAGATCTAGTCTTGGTAGTACAGTTCTAATGAAGACACACACCTTCAATGAAGGTGACTTGGCAGTTGAGATGGACTTACATGCTGGGGTGCCATATTTTGAGAGGTTGTGCATTTGCTGGTTTGGGTGTAAGTAGGGATTTCTGGCAGGTTGTAGGCCAATAATTGTTTTGGATGCTTGCCATCTAAAAACCAAGGTGGGGGGCCAACTGATTGTTGCAGTTGCCAAAGATCATAATGAGGAATATTTTCCTCTAATGGGTGTAGTGGTAGAAGCTGAAACCAAGGACTCATGGACTTGGTTTATAAATTTATTGCTGGCAGACATTGGTGATGAGAGGAGGTGGACATTCATATCAAACCAATAAAAGGTATCTCCAACATTTTGGTTTTGAACTTAATTGCATTCAATAACTAGCTGAAGCATGTATATATATGTTAACCACTGTTGTCTTTCTTGGTAGGGGTTGGTGCAGACTTTTGCAGATAATTGGATGAGCATAGGATTTGTTGTATGCATTTGTACAACAACTTGAGGAAGCACCATCCTAGTTTGCTGATTAGGGAGTTGTTTTGGAAAGTAGCAAAGCAACATATGCACATGAATTTGAGAGGCTCATGAATGAGATGAAGGACATTGATAAGGGTGCACATGATTGGTTGAAAGGGCATACCAAAACAGTATGGGCTAGACACATGTTCAAAATTGATGGCTTGAGTGATATTGTCATCAACAAATGTGTGAAAGTTTCAATAGCAGGATACTGAAATTTAGTGGGAAGGCTATCATTAGCATGGTATGCATATTTTAAGAGTTTCGGTTAGCTTGACTTTGTTGTTTACATTATTTCATGCACTAACATGTGTGCCTTTTCTATTTACAGCTTGAGGATATCAGATTATACCTAATGAACAAATTCCAACAAAATAGATGCAGTATTCTAAGGGTTGAGTCTGAACTATGCCCTAAAGTTTGTAAACATAGGGAGAAGATTGGCATGGTAGGTGGTTAGCTTGTTGGACTTCTAACACAAAATTCGAGGTGAAGAATGGATTGCAAAACTTTATTGTGGACCTGCCTAAAGGAATGTGTAGTTGTAGGAAATGGGATATTTGTCACGCCCTGAACCCAAAAGGGTTTAAAGCATGAGAAAAACATCTCAAAGGTACCTGTAGATTTTGTTCATTTTGGCAATTCAATCCAAATAAAATCATATCAAGTACCAACATCAAGAATTATCATAATAATTCCATTAAATATACTCCCAAAGTAAGTCAGAGCTCTATGCAATAAATACAATGGCCATTGGTCACAAAAGAATGGAGGTCTAAATAAATAATTACATATCATCAACTTGTCCCAATAGTGTAAATATAGGCATAACCACTATTAGATACAAAAGAAATGGGTCAAGCCTACTCTAAGTTATACATCATCAATAATCTCCATCACAAAAGTCAGCCTCCATTAGCCGTTAGTTTAACTAATACTAGCCACCAAAAAGCTGTCTCAAAACGATAGTTACCTACTCCGAAAAAGTTTGTAAAATAATGGAATGAGATAGAGCCCAGTAAGTAGCATAATTAATGGAGGTGGTAGAAATGTAAGTTTCATGATAATGAACATTTTACAGACACGCTAAAATTTGGAAATTTCCATTTGAATTCTGCAAAATAAATTTCCTTGACATCATGACAAGAATGATAGACATATTGTAGCACCAAGTTTCTCAAAGTAACTATGAAACTACATATTCTTCATTGTGAGCCATAAAATATCCAATACCATTTCCAATCCATAAACCTCACCCAAGGCCACATGACAAGGTCATCACATAGACGGGGTCGTCACACAGATAGGGTAATCACCAATATCGTGGCACAATGACAAAACCACGTCAAAAGCTCACAAGTTAATGTATTTGAAATACACAGTTCGCTTCCAAGTAGTTTCATAAAATATTTCAATAACCAAATAGCCACAATATTCACAAAGTCCTCTAAACTATTTCTTGTCATAAATATTTTGCGTAAATTTCCCAAATAATAGAAGCTAAGATAAAACATCTTTAGAATTTGCAAATAATGCAATAAATTCATAAAATCCATTCCCAAGAATTTTATAAAAGTTGCATATCTTTTCCATGCCAACAAATCATGCATTTCCCCATATACATCACCAAATATGATGCTCTTTTCACAAATAATCACATACATTAAAAATTACAACATAAAGCTTTCTAGGAAAATATAGTTTCCATAAATAATTTCCCAAAATGTGTTTAACCCAAAAACAATGCTTTATGCAACATGGTTATTTTCAAAAATATCCCATTAAAAAGCTACTTACCTTGCAACCCTCAAAAAGCTTAACTCTCCAAGCTCCAAAGGAGATTAGCTGGAACCTAAACAATATTAGGCAAACCTATCACAATAAGGATAAAGCTTAAAATTGTATCTAGCTTAAAATTAGAAATTGTCAAATAAGCACTTTGATTAGGCAAGCCTAGTATTTAGCCTCACAAAAATATTTTCCACTTCCAAAGTTTTTCAACCAATTCATTCACAAGGCATAGACTCCAATTTATAAAATTAACCCATTCAAGGTATTATCTCTAACATCAAAACCTCAACACAAGGTTTACACCACATCAACAAGAGACCCATGATACCAAATATCATAATATCATAATATCCTCCAAGACAATTGATTTGAATAGTTAACTAGCTCCAAATAATCAATAAAAATTATATTCACCATTTATTTCACATTAAAAAGCCAAAACCCCCAAATCTTCACCACTTAGCTAACCACCATTGTAATAACTATAAACCCACTCATCAAATAAATCTACCAAGACAAAACTCATACATAAAAACACATATATATCACTTCTAATGCTCATAAATCACATATGTATTATTATTAAAGCTTAGATAAACTTAACCTCAAGCTAAAGCATATAAACCCACCAAAATATTAGAAATTTTTTACCTCAAATAGTAGAGATGAGTGAGCCTTACCTTTTTCCTATGGAGTTTTTCAATGATCTTGCTGAAAAATGGTGGTGGAAGTGGTGAGGAGTTGTACCAGCTGGAGAGTAAGGGAGTGAAGAGAGGAGAGTTTTGTGAGGAAAAAGAAAAGAAAAGAAACATGTAAAAGACCCTTGGTTGACTGGCCAAATAAGGAGAGATATTTGTGTGGTGGGGAAGTGAGTGGGGTAAGTGGGCACATGTGGCTCCTAAAAAAATCTAATCTTTTTTTTTTTTTCCTCCTCTTGATTGGGCTGGGGCGTTACATTCTCCCCCTCTTATAAAAATTTCGTCCCCAAAATTGCACATAGTAACATTAGATCTCTTTCCATTATGCACCTTATCCATATCAAATAAGAATCACTGCCTTGCAACAATTTAATTTTCTTTACTAGAGTTGGTTGAACTCTCAACTAGCCAAGTAGGCCTCTAAATGGCCTATAAAACCTCAATTCTTAACCTTTCTAGATCAATAATATTTTCCTTTAGGTTGTATGCAAAGCAGCTAAAAAATAACCGGAGACTTTCTACTAAGTGCACCAATAATGACATAGCCTTATGAAGGTGATAGTTAATAGAGCAATCATAGTCCTTAAACAATTTAAGCCATCTCTGTTGTCCCATATTTAGCTCATTGTAGTTAAATAAATACTCTAAACTTTTATGATCCATACAAATCATGTCACCAAATTTTCAAGCAAACACAACTGCGGCTAACTCCAGGTCATGTGGGGAAATCTTTCTTATGATTCTTACATCCTACTAAGATCCAATGTAATTCCATCCTTAGAGATCACATAACTTAACAACACTACTTGATCCAACCATAATTCCCACTTCCTCAATTTAACAAACCACTTATTTTCTCTTAGTATTATTAGTTTCTATTAATAATCCGCAAGTGTTCCTCATCTCTTCTAGACTCTTAGAATAAGTCAAAATATTATCAATGAACACAATGATAAATTGATCCAGTTAATCATGAAATGCCACATTCATCAAATCCTTAGAGGTAGTAGGGGCATTAATTAATCCAAATAGCATCATTAAGAACTCATAATGATCATACCTAGCCCAAAAGGCTATCTTTGGTATTTCCAAATTTTCGATTAGCAGTAACCAAAACAAGATCAATCTTAGAAAATACTTGTGCTCTTTGCAACTAGCCCAACAAGTCATCAATGCAAAGCAAGGAATATGTACACTTAATGGTAACTCAATTTAGATCATGGTAGTTGGTACATAACCTTATAGACCCATCATTCTCCCTAAATATTTATACAAGCATAACGAGAAGCCAGCCGATCCATGCCTAGGGTAACATAAAAATCATGATTATCTAGCAACACCATTTTAGCTAATAACTCTCTACCTCCGATAAAAGATACAAGACTTGAGCGTGAAACTATTCCATATAATATCAACAATTGGGGTAGAAGTTAATAATTTAAAATCAAGTAGTTCCAAGCTCTTGTCACAACTTTTAGTAAAGCACTAGGAACAAAATAATGCATGGAACCAGTATTAAAAGAACTCTAATATCTGTGGAGAACAAAGGTAGTATACCTTTCACCATTGTATCCATGGCCTGAGCATTTTGAGCAGTAAATGCATACACTCTACCTTGCACCATTTTCCCATTGTTATTACCCTTAACAGTTTGAGGCAAAGAAGAGGAACTTGAGCCCCTAGTAATTGGGCATTCTTTAGCAAAGTGACCCCGTTTCTTACAATTGTAGCACAACTTAACTCCACCACAAGCATAACCATTGTGAAATCTATCACAATAGGAGCAAGGCTTCTTTCCACTTGACTGAGGAAAGGCACCTTTGTCTTGTCCATTAGAATGATCCCCATTACCCAACTTCTTAAAGAACCCCTTCATGAAAATTTTCCCCTGACCCTTTCCATGTTGAAAACTAGAGGGTTCTTGCTTCTTTTCATTATTCTTGGAGCCAAGGTTGCACTTAAAGTCTTCTTCAAGACTCATTGCCTACTTCATAGTATCAATAAAATTGCCCACTCCAGAAGTTATAATGTGGGGGGTGAATCCTATCATTAAGACCTTTCTGAAATTTACTTACTTTCTTGGGCTTATCTGGAATCAAGTAAGGAGCAAAGTGAGAAAGCTCCACAAACTTTGCAGCATATTCTTCTACAATCATAGTCCCCTGAACCAAATCAGAAAATTCTCTTGCCTTTCAGTCCCTCACTACATCAGGGAAATATGTCTCATTAAAAACTTCCTTAAACTTCTCCCAAGTAATGAGAGTGTTCCCTCCCAACTCCATCCTCAACAATGGTTCAGTGCATGACCACCATCTTTCAGCAGAACCCTGAAGAGAAAAGGTGGCATACACCATCTTCTGAGCATCAGTGCATTCAAGGGCTCTCAGTAATTTTTCCATCTTTAGCAGCCAATTCTCTGTTGCCATAGAATCAGGCTCTCCATCAAATGTTAGAGGGTTTTGCTTATGGAACTCTCCAAAAGAGCAACCCTCCTTCCTACATTCACCACCCTAGACAGCTCTAGCAATCCTAGCATAAATCCTATCTGCCACTTCATCAATCTCAACACCATCAGGAGTGACAGATCTCACATGCTCTTGGCATTGCTTATGGCCATGTTCTGGAGCTGTAACCTCATCTACATGCCTTACTTTACGTGCTTTCTTTTTAGGAGGCAAAGTGTACCAAGGTACTTATACCTATACCTAAGAAACAAGCAAGTAAATCACAAGGAAACATAGAAGGTTAGCATAAAAACAGATAAGGAAAAAGGAATAGCAGGGGGAAGTTGAAACAAAAGAACAGTATAAAGAATTCATCAAACCCCTAATGCTCTAACTTAGATTAGAATCAATTCCTATTTTCAAAGTCTACAAAATCATAACCTAAGCTCTGATACCATAACTGTCACGCCCCAAACCCAAAAGGGTTTAAAGCATGAGAAAAACATCTCAAAGGTACCTGTAGATTTTGTTCATTTTGGCAATTCAATCCAAATAAAATCATATCAAGTACCAACATCAAGAATTATCATAATAATTCCATTAAATATACTCCCAAAGTAAGTTAGAGCTCAATGCAATAAATACAATGGCCATTGGTCACAAAAGAATGGAGGTCTAAATAAATAATTACATATCATCAACTTGTCCCAATAGTGGAAATAAAGGCATAACCACTATTAGATACAAAAGAATTGGGTCAAGCCTACTCTAAGTTATACATCATCAATTATCTCCATCACAAAAGTTAGCCTCCATCAGCAATTAGTCTAACTACTGTAGCCACCAAAAAGCTATCTCAAAACAATAGTTGCCTACTCTAAAAATGTTTGTAAAATAATGGAATGAGATAGAGCCCAGAAAGTAGCATAGTTAATGGGGCTAGTAGAAATGTAAGTTTCATGATAATGAACATTTTACAAACATACTAAAATTTGGGAATTTCCATTTGAATTCTGTAAAATAAATTTCCTTGACATCATGACAAGAATGATAGACATATTGTAGCACCAAGCTTCTCAAAGTAACTATGAAACTACATATTATTTATTGTGAGCCATAAAATATCCAATACCATTTCAAATCCAGAAACCTTACCCAAGGCCACATGACAAGGTCGTCACATAGACGGGGTCATCACACAAACGGGTTGTCACACAGACAGGGTCATCACACAGACGGGGTAATCACCAATATCATGGCACAATGACAAAACCATTTCAAAAGCTCACAAGTTAATGTATTTGAAATAAATAATTCACTTCCAAGTAGTTTCACAAAATATTTCAATAACCAAATAGCCAAAATATTCTCAAAGTCCTCTAAACTATTTCTTGTCATAAATATTTTGCGTAAATTTCCTAAATAATACAAGCTAAGATAAAGCATCTTTAGAATTTGCAAATAATGCAATAAATTAATAAAATTTATTCCCAAGAATTTTATAAAAGATGCTTATCTTTTCCATGCCAACAAATCATGCATTTCCCCATATACATCACCAAATATGATGCCCTTTTCACAAATAATCACATACATTAGAAATTACAACATAAAGCTTTCTAGGAAAATATAGTTTCCATAAATAATTTCCCAAAATGTGTTTAACCCAAAAACAATGCTTTATGCAACATGGTTATTTTCAAAAATATCCCATTAAAAAGCTACTTACCTTGCAACCCTCAAAAAGCTTAACTCTCCAAGTTCCAAAGGAGATTAGCTAGAACCTAAACAATATCAAGCAAACCTATTACAATAAGCATAAAGCTTGAAATTGTATCTAGCTAGAAATTAGGAATTGTCAAATAAGCACTTTGATTAGGCAAGCCTAGTATTTAGCCTCACAAAAATATTTTCCACTTCCAAAGTTTTTCAACCAATTCATTCACAAGGCATAGACTCCAATTTATAAAATTAACTTCAACACCTTCTAAGTACTTCCCACAAGCTTTACACCACATCAACAAGAGACCCATGATACCAAATATCATAATATCCTCCAAGACAAATGATTTGAATAGTTAACTAGCTCCAAATAATCAATAAAAATTATATTCACCATTTATTTCACATTAAAAAGCCAAAACCCCAAAATCTTCACCAGTTAGCTAACAACCATAGTAATAACTATAAACCCACCCATCAAATAAATCTACCAAGACAAAACCCATACATAAAAACACATAAATGTCACTTCTAATGCTCATAAATCACATGGGTATTATTACTAAAGCTTAGATGAACTTAACCTTAAGCAAAAGCATATAAACCCACCAAAAATATTAGAAATTTTTTACCTCAAATAGTAGAGATGAGTGAGCCTTACCTTTTTCCTATGGAGTTTTTCGGTGATCTTGCTGAAAAATGGTGGTGGAAGGGGTGAGGATATTGGCGGGAGAGTAAGGGAGTGAAGAAAGGAGAGTTTGTGAGGAAAAAGAAAAGAAAAGAAACATGTAAAAGACTCTTAGTTGACCTACCAAATGAGGAGAGATATTTGTGGTGCGGAAGTGAATGGGGTAAATGGGCATGTGTGGCTCCTAAAAAATATTTGATCTTTTTTTTTTTTTCCTCTTTATTGGGCTGGGGCGTTACAATATCACTGGTACCCCATGCTGCCATGGAAATTCATGCATATTCTTCAATAGAGAGCCTGTAGAGAAGTACATTGATGGCTGCTACAAAGTCAGCACATACAAAGCCTACTATGGGCCTATGATTAATCTAATCAATTGTGCCAACATGTGGAACCAAACTAGTCTCCCACCTATGCATCCTCCTATAAAGAGAAGGCCACCAAACAAGCCTAAGAAGAAGAGAGCCTTGGAACCCAATGAACCAAGAAGGGGTCACAGCAAGGGTTTGGGTATTGCTAAGAGGTGTAAGTCCTGTCGGAAGATAGGGCACAACAAGAGAAGCTACAAAGGTGAGGTTGGAGGGAATTCTTCCCTGCCTGGTGCCCACAACCAAGGGAGATCTAGACCAAAAAAGGTAAAACCTATCTTAGTTGTATGTTCTAAAATGCAGTGTATTAATGCTAACTTAGTTATATATGCTGCCTGTAGACAAATGACAGGGGCCATGTTGGTGGACTAAGTGGAGGACCCACCACCAATGAACCAAATGCTATAAGTGTGTTAGCAAGCCAACAAACCAATAGCAACCAGAAAGCCAACAAACAAACCAACCAGTAAATACCAAGTAGCAACCTTGCAGCCAACAATCCACCAACTATCAATACTCCAACCACCAATGCTACCACCACTAATCCAAGCAGGAACACCTTTAATCCAAAGAAGAAAAGGAGGGGGACTGTCACAAATGAAACTCTAACTGCATCAAGAAATGCATTAAGGTATAGAGAAGCATTAAGGTTTACTGAGAGCCAGGCATTTGTGCATGGTCCAGGGGTCTAAGCTGGTCCAAGGGTCAAGGAGGGACAGATGCGACCATACAAGCACAAGTCCACAGAAGGCACAAAGCATGGAAAAACCTAGATCTAGAGAGGCTAACATGGAGATAAAGCATAGCAGCAAGCAAGCAAACATAGACATATAAAGGAAATGATCCAAACCCTTTAACATAGGCCTAGGTTTATGGATGTAGGCCTAGACCATAGGATCTAGATCCACACCCTACCGGAAGGGCCAAAGTGCAATAAAGAGAGATATCAAGGGAAAAAAATGGGCTAAAGTAGCACATGGCATAGCAACCAACATAGATCTAAGCACAAAGCACATAAACACATAGATCTAAGCATGGGGACACAGATCTAAGCACTAACTTGTAGATCTAAGGAAAAACATGGCAAAGACCACATAGACATGTTGATCTAAGCATACGCATGGCAAGGAACCTAAAATCATGTGGATCTAAGTGCAAACATTAAATTTAGACATATCCTAACCGAAGAAAGATAGGCCAACAACATCAAAGTGATATATCATGGCATAAGCAAGAAAACATGCTTGAAAAACTATAAAGACATGCTAGGAAGTAAGAACATGCTAGGAAAGGAAATAAAAGCATTTTATTAAGTAAGATAAAGCTAGGAAAAGCTATAAAGAGAAAGGGGTGTGGATTGTAACAAAAAAGCTACATCCACATCCCTAAACCTCAAATCCAAGGTATGGAACCAAGGAGAGGAAGGTTGGGTGCAAGAACACTACCTTGAAGATTATAGAAAAAAGAGGAGAATCTAAGGTGTTTGAAGGTGTTTGGATGTGTTTGGGAGAGAAATTAGAGAGCAGAGAGAGAGAATCTGCCTAGGTAAATTGCCCAAAACATTTTATATATATATATATATATTAAAAATGAGGGGTCTGGGGTTATTTATATTGGAAAAGTGACTCTTCAGCTGCTGGGGCATCTTGAAGAGCCGTTGGCCACCCTACTGACATAAGCAATTTTGGCCTTTTCTTGGTCCAGCTTCTAATGTGTATTTGAAGGTCTTCGGACTTGGATTGAGTTGATATTCATGATCTTGGAAAGCTCTGGATGTCTAGTTTCTAGAACACTAAAGAAATTGAATATCTAATGGTCGAATCAAAAGTTATGCCTCTGGGAAGCGCGCTGATGCGCTTTTCACAGTTTTCAAGATATCTCAACCGTTTTAACTTCGATTTTGACCCATAAATAGTCGTTGGAAAGGGAATTCGATAATCTTTGTAATGGCGGTGGTTCTAACCCATTTTGACACTCAGATCAAAATTAGGGTTTCTGGTGCCCTTAGGAGTCAACCTTGGGTCAAACTTGATGAAAATCACCGAATAGCTTAGGTTTGATGTAGAAATATGAAAAATGTCATTTTGGAATAATTTTGACCAACTTTGAATTTTGGTCAACCCAGGGTTGACCAAGGGCCTTTTAGTCAATTTGACCTGAAATGGCACTTCGAGTGCTCTATCGCTTGAATGGGTTGCGCCATGTTAATCTAGATACTTTTGTGGCCTAGTGGAGAAAAGATAATATTTTTGGAATTTTGGCGGACAAAATATGGTGTCTACAGTTGCCCCTTCTTTATCTGACATCTCTAGTGCAATGAGAGGTGTTAGATAAAGAACCTGATTTTGCATTTTTTTTGCCCCAAAATTGCATACGGAAACTGTGCTATTCATGGGTTGAAACCATTTTTACCTAACAAGGTTGAGTTTTTATAGTTGATCCAAAAAAATTCTTTGACTTGGTCCTCAGATCTTGGCAAGAAACACTGTATTTTTTTTGGGGTCAAAGGTCAACCAATCAACGTTGATTGGATCAACGCTGACCGACAGCCCTTGTAGGTGTGTTGAGTAGACCTGGCAGTGCTACAAGTGTTAGGATTAGTACCCTTAAATCCTATTGTATGATGTTATGTATGTTATTATGTATGACATTATGTATGACTTAATGTTGTGATTTATAAAGTTGTTTTATTATTATCTAAAATAATGGTAACATGAATATTCATACATTATCATACAGTCCATGAGATGCATAGTATGTGATTTATGTGAAAAGTTACAGAAGATATAAATCACAAGTTCTTTGTAAACTCAGAAGTATATTTCGTAGTAGGTGATGAAATTGGGCATTTCATCTACAAAGACTATAACATACCAACTAAGATGATTTGTCTTGATCATGAAAGTGGAGACTTCTAGTTGGTATGTTGATATGTTTTAAGAGATAAGACATATTAAACTGGACCGCTGTGAGATTTATTATTCTCCTAACGACTGTCAAATGAATAATAAATCTCACGACTTATATTTACATGAATTCTTAATCCTAAGAGAATAATGGACCTGATCATGGAGTGTAGGTTGCTTTGATATATCAGGAGTGAGATCTAAAGTAACGGTCAAAACCTCAATATGTTGGGTAGCCACATTTAGTGTTGATGGAACATATATTCTCAAAATGGAATTCATAATTTATTAATAGGGCCTAGAGTGCAATTATATTTATATAGTGGTATTAAATATAATTAATGGTAACTTTAGACTTGTCAAGAGTTGACAGAAAAGCCCAAGGCCTATTGGAGCTAGTGTCTTATTTGTTCCCTTTTAGTCCCACTCCAAGCCACATACTAAAGCCCAATTGAAAAGGCCCAAAAAGCTAGCCCAATTAGATAATTAGTTATATGGAGAGAAACATACAAAATTTTGTATGAACATGAAACGGTATGTATGTGAGTGTTGGACACTCTTTCATTCTCTCTAGAACATACACATATAACTGATTGAGAGACCACACTTCTTGGGCACAAGTGGAATTGGAGTGAAGATTGAAAGTGTTCTCAAGAACTTCTGATCTTTGGTTTTGAAATTCACCATACCAAGGTGCACTCTCTTATTCCAAAATTCTGAAACTTATTTAGTACATGTAATCAATTGTGAATGAAGTAGATCCGTTAATTTTTCGCTGCGTACATTCATATTTCCAACAACAAGATGCGCCAGGCTGTCGAGGCCATGCAAGGCCTATAATTGGGCCCCAAAGCTCCATTTTGACCATTTTGCTTCTATTTCTCTGAATTATAACTTCCAAAAGTTTCTCTGGAGCAAGTTGCGATCTAGTGGGTCTGGCTTTCAACTTCAGTTCACAGCGTTAGTCTTCAATTCTGCACTTGAGGTCAGTGTCTATTTTCTCTTTCTTTTTATTTTTTGCAAGTATGTTAGTAGCAAAGTAAGTTGGAAAGCATGCTAGTATTTTATTTTATTTTTATTTTTTCTACATATATGTATTTTTGTTTTTATCATTTATGCCATGATGCTGTTGGAAAACCTATTTGTTCACATGTTTAAGTAGCATAGGCAAACTTACATATGTTGGATGCTATGAAAACACATGCAACACTAAAAAAACTAAAAGAAAAGCTAGGTAGATATGAGAGACTATGCATGATAAAGACGGAAAATTTTTTAAAGGATTGAAAATGTGAAAACGATCGTTGTTGAATTTGAATCTTGGTGAGACTAAAAAATTGCCACCAAATCTGAATCTCAAAGAAGGCACAGGATACCGAGGACTAAACGGTCTCTGCCGAATCTAAATCCTAGTGAATGCATAGGATACATAGGACTATATGGTCATTACTGAATCTGAATCCTAGTGAAACTAAACTGTGGCTATCGAATCTAAATCTCAAAGAAGGCATAGGATGATTAGGACTAAAAGGTCGTTGCTGAATCTGAATCCTGTTGAGACTAAAAAATCGCAACCGAATTTGAATTTCAAAAAAGGCGTAGGATGCTTAGGACTAAACGGTTGCTGCCGAATCTGAATCCTGGTGAATACATTGGATGCATAGGACAAAACGATCGTTACCGAATCTGAATCCTAGTAAGACTAAATGGTCGTTGCCGAATTTGAATCTGGAAGAAGGCATAGGATGCCTAGGACTAAACGGTTGCTACCGAAACTGAATCCTGGTGAATACATAGGATACATAGGACTAAATGGTCGTTGCTGAATTTGAATCCTAGTTAGACTAAATGGTTGCTGCCAAATCTGAATCTCGAAGAAGGAATAGGATGCCTAGGACTAAATGGTCGCTGCCAAATTTGAATCTTGATGAATGCATAGGCTGCATGGGACTAAATGGTTGTTGTCGAATCTAAATCCTAGTGAGAATAAATGGTCGCTACAAAATCTGAATCTTGGAAAAGGTGTAGGATGCCTAGGACTAAATGGCCGCTATGGAATCTAAATCCTGATGAATGCATTGGATGCATAGGACTAAACGGTCATTGCTGAATTTGAATCTTGGTGAGACTAAACGGTCGCTGCCGAATTTGAATTTCGAAGAAGGCATTGGATGCATAGGACTAAATGGACATGGCCAAATTTGAATCCTGGTGAGACTAAACTATGGCTACCAAAACTGAATCTCAAAGAAGGCATAGGATGCCTAGGATTAAAAGGTTGTTGCTGAATTTGAATCCTGGTGGGAGTAAACAATCGCTGTCGAATCTGAATCTCGAAGAAGGCGTAGGATGCCTAGGACTAAACGATCGCTGCCGAATCTGAATCCTGGTGAATGCATTAGATGCATAGGACTAAACGGTAGTTGTTGAATCTGAATCCTGGTGAATGCATTAGATGCATAGGACTAAACGATAGTTGCCGAATCTGAATCCTGGTGAATGCATTAGATGCATAGGACTAAACGGTAGTTGCCGAATCTAAATCATGGTGAGACTAAATGGTTGCTGCCGAATCTGAATCTTGATGAAGGCACAGAATGCCTAGGACTAAATGGTCACTGTCGAATCAGAATCCTGATAAATGCATAGGATGCATAGGACTAAACGGTTGTTGTTGAATCTAAATCCTAGTGAGACTAAACGGTCACCATTGAATTCGAATCTCGAAGAAGGCATAGGATGCCCAGGACTAAATGGTTGCTGCGAAATCTGAATCCTGATGAATGCATTGGATGCATAGGACTAAATCGTCATTGCCGAATCTAAATCTTGGTGAGACTATACAGTCGCTACCAAATTTGAATCTCGAAGAAGGCATAGGATGCATAGGACTAAATGGTCGTTGCCGAATCTAAATCCTGGTGAAACTAAATAGTTGCTGTTGAATTTGAATCTCGAAGAAGGCATAGCATGCATAGGACTAAATGGTTGTTGCCAAATCTGAATCTTGGTGAGATTAAACGATCACTTTCGAATCTGAATCTCGAAGAAGGCATAGGATGCCTAGGACTAAATGATCGTTGCCGAATATGAATCCTAGTGAATGCATAGGATGAAAAGGACTAAATGGTCGTTGCCTAATATGAATCCTGGTGAGACTAAACGGTCGCTGCCGAATCTAAATTCAGAGAGGGCATAGGATGCCTAAGACTAAACGGTCACTACCGAATCTAAGTCCTAGTGAATGCATAAGATGCATAGGACTAAACAGTTGCTGCCGAATCTAAATCCTAGTGAGACTAAATGGTCGCTACCGAATCTGAATCTTGAAAAAGGCATAGGATGCCTAGGACTAAATGGTCGCTGCGGAATCTAAATCCTGATGATTGCATTGGATGCATAAGACTAAACGGTCGTTGCCGAATCTGAATCTTGGTGAGACTAAATGGTCCCTGCCGAATTTGAATCTTGAAAAAGGCATAAGATGCGTAGGACTAAATGGTCATTGCCAAATCTCAGTCCTGGTGAGACTAAATGGTCATTGCCAAATCTCAGTCCTAGTGAGACTAAATGGTCACTATCGAATATGAATCTCAAAGAAGGCATAGGATTCATAGGACTAAACAGTTGTTGCCGAATCTGAATCCTGGTGAGTCTAAACGGTTGCTGCCGAATCTAAATCTCAAAAAAGGCATAGGATGCCTAGGAGTAAATGTTGTTGCCGAATCTAAATGCTAAGAGAGATATTTTGAAAAATAGGATGCTTTTGAGGCAAAAGAGATAGGATTAAATAGTCCCTGCTAAGTTTGAATCCCAAGAGAGGTATTTTGAAAAAATTGGATTCTTTTGAGGCTAAAGAGATAGGATTAAATGGTCGTTGCTAAATTTGAATCCCAAGAGAGGTATTTTGAAAAATTGGATATTTTTGAGGCAAAAGTGATAGGATTAAACAATCGTTGCTGAATTTGAGTCCCAAGAGAGGTATTTTGAAAAAATTAGATACTTTTGAGGCAAAAGAGACAGGATTAAATGGTCGTTGTCGAATCTGAATCCTAAGAAAGGTATTTTGAAAATTAGGACATTTTTTTTTAAGAAAACATGACACTTTGTTATGAACATACATGATATGTGTTAGGCAAAAAGGTTAGTCATACTTACCTGTTTACTTGCATTGCCAAATGTTTTTGGACTTGCTAACCAATCTTGAATTTGCTTCCACAGGTTATGTCTCTATAGGTGAGATCTGGTGGTGCTCATGGGAAGGCTCTTGCTGTTTCTCCATCTTGAGCTGACTCGTCTAGTAGTGACGACAATACTATTTTGGCTAGTGTACTGGTTGCATAGACCCTTCAGAGGTGCTTTGACTAAGGCGGTGATGACCTTGCGCCCTTTGGGGGCATACATATAGCACATCGTACTAGAAGTCAATGTTTAGTGAAGAAACTAGTGCTTCATCTTAGTCCTACACTAGTTTAGGGGTAGTTCTTCACAGTTCCCTCAAACCGAGATGGGAGGAGGCCTAACGGGTGAGGAGCTAGATAATGAGCTCATGTTTGACATAGATGTTGACTTGGAGGCTGATGACAGGGCCTGGCCAAGTCCAGGCACTCCGAGGCACCGTAGTCATAGACCAAGGTTTCCACCTTGTTTGTCTAGGGCCGAGGTCTATACTAGAGAGGTCAATGAGAGCATAGATGATACTTATCTTTAGCATAGTCTAAAGAGGCATCCTTCCACTCAGATTCGAAAGGCTCAGGTATGTTCCTTTTTCTCTTTCACTTGTCAAACCTAGATATGTAGGTATGCAAGCTAACTGGTAGCTTTTTGATTTCAACGGCAGGCCGCTAACAAGATTCGAGGTCAAGGATCCTGGTCTTCATTCCTTGTTCGCCTGTTTGACTTCAGGATGAATGCGTGCTATCACAAATTTTTGATTGAACAGAGCTTTAAAGAGTTCATGAGGATTCCGCCCTATTCCATGAGGCATACGATTTTGGAGACTTTTGTGTAGTGATTCCATGCAGAGACTGGCACCTTTCATCTAAGCAGTTGGGAGTATGCATTCCTTCCCCTTAACTGGATGGCCATTTTGGGCCTTAGATTTGGCGGGTATCCGGTCTCGACCAAGTTTGTGGACTTTGATGTTGCGAGCGAGCTCTTGGGCATTCGTTATCCCTTTACCCGAGCAACGAGACAGTATTTTGGGCCAACTGACAATCCTCAGATTTGTATGGAATAGTTGCGGGTGAGCATACCTTAGGAGGCGGAGTTGGACAACATTGCTCTCAGGCGATTCTTCTTCTATTTCGTCGATAGTTGTCTGCTTGGCAACAACCAGTTGATGTTGGCTTGCAGGTTGCTATGAGCCATAAGAGTAGTGTCAAATATAAGGGACTATGATTAGGAGTCCCTTTCTTATGGATTCTTCATTGCTTTCCTGAGGCAGGCTTCACGACAGGACTTTAGGAGCCTAGAGGGTTGCTGGTAGATTCTGACATGGTGGGCATATAAGTATATCTCAGCCCTACAACCATAGTATTCTGACCTTTCTTTAGAGATATATCCTAGGACGTATGACTGGTCCTTTTGCATGATCACCAGAGTTGTTTTGACAGAACTGTCCATCGTCAGCGCTACGTTCGATTGTGTCACTGAGGGCAAGATACTCAACCACCCTTATGATGGGCGGTTGTTGGCTAGGTGTAAGGTTACCCATGTTGTGGCTGAGTCGTGAGCGCGATGTTGGTTCTAGGCTTTATCGAGCTAGGAGTTTATTTTTGCTGAAAGGACATACCATCAGGTTATGCAGGTCTTTGGAGTACCTAGGGACCCACCTTAGGAGCTTTCATGTTCTGAGGTAATTTTGGATAACCTTGACTATACAACAGGCTCCTTCAAGTATTTTGTCACGGAGGACACGGATTACTTCATTTGGTTTCTGTAGTCCTCATCCCATCATAGATGATTGACCTGTGAGTGTTGGCAAAGTGCTCGGTGGTATAGCACCCGCTCATTGGGCTTCAGAGGCCCACTTGAGGTTACATGTAGATACTTTACAGGCTAGGGTGAGAGATCTTGAGGGCGTAAGTACCGCTAGAGAGGAGTATATACAGGAAGAGGTTGCCAGGTTGCTAGCTCGAGAGAGGGACCTATGGCAGAGAGAGAAGGAGGCCCATGCTATTGCCACACAGAGAGAGAGAGAGAGAGAGATAGAGGTCAGCTCCAAGTTGAGATAGGCTTGCTTCATGGGTACAACAACATTCTGATTGGTGAGATGAAGGGGAATAGGATGCCTATGCCTTTTGCAACTCATATTCCTGGTAGAGATCCTCTAATTTGTTGACATAAGTCAGAGTATTTGCTTACTCTTCCCGGACTGACTAGTAGTTAGGGATATGCCCCCTTAGATGATTGGGCATGAGACCCTGTACTAGATCAGGGACCATTTCAAGCTCTGGAATATGCCCCAGGTTCTCTGGCAAATCGAGCCAGTCCTTTTACAAGTCCCATTACAGGTGATGATGCCGATGACGGCAGCGTTGGGTGCTTTGCTGATGACACTGTTAGACATGATGATTCCCCTTAAGCTAGCCATGTATTGTTGTATCATGTTGATGTAGCCCCTGTGTGGGCATGTTTTTCTCATTTTTCTTGTATTTTGTAAACATTGCCCGTTGATGGGCCAAACATGTATATATTAGACTGTCTCTCGGTAGGCCTGGATTGTATTCATTATATTACCTCTTAGTAGGCTTTAGACATGTATATATTATTTTTCCCTATAGTGGGCTCTAATGTATGATATCGCCTCTCAGTAGGCTCCTGATGTATGTATGGACATTGCCTTTTGGTAGGCTTTACATGTATGTTTCTCAGTTTCGCCTGTTGGTAGGCCTAAATGTATGATTTGACATTGCCTCTTGGTAGGTCTTACATATATGTTTCTAGATTTTACTTGTTGGTAGGCTCTCAATGTGTGTATAAACATTGCCTCTTGGTAGGTCTTACATGTATGTTTATGGATTTCGCCTGTTGGTAGGCTCTTGATGTATATATGAACATTGCCTCTTGGTAGGTCTTACATGTATGTTTTTGGATATTGCCTTTTGGTAGGATCTCAATGTATATATGAACATTGCCTCTTGGTAGGTCTTACATGTATGTTTCTGGATTTCGTTGGTTGTACTACTGTGGTCACTTTGCATCACATTGTACTTTCACAAATTTATCAATAAAATCTGATGTTGATTAACCCATTGAGGGATATGGAGAGAGGAAAGACCACATAAATGCGGTTCTTATCATAAGAGGAAAGGTTTCAGGTGGGATGGATGCGTTCTTAAGCATATTGATAAGCAAAAAATAGACTGAACCACGCAAAATAAATTGCCCCGGTGTAGGGTTTTGCGTGGTTCTAAAATGATCAACTGACTTGAAGTGGGATTAGAATTGCACTAAATGATACAGGTTTCTTGACAACCCTAATGATGATCGTGGATTTCCCAATGGGACTTTGGACTTGCCGTGCGGGTGGAATGCACTGATTGTCTTGGTTATCTACTAAATTGACCGATGCTTTAAGAAAGGTTCCTTTAAGGAATTGATTGTTGCGATCTTCATACCATGCGAGATGGACTGCTGTTAGTGATTAGGAATAACCCTAGCACTATCCCATTACATGTCTTGATGACGAGGGTTGAACCAACCCCTGAATCGGGTGAACTGGGTTTTTGAAAATGAGGTTCAAGATATTCCAGGATGTCGAACGAGACGTGCAAAGATAAACTGCCTAGTGTAGGCTTTGTGCGGTCTCAGTTGTGTGAAAAATCTCCAAACGAACTAGTTTGTTGCTGAACTGCTCGTGAGATTAAGGTCAGAGTTAAGAGTACATTTAAGGACCTGAAAGAGTTCCTGACAAAGGCAATCAAGGATAGGGATTTTTGTAAGGAGCTTCTTGATGCCATGGTGGAGGATTATGATGAGATGGGGAGAGCCTATGAGGCTGAGCTTGCTACCCTTAGTGCAGAGCTTGAGCAGAGGAGTTTGGGTCCTTTAGCCATAAAGGCAGAATGTATAAAGCTGAGATCCTATGTCACTAGCTTAGATAGTGAGTTGGAAGATCTTACTTAGAGATTCATTGTCTTGGGCGAAACGAAAGATGAAGATAAGGCTATAGTGGAGGCCAGTCATGCTGAGGCAAGTAGTAGGGCTGATGATTTAGCATGAGGCTATTGAAGGCTAGATCCTTCATCCATTCCATTTGAGCTTGGAGTATGGGCTGACTGATGAGCCTAGTGAGCCATAGTTGGCTTTTCGTCACCTTCACTAAGATCTTCTTTATATTCTTGTTGTTGGCTTCCACCACGCCATTTATTTGAGGGTGATAAGGAACTGAATTTTGATGTTCAATCTTGAACTATTGGCAAAGTTGCTCAACTATTGTCCCATTCAGATTCTTTCTGTTGCCTGTAATGAGCTATCCTGGTATACCGTAGCGGTAAATGATGTTTTGTTTCAAGAATCGGGCCACCATAGCTTGGGTGACGCTTTTGTTGGAAGCGGCTTCTACCCATTTGGTGAAGTTACTAATGGCCACCAAGATATACTCATTCCCATTGAAGGCTTTTGGAATCACAAGTTTGATGACGTCCATTCCCTAGGCTAAAAAAAGGTCATGGTGCCACCCACCATGGCGATAGCTCCCATGCTCGCGGGGCCCCATTGGAGGGCCCCTCTCGATGGGTATGCATGTGTGTTTCGTGCAAAGCTACGGGTGCTCTCTCTCTCGATGGAGGAAGGTAGGATTCTGGGCCATATTTTAAGGGATTACCAAAGGTAAATGGAGTCGCCACCAATCATTGGGTTTTTCTAAGGTGTGATTGGTCACCTATTTTTATTTGATTTTATTACCAATCCTAGGCTAAGGAAAAGGTCATTTTTCCTAAACTAATATGGATGGCAAAAAAATCTTAATTCTTAGTTCTAGAAGTTTGGTTATGTGTGGGGAAGGTGTTAGGCACCCCACAACGCCTGTCCAAGGACAGTCCTTTGTTTTGATAAAACCTTAATTTTCAGAGATTGGCAGTAAAAACATGATTTTGGCCTTGGCTTTCGGGGCTTTGCATGCATAGGGCCTTTGAGGTTTGGATTTTGAAAGGGTGTGGTCCTAATTTATGCTTTCCTATGGCAATCAAGCTAAGTACCATATTTCCGCGGTGAAAATTCGGCGACATGTCACCTTACTTTCACGGCAGGAACTAGGCATCACCTGCCTTAGGTAACACAAACTGTGACAGTCACACCAGAAGGGGGCAAGCAGGTATATATACATACATCATGCATAATGCTAGCACAAAGAGCAGGAAAGTAAATGCCTACATCCCTAGAGCATGGCCCAAAATATAAGTGCAGGAAAGTAAACAAGGGTCGCCATATTCTAGAGATGAGGATGAATGATACATGGCATGATATACCTAACACAAACCATCTAAGGGAAAGAGGGAGGTGGAAGGAGGGGGCTCAAAAGAGTACATAACCAAATGGGAAAAACTAGTCTCCTAAACCAACTGAACATAGCCGCTTGGCTCACATTAACATGCTTACTCCTGTGCCCTTTTTGCTTGTACCTAGGAGATTGCGCCCTAACTCCTTGTGTCCTTGCTCCATGCGTGTACATGCAAAGACGAAGACAAGAAAACCAGTAGACAAGCAATGGAAGGAAAGTGCAAAGAGCACACTAAAAAAGCATAAAGTAGATAAACATGATAGACATGGCACGTATAGCATGTGACAAAGGCAAGAAAGATAACCAACAAGCAAGAAGGGAAAGAAGCAAGGAAACAAACAGAGGTGGTGTCCACGAGGGACAAATGTAGGTTTGGATCAGATGTCCATAGCTTCATTGGACATGTAAGCAAGACTTATACATGGACATGTAAGCAAGTGCGTAAAGATGCGCAAGAAGCTAACGGGTGGCAAAAACAAGCATGGTGAGCATATCATCTCATGGAGTAGAAAAAGGGAAGGGTACGCACGGAATGACCCGGCATCCGGAGACGCATCCTAGGTGGTTACACCTGAACAAGGCCTTAAGGGTGCTGGATATAACCACACAACCATAAACCCACTAAGGGTGTTAAACGTGGCAAAGCCTAGAACTAGAGAGGCTAACACAAGCATAAAGCATAGAAGCAAGTAAGCACAGACATGCAAATAGGGATGATCCAAACCCTTTGATATGGGCCAAGGTGTACGGACAATGACAAAGACCATGGGCTCTAGATCGGGTTCTAACCATTAGGCCAAAACACAAGAAAGAAAGATAAAGCGACAAAAGGGCCACAATAGCACATGACAAGACAAACATAGCCTAGGTTTAGGCACGAAAACATGGCATGGAGCGCACATGCACATGGAAGATGGCATAAGCAAGCAGAGCATAGATCCAAGCACACAAGCATGTGAAAACATAGATCTGGACATATTAGCATGTGAAAACCTAGATTCGAGCAAGCAAGCATGTAAAAACATAGATCTAAACAAAGATCTAGGCACACAAGCATGGGAAAACATAGATCTAGACATATAGGCATGGAAATATATGCGTGTGTGAACATGTGAAAACTAGCACATAAACATGGAAGAACGTGAATACAAGCATATAAACATGCTAGAAACAGGATAAAGCAAGAAACATGTCAAAGAAAGCAATAAAACATATTATTCAAGCAAAAAGGAAGGATAAATGCTAGAAAAAAGATCTAGATGGTTAGGGGTGTGAATGATAGCTAAAAAAAGCTACATCCACACCCCTAAACCCCAAATCCCAATAGTAGAACCAAGGAAAGGAAGATTGTGTGCAAAAGCAATACCTTGTGTTCTTGGTGAAGAGGGAAGAATCAAGAGACTTTCATGTGTTCTTTTTTGGAGTGTTTTTGGGCATTTTTGGTGTTGTGAAGTGAGAGAAAACGTAGAAAGGAACTTGGAAGAAGGAAAATTTTAGAAAAATGTGTGTTTTTTTGGGTCTGTTGGGTGCCTGGCACTATTTATAGCCCCAGGCACGTTTTTCGAGGCGACAGCCATTCAAGGGCCGCTAGCCTCAAATTGTTTCTGATCTGGTTGATCTTGACTCCTTTGGATAGATCTTGATTTTCAGTTTCTAAAAAGGTACGGAGCTCAAAAATCCAACGGTCAGATCAAAAGTTATGTCTCTCGGAAGTTTGCAGTGCATCGATTGGTGTGCCATCCCGGTTTTTGCGATATTTCTGCCATGATTTATGCTATGCTATCTTAAGAAAATGCACATGTATATATTTTTTTTTTGATATATGAATGTGGGTTATACGGGAATTTAAATTTTGAAAATAATATGCAAGATACAGGAAAGGTGACCTACCTAGTAGTCAAGGATAGTAGGAATGATGAGTCGTATGGGGGATCTAGGTAGAGACTTGAGAAATTTTTGGAATTTAGTGTCAAAGTGCTTGTGAGATGTTTGGCACGACCGCTAGTTAGTCTCAAAATTTGGGAAATTCGGGTAGGGACAGAGGATATCTATCTAGGGTAGTGTCAGGTAGAAATAGAAAAATTTATGGATAGCAGTCCTGATTTTTGCCATGTAGAAACAGAAGATATCTGAATAGCAGTCTTGGTCTTGGGTTAGGTAGAAACAGAAGATATCTGAATAGCAGTCTTGGTCTTGGGTTAGGTAGAAACAGAGGAAATTTGAATAGCAGTCTTGGTCTTAGGCCAGGTAGAAACAAAGGATATCTGAATAGCACATCCGAGGAGTGTCAGGTAGGAACAGAGGATATTTGAACAACAGTCCTAAAATTTTCCAAGTAGAAATAGAGGATATCTAAATAGCAGTCTTGGACTTAGGCCAGGTAGAAATAGAGGATATCTAAATAGCAGTCCCGAGGAGTATCAAGTAGGAATAGGGAATATCTGAATAGCAATCCAGGAATTTTCAAAGTAGAAACAGAGGATATCTGAATAGCAGTCTTGGTCTTAGGATGGGTAGAAACAGAGGATATTTGAATAGCATTCCTGAGGAGTCTTAGGTAGGAACGGAGGATATCTGAACAGTAGTCCTGAAATTTGCCAAGTAGAAACAAAGGATATCTGAATAGCAGTCCAAATGAGTGTAAGGTAGAAACAGAGGATATCTGAATAATAGTCCTGATTTTTGCCATGTAGAAATAGAGGATATCTAAATAGCAGTCTTGGTCTTGGGCCGGGTAGAAACAGAGGATATTTGAATAGCAGTCCCGAGGAGTGTCAGGTAGGAGCAGAGGATATCTGAACAGCAGTCCTAAAATTTGCCAAGTACAAACAGAGGATATCTGAATAGAAGTCTTGGACTTAGGCTAGGTAGAAACAGAGGATGTCTTAATAGCAGTCCCGATTGATGTCCTTTGCAAGTGCGTGCTTGGTACAGACCTGCACGTTTTAAAATAGTGTTAGTCCACTTATGTTGCCTTTTGAATTATGAGCTTATCAATTATGTTTGAATTTCTTATTGTTTTGCAGATCATGTCTAGGAGAGCTAGCTCTAGGGAAGATTGAGGGAAGGCCCCCATGTATGCCACGTCCCAAGGGGATGGTTCTTCTAATGATGAGAATGCTTTAACTGGTGAGTAGGCGGCCTTGGTTTTGCAAAGTCATTTTAATTGCGGGGGTGACAACCCCAGGCCTACCGGTGGTATACCCATGGAGACCAAGTTCAAGAGATGACGTTCCGTCGAGACGGCGAATGCTTCGTTTGAGTCCTGTACTATTTCTAGTAGGGCGACTTTACGACGCAAGCCAGTTAGAGGGAGAGGAGCCTTCGGAGGAAAGGTGCGACATGATGACATTCTCATAGGCATAGATGAGGTCTTTGCTGGGCTAGAGGTCCTGCTGGAGTTTGGCACTCGAAGGCATAGTTTGAGACCGAGGTTTCCACCGCACTAGGCCCGGGTCGAGGCCTGTACTTAGACCATAGATAGAGGCATCTAGGACACTCACCTTCAGCATGGGCTGAAGGATCTTCCTTCCACACCAGCGTGGAGGGGAGAGGTATGTTACGTTCCCTTCTTGGTCGATCAGATTTGATTATATGCATGTGCTAACGAGTAGTTTCTGATTTCAAATGCAGGGGTGCGAGAGGCTCTATGGTCGAGGTGCCTAGTGCACTTTCCTCAGGATATTGTTTGCTCCTAAGACCCATTTATAGTACGTCACGTTTCTGAGAGAGTAGGGGTTTGAGGGCTTCTTGCGAATTCCTCCATTCACCATAAGGCACGGGATCGGGGAGGCTTTGGTGCTTCATTTTCATGCAGAGACGGGCACCTTCCATCTAAGTTGTGGGGAGTATGCGGTCCTCCCTCTTGACTGGACAGCTATCTTGGGTATCAGATTTGGTGGCCACTCGATTCCAATTGAGGAGATGACCTTCGATATGGCCTACGACCTCCTAGGCATCCCTCTCCCATTGATTGCAGAGACGAGGGAATATTTTGGGCCCACCGCTTCACCACAGATTTGTACTGAGTGGCTACAGCGTAGTATTCCTAGGGGTAAGGCCTCTACCGATGCTCATCTTCGTCGGTGCTTCTTGTGGTTCCTTGGTAGTTATTTCTTGGGTAACAACCGATCGATGGTGACTTTTCAGCTACTGTGGGCTATGGGAGTAGTCTCTGGTATTAAGGCATACGATTAGGGGTCAGTGACCTACGGCTTCTTCATTTCCTTCTTGAGGCAGGCCTTCCATTGAGACTTCAAGAGCTTGGAAGGATGTTGGCAGATATTGACATGGTGGCCATATGAGTACATCCCAGCCCTGCGGCCTCATTATAAAGGATTGTCCTTGACAACATACCCTTGAGCATATGCATGGGCTCATTATAGGATCACGAGGGAAGTAGTAATGCAACCAGTCACTATTTTCACAGCTCTGGATTGCGTCATCCAAGATGAGATCATAGTTCATCCAAATGATGGCACGTTACTGAGGAGACCAGAGCTCACCATTGCTATGAGCCAGTCGAGGATCCGACGCTAGTTTTGGGCCCTGACGAGCTGGGAGTTCTTTCTAGCAGAGAGGATCGTCCATCAGGTTATGCCAGTCTACGGAGTGCCCATGGATCCGCATCCTCATGGTTTGTCATTCGAGGCCATGGTTCTAGATAACTCGGATTACGCTACAGGCGCCTTTGATGCTTATGTGGACATGAGCAGAGACTACTCTACCTAGTTTACAGAGTCTTCTACGAGGCCTATCATTGGAGATGTCCTCGTGAGTGGGGATAAAGTGCTAGGAGGTGCTATTCGCACTCAGGTGGCCACCAGGGATGAGTGGAGAGCACGCGCAGAGACCGCAGAGGCCAAAGTGACAGAGTTTGAGGCCTTATCTACAGCTAGAGAGGTGCATATGCAGTAGATAACACGGGGTTTTCTCTTTCTCTGAATTAGACGGGGTTTTCTCTTTCTCTGAATTTGTCGACCCTAGATCCGCTTGTGATTCTACAATCTCTTCAATAACTACTGAAGAGGGAGGTGCTGAAGCAACCTGGCCAAGGTGTTTCAATAAATACTCGTCCCAATCCTTCCTTGACGCAATTGATATAGCATTACAGCTGGTTTCTAACTAGACAGTTGCAGAACACAAGCTGACGGCCATACAGTCACCTCTTCGCACCACTTCCTTTTCAATCTAGATGATACTGCGCTCAGTTAAACTCTGAACTTGTTCTCAAAGAACTTGGCAATCAAATAGGGTGTAGTTGTCTTCACTATCACAGAACGAGTAGATTCCCCAATCAAATCTTGGGGTTCCTATACCTTTAAGATCAAGGTGGCTCTCTTGGACCAAGGCTCGAAGGATAGCCTTCCATGGGAATGACGGTGAGAAGAAATCCAGAACCCTTTCTTCCGCCGTGATGATGGCATTCACATTCCTTTCCTGATGGGGAGATGAAAGGTTGGTGATGATATTCAGAGTGGCTGCATTATCGAACTATATCAACTTGTTGTCAATGCGGTCCTGGACACAATCTCTTAACTGGAAATATTCCTCTAGGGTATGCCCCTTGGCCCCAAAATGGTGTTCGCACTTCTTAGATGGATCAAATCTTGTTGAAGGAGGACCTTCTCTGGGTTTCGAAAATAGTGGGGTATCTAGCTTCCTTTCCAATAGGTAAGCATAGAGATCTGCCATGGGTTTGGGTAATGAAGTGTACTTTCGGTTTTCCCTCTTAAAGGGACGAGACAGTTCTGGCCTCCCTCTTTGATTAAAGGCTCAGTTAGGTGCTTTAGTAGACTAACCCTATTGCTAATAAGGTCTAGTAGTTGGGGTAGCATAGGCGGGAGCAACAGCCCTAGGCCTTTTTAATACGTTATCGACCATATGAACATCGACTTCCTTGGTCTCACAACTAGTCATTCTTTTGACTTGTTGCTTAACCATGGAACTCAGAGACTTGGCATCCATGATCTTCTTGCTCCTAATACCCTCGTCAATGAACTCTCCAATAGGGATGAGGCTAGCGAAATGAGTGACTTAGGTGCTGATCAACTTCTCATAGTAAGGAGGCTTAAGGTTATCAATGTCCCACTTGATCATCTCATTTTCCATCATGGGAGGTTGCACTTGTGTGGCTAGCTCATGTCACCTCTGAGCATACTCTTGAAAGGATTCCCCCCTCTTCTTTTCTATCCTCTAAAGAACTGTGTGGTCGGGAGCTATCTCAGTGTTGAATTGGTAGTATTCTAAGAAAGAGTTGGCCATTTCCCACCAACTAAAGGCCTTTTCCAACCTCACATACCATGTGGCCACGGGGCCAGTCAGACTATCAGGGAAAATTTGGCAAAGCAGAGGGTGATTATCCCCATAGGGAGCCATCTTCCTACAGAACATGCGCAAGTGTGCGCCAGGGTCTCTTGTACCATCGTACTTGACTAACTCTAGTGTCTTAAACTTAGAGGCATAATGACCTAAGGGAAGTTGGTCAGACCATCTAGATCAATGCTTCCACGGATGCTAGAGCCCTCTATGATACGAAACTTCTTAGCCAGAGTTTCCACTTGGCTCTTAACTTGGCCATACCCAGGTTTAGGGTTCTTGTCCTTAGAAGGATCTATTTCCTGGTCATTGCCTTAGGGTGGTACATTGTGGCCCTGATCCTATACTAGCGGAGGCTGATTTTCATTCTCGATTTGGGGACCTCCTTAGCTATGACTGAAAGTGTTTTGTCCTCCTCTTACAACCAGTTGTTGCACCATGCGCATCAATTTCGACATTTTCTATTTTAGAAGAGCAATTTCCTGAGCATTTTCCTCATGGGGAGAAGTACCACTAGTAGACATCTCTCTTGCACGAGACCTAGTGACAATGGGATCACGGCGTGGCGGTATCTTAGCCTGTTTCTTTTTAGCAATCTTTTGATCCTGAGAATGCGGGAAGTGAAAGAAATAGGGTGCGTTTGACAAAGTGGAAACACAACACCAAAATCAAGTTAGTTTATGTCCTTGCTATTTAACATGCACCTACCATTTTCAGAAAAATTTGGCTTTGCACCCTTAATCGGGTATTTATCATGGTGAGTTTCTACTATGATGCAAGATTAATACACAAGATAGGCAAGTAATCGAAACTTTCATGACATGCTTAACAATGCGGGAAGGACCCTTCCTTTGATTACCGGTTTGTACAAAATTTACTTCTACAACACTGGGTTCATCGGCTCCAATAATGGCCTAGGGTCCGTTTGGTTGGAGGAGTGGAAAAGTGGGAGGATGAAAAATTAGTGGGAGGATGGAAAAGTAGGAGGATAGAAAATATTTAGTTTTCCCTCGTGTGTGTTTGGTTGGAGGGATGGAAAAGTGGGAGGGTGGAAAACTCTTTTGTTTGGTTGAAAAAAAAAGTAGGAGGATAGAAAATTTAGTTTATATAAATTGACTATTATACCCTTGTTACATAATAGGTAAGAAATAGATTTATTTGTACTCATTAAATAATATAAAATTTACCAACAATTATATTTTTCAATAAGAAATGTTACGTCCACAACATTTTTCGCAATACTTTCACAACAAAATTTATGTGGAAAGTTGTTACTAGTTCTAATTTGAACCCATTACTGAAATTATTTTATTACTCACCAATATTAACTAATAACAATCTGTTACTTAAAATTTATTGTGAAAATATTGTGATAACATTTCTCAATTACGATTTTTTATTCTTTATATTATTTCTCATTTCTCAGCCTTCATTTCATCCATACGCTTTTTTTTTCTCCTCCACACACGTTGTCCTTATCTCTATCCCCCCCCCCCTTCTTTTATTTTCTTTTTCTCCCTCATTCAAGAACGTTCCAGCACTAGCAGGTGCAGCTCTCATTCTCATTCTTTTTTTCTTTTTTTTTCTCCCGCGCTTTCTCAATGTTTTTTTTTTTTTTTTTTTTTGTTTTATTTGATTCCAGAACACTTGTCCCCAACGCAATCTAGATGGGTCATCTTCATCCCAAAGCAGTTGGCCCAACCTGGAGCCATTGCTCATCTTCGTCCCCAACGTAGTCCAGATGGGTCATATGTCTTCTGTCTTTTGTCTTTTGTCTTTTTTTTTTTTTTTTTTCTTTTATTGTTATGATTTGATTAATTTTAAAATTGTGTTTTTGAGTTTGTATTTTGATAATCTAATTATGCTTGAGTTTAGAGATGTTTGAGAGAAAGATTGTTGTGTTTGTAGCTGTGAGAGGAGAGAGAAACAGAGTATTTGTGTAAAAGTGCTGTCACAGCACTTTTCTCTCCAAGTTTTCCTCCTGATTTGGGAGGATAAAAAATGTGGGCCCGGGAGAGAAAATTTTCTCCCAAGTTTTCTATCTTCCCTAACCAAATAGTGGAAAACAGTGTTTTCCACCCTATTTTCCTCCCTCTATTTTCCATCCTCCCTGTTTTCACCCCAACCAAACACAGCCTTAGGGATAGGGTATGGTCTAGCATGTACAAGCAACGAGGTTGCTTTTCCTAGGGGTTTAAACATGAATGCCATGCAAGCAGGATAAAAGGAACCTAGAGTAGTGCACAATTTCTTTGGCGCAAGCAAAAAGGGTGCACATGTTACAAGACACTTTCCCCTGACCTCTAGCCCTAGAAGGGTATCATTTCAAACGCTTGGATGTTCACTCTTTGGGTTTTTCCTAGCCTTGATGGGCTCTAGCTTGATCTACTCCTCACGGGATTGACATAACTAGGCCAATTGTATACAAAGGCTTAATTGGTAGGTGGCTCCTGTCCTTGGGTACTCAATCGCCATACCCTTCCCTTCATGGAAGTTATGGGGTTGGAAGGATCAAGGTGGCCTTTTCAGCAACTCCTGTCCACCCATGGACCTAGAAATGCCAACAACATCAACCTCGAATCTAACTATGGGTAACAGTACCGATTTTCTATCCATACACCTACAGATTGGGTGATGAAATCCCCAAAAGAGGTGAGACCTTGCCATTAGTGTGGAGCCCAGGTTTGGCTTAAAAGGGTGTACATGTCATGCAATTCTTAATGAAAGGGAAAGACTTTTTGAAAGCACAACATATATATATACATATAGAAAGCAGATAAAGATGTAGCGGAAATTAAATTTTGCTACCCTATGTTTGCATGTGAAGGAAAGTGGTTAAGCCCCATGTGAAAATACTTCAGAACCTCCCTTTTTTTTGCTCTTTTGAAAATGGTCTACTAATATATAGTAGAAGCCTTTTTCAAAAGGAAAGCCCTGGAGATCGATGCCATTTTTTGTATTTTTGAATGCCAATTTTTGTGTTTTTGAAAGCCAATATCTGAAGATTATGGTTTTATCAAAAGCTCTAAAGGCTAAACTCTCATCGCTCTTTAGTGGAGTCGCCAGTTTGTCGACACTCGACCTCGACCGGCTAAGCGGAAAGACTACCGTTACTATGCCTTCGTTCGACCACCCACCATGGTGACAACTCCTGTGCGTGCGGGGCCTCGTTGGAGGGCCCCTCTCGATAGGTATACGTGTGTGTTTCGCGCAGAGCTTTAGGTGCTCTCTCTCTCGGTGGAGGAAGGTAGGTCTACCTTTGGAATTATGGCAGGAATTTGGGCTAAATTTTAAGGGATTACCAAAGGTAAGTGGAGTCACCACCAATCATTGGGTTTTTCTAAGATGTGATTGGTCACTAATTTCTAGTTGATTTTATTACCAATCCTAGGCGAAGAAAACTGTCATTTTTCCTAATCTAATATGGATGGCAAAAAAATCTTGATTCTTAGGTCTACAAGTTTGGTTACGTGTGGGGAAGGTGTTAGGCACCCCACAACGCCTGTCCAAGGATAGTCTTTTGTTTTGATAAAACCTTGATTTTTGGAGATTGGCAGTAAAAACATGATTTTGGCATTGGCTTTCGGGGCTTTGAGGTTTGGTTTTTGAAAAGGTGTGGTCCCAATCTATGCTTTCCTATGGCATTCGAGCTGATTAACAGATTTCCACGACAAAAGTCCAACGACATGTCACCTTACTTTCGTGGCGGGAACTAGGCATCGCCTGCCTTAAGTGACACAGATTGTGACAATCACACCGGAAAGGGGTGAGCAGGTATATACATACATCATGCATAATGCTAGCACACTGAGCAGGAAAGTAAATGCCAACATTCCTAGAGTATGGCCCAAAATATAGGTGCAAGAAAGTAAACAGGGGTCACCATACTCTAGAGATGAGGATGAATGTGTTGGAAAATCTGGTTTTGCATCTTATACAAAACACACAACAGAAGCAACAAACATAGATCTACTTTATTCATGAGAGATGACATGTAACCTTGAATTCTAGAAGAAAGAATAGAAAGCGTACCTTGATGTAGTGAAATTCAAAACCAAGACTTGAGAATACCTTTAATCTTCATCTCAATTCCACATGGTGCCCAAGATGAGTGGTTTCTTAATCAGTCTTTATGTACATTGATTCTCAAAGAAAGTTCTTCTTCTTCTCATTGTAGAGAAAAACTATTTTCTTTTCTTTTTATCATACGTACTTTCTAACTACCTTAGTAGTTACTTTATTTAATAACTCTTATTAAATAAAAACTGATTATCTAATTGGGTTAGCCTTTTCGACTTGCCCAATTTGGCTTTAGTTTCTGGCTTGAGATGGGACCAGAGGGAATAAATAAGACTCTAGCTCCAATGGGCCTTGAGCTTATTTGTCAACTCTTGACAAGTCTAAAGTTACCATTAAATATAATTGCACTCTAGGCCTTATTAATAAATTATATTCCAAGACTTTAATGATATCATTTGACCCCTCCATGAAATATCCATAGTGAACAAAGTCATAATGAATTGTCACTTTGTAAACAACTATTTTATCCTTAAACACCCAGTTTAATCTTTTAGTTATTCATATTTATTGAAATCTGATTTCAATAAATATAAACTTTAGTAACTCTTTACTAAAGTGGGCGCCCTAAATAACCGGTTCCCATTAAACTTATCTTAAGGGGATATTTTGTGTCTCTACAAAAAGAGATTATGGATTCTATCTTGGGAATATGTGTTCCCTCAACACTACGTGTAGTTACCCAACATACTGAGGTTTTGACCGTCAATATTAGATCTCACTCCTGATATATCAAAGTAACCTACATTTCATGATCGGGTTCACTATCCTCTCAGGATTAAGAGTCTATGAAAGTAGAAGTCGTAAGATTAATTATTCAGGTGACAGGATTGAATAATTAATCTCATAGTGGTCCAATTCAATATGTTTTAATACTTAAGACATATCAACATATCAATTAGAAGTCTCCACTTCCATGATCAAGACAAACTATCTTAGTTGATGTGTTATAGTCTTCGTAGATGAAATGTCCAATTTCATCACCGACTACGAACTATATTTTGAGTTTATAAGGAACTTGTGATTTATATCTTTTGTGACTAAATCACATAAATCACATACAATGCATTTCAAGGAATATGATAATGTCCCATTAGTTCATTTATAAATTGTCTCATATAATTATACAATTTAATTATTTATGACATGCCAATAAATTGGATTTTAGGGCATAAACCCCAACAGAATGGTACATGGCATGATATATCTAATACAAACCATCTAAGGGAGAAAGGGAGGAGGAAGGAGGGGGTTTAAAAGAGTACATAACCAAATGGGAAAAACTAGGCTCCTAAACCTACTAAACATAGCCGCTTGGCTCACATTGATATACTTGTGCCCGCGCCCTTTTTACCTGCACCTAGGAGATCGCGCCCTAGCCCCATGATTCCTCGTTCCATGTGTGTACATGCAAAGGCAAAGACAAGAAAACTAGCAGACAAGCAATGGAAGGAAAGTGCAAAGAGCACACTAAAAAGGCATAAAGCAGATAAACATGATAAACATGGCAAGCATAGCATGTGACAAAGGCAAGAAAGCTAACCAACAAGCAAGAAAGGAAACAAACAGAGGTGGTGTC
This sequence comes from Quercus robur, assembly GCF_932294415.1. NCBI lineage: Eukaryota > Viridiplantae > Streptophyta > Magnoliopsida > Fagales > Fagaceae > Quercus > Quercus robur. Next base: position 32,008,211 of record NC_065537.1, on the reverse strand, counting down.
CGTGAGGGAAAAATGTAGGTTTGGATTGGATGTCCATAGCTTCATTGGGTTGAAGCATGGACGACACACTAGTAAGCAAGACACATGCATGGACATGTAAGGAAGTGTGTAAATATGCGCAAGAAGCCAAAGTGTGGCACAAACAAGTATGGTGAACATATCATCGTGTGGAGCGGAAAAAGGGAAGGGTACACGTGGAGCGACATAGCATCTGGAGACACATCCCAGGTGGTTACACCTGAACAAGGCCTCAAGTGCATCGGATATAACCACACAGCCACAAACCCACTAAGGGTGTCAAATGTGGCAAAGCCTAGAATTAGAGAGGCTAACACAAGCATAAAGCATAGAAGAAAGCAAGCATAGACATGCAAATAGGGGTGATCCAAACCCTTTGACATGGGCCAAGGTGTACAGACAATGACAAAGACCATGGGGTCTAGATCGGGTCCTAACCATCAACCAAAACAGAAGAAAGAAAGATAAAACAACAAAAGGGCAACAATAGCACATGGCAAGATAAACATAGCCTAGGTCTAGGCACATAAACATGGCATAGAGCGCACAAACACATGAAAGATGGCATAAAGCAAGCAGAGCATAGATCCAAGCACATAAGCATGTGAAAACATAGATCTAGACATATAAGCATGTGAAAACCTAGATCCGAGTAGGCAAGCATGTAAAAACATAGATCTAGGCACACAAGCGTGGGAAAACATAGATTTAGACATATAGGCATGGAAACATACACGTGTGCGAACATGTGAAAGCTAGCACATAAACATGGAAGAACGTGAATCCAAGCATATAAACATGTATGGATGTGGATCTAAGCATAAAACATGGCAAAAAGCATACAAACACAAAGATCCAAGCAAAGCATAACCATGGGCATGATATCAAGCATGTGAGCACATAACCCTAATATCAACGCAAAGCAAAGTGAGGAACGAAACAAAGGAAATATGGCATAAAACCCAAAGCATGTTGATCTAAACATAAAAGCATGAAATGATGTAGATCTAAGCATAAAACATGGCATAAAAACCCTAAGCATGTAGATCGGGACAAATAAACATGTGAATCAGCATAAAAGAACATGGATCTAAGCTAAAAACATGCTAGAAATGGGATAAAGCAAGAAACATGTCAAAGAAAGCAATAAAACATATTATGAAAGCAAAAAGGAAGGATAAATGCTAGAAAAAAGATCTAGAAGGTTAGGGGTATGGATGTTAGCTAAAAAAAGCTACATCCACGCCCCTAAACCCCAAATCCCAAGTGTAGAACCAAGAAAAGGAAGATTGGGTGCAAAAGCAATACCTTGTGTTCTTGGTGAAGAGGGAAAAGTCAAGAGACTTTGATGTGTTTTTTTTGGAGTGTTTTTGGGCGTTTTTTGGTGTTTGGAAGAGAGAATAAATATAGAGAGGAACTAGGCAGAGGGAAACTTTTAGAAAAATGTGTGTGTGTGTGTTTTTTTTTTTTTTTTTTAATCTGATGGGTGCTTAGGGCTATTTATAGACCCATGCGCGTTTTTCGAGGCAGCGGCCATTATAGGGCCGCTAGCAGCCATTCAACGGTCGCCGACCTCAAATTGTTTCTGATCTGGTTGATCATGACTCCTTTGGATAGATCTTGATTTTCAGTTTCTAAAAAGGTATGGAACTCAAAAATCCAATGGTTGGATCAAAAGTTATGGCTCTCAGAAGTTTGTGGTGCATCGATTGGTGCACCATCCCGGTTTTCATGATATCTCGGCCGTTCTAACTCCGACTTTGACCTATGAACAGTCGTTGGAACAAGAATTCGATGATCTTCACAATGGCATTGGTTTCAACCTGTTTTGGCAGCCGGATCAAAATTAGGGTTTTTGGGTGCACCTAGGATTGACTTCGGGTTAAACTTGGTCAAATTGGGTCAAACTTGATCAAAGTTGTCAGAAATTTTTGAGAAGCTTGGGTTTGGTGTAAAGCTATGAAAAACGTTGTTTTGTGGAATTTTTGAGCTTGTTTGATCTTCGGTCAACCCTAGGGCCGACTAGGGGTATTTTGGTCATTTTAACTAAAAGAGGCACTTCGGGTTCTTCAATGCCTGAACAGGTTGCACCATATCATTATGGATGTCCTCATGGCCCCGTAGGGATAAAATGATGTTTTTGGATTTTTCGGGTTCGGGCACACAAATCGAGGGTGGACAAAATACGATATCAATAGGGGTCCACAGGCATGGGGTCCAAGCAAGCCTTCATGCATCTCTTCAATCAAATGGTTAGCCTCGGGGGCATCTATGCATCAAAGCAAATTTTTTTCTTAGTTCCTCTTATACAAGACTTCCCCACTCAAGAAAAACTGGCAAACCATGGGCTTGATGAACTTCTCACTATCTATGGCCCTAGGCGAGTATTCACTATCTTTGATATAAGCCTTGATATCATGTTACCATGGCTTCCTATTGACTTCAACTTCGACGTTCATGCATTCTTCGATATTCATACAGTAGGCCGACACACCACGGACCTCTATGCACAATGGTCACATGTCATCTCCTACTACCAACTTAACCATGCTAGCCAAGGTGGCTAAAACATTTGCTAACTAGTTGTGTGCTTGGGGCAAATAAGCAAAGTTAATGTTTTGGAACTTTGGCATTAAACGGCTAACACATTTCTAATATGAAATCAACTTGGTGTCTCAGGCTTGCCATTTTCCCTCTATTTGGGAGATGATCAACAGGGAATCTCCAAAGACACTTAGATTGTACCTGAACTCTAAGGTAACTTGCAGGCCTACTATGCATACTTCGTACTCTGTGACATTGTTGGTGCAATTGAAATCTAGCTTGACTGAAACAGGGATTTATTGGCCTTTTGGGGATACTAGAATTGCTCCCACTCCATTTCCAGTGCTATTGGCAGCTCCATCAAATAAAGCTTCAAATGCCATGGCTCTACATTTCTTAGTTCGGGCTCTATTGCCACAACATCCTCATTTATGAAGAGGGATTCTAAGAAATATGGATTGTTCAATGGCTGGTTAACCAGGTAATCGGCTATGGCTTGGCCTTTGATGGCCTTTTGCATTACAAATACGATATCAAACTTGGATAGCAACATTTTCCAACGGGAGATCTTCCTTGTGAGGGCAAACTTTTCAAAGATGTACTTGATGGGATCCATGCGGGAAATAAAAGTAAAGCATATACTGCTGCAACTTGTGTGAGGCCCACGCTAGGGCGCAACACGTCTTCTCAATGGCGATGTAGTTTATCTCACAACTAGTGAACTTCTTACTAAGGTAATAAATTGCCGTCTCTTTTTGATTGAGTTCATTTAGCTGACCTAACATGCAACGTATGGATGCTTCTTGCACCACTTGATAAAGAATCAACGAATGTCCTAGCATCAAGGGAACCAAAATAAGGGGGTTCAAAAAATACTACTTAATCTTGTCAAAGGCTACTTGACATTCATCCGTCCATTCTATCTTCCTATCCTTCTTCAAGAGCTTAAACAAGGGATCACACGTGGCGGTTAACTACGCTATGAAGTAGGCTATGTAATTGATCCTTCCTAAGAAGCTTCAATCTTGTTTCTCAGTTTTTGGCGTAAGCATGTCCTTGATGGCTTGGACTTTTGCTGGGTCTACTTCAATTCCTCTCTGGCTAACTATGAAGTTGAGCAATTTCCCAAAACTGGCTTTGAAGACACACTTGTTTGGGGTTAAGCCTTAACCTGTACTTGACGAGGTGCTTGAATGGCTTTCTCAAATATATCAAATGATCTCTAGGAGTGCGCGACTTGACGATCATATCTTCCACATAGACTTCGATCTCCTTGTGCATCATATCATGGAATAGGGTTACCATGGCTCGCTGGTTGGTTGCCTTATCATTCTTCAAGCTGAACGGCATGACAACATAGGCGTAAGTTCCCCAATGAGTGGTGAACGCTATCTTGGCTTTGTCTTCTTTAGCCATCTTGAACTAATTATATCCTGAGATCCCATCCATAAAGGAGAAGAACATGTTGGTCATAGTGTTATCAATCAAGGTATCGATATGTGGCAAGGGAAAATTATCCTATGGGCTAGCTCAATTCAAATCTCTATAATCAACACACATGCGTACTTTCCCATCCTTCTTTGGCATGGGAACAATGTTGGCAACCCAATCAGAGTAGACTATGACAAAAAGAAAACCAGCTTTCAACTATTTTTTTACTTCTTATTTGATTTTCAAGATAATATTTGAGTTCATCCTTCGAAGGGCTTGTTGCACTGGGCTCTTTCAGATTTAATTGGAATCTTGTGGACAACAATCTTGGTATCTAGTCCTGGCTATGAGCTATGAGCTCATCTTTCATTTCTTTGGGAAGGTTCACCCTGATCTTGAAGGGTTTTTCTGTCTTGCCTTTGTCGACTAGGTTTATCATCTCTATCTCTTCTATATTGGGCTTGGGCCCTTCACTTTCTCTGTTTAGAGCTTCTAGGGTGTCTCAAGGTAAGTTCGGGACCTCTTCCATTCCTTCAAAATCGTGATCCAACTCTATTGTCTCATTCACATTATCTACACCTTCATTATGGCAAAGGGACAATATACCCACTTGGGAATTAGAACAGATCCTATAGAGCAGAACATATATAGAGAAACATGTTAGGGTTTGTGCCCTAAAATCCAATTTATTGGCATGTCATAAATAATTAAATAGTTTAATTATATGAGACTATTTATAAATGAACTAATGGGACATTATCTTAGTCCATGAGATGCATAGTATGTGATTTATGTGAAAAGTCACAGAAGATATAAATCACAAGTTCTTTGTAAACTCAGAATTTTAGTTCGTAGTCGATGATGAAATTATGCATTTCATCTGCGAAGACTATATAACATATCAACTAAGATGATTTGTCTTGATCATGGAAGTGGAGACTTCTAGTTGATATGTTTTAAGAGTTAAGACATATTGAACTGGACCGCTGTGAGATTTATTATTCTCCTAACGACTGTCAAATGAATAATAAATCTCACGACTTTTATTTACATCAACTCTAAATCCTATGGACCTGATCATAAGGTGTAGGTTGCTTTGATATATCAGGAGCGAGATCTATGAGTCACGATCAAAACCTCAGTATGTTGGGCAACCGCATTTAGTTTTGATGGAATATATATTCTCAAGATGAAATTCATAATCTCTTAACGGAGATATAAAATATTCCCTTAAGATAAGTTAAATGGGTTTGGTTAGTCAGAGTGTTGGGCCCAACCACTTTAGTAAGAAGTTACTAAAGTATATATTTATGAAATTGGATTTCATAAATATATGATGAATAACATAAAGGATTAAATCGGATACTCAAGGATTAAGATGTAGTAATCTTCAAAGTGGCAGTCAAAATTCATGACTTTGTATTACTATGAATATTTTAATGAAGGAGTTGTATGTATAATAAAATCTTGGGATATAATTTATTAATAAGGCCTAGAGTGCAATTATATTCTTATAGTGGTATTGAATATATTTAATGGTAACTTTGGACTTGTCAAGAGTTGACAGAAAAGCCCAAGGCCCATTGGAGCTAGAGTCTTATTTGTTCCCTTTGGTCCCATCTCAAGCCACAAACTAAAGCCCAATTGGGTAGGCCCAAAAAGCTAACCCAATTAGATAATCAGATTGTATTTAACAAGAGTTATTAAATAAAGTAACTATCAAGGTAGTTAGAATGTACGTATGATGAAAAGAAAAGAAAACAGTTTTTCTCTACAAGGAGAAAAAAAAAAAAAAAGGAAGGATTTTTCTTTGAGAATCTATGTACAGAAGACTGATTGAGAGACCACACATCTTGGGCACCATGTGGAATTGAGATGAAGATTAAAGGTATTCTCAAGTGTTGGCTTTAAATTTCACTGCATCAAGGTATGCTTTCTATTCTTTATTCTAAAATTCAAGGTTACATGTTATCTTTCATGAATAAAGTAGATCCATGATTGTTGCTTCCACTGTGTGTTTTCTATGGGATACAAAACCAAATTTTCCAGCAAAACATAAGATAATTTGCACACATATATTCATAGGAAAGCAAATAAAGAGAGATGCAAGAATTTCCTGAATAATATGCTGAATATTTCATTAATGGATTAGGGGTAGGGGAAAACAAAGTTCATGCCTGATAATAATAAATGGAAAATGCTCTTTTTTGTTGTTTCTGGGAAAACAAACTGGGGAAATGAACAAGGAATACAAATAAAGCAGGAAATAACATAAGCATGCAAAACAAACTAGATATGCTATTCCAACCCCTTCGGGTGATCGGGAGGCCCAATCACTCGATGATGGAATACTTCTTACTCAGCCAATGCAACCACAAGGCAAGGTTCAATGGTCCAAAGGCCTGCTAACTCTCCTCGCATCCTTGGTTGGATAGTAAAAGTTGGATTATCTTTAAGAGATATGATAATGTTCATGGAGAACTCTTCAGGACAGAGCCGAATAATGCAAGCCAGATTAGGCCCTTCTTTTTCCAATTCCTTGAAAGGTTCTGGCATAATGACCTTGGATGGAGCTTGAAAAGTGGTTCTGATATGGGGAATAGGCATCCTTGAAGTGTCACACTTCCTCTTCTTTCCTCTAGAAGCTTGAAAGAGTTCTTCATGAGTAGAGTTCTTCTGAGAGTTCAACGAGAGCAGGGCTCCCACGTCCTACTGCTCCATGGCCTTGGCCTAGTTTGTAACCAAATTGAGCATTTCCTTCGTGGCAATCAGAACTGTTGTGGGCCAGCTGGACTTAGGCTCTGAAGTATTATGGATCATGGAAACTAGCTCGTAGCTATGGAAAGACGCTTTAGGGAAGGCATTGGCATTGATGTAAGGGATGGATGTCTCCTGGAAGATAGTCATGGGCTCTTCAGCCATAATGGTGATCAACTAATTTTCAAAGATGAACTTGAGTCTTTGATGAAGGGTAGACACGACTGCACCTGCTATATGCAACCAAGGTCTCCTTAAAAGCATTTTGTAAGGAAACTTAGCCTTAATCACTTGGAAGTTGACCATGAAGAATCTTGGGCCGATCTTAAGCATTAGCTAGATTTCGCCTTGCACTTCACATCGTGTCCCATCAAAGGCTCTAATGATCATAGTGCTACGCTTAATAAGAGACATGTCCACTTTCAGGCACTTAAGAGTGGCCATTGGGAAAACATTCAAGGCTGATCCATTGTCGATTAGCACCCTTGCGACAATTATGTCTTCACACTTGACCATGATATACATGGCCAAGATGTGATCTCTACCTTTTGGTGGTAATCCATCATTTGAAAATGAGACTTGCGCTCTGTTTGTTTCACTGGAAAACCTTCTGTGAAGATAATTATCCGCATTTTTCAGTGTTTGGTAGTACAAAAAAAAAACTGGTCAACGAAAATAATCTTTAGTCAATGGAAAACCCTAATAAAAATAAGGCTTATTTTTTATAGGTTGTTTTCCAAAAAAAAAAAAAAAAATGGAAAACAATCTCTCTCTCACTCATTGCATCTTCTATAAATATTATATTCTTCTGTAGCTGTGGGAAACATAATTTTTTGGCACTTTCTCTCTCTCACGGTAAGCTCTCTCACTTTTTCTCTCTTCTCTTTACTTTTTCTCTAATCATATATTCTTTACTTTGAATTTCAATCTTGATTTTTTTTTTCCTCTAAGAAAGTTTCGATTTGATGGATTCTAGACATAAATTACTTTTTTTTTTTGAAATTAAAAAAAAAATATTTTATTGATGTAAAGGAAAACATATATAGAGTAAGACATGCCAACACTATACATGTTACAATACCAAACCAACCACAAAAACTTCAAAAAAATTGTAAAAAGAACAATGACTTTCTAGAACACAAAAACATGCTTATCCTTTAAACCTGAGTAGACAAAACTCGTTGATATGCCTCCAAAACTGCATTGGCTCCTCCTCCAAAACTGCATTCTCAAAATAAACTTTGTTTCTTGCATTCCATATTGCCCAAGACAAAACTACCCATTGCTCCAATTCCTTCTTCCAAGCAAAAGTTACATCTTTTCGCACATAAAGGTGCAAAAAATAAATAAATAAGAAGTAGAAAGAATGAATGAAGTAAAAGGAAAAAAATTTAAACATAGTGCCTATATTCCTCTAAATTGTTTTTTCATGGGACAATCTTTATGTTATATAATGAATGATAATGATTTAGGGGAATTACATTTGTTGGCAGATACATTATGCAGATACTGTGAAGTGATGATATATTATGTAGATACATTATACATTACGTAGATACCCATATAAGGATGAAACTCATTGCTTTTTATGTGCTATGTATGCAGGGGTGGCTTAATGTATTTGGGGCCTAAGGCAAAAACTAAAATTGAGGCCTTTTATATAGAGTATTTAAATACGATTTAAAAATAAAATTACTTAAACTTTATTATCTTGTTTTAAATGCAAAAAATTAATACTAAATTACTAATTAACATGAACTACATAGATTTTTTTTTTTTTTTTTACAAAGTCTATACACAAAAAATTTGACAAAACTTTTCACACCTGTTGATGTGGGTAAGTAAAAAGATGATGTTAGTGATGGACTTAAATAAGAACTAGTAAAAAAAAAAAAAAAAAACTAGTAAAAGTTTGTCAACTCAACTTCTGAAAAATGTAGTGAATTTTTTGCGTATTGCCTTTTTTTTTTTTTTTTTAAATATTTGAGAAGTACTACGTTCACAATATTTTCACAACAAATCCTAGGTGTTAAATTGTTACAGATTTTAATTTGAATTCACTATTGAAATTAATTTTTGTCATTAATAACAACCTATAACAACCTATCACTTAGGATTTATTGTGAAAATGTTGAAAAAATGTGGTGGACGTAGAATTTTTTTTTTTTAAGAATTATTTTATTTATTGTCTAATATTTGAACTTAATTTATACTGTTATAATGAAAAAAAAAATCACTATTGGTTAAAATTTTGGGGCATTTTTTCTACTTGGGGCCTTAGGCGACCCCAACATTTGCTTCTAGTATAGAGCCAACTTTGTATGTATGTACGGTTCATATATATGCGTGTACGTGTGTACATGTTCTTGTCTGTATAAATGAGCAAGATGAGTGATAAAGATCATGAAAATTTGACAACTAATTTTAACTGTATTTATTGTCAAAATTTTAGTATGAAAACCAAATTCATTCTTGGTTTTTTATTTATATTGATTACGTTAGATTTTTTTTTTTTTTTTTTTTTTTGAGGGGCAAATTGATTACGTTAGTTGGTTTACATAATACACATGTTTTAAATTATAAAAGAAAAATAAATAAATAAATTTGCATACCAAACACCAGAAAACATTCTCTAGCTCATTTTCAATGTTGTTACCAAACACCGGAAAATAAAATAGTTTTCCAGAAAATACTTTTTGGAAAATAAAGTATTTTTCAGAAAACGTTAATGCTGAGACAAACAGAGTGTTGGTTGGTGGCCAACACCAATGATACCATACCCTCAGATGAGGAGTTTGTAATACCGATAGGAACATGCATTTCCTTCAATACCTTTAATAGAGCTTCATGATAGACCTTGGAAGATAGCTACAGTGCTAAGATAGAAATCTGAGCTAGATATTTTTTCAATTGCTAAATCACACTATAGTAAGCTTTTCACATGGTTTTCAAGAATTCCTCGGCTTCTTTAGTGGTGACCCAATTCCTGACTGGCTCGGCTGTGTTCTTGCCGATCTCTTTCTTCCTTTTTTCTAGTTCCGCAGGAGTATAACATCGGCCACTTCTAGTAAGTTTGGCTAGGCCTAAAGAGATATTAGACCAAACCTCTTCCTATCTAGTTCAGGTGGAAAATCAAAGTCACATCGTACTTCCATGGGCCACAATGACTATCTTAGTAAGGGAAGGGCTTTGGCAGACGGATAACCACACCTTCTTGAGTCTGCAGATTAGGTGCCAGGGAGAACATCTTTGGACCAATGATGACTGGGCTGGGCAGAGCAGCTTTTAAAGCTTTTAGGCTAGGAGCCCTAGAGATTCCTTGGATAGGCCTCGGCAAGTGTTTGTCCCATTCCTTCCTTGATCCTATTGACATAGCATTGTGGCTATTTCCCGCTTAGGTACTTAGAGGGCATAGGCTAGTTGCCATGCAATCGCTTTTGCGCACGGATTCTCTTTCAATCCAAATCATACCCTGATCAACTAGACTTTAAACTTGTGCTCAGAGCACTCTATAGTTGATAGGGCATGTTAGTCTCCACTGTTATAGAATGAGCAGACTCCCCAATCAAAATCTGGAGTTCCTATGTTGTCCAGAACAATGTGACTTTCCTGGGGTAGGGCCCATAGCATGGCTTTCCAGGGGGTTGTCAAACTATACTAAATTGTTGTCGATGAGATCCTCGACTTGATGTCTCAAATGTATGCATTCTTCCAAAGTGTGCCCTTCAGCCCCAAAATGGTGCTCACATTTTTTGGATGGATCAAAACTAGGAAATAGAGGACCGTCTTTGGGTTTCGCAAATATTGGAGTCACCAGCTTCTTCTCCAATAGATAAGTGTAAAGCTCTACCATGGGCATGGGTAATGAAGAGAGTTCTCATGACTCTACCTTGGGATATTGGGGTTGATCAAGCCTTCCCCTCTTATTGAATGATCAGTAAGGTGCTTGGGTTGGCTAAACCTATTGCTGATAAGGCCAAGCATTTGGGGTTGTATAAGCAAAAACAACATCCTCTAGCCCTTCAGGTGCTTTGTCGATCATATGAACATTGGCTTCCTTCCTTTTGTGTCTGATTTCCTTCTTCATCTGTTGTTCTATCATAGAATTCAGAGCCTCAGGATTGACTATTTTCTTGTTCCCAATACCTTCATCAATGTGCTCCCCAATAGGAATTAGGCTTGTGAAGTGAGTGACCTAGGCACTGATCATCCTCTCATAGTAAGGAGACTTGAGGTTATCAATGAACCATTTGATCATTTCATCATCCATCATAGGAGGAAGCACTTAGGTGGCTAGCTCATGCCACCTTTAGGCATACTTATGGAAAGATTCCCCACTATTCTTTTCTTTCCTCTGAAGAACTATGCTGTCAGGAGCTATCTCAGTATTGAACCGATAATATTCTAAAAATGCATTGGCCATCTCTCTCCAACTGGAGGTCTTTTCCAATCTCACAAACCATGTGGCTGTAGGGCCAGTCAAGCTATCCAGGAAAATCTTGCTAAGCAAAGGATGATTGTCTCCATTGGGCGCCATCTTCCTATAGAACATGCACAGGATCTTCAATGCCATCATACTTAACAAACTCGGGTGCCTTGAACTTGGGAGGCATAATGACCTAGGGGAAATTAGTCAGACTGTCTAGATCGATTACTTCCTCAGGCGCCGGAGCCCTCTATGATATGGATTTTCTCATTCAGAGTCTCCACTTAACTTTTGACCTAGCCATAATTAGACTCCGAGGTCCTATCCTTAGGAGGATCCACTTCTTGGTTATTCCCTTGTAGGGTGAATGGTGGTGTAGTGGGCAGATTCTCTCTTCTCTCTACAATCTTCAAGGTAGTGTTCTTGCACCTAATCTTCTTCTCCTTGATTCCATAACTTGGATTTGAGGTTCAAGGGTGTGGATGTTGCTTTTTAGCTACAATCCACACCCCTTTCTCTTTATTGCTTTTCCTAGCATGTTCTTGCTTCCTAGCATGTTTTATAGCTTTCCTAGCATGTCTACTTGCTTTTTGCCATGATTTATCTCTTTGATGTTGTTGGCCTAGCCTTCTTGGGCTAGGATATGTCTAAATTTCATGTTTGTGCTTAGATCAACATGTTTTTAGGCTCCTCTTCATGGTTGTGCTTAGATCCACATGTTTTCAGGCTCCTTGCCATGCTTTTGCTTAGATCTACATGCTTACGTGTTCTTTGCCATGTTTTTGCTTTGACCTACATGTTTGTGCTTGGATCTATGTCCCCATGCTTAGATCTATGCATTTATGTGCTCTGTACCATGCTTGTGTGCTTAGATCTATGTTGGTTGCTATGCTTTATGTTGGTTTGGATCATTTCTTTTGCATGTCAATGTTTGCTTGCTTGCTTCTATGCTTTATCTACATGTTTGCCTCTCTAGATATAGGCTTTTCCATTCTTTGTGCCCTCAATGGGCTTGTGCTTATGTAGTCGCATCCGTCTCTCATAGGGTTTGTTTGGGTGTGACCACTTGTAAGATACACCTCCGTAGTGTTAGTGTGCTTGATATACACTTTTCTCCGCTCTTGGTGAAGTTGATATTCTTGCCTTGCTTGCTTTGTGCCACCGGTTTGGCTTTCTTTGCTCCTTTGCAACTTTGCACGCTTACCTACATGTTCATGCATGGGTCTGTGTGTTGTCCATACTCCAAGCCAATGGAGCTATGGACACTCGATCCAAACCTATATTTGTCCTCCTAGGACACTCCCTTTTGTTTGATAACACGTTTATTTGCTCTTTCATATGCTTAGCATGCTTTGTTTGCCTTTGTTGATACCATATTTTGTTCACCATCGATTTGCGTACCGGACTCCGAAAAATCCAAAGATATCATTTTCTCTCTACGGGGCCATGAGGACATCCATAATGACATGGCGCAACCTGTTTGGGTACCGAAGCACCTGAAGTGCCTCTTTTAGCTAAAATGACCAAAATGCCCTTGGTCGGCCCTAGGGTTGACCGAAGATCAAACAAGGTCCAAAATTCAGCAAAAAAACGTTTTTCGTAGCTTTACATCGAACCCAAGCTTCTCGGAAATTTTTAGCAACTTTGACCAAATTTGACCCAAAGTCGATCCTAAGTGGGACCAAAAACCCTAATTTTGATCCGGCTGCCAGAACGGGTTGAAACCAATGCCATTGTGAAGATCATTGAATTCTCGTTCCAAGAACTATTCATAGGTTGAAAATAGAGTTAGAACGGCCGAGATATTGTGAAAACCGGGATGGTGCATCGATCGATGCACCGCAAACTTCCGAGAGCCATAACTTTTTATCCGACTGTTGGATTTTTGAGTTCCATACCTTTTTAGAAATTGAAAATCAAGCTCTATCCAAAGGAGTCAAGATCAACAAGATCATAAACAACTTGAGGCCAACGGCCCTTGAATGGCCGCCAACGGCCCTACAATGGCCGTTGCTTCGAAAAATGTGCCTAGGGCTATAAATAGCCCCAAGCACCCATTAGATCAGAGAACACACATTTTTTCTAAAATTTTCCCTTTGCCTAGTTCCTCTCTACATTTTTTCTCTCTTCCAAACACCAAAAAATGCCCAAAAAAACTCCAAAAAACACATCAAAGTCCCTTGATTCTTCCCTCTTCACCAAGAACCCAAGGTATAACTTTTGCACCAATCTTCCTTTCCTTGGTTCTATGCTTGGGATTTGGGGTTTTGGGGTGTAGATGTAGCTTTTTTTAGCTATCATCCACAGCCCTAACCTTCTAGAACTTTTTTCTAGCATTTATCCTTCCTTTTTGCTTGCATAATATGTTTTATTGCTTTCTTTGACAAGTTTCTTGCTTTATCCTGTTTCTAGCATGTTTTTAGCTTAGATCTATGTGCTTTTATGCTTGTTCATATGTTTATTTGTCCCGATCTACTTGGTTAGGGTTTTCATGCCATGTTTTATGCTTAGATCTATATCCCTTCATGCTTATATGTTTAGATCTACATGCTTAGAGTTTTATGGCATGTTTCCTTTGTTTTGTTCCTCTCTTTGCTTTGTGTTGATGTTAGGGTTATGTGCTCACATGTTGATATCATGCCTATGGTTATGCTTTGCTTGGATCTATGTGTTTGTATGCATTTTGCCATGTTTTATGCTTAAATCTGCATCTGTACATGTTTATATGCTTGGATTCACATTCTTCCATGTTTATGTGCTAGCTTTCACATGTTCACACATGCGTATATTTCCATGCTTATATGTCTAGATCTATGTTTTCCCACCCTTGTGTGCCTATATCTACGTTTAGATCTATGCTTTTACATGCTTGCCTGCTCGGATCTAGGTTTTCACATGCTTATATGTCTAGATCTATGTTCACATACTTGTGTGCTTGGATTTGTGCTTTATATGCTTTATGCTATCTTCCATGTGCTTGTGCGCTCCATGCCAGGTTTATGTGCCTAGACCTAGGATATGTTTGTCTTGCCATGTGCTATTATAGCCCTTTTGTCACTTTATCTTTTCTTGTGTTTTGGCCTATTGGTTCAGACCCAATCTAGACCCTATGGTATTTGTCATCATCCATACACCTTGGCCCATATCAAAGGGTTTGGATCACCCCTATTTGCATGTCTGTGCTTGCTTGCTTCTATGCTTTATGTTTGTGTTAGCCTTTCTTGTTTTAGGCTTTGCCACATTTGACACCCTTAGCTGGTATGTGGTTGTGTGGTTGCATCCGATGCCCAGGTGGCCATGTCTGGATGTAACCACTTGGGAGGCATTTCTGGATGTAGGTTGCTCCATCTTCATCCTTCCCTTTTCTGCTCCACATGATGATATGCTTACCATGCTTGTTTGTGCCATTTGTTGGCTTCTTGCGCATCTTTACACGCTTTCTTACATGTCCATGCATGAGTCTTGCTTGCTAGTTTGTCGTCCATGCTTCAACCCAATGAAGCTTTTGACATCCGATCCAATCCTACATTTGTCCCTCGTGGACTCCACCTCTGTTTGTTTCCTTGCTTGTTTCCCTTCTCGCTTGTTGGTTAGCTTTATTGCCTTTGTCACATGCTATAATTGTCATGTCTATCATGTTTATCTGATTTATGCCTCTTTAGTGTGCTCTTTGTACTTTCCTTCCATTGCTTGTCTGCTGGTTTTCTTGTCTTTGCCATTGCATGTACACACATGGAGCGAGGACACATGGAGCTAGGGCGCGATCTCCTAGGTGCAAGCAAAAAGGTTGTGGGCATAAGCATGTCGATGTGAGCCAAGTGGCTATGTTCAGTAGGTTTAGGAGCCTGGTTTTTTCCATTTGGTTATGTACTCTTTTAAACCCCCTCCTTCCTCCACACTTTCTCCCTTAGATGGTTTGTATTAGGTGTATCATGCCATATACCATTCGTCCTCATCTCTAGGCATTTACTTTCCGGCTCTGTGTGCTAGCATTATGCATGATGTATGTATATATATACCTGCTCGTCCCCTCTGGTGTGATTGTCACAGTCTGTGTCACCTAAGGCAAGCGATGCCTAACTTCCACTGCGAAAGTAAGGTGACTTGTCGCCAGATTTTCGCCTAAGAGTCAAGATTTTGTTGCCATCCATATTAGATTAGGAAAAATGACATTTTTCTTAGCCTAGGATTGGTAATAAAATCAACTAGAAACAGATGACTAATCACACCTTAGAAAAACTTAATGATTGGTGGCGACTCCACTTACCTTTGGTAATCCCTTGAAATTTGGCTCAGATTCTTGCCATAGCACCAAAGGTAGACCTACCTTCCTCCACTGAGAGAGAGAGCACCCGAAGCTCCAGCGAAACACACACACATACCCATCAAGAGGGGCCCTCCAACGGGGCCCCGCGCGCATGGGAACTATCGCTACGGCGGGTGGTCGAACGAATGCACAACAGCAGCAGTCTTTCTGCTTAGCCAGTCAAGGCCGGGCGTCAACAGACTATCGACTCCACTGGGGATCAATGAGTTTAGCCTTTAGAGTTTTTAATAAACCATAATCTTTGGACATTGGCTTTCAAAAACACAGAATTGGCATTGACCTCCAGGGCTTTCCTTTTGAAAAGGCTTCTACTATATCCTAGTACACCATTTTCAAAAGAGCAAAAATATTTTTCCAAAAGAATCCTTTGCCAAAAGGGAGGCTTTAAGGTATTTTCACATGGGGTTTACAGCCCTAGACCATACCCTATCCCTAAGGGTTTATAGCCCTACAAGGGTACTCATGCATACACTAATTGGTTCCATCACCTAATTGTGCAAAGATAAAAGTTGTGGCAAGCAACCTAGTTTAAAAGGGAGGTGCTACCGAAAAACTATCAGAGATCCAAAGGTTCAAGAGGTCCAAGTTGCCTAGATTGTCAAAATTGCCAAGAAGACCTAGATGTCAAGAATCCAAGGGCTCCTCCAAGAGATCCAAATTACCAAGAGGCCCATGATGTCCAAATTGCCAAGGGATCCAAATTGCCAAGATGTCGAAATAGCCAAAAGGTCCTAGATGTCAAGAATCCAAGGGCTCCCCCAAGAGATCCAAAGGTCTAAGAGATCCATATTGTCCAAGTTACTAAGAAATCCAAGTGCCCAAGAGCTTCCCTAAGAAGTTCGCATTGTTAGAAGCTGAGCTTTTCCTCGCAGTTGCATTTCTTGTATTGTAAAAGGCCCATTATTGGAGCCAATCCAAGTCATCAAGGTGGATTCCCCTTATAATATGCTCATCGAGAGGCCTTGGCTACATGCCGCAGGAGCAGTTGCCTCTACCCTTCATTGGAGACTTAAGTTCCCATCTGAGGATCTGATGATCACTATTATGGCTAAGGTACCCTTGACTTTCTTCGAGGAGACTTATGTCCCCTACATTGGTGCTAATGCCTTTTTGGAGGCAACTTTCCACAATTTTGAGCTGGTCTCCATGATTTTCAGAGCTTCAGAACTCGAGTCAGCATGGCCCTCCGCTATTTTAATGGCTGCCTAGGAGATGCTCAAATTTGGCTATCAGTTAGACCGAGGCCTCAGTGCCGTAGGACACGGGAAGACTTCTTTGATCGAACTCTCGGATAACAAAGGGGGTTTCGGTCTAGGCTACGACCCCTTCGATGAAGAACTCTTCTAGGCTTCTAAGGGAAAGAAAAGGAAGTGCATGGGCCAAGGGATGTCTATTCACCACATCAAGGTCACTTTTCTAGCTTCAGCCTAGGTCATCAGATCAAAAGCAGCACAAGAATCATGTGAGGAAGAATCAAATTTGGCTTGTCTCATCCGTCTTTGGCCAGAGGAATTCTCAATGAATGCCATCATATCCCCAGGGGATGATATGACTGCTACTATCAGGCCCTATGTACCAGGCTAGACAGTAGGCCATTGGATCGCCAAGCCCTACTTTGTGGTTGCACCAGCTGAGTAAGGAGTATTCCATTATCATGTGGTTGGGTCCTCCAATTGCCCAAAAGAGTTGGAATAGCATATCTAGTTTGTTTTGCATGTTTATTTCCCATTTCCCGCATTCCTTGTTTGCATTTTCCAGTTTATTTTCCAAAAAAAAATGTTTCCCCTTTTCATCATTATTAGGCATGAACTTTGTTATCCCCCTATCTATAATCCACTAATGAAAATATCCAGAGTATTATTTAGTAAATCTTTGCATTTATCTCTTTACTTGCTTTCTTATGAATATGTGTGTGCAAATTATCTTATGTTTCCTTGTATATGTTCCGTTCTATAGGATCTATTCTAATTCCCAACCAGGTACATCGTTCTGTTGCTATTATGAGGATATTGATGACATGAATGAGACAATAGAGTTGGAACATGACATTGAAGGCTTAGAGGAAATTCTGAGTCTACCTTGTGATATTTTGGAAGCTCTAAACAGAGAGAGTGAATGGTCCAAGCCCAACATAGAAGAGACAGAAATGGTTAACTTTGCTGACGAAGGCGAGAATGAAAAACCCATCAAGATTGGGGTAAACTTTCCTAAAGACATGAAGCCCAAGCTTATAGCACTACTCAAAGAGTTGAAAGAATCTTTGTTTGGTCCTACCAAGATATGCCAAGGTTAGATACTGAGATTTTCATGCACGAAATTCCAGTCAAGCCTGAATGCCCTCCAGTACGGTAAGCCTTTCGAAGAATGAAATTTGAGATCATTTTGAAGATTAAAGAAGAGGTAGAAAAGCTGTTGAAATCCGGTTTCCTTATCGCAATAGCCAACTCAGATTGGGTTGCCAACATTGTTCTCGTGCCTTAGAAAGATGGGAAAGTACATATGTGTGTTGATTATAGGGACTTGAACCGGGTTGGTCCCAAGGATAATTTCCCGTTGCCATATATCGATACCTTGGTTGATAATACCGCTACCAATAGGTTCTTCTCCTTTATGGATGGTTTCTTGGGCTGTAACCAAATCAAAATGGCCGGGAAGTACAAAGCCAAGACAACATTCATCACTCATTGGGGAACCTATGCATATGATGTCATGCCATTTGGTCTAAAGAATGCAAGTGCTACTTATTAGCAAGCCATGATAACCTTTTTCCATGATATGATGCACAAAGAGATTGAAGTCTACGTAGACGACATGATTGCCAAATCCCACATTGCCAGGGATCATTTGGTGGATTTGAGAAAGCTATTCAAGCACCTTATCAAGTATAGGTTGAGGTTAAACCCTAACAAGTGTGTCTTAGGAGCTAGTTCAAGGAAATTATGTAGCTTTATAGTCAGCCAAAGAGGAATCGAAATGGACCCAGCAAAGGTCCAAGCCATCTGAGATATGTCGACACCGCAAACCGAGAAATAGATTCATAGCTTCTTAGGCAAACTCAATTACATAGCTCGCTTCATAGCGAGGTTGACCACCACATGTGATCCGTTGTTCAAGCTCTTGAAGAAAAATGCAAAGGTAGAATGGACAGGAGAGTGCCAAGCGGCCTTTAACAAGATCAAGCAGTATTTGTTGAACCCTCTTATTCTGGTTCCCCTGACACTGAGATATCCATTGATCCTCTACCTAACGGTACAAGAAACCTCCATGGGTTGCATGTAAGCAAGAAGTTCACCAGTTGTGAGATTAACTACATTGCCATTGAGAAGACGTGTTGCGCCTTAGCCTAGGCACCATGCAAGTTGCGACAATATATGCTCTACTTCACGATGCGACTCATTTCCCGCATGGTTCCCATTAAGTACATCTTTGAAAAGCTAGCTCCCATGAGGAAGATCTCCCGTTGGTAAATGTTGCTCTTTGAGTTCGACATTGTGTTTGTAACAAGAAAGGCCATCAAGGGCCAGGCCATAGCCGATTACTTAGCAGATCAGCTGCTAAATGATCTAGAACTCTCAGAATCCCTCTTCCCTGATGAGGATGTCATGGCACTATAGCTAGAACCAGATAGTGTAGAACCGTGGCATTGGAAGCTTTATTTTGATGGAGCTGCCAATTCTACCGGAAATGGAGTGGGAGCAGTCTTAGTTTCCCCCAAGGGCCAGCAAATCCCTGTTTCAGTTAAGCTGAATTTCAGTTGCACCAACAATGTCAGAGAATACGAAGCGTGCATAGTAGGCTTGCAAGTGGCCCTAGAGTTTGGCGTCTACGACTTGAGCGTCTTTGGAGATTCCTTGTTGATCATCTCCCAAATTGAAGGAAAGTGGTGAGCTCGAGACACTAAGTTGATTTCGTATCAAAAATGCATCAGTCGCTTGATTTCGAAATTTTGAAACATCACATTCTCTTATTTGCCCTGAGCTCATAACCAATTTGCAGCCGCCCTAGCTACCCTGGCTAGCATGGTTAAGTTATTAGAAGGAGATGATATGCGACAACTACACATAGAACTCCGAGGAATTCTAGCCTATTGCATGAACATCGAAGAATGCATGAGTGTTGAAGTCGAAGCCGTTGGAAAGCCATGGTACCATGATATCAAGGCTTATATAAAGAACAGTGAATACATGTCCGGTGCAACAGACAGTGAAAGGAAGTTTATCCAGCACATGGCCAACCAATTTTTCCTAAGTGGGGAGCTCCTATACAAAAGGAACCACGATTCTACCTTGCTTTGATGCGTAGATGCCCTCGAGGCTAATCACCTGATGGAAGAAATGCATAAGGGTTTACTTGGAGCCCATACCAGTGGACCCCTGCTGGCTCACAAGATTATAAGAGCTGGTTATTACTGGCTCACCATGGAGAATGATTGCATTAAACATGTGAGGACATGCCACCATTGCCAAGCCTATCAAGATAGGAAGAATGCTCCACGTTAACCATTGCACTCTTTAGTAGTGCCATGGGCCTTCTCAGCCTGAGGCATGGATGTCATCGGACCCATAATGCCGAAAGCTTCAAATGGTCATGAGTACATCTTGGTGGGCATCGATTATTTTACAAAGTGGGTGGAAGCCGCTTTGTACAAAAGTGTCACTCAAGCCATGGTAGCCTGATTCCTGAAACACATTATTATTTGCCGCTACGGCGTGCTAGGAGAGCTCATTACAAACAATGGGATGAACCTTAATGGAAAAATGATCCAGTAGATCTGCCAACAGTTAAAGATTGAGCACAGAAATTTGGTCCCCTATTGCCCTCAGATGAATGGTGTAGTGGAAGCCACTAACAAGAACATAAAAGAAAATCTTGGTGAAGATGACAAACACATACAAGGATTGGCACAAGTACATTCCATTTGCTCTATGTGCATATCGCACTTCTGTTCATACATCTACGGGCGTGACCCCATATTCATTGGTATATGGCATGGAGGCAGTCCTCCCCACCGAGGTAGAGATCCCGTCTCTTAGGATTTTGTCTCAGACAGAGCTATTAGAAGTTGAGTAGGCCCATTCCCGATATGAACAACTGAACATGATAGATGAGAAGCGCATGACCGCAATGTGCCATGGATAGTTGTACCAACGTCGCGCCGAGCGAGCATTCAACAAGAAAGTTAGACCCAGAGTCTCTGAAGTAGGTGACCTAGTCTTGAAGAAGCGCAACCAGGCCCTGCTTGATCACAAAGGAAAGTATGCCCCAACTTACGAGGGCCCATACGTGGTAAAGAAGGCCTTTTCCAAAGGAGCCTTGATTCTAGCCGACATGGACAGGCATGACTTCAATATGCCCACCAATTCTGACACCATCATACGGTGCTTTGCATGAAGGAGCCTCTTAGGGAACCTCATTTTCATGTCAAAAAAAAAAATGTAAAAATGTTGATTGAAAACCTGAAAGGGCGGTCTATGCAAAAGGAGAGCAAAAAGAAAGAGTGTGTGAGAAAATGCAAAATGTAGATTGTAAACCCGAAAGGGTAGTCTATGCAAAAGGAGAGAAAAAGAAAGAGCGTGAGAGAGCCTGCTAGACTGAAAACCCGAAAGGGTGGTCTAGGCAAAATTTAAGGAAATCTAAAAGTCAGTTGAACTACGTGATGACCTGATCCTTCCTCGTGGAGGTACGTAGGAAGCCATCTTGGTTCGGTCACATCTTAAAAGAAAAATTAGTCAGTTTCACTTGCTTGAATTTCTGTACAAGACCAAAAAACTAAAAGGATCCAACATCCAAGTCAAGATATGAAGATGCCTCCGAGATTGCTCACTGTCAACAATACCGCCACGACCCAGTGGTCTGCTCAAGATGGTCTGGTTTATGCCGATGGGAAATGTACCTCAATGGGAAAGGGAAAAGATTCGTTTAGAACAGGATGTATCCTTGGAAAAATAAGATATTGATATGCACAGATTTTACATTCATTACTTATTTGTATAATCTTGCATTTTCAAAGCATTTGCCTGCATCTTCATTAACATAATTGTATTGTGCCATTTTGTTTCTTTCATATAGTCTGGTATCAAAACATGAAATATCATCTCATATATATGTCCTTTGAATATCCTCATAAACATCTCTTTGCACCATCTCTCAGTTTCTAAACATGCCTAATAGACTAGACTATACTTTAAGAACTCAAAACAAAAAGCGGAAGGCCTTGCGTAATTGCCTAGCAATTTATGAAGGACCTTTCCATATATCAGGTGCAGAAATAAAGTAAACAGAAAAATATATCAGCAGATCAAACATGGCCTAGACGATCGGACATTGCCTGGCACAGCCTCTTAAAACCAGTGAGAAGAATCAGGTTATCTTGAGCATGAGTACGAAGTAGTTCAGCTGCATCAAAGCCTAGATCTCTGACTACCTCTCTAAGTCTGTCATGCGAATGCCGAAGATGGACTAATTCTCGCTCCATTGAGGGATCAGAAGTAGAGCTCTACCTCTCTATCTCTAGCAAAGCCTGCAAGGTGCTCACCTCTACAGCAGCGACTCTCAAGGCCTTCTTTTTGTTCGCCAACTTAGTCTAAAGGCGACGAAAAGCCCACTGCATCTCGCTAAGCTCATCGCCCTCTCGCCTGTACTCCATGTCCAAAGCAGAGTGAATATAAGACTTCGCCTGCAATAGCTCTTGTGCTAAATCATCAACTCGACTACTAGCCGCGGCCCTGCCAGCTTGTATAGCAGGGTTCTCTTCATCCCAAGTGTGATCCAGAGCGGTAAATCTCCGAGTAAGAGCCGCAAGCTCGTCCTCTAAACCCGCGACTCGGGATTTTAATTGGGCACACTCTGCCTCTGTGCCTGGAGGGGCTCGCCCCCTCTGATCGAGCTCTAACCTGAGAGCAGCCAGCTCACGCTACTCAATGTCCTCCATGAATGTGTCGGCTAGCTATCTATAGTAATACTTGTCCCTAACAACCTCTCTCAAGCACTCCTTCAGGTCTGCAAGGGACCTATCAACCTTGATCTCGAACTCTAGGGTATAATCTCTAAGGATGTCCGCCGAAAGTGGCATATCAATCGAAATTGGCGACGACAAGTCAAACATAAAGACAAGATCCCGCGTGTCTCACCATACCCTAAACTCAGTGGAAAACCACTCTTGGTCATCCCTAGAACAGAGGGGGAAGTCTATACTCAACTTGCGCGCCTCCCAGAACTTAGAGGCACGACCTATACATGTTCTGACACACCCTCTCCTATCTGGCATGTTTTTTACCACTTTGTAGCAAAGATTCCCTTGTTTTAGTGCCTGCTGTAATGCGTGATCAACCTAACAGTGACCCGAACTATTGAAAACTTGCATTCGTGCATCCAAGGTCACATAAATCCTACACTGGGGCAGTTTATATTTGTGCATCTCATTCAGCACCTTCGAACATCTTGGACCTCATTTTCAAAACCCGATCTGCCTGGTTCAAGGGTCGATTTAGCCCAATAATCAGAGTTTTCAATAGAAAAATGCTAGAGCCCGATCTCAGTCGTCCTGTGGCTTTCCTAGCTTATTGGAGGACGGACGGAGTCATTTATCACGAGGGTACCTTAAGAGTCTCATTCTCGGATTTCTAACCCGCTTGGGTGATAACAGGAGTAATCAATGCATACCGCCTTATGGCTTGTCTAAAATTATCTCGTTTGGAGTGTTCGCACCTGTCATCAGCATTACGACATGGCCTACAAAGCCGAGGCTACTTGTAGCCAGTCTATTGACTCGGAACCTCACAAAACCCTAAACTGGGGCAGTTTATTTTGTGCAATCCTCTCTACCTTTGTCCAACATACGAGAATGGGTCTGTCCTACTGATGATGTGTCTTTCATATCAAGAATCGCATGAAACCCTAAACTAGGGCAGTTTATTTCACGCAATCTCTCCTTGCCTTCTCCCCGAACGGGACAATCATTGTTCAAAAGCCACTGGCAAATCTGTGAAATTGCGGTGCAAAACAGGTGAATGTGATACAAGCTGGTTCAATAACACCATCCACAATGAAGATGCGATAGTGCGTGCATACACCTCAACAGCCTTCTCAAAGGCATTTTCCAAGATTATACGTGGTTATACATGTAAGTCCTAACTAGAGGCATTGTTTTACGCACACATCAACAGCCCTTCTAAAGGTGATTTTTCCAGAGTTATACATAGAAGTCCTAATCAGAGTTATTGTTTTACACATACATCAGCAGCCCTTCTAAAGGCGATTTTTCTAGAGTTATACATGTAAGTCCTAATCAGAGGCACCATCTTTTACATACATCAGTAGCCCTTTCAAAGGAAGTATACAGAGCTATGCATGTAAGTCTTAATCAGAGGCATTGTCTTTTATATACATTAGTCGCCCTTCTAAAGGCATTTTATCCAGAGATACATATAAGTCCTAATCAGAGGCATTGTCTTTTACATACGTCGGCAGCCCTTTCCAAGGCAGTATACAAAGCTATACATGTAAGTCATAATCAGAGGTACTGTCTTTCATGCACGTCAGCCGCCCTTTTAAATGCGTTTTATCTAGATCATACCTGTAAGTCCTAATTAGAGGCATTGTTTTTCATACATTAGTAGCCCTTTTTAAGGCGCGTCCCAGGATTCGTACATATAAGTCCTAATCAGAGGCATTGTTCCATACATACATCAGGCTACAGAGACATAATATAATACATCAAAACCCACTATCGGGCAATACAATACATACATGTCCAAGCCTACCAAGAGGCAATACATAGTATACATACATAGCTGGCCTATCAAAGGGCAATGTCTACAGAATACATGAAAAAGATACATGCCCATGCAGGGGCTACATCATGCTACAACAAAAAGCTAACTCTACTGAGAATCATCACCACCAACAAACTGGTTCGTATCTGTGTCGGCACCATCACCATCATCGCCACCGACAAAAGGGCCAGTGTAAGGACCCGCACCACCTGAAGTGTCGGGAGCATACCTTGGGCCCTAGGAAGGCCTTGGAGCCAAAGCGAAAGAACCTCAACTACCCAGTGGGCCTGGAGGAACTAGCACGTACCTGTGCCTAAAAGGAGGGAAGAGGAAGATGAGCCGCATGTAACTCTACCATCAAAAGCATGGAATAGCCTTGATGTAGGGCTAGCTCAGTCTGAAACTAGCTCCGCTCTCTATCTATCCCAGCAACTAGCATCTCCATATCTCTCTACCAGACCTCCCCCTCCCTCGCTAATGTCCGAGCAATCTCCTCCTGCATGTGCGCCTCTCTAGCAGTAGATAATGCCTCAAACTCTGTCACTTTGGCCTCTGCGGTCTCTGTGCGTGCTCTCCACTCAGCCTCAATGGCCACCTAAGCGTAGATAGCACCTTCAGTTAACTTTGGTAGTATGTTCTTTGCTTGCTCTCCCTATCTCCTTTGTTTGTTTCTTTGCTTGTCTGGTGGCTTGTTTCTTTTGTCTTTATATGTGCATGCATGGAACGAAGATGCTTGGAGCAAGGGTGTGACCTCCTAGGCACAAGCAAAAGGATGCAAGTCCACAAAAGGCAATGTTCAGTAGATTAGGGGCCTAGCCCCTCCAGAGTGGTCTTTTCTTTCCCTCCCTCTAAGCCTTTTCTCTAGAGCATGTATTAGGGTCCCCCTCCATGTACCCCTTTTTACTTTTCTTGCTCCTTGCTTGGACCACGTTTGTTGGGTATAGCAATGTCTATTTTACATTCCTATACCTTGCTAGGCCATACCCTTGGAATGTTGGTGATGTCTAGTTTACTTTCCCGCTTTGTGTGATAGCATTGTGCATGTGTGTGGGTGATTGTACACTTTTTATGATGGACTTTTATGGCTACATGATCGACCTTCTCTAGTCATGAGAGCTCTTAACCTTGTAATATAGGTATGTGCTCAAGGTGATTGTTGTAGATGCATATTCATGCTATATTGTGTTCACAATCATCACGGTATGATTGTCTTGATCCATGTCACCAAGTGACGTTGATTTCCCTATGTATGCGACATGTATCAACATGTTTAACACTTTGGAAGGTTTTGGCTCGTCAGAATGCGAGCATGTCGATACACGCCATATACATAGATGCAAAACCCTGCTGGTCCACCATAGCACACTAAACGCGAAACTTTGCCGAATTTTCACCGTGAAATGGGGCATCCCTATTGCTGTATTCTCACGTCAAAAGCATGGTGAGAATAGCATTTGGTGTGCTATGACGCATCTAAGGTGAAGCGTTGCCGGATTTCTGCCACGAAAATAAGGCAAAATGCTATTGAATTTTTGCTATGGAAATTTGGTAGCGATTTCAAACACAGTTGGAAAGCATTGATCGGGACCACACCCATTTTGAAACCAAACCTTAAAGCCATTATTCAAAGCCCCAAAAGCTAATTGCAATAGCTTGTTTACAATTGCCAATGTCCTTAAATTACGATTTTACCAAAACAAAGGACTGTCTTTAGACAGGCATTATGGGGTGCCTAACACCTTCCCCACACGTAACCAAACTTCTGAACTCAAGAATTGAGATTTTTTGTCCATCCATACTGGATTAGGAAAAATTCCATTTTTCTTAACCTAGGATTGGTAATAAAATCAAATGAAGTCAAGTGACCAATAACACCTTAGAAAAAACCCAATAATTGGTGGCAACTTCACTTACCCTTGGTAATATCCTTAAAATTGACTCATGTTTTAGTCACACACTCGAGGTACGGTACACCTCCATATATTTTCGCACTAAGAGATATAGAGAAGCACGCAAGCATCACTGCGATGGGTGCTTAGCATAGACAATTGCGAGGCATTGACAAACTAGCGACTTTATTGGGGATACTTAGAGAGTTTAGCCTTTAGAGATTTTGATAAAATCCTAATCTTTGGACATTGGCTTTCAAAAACATTGAAATTGGCATTAGCCTCTAGGGCTTTCTTTTTGAAAATTGCTTTTACTATATCCTAGTAAACTATTTTCAAAACTCAAAAAATGTTTTCCAAAAATGTTTTCAAATAGTTTTCCAAAAACTGGCTTTGAGGTATTTTCGTATGTGTAAAGCTTTACTACCTTCCTAAAGCATGCTTTATAGCTTTCCTTCACATGTGTGAACCTAGGGTAGTAAGACTTAATCACCTTTATCTATACTTGGAAAGTCTTTCCCCTTTTATTTCAAAATGCATGACATCACCCCTCATATTGGATTGAAACCAGACTCAATGCTAACGCTGGATGTGTACACCTTAGATAGTTACTAGATGCCGAATTGTAGGCTTTTCCTGGGTCCATGGCTGGATAGGATTATGCTGAAAAGGCCTCCTTGATCTGCTCTATCCCACAACATCTATGAAGGGAAGGATTAAATGATTGAGGTCCCCCTCCAGGAATAGGACCAACTTACCAGTTATGTTATGTCTCATATAGTTGGCCTAGACTAAGTCAAACCCATGTGGACTAGGTAAAGCCAAATCCGAGTGAAAATCCCAGCCCAGGGTAGGATATCCTTCATAGGATTGTTTTCAAATGAGTTAAGGGGAAAGTGTCCAGTTTCCGATTGTAGGTTTGTCCTTTTCACTTGCATCAAAGAGTCATGCTCTATTCCAAGTTCTATCCATCCTGCTTACATAGCATCTATGATTAACCCCTAGGGAAAAGCAACCCCGTTGCCCACACATTAGACCATACTCGGTCCCTAAAGGTTTCCAACCCTACAAAGGCGAGCATGCATACACTAATGACTCCATCATGTAAATATGTATAGATAAAATTTGTGGCAAGTAATCGGAACTCCGCACTGAGGAGGACGTTGCCCAAAGTTCAAGATTTCTCCGAGAAGGCCAAGCTATCAAGAATGAAGCTTTTCATTGTAAATTTGAATTTCCATGTATTGGTAAAGGCCCACTGTTTGAGCCATTGTCTACAGCCCATGATCTTGGGGCATTGTAAAAAGTCTAATTTTGTAAAATGCATTGCCTTTCCATGTAATTAGAAAAGAAGGGTCCATCTAACAATTTCAACCATGATATGAAAGTTTCGGTTACTTACCAAGCTTGTGCATTAATTTTACATCACTAAAGAAACTCACCATGATAAATACCCGATCAAGGGTCCAAGCCAATATTTCAAAAAAGATCGGTGCATTTTAAATGAGCAAGAACATAAACTAACTTCAGATTTGTTCTGTGTTTCCACATTGTCGAATTTGTAAAAGTACCTCATTTCTCTCCCATCCCATTTTTTTCCTTTCTAAGATCCTAAAGAGAAAAGATTGCTCAGAGGAAACGGTTCAAGTTACCATCACAGTGTGATCCTATCATCACTAGGTTTTATGTTAAAGAGATTTCTACTAGTTGTCCTTCCCTTATCATGAAAAACACTCATAAGATCACTCTCCTGAAAGAGTAGATAGTAGAAATGATGCACATGATGCAACAACAAGCTATAGGAAGAAACCAAGAGTCATTTGGTCCCCTTCTAGAGGGCTCTACACCTCCTTGGTCACTTGAGTCTTGATATTGGGGAACTCAACTACCCCTTTAACTTTCTTTCTGAGGCCCATACTAGGCATGCATCCCATGTTCTTTATCATTGCAATCATCTCATGGCTACAATATGGAAACAAATCGGTAGCATACTTTTCATCCTTCAATCCATAGTTTGCCATGTTTACGAACTCAAAGCCACTCATCTGAAGCTCACTCCCTCCTTCTTCAAGTCCATAAACTGGCTCTAGGATCGCACCATCTCTAAGCACTATGGCAATCCCTTTGTTCCATAGGATCTTCGTCTTTTGGTGTAGTGAGGAAGGGATTAACCCATTAGGGTGAAGCCAAGCCCTTCCTAAGAGGAGGTTGTAATTTACGGTGATGTCCATGACATAAAATTCTACAATGGTTTCTATTGGCCCGATCTTGCAAGGAGCCTTGAAAGTGCCCATGAGCTTCCTTGAAGTGTTGTCATATGCCCTTATAGTCAAAGGGGAAGGAATGATGGTCTCCATGTCTAGGCCAATGGTGAGGGCGGTCCTAAAAGGGCAAACATTCAAGGTGGATCCATTATCAATAAGAACCATGGGAACCTTGGCACCCATACATTCAATGGTGATTTACAAGGGTCTAGTTTCGATAGCTCCTTCAGGAGGGAGATCTTCTTCAGAAAAGGCAAGGAAAGGGTGTGAGGGACCTTCAACTCCCATGAGAGACAAAACGTCTTGTGGCTTAGTTTCTATTGGTACTTATTTCCCATTCAAGGCATCCAAGAGAGCCTTACGATGTTTTTGAGAGGCCATGAGAAAACCCCACACGGACATATTGGCTTGGGTCTTCTTCAATTGCATCAAGACCCTATCTTCTTCTCCTTCCTTTCCTTTAGGTTCATGGGCTTGGATCCTCCCCCTAGATCTCTACCAGGATGATCCTCTTCTAAAGAGGATGGCTTGTAGTACTTCCCACTCCTAGTGATATTTGCCACATTGTCTTCCAAAACTCTTTTCTTCAATTCCGTCATCCCTTTGGTAAGTATTCCCCATATTGCTATCGCTTCCTTAAGGACTTCATCTTCTTCATCCCATATTCAATGGACTTCCATGGCATTGATAATGACATCTATATTTTCTATAAACTTTGAACATTCCCATTCAACTTCATCTATTTGCATGCAATTTCAATATGAAGGGGGAGCCCTATGGGAATAGGGCAAAGGGTTCTTTCTAATGTTGGATTTGGTGATGATGTTGGGATTTGGGAGGGTTCCATTGTCTATGAGGTCTTGTATCTCATGTTTGAGGCAGAAGCATAGGTGAGGGTCATTCCTAGGTCAAGTAATTCTCGACGAGCTTTCTTTGGGTAGGCTAGTATTTGTTGGGTGTTGATACTGTATTTTGTTTGCCCTCAATTTGTGTGCCAAACTCCAAAAAATAAAAAATAAAAATTATTTTCTCTCTGTGGAGACGCGAGAACATCTATAATGAAGTGGCGCAACCCGTTCGGACACCGGAGCACTTAAAGTGCCTCTTTCAGCCAAAATGACCCAAAATGCCCCTGGTCAACCCTAGGTTGATCGAAAGTCAAACAAAGTCAAAATCTTCACAAAACAACTTTTTTCATGGTTTTATATCAAACCCAAGATTTTCGGAGATTTTTGGAAACTTTGACCAAGTTTGATCAAGTTGACCCAGAGTTGACTCTAAGCGGGCCCTAGAAACCTTAATTTTGATTCGGCCATCAAAACAGGTCGAAACCAACGTCATTGTGAAGATTATCAAATTCTCATTCCAACAACTATTCATGGGTCAAAATCGGAGTTAGAATGGCCGAGATATCACGAAAACTAGGATAATGCACCGATCGATGCACCACTAACTTCCGGGAGCCATAATATTTGATCAGACCATTGGATTTTCAAGTTCCACAGCCTTTTAGAAACATGAAGTCAAGATCTTTCCAGGAGTTTCAAGATCAATCTGATCCGAGGCCATTTGAAGATGGCAGGGCTTGAAGGGTTGTTGCCTCAAAAAGCGTGCTAAGGCTATAAAAGGCCCCAAGCACCTTCAGACCAACAAAAAAGAGACTTTTCTGAGTTTTTCTCTCTGCCTGGATGTTTTCTACACATTTTTCATCCCTCTCAAATGCAAAAACACACAAAAAACACATCAAAGCCTTTTGATTCTTCCTTCTTCACCAAAAATACAAGGTATTATTCTTATACCCAATCTTCTTCTCCTTGGTTCGACACTTTGGATTTGGAGTTTAGGGGTTTGGATGTAGCTTTTCAGCTACTATCCACACCCCTAACTTTCTAAATCTTTTCCTAGCATTTATCTTGCTCTTTTTATGCCTTTATAACATGATTTATTGCTTTCCTTAGCATGTTTCTTGCTTTATCTTGCTCCTAGCTTCTTCCAGGTTTAGATCCATGTTCTTCCCTGTTTTTTTACAGGTTTATTTGTCCTTCCTACATGTTTTATGCTTTATGCCATGCTTTAGATGCTTAGATCTTCTCTTTCCCATGTGTTGATGTTTGGGTCTATATGCTCACATGCTTGATATTATGTCTCTGGCCATGCCTTGCTTAGATCTACATGTTTACATGCATGTTTCTATGCCTATATGCCTATGTCTATGCCTTCACATGCTTGTATGCTAGGATTTTTGTTCTTAAATGCTTTTATGCTTACATCCACATGCTTAGATGTACATTTACATGCCTACATGCATATTTCCATGCTTATATGTGTAGATCAGTGTGTTTACATGCTTAGATCGATGTTCTCTACATGCCTTATGCCATTATCTATGTACTTGCATGCTCCACGCCTTGTTTTTATGCTTAGGCCTAGACCTTGTTTGTCATGTCATGTGCTGTTGTTGCCCTTTTGATCATTTTACCGCATTTTCTTGTGTTTTGGCCATTTGGTAGGGTTTAGATCTTGACCCCTTTATGGTCTTGACTGTCATCCACACACCTTGGCCCATATCAAAGGGTTTGGGTCATCCTATTTGCATGTCTTTGCTTGCTTGCTTCTATGCTTTATGCTTGTGTTAGCCTCTCTAATTCTAGGCTTTGCCATGCTTGATGCCCTTAACGGGTTTGTGGTGGTGTGGTTACATCTGATGCCCATGAGGCCTTGTTTGGGTGTAACCATTTGGGATATGTCTTCGGATGCCGGGTTGCTTCATGCATACCCTTCCCTTTTCCACTCCGTGTGATGATATGCTTGCCATGCTTGTTTGTGCCACCCGTTGGCTTTCTACGCATCTTTACATGCTTGCTCACGTGTCCATGCATGAGTCTTGCTTGCTAGTGTGCCGTCCATGCTTCAACACAATGAAGTTATGGACATTCAATCCAAACCTACATTTGTCCCTCGTCGACACCACCTTTTGTTTGCTTTCTTGCTTGTTTGCCTTCTCACTTGCTTTCTTGTTTCTTTGCTTGCCACGTCTATCATGCTTATCTGCTTTCTTCCTATTTCATATTCTCTTTGCATCTTTTCCTTCCATTGCTTCTTTGCTGGTTTCTTGTCTTTCCCAAGCGCAAGCAAAAAGGGCAAGGATGCCAGCATGTGGATATAAGCCAAGTAGCTATGTGCAGTAGATTTAGGGGTCTAGCATTACCCATTTGGTTATGTACTCTTTTAAACCCCCTTCCTTCCTCCTTCATTTCTCTCTCAAATGGGTTGTGTTAGGTATATCATGCCATGTACTATTCGTCCTTATCTCTAGAGCATGGCAACCCCTGTTTACTTTTCTGCACCTATATTTTGGGCCATGCTCTAGGGATATAGGCATTTACATTCCTGCTCTGTGTGCTTGCGTTGTGCATGATGTATGTATATATATACCTACTCCCCCCCCCCCTTTTCGGTGTGATTGTCACAATCCATGTCACCTAAGGCAAAGCGATGCCTAATTTCCACCGCAAAAGTAAAGTGACATGTCGTCATATTTTCGCTGTGTAAATCTGGTACTTTGCCCGAATGCCTTAGGAAAGCATAGATTGGGACCACACCCATTCAAAATCCAAACCTCAAAGCCCCCATGCATGCAAAGCCCCGAAAGCCAATGCCAAAATCATGTTTTTACTGCCAATCTCAGAAAATTAAGGTTTTATCAAAACAAAGAATTGTCCTTGAATAGGCATTGTGGAGTGCCTAACACCTTCCTCACACGTAACCAAACTTTCGGACTCAAGAATCAAGATTTTTTTCTATCCACATTAGATTAGGAAAAATGCCCTCTTTTTTAGCCTAGGATTGGTAATAAAACCAACTAGAAACAGGTGACCAATCACACCTTAGAAAAACCTCATGATTGGTGGCAACTTCACTTACCTTTGGTAATTCCCTTAAAAGTTGGCCAAGATTCTTGCCACACCTCTAAAGGTAGACCTACCATCCTCCACTTAGAGAGAAAGCACTCGAAGCTTTGCGCGATCCACACCATCATCAAAAGGGGCCTCCAACGGGGCCCGCGTGTGCGGGAGCATCACCATGGCGGGAGGTCGAATAAAGGCCCGACGGTTCTTCATTTTGAGACTGGACGTCAACAGACTAGCAACTCCACTGGGAATTAATGAGAGTTTAGCATTTAGAGCTTTTGATAAAACCATAATCTTTGGACATTGGCTTTCAAAAACACAGAAATTGGCATTGGCCTCTGGGGCTTTCCTCTTGAAAAAGGCTTTTGCTATATCCTAGGAGACTATTTTCCAAAGGGCAAAAAATAATTTTCCCAAAAATCCTTTTCCGAAAGGGGGGCTTTGAGGTATATTCACATGGGGCTTTACCGCTTTCCTCACATGCTTTACAACTTTCCTTCACTTGCAAACATGAGGTAGCAAAATTTAATTTTCACTACACCTTTATCTGCTTTCATATATATATATATATATATATATATATATATATTTGCTGTGCTTTGAAAAATTCTTTCCCCTTCATTAAGGATTGCATGACATCAACACCCTTTTTAAGCCGAACTCGGGCTCCGCACTGCTGGCATAGTCATATCTCTTTGGGCATTTCATCACCCCATCTGCAGATGCCCTGACACAAACTTCGGCAGTGTTACCCATAATTAGATCTGGGGCTGACTTTGTAGGCACTTCTAGGTCCATGGGTGGATAGGAGTAGCTGAAAAGGCCCCCTTGATCCTTCTTGCCCCACAACTTCCATGAAGGGAGGGGTATGGTGATTGAGTTCCCCTAGGATAGGAACAACCTACTAGTTAAGCCTTTGCATATATTTGGCCTAGTTATGTCAAACCTGTGAGAACTAGATCAAGCCCAGAGCCCATGAGGACTAGGTAAAGCCCAAAGAGTGAACATCCAAGCCTAGGAAAGTGTCTTGTAACAGGTGCGCCCTTTTTGCTTGTGCCAAAGAAATTGTGCTCTACTCCAGGTTCTTTCTATCCTGCTTGCACAGCATCCATGATTAAACCCCTAGGAAAAGCAACCCCATTGCTTGTACATGCTAGATCATACCTTATCCCTAAGGGTTTACAACCTTATAAGGGCGCTCATGCATACACTATTTGGTTCTATCACCTAATTGTGCAAAGATAAAATCTATGGCAAGTAACCAAAACTCTCCAAGAGGAGATGCTATCGAAAAACTATCAAGAATCCTAAGATATAATGAGTTCAAGAATTCTCCCAAGGAAGATCCAAAAAAGATTGCTAGGAGACCAAAGTCCTCAAAGAGATCCAAAGGTCCAAGAGATCCATGCTGTCTAAATTGCCAAGAGGTGCAAGTTGGCAAAAGATCCTAGATGTCAAGAATCCAAGGGCTCCCCCAAGAGATCCGAAGGTTCAAGAGATCCATGCTGTCCAAGTTACCAAGAGATCCATGTGTCCAAGAGCTTTCCCTAGAAGTCCACATTGGCAAAAGCTGAGCTTTTCCTTATAATCGCCTTTACCTGTATTGTAAAAGGCCCACTTTTGGAGCCGATGAACCCAGCCTTGTAAAAGCAAATCTTGTACAAGCATGTAATCAAAAGAAGGGTCCTTCTCGCATTGTTGAGATGTCATGAAAGTTTCAATTACTTGCCAATCTAGTGCATTAATCTTGCATCATTATAGAAACTCACCATGATAAATACCCGATCAAGGGTGCAAAGCCAAATTTTTCTAAAAATGGTAGGTGCATGTTAAATAGCAAGGGTATAAATTAAATTGATTTTGGTGTTGTGTTTCGACATTGTCAACTGCACCCCGTTTCTTTCACCTCCTATTCTTTCTTAGGATCAAAAGATTGCTAAAAAGAAACAGTCTAAGCTACCATCACATTGTGATCCCATTGTCACTAGGTCTCGCACAAGAGAGATGTCTACTAGTGGTACTTCTCCCCATGAGGAAAATGCTCAGGAAATTGCTCTTTTAAAGGAGCAAGTGGTAGAAATGATGCGTTTGATGCAACAACTGGTTGTAGGAGAAGGACAGAACTCCTCTGTTCATAGTCAGGGAGGTCCCCGAATTGAGAATGAAAATCAGCCTCCACAAAGACAAGATCAGGGCCACAAGAAAAAGATCCTTTTAAGGATAAGACCCCCAAAACTGGGTATAGTGAAGTCAAGAGCCAAACGAAAACTCTAGTTGAGAAGCTTCGAATCATAGAGGGCTCCAACACCCACGGAAGTGTTGATCTAGACAGTCTGACCAACTTCCCTCAGGTCATTATACCTCCCAGGTTCAAGGCACCAGAGTTCGTCAAGTGTAATGGTACTAGAGACCCTTGCGTGCACCTGCGCATGTTCTGTAGGAAGATGGCTCTTTATGGGGATAATCACCCTCTGCTTTGCCAAATTTTTCCTAATAGTTTGATTGGCCCTATGCCCACATGGTATGTGAGATTGGAAGAGACCTCTAGCTAGAGGGAAATGGCCAACGCTTTCCTGGAATACTACAAGTTCAACACCGAGATAGCTCTTGACCGCACGGTCCTTATGAGAACAAATAAAAAGAGTGGGGAATCTTTCCGAGAATATGCCCAGAGGTGGTGTGAGCTAGCTACACAAGTGCAATCCCCCATGATGGAAAATGAGATGATCAAATGGTTCATTAACAACCTCAAGCCTCCTTACCATGAGAAGATGATCAGCACCCAAGTCACTCATTTTGCTAGCCTCATCCCTATTGGGGAGCATATTGACGAGGGTATTAGGAGCAAGAAGATAATGGATCCTCTTTGAGTTCCATGGTTGAACAACTAGTCAAGAAAATGACATGCCGCAAGACTAAGGAAGCCGATGTTCATATGGTTGACAATGCATTAGAAAGGCCTAGGGGTATTACTTTTGCTTATGTAACCCTAGCTGTTAGACCTTATCAGCAGCAGGTTCAGTCTACTCAAGCACCTAAATAAGCCTTTAATCAAAAAGGGAGGCTAGACCCACCTCGTCCCCCAAGAGGGAAAACCAAAAGTACACTCTATTACCCATGCCCATGGCAAATCTCTATGCTTACCTACTGGAAAGGAAGCTAGTGACCCTGATGTTTGCAAGGCCCATAGAAGGTCCTCTCCCAGCAGGCTTTGATCCGTCCATGAAATGTGAACACCATTTTGGGGCCGAAGGGCATACCCTTGAAGAATGCTACCAGTTAAGAGACTATGTCCAGGATCTCATCGACAATAAGTTGATACAGTTCGATAATGCAGCCACTCCGAACATCACTACCAACCCTTTACCTCCCTATTAGGAAGGGAATGTGAATGCCATCATCACAGTGGAAGAAAGGGTTCTGGATTTCTCCTCATCGTCATTCCCATGGAAGGCCATGCCTCAAGCTTTGTTCCAAGAGAGCCACCTTAATCTTAAGGGTGTGGGAACCCCAGGATTTGATTGGGGAATCTGCTCATTCTATGACAATAGAGGCAAGTATGCCCTGCTTGATTATAAAGTGCTCCGAGCACAGGTTCAGAGTCTAGCCAACCATGGTATTATCTGGATCGAAAGGGAAATTGTGTAAAGAGATGATTGCATGGCAACCATCCTATGTCCTCTAGCTACCCAGTTAGAAACCAACTGCAATGCTGTATTTATTGGATCAAGGAAAGATTGGGATGAATATCTACAAAAATGCCTTGGTAAGGTTACTTCAGCACCTCCTTCTTCAAAACTCATCGAGGAGATCATAGAATCACCTACAGATCTGGAGTCATCAGATTCAGGAAAAGGGCAAACCCTACCAACCATCAAGGGATTCACTCCTTTAGTTCTTGCATTGCCTGAAGTTGCAGGGCTAGCTTTTTCATCAGTTCAAGAAGGAACTGCCATTGCCCTTACCATTCGAGGTTTCAATCCTCTTAATCTACTAAAGCCTACCTCAGGAATCTCTGGGTTATCCGGCTCAAAAGCCCTTAAAGCCTTGCTGCCAAGTCTGGTGGTCATTAATCCGAAGGTATTCTCCATAGCGTTCTATTTGAAAACTTAGGAGGGTGCTATCATTCGCATGCCAAAGTTTGCTCCAATATCTC
Source organism: Quercus robur (assembly GCF_932294415.1). Classification (NCBI taxonomy): domain Eukaryota; kingdom Viridiplantae; phylum Streptophyta; class Magnoliopsida; order Fagales; family Fagaceae; genus Quercus; species Quercus robur. The sequence continues at coordinate 31,971,714 of NC_065537.1, read as the reverse complement.
TTCAAGTCTATTTGGGCTTACTAGGAGTGGCCGCTGTTATACTCCTGAGGAACTAGAAAATAGAAGGAAAGAGATTGGCAAGGGTACAGTCGAACCCGTAAAGAATAAGGTCACAACTGAAGAAGCCGAGGAATTCTTGAAAATTATCAAAAACTCAGAATACAATGTGATTCAGGCAAAACAAGTTGCCAACTCAGATTTCCACTGTGAGGCTCTCTTGAAAGTCTTGAAAGAGGCGTGTGTTCCTACAGGCGTCACAGAATCTTCCTTTGAAGGTATGGTCTCAATGGTGTTGGCCACCAACCAAATTTTCTTTATAGATGATGAGCTACTACCAGAAGGTAGAAAGCATACTTTGCTCATGCACATTATGGTGAAATGTGAAGACATGATCGTCTCCAAGGTATTAATTAACAATGGATTAGCTGCCCGATGTCTATAATAGAGTGCCTGAATGTCGATACTTCTCTTATTCGCCCAACCACCATGATCATCAGAGCCTTTCATGGTACCCTTCGAGAAATGCAAGGTGAGATTGAATTAGCAATTGGAATTGGCCCCCGGTTTTTCATGGTCAACTTCCAATTCATCAAGGTGGATTCCCCATATAATATGCTCCTAGGGAGGCCTTGGCTACACACCATGGGTGCAGTAGCTTCTACCCTTCACTGAAGGCTCAAGTTCCCCTCCGAGGATCAAATGATCACTATTATGGCCGAAGAGCCCCAAACCATCTTCAAGGAGACTTCTATCCCCTACATTGGTGCTAATGACTTTTCAGAGGAAACTTTCCACAGTTTCGAGTTAGTCTCCATGTTCTCTAGAGCTTCAGAACTCAAGTCAGCATGGCCGTCTACTACTTTAATGACTGCTAAGGAGATGCTCAAATTTGGCTATCAGTTAGGCCAAGGCCTCGATGCCGTAGGACATGGGAAGGCTTCTTTGATTGAACTCTTGGAAAACAAAAGAGGTTTCGGTCTAGGCTACAACCCTCCGATGAAGAACTTTTACAAGCCTCCAGAGGAAAGAAAAGGAAGTGCATTAGCCAAGGGATGTCCACATCAAGGTCACTTTTTCGGCTCTGGGCGAGGTCATTAGATCAAAAATGGCACAGGAATCATGCGAGGAGGAATCAGATCTAGCTTGTCTCATCCACTTATGCCCCAAAGAATTCTCAGTAAATGCCATCATATCCCCCGGGGATGATTTGACTTCTACTATTAGGCCCTGTGTGCTAGGCGAGACAATAGGCCATTGGACCATCAAGCTCTACTTTGTGGTTACACCAGCTGAGTCAGGAGTATTCCATCATCGTGTGGTTGGGTCCTCCAATTGCCTGAAAGATTTGGAATAGCATAACTAGTTTGTTTTGCATATTTATTTCCTATTTTATGCATTCCTTGTTTGCATTTCCCCAGTTTATTTCCCAAAAAAGAAAAACATTTCCCTTTTATCATTATCAGGCATGAACTTTGTTATCCCCCTATCTATAACCTATTAATGAAATTATCCAGTGTACTATTAAGGAAATCCTTGCATTTATCTCTTCATTTGTTTTCCTATGAATATGTGTGTGCAAATTATCTTATGTTTCTCTGTATATATTTTGTTCTATAGGATCTATTCTGATTCCCAATCGGGTACACTGTCCTGTTGCCATAATGAGGATACTGATGATGTAAATGAGACAATAGAGTTGGATCATGATGTTGAAGGATTAGAAGAAATTCTAAGTTTGCCTCATGATATTTTGGAAGCTCTAAACAGAGAGAGAGAAGGGTCCAAGCCCAACATAAAAGAGACAGAAGTGATTAACCTTGCCGACAAAGGTGAGAATGAAAAACCCGTCAAGATTGGGGTAAACTTTCCTAAAGACTTGAAACATGAGCTTATAGCGTTACTCAAGAAATTCAGAGAGATCTTCGCTTGGTCTTACCAAGATATGTTAGGGTTGGATATTGAGATTGTCGTACAGAGAATTCTGGTTAAGCCAGAATGCCCTCCAGTGCGGCAAGCCCTTCGAAGGATGAAATCTGAGATCATTTTGAAGATCAAGGAGGAAGTAGAAAATCAATTGAAAGTCGGTTTCCTTACCGTGATAGCCTACTCAGATTGGGTCGCCAACATTGTTCCCATGCCTAAGAAAGATGGGAAAGTATGCATGTGCGTCAACTATAGGGATTTGAACTGGGCCAGCCCCAAGTATAACTTTCCATTGCCACATATCGATACCCTGATCGATAATACCGCCACTAACGTGTTCTTTTCCTTCATGGATGGATTCTCAAGCTGTAATCAGATCAAAATGGCTGAATAAGACAAAGCCAAGACAGCATTCACCATTCATTAGGGAACCTATGCATATGATGCCATGCTATTCGGCTTAAAGAATGCTGGTGCTACTTATCAGGGAGCCATGGTCACCTTGTTCCATGATATGATGCATAAAGATATTGAAGTCTATGTAGACGATATGATTGCCATATCCTGCACTTCCAAGGATCATTTCATAGATTTTAGAAAGCTGTTCAAGCGCCTTATCAAGTACAGATTAAGACTAAACCCTAATAAGTACATCTTTGAAAATCCAACTCTTACAGAAAAGATCTCCTGTTGGCAAATGTTGCTCTCCGAGTCAAGATGAATTTTGATTGCACCAACAATGTCACGGAATATGAAGCGTGCATAGTCGGCCTACAAGTGGCCCTAAAGTTCAGCACCTATTACTTGAGCGTCTTTGGACATTCCCTGTTGATCATCTCCCAAATTAAAGGAAAATAGCATGCCCGAGACACCAAGTTGATTCCATATCAGAAATGTGTCAACCGCTTGATTTGGAAATTTCGAGATATAACATTTGCCTATTTACCCCGAGCACACAACCAGTTTGCAAACACCTTGGCTACCCTGGCTAGCATGGTCAAGTTATTAGAAGGAGATGATATGCGGCAATTGCACATAGAAGTCCGTGGCGTTCTAGCCTATTGCATGAACATTGAAGAATTCATGAGTGTCGAAGTCAAAGCCGACGAAAAACCATGGTACCATGATATCAAGGCTTATATCAAGAATAGTGAATACCCGTCTAGTGCAACAGATAGTGAAAAGAAATTAATCTAGTGCATGCCTACCAATTTTTCTTGAGTGGAGAAGTCTGAGGCTAATCATATAATGGAAGAGATGCATGAAGGCTTACTCCGAGCTTATGCCAGTGGACCCCTATTGGCCCATAAGATTATGAGAGTCGATTACTATTGCCTTTCTATGGAAAGTGATTGCATTAAACATGTGAGGACATGCCACTGTCACCAACCCTATCATGATAGGAAGACCGCTCCTCCTCAGCCTTTGCATTCTTTAGCAGCACCATAGCCCTTCTCAACCTAGGGTATGGATTTCATCGGACCTGTGATTCCAAAAGCTTCAAACGATCACAAGTACATCTTAGTGGCCATCAATTATTTTACAAAGTGGGTGGAAGCCACTTCGTATAAAAGTGTCACTCAAGTAGTGGTAGCCCCATTCCTGAAACATAACATCATTTGTCGTTATGGTGTGCCGGGAGAGCTCATTACAGATAATGGGGTGAACCTAAATGGGAAAATGATCCAGCAGTTCAAGATTGAGCACAAAAATTCGGTTCCCTATCGCCCTCAGATGAATGGTGCAGTGGAAGCCGCTAACAAGAACATAAAGAAAATCTTGGTGAAGATGACAGACACATACAAGGATTGGCATGACTACTTGCTGTTTGCCTTGTGTGCATATCACATTTCTGTTCGTACTTCCATGGTGCGACCCCGTATTAATTAGTATATGGCATGGAGGCCATCCTCTCCACAGAGATATAGATCCCATCTCTCAAAATTTTGTCTTAGATAAAGCTGTCAGAAGTTGAATGGGCCCATTCTCGATATGAACAACTAAACATGATAGATGAAAAGTGCATGACCGCAATATGCTATGGACAGTTGTACCAACATCGCATCGAGCGAGCATTCAACAAGAAAGTTAGACCCAGGGCCTTCGAAGAAGGCGATCTAGTCTTAAAGAAGCGTAACCAGGCCATGCATGATCACAGAGGAAAGTTTGCCCCAACATACGAGGCCCATATGTGGTAAAGAAGGCCTTTTTTGGAGGAGCCTTAATTCTAGCTAACATGGATGGGCATGACTTCAATATGCCCACCAATTCTGATGCTGTCATATGGTACTTTGCATGAAGGAGCCTCTTAGTGCACCTCATTTCTACATTTTTATGTCAACGAAACCAAAAAAAAAAAAAAAACAAAAACAAAAACAAAAACAAAAAAATATGTAAAAAGGTAGATCAAAAACCCAAAAGGGCGGTCTATGCAAAAGGACAGCCAAAAGAAAGAGAAAGTGAGAAAATACAAAAGGTAGATTGAAAACCCGAAAGGACGGTCTACGTAAATGGAGAGCAAAAGAAAGAGTATGAGAAAGCCTACTAGATTGAAAACACGAAAGGGCGGTCTAGGCAAAAGTTAGTTGAACTACGTGATGACCTAATCCTTCCTAATGGAGGTACGTAGGCAGCCATCTTTGTTCTATCACGTCTTAAAAGAAAAATCAATTAATTGTGCTTGCTTGAATTCCTGGTCAAGATTAGAAAATTAGATGGATCCAGCATCCAAGACAAGATATGAAGACAGCTCCGAGATTGCTCTCTATTTACAATACTACCACTACCCGATGGTTTGCTCAATATGTTTTAGCTCATGCCAATGGGAAATGTACCACAATAGGAAAATAAAAAGATCCATCTAGAATAGGATGTATCCTTTGAAAAATAAGAGATTGATATGCATGGATTTTACATTTACCACTTATTTGTATAATCTTGCATTTTCAAAGCATTTTCCTGCATATTCATTAACATGCCTATATTATGCCATTCTGTTTCTTCCATACATTTTGGTATCAAAACATGAAATCTTATCTCATAAATATATCTCAAATATCATCATAAACATCTCTGTCCACCATCTCTCAGTTTCTACGCATGCTTAATAGACTAGACTATATTTTAAGAACTCAAACAAAAAAAGGAAGGCCTTACGCAATTGCCTAGCAATTTACGAGGGACCTTTCCATACATGGTGAGATACTAACTACATAGCTTATGTGCAGAAACAAAATAAGTAGAAAAGAAAACCAATAAGTCAAACATGGCCCAAGCAATCAGACACGGCCTGGCACAATCTCCCAAAACCAGTACGGAGAATCGGGTCATCATGAGCATGAGTGCGAAGTAACCCGGCTGCATCAAAGCCTAGATCTCTAGCAACCCTTCTGAGTCTATCATGTGAATGTCATAAACAAACAAGCTCCCTCTTCATCATTGAATCAGAAGAAGAGCCCTATCATTCAGTCTCTAGTAAAGCCTACAAGGTGCCCACCTCTCTAATAGCAACTATTAAAGCCTCCTCCCTCTCAGCTAGCTCAGTCTGAAAACGACAGAAGGCCAATTGCGGCTCACTAGGCTCATTGCCCTCCACCCATACTCCATGCTCAAAGTTGAATAAATGTAGGCCTTTGCCAGTACTAGCTCCAAAGCTAAGCCATCGGCCCTGCTACTAGCCTCAGCCTTGCCGGCCTCTAGTACGACTCTCTCTTCAACCTAAGAATGATCCAAAGCGGCAAACCTCTAAGTAAGATCCGCAAGCTCATCCTCCAAACCCACAACCTGGGATCTCAGCTGAACACACTCTGCCTCTGTACCAGGAGAGGCCGGCCTATTCCAATCAAGTTCTGCCTTAAAAGTAACGAGCTCACTCTCATGCACACTGCTCATCTCCTCAATATCCTCTATAAGGGTATCAGCCATCACCTTGCAATAGTATTTATCCATAACAGCCTCCCTCAAGCACTCCCTTAGATCCATAAGGGCCCTCTCAACCCTAATCTCAAACTCCAGAGTATAGTCTCTCAAAACATTAGCCAGAAATGGCAACTTAGTTGAGACTGGTGATGATAAGTCAAACATAAAGTTGGGCTCTCTGGTGTCTTGCCACACTATAAACTCAACAGAAAACCACTCCTAGTCATCCCTAGAACAAAAAGGGAAGTCAATGCTTGACTTGCGCACCTCCTAGAACTCAGAGGCAGTCCTTATCACTGCTACATCGATATCCACAAGCCCGTACTCATAAGTGACAACAGAGAGATCACTAAGTCAGGGGATATGCTGGATACTCCTGAACTGCTGCATGGCTATGCCCGAAAAGTACCCCGTACATCCTCAGATGCTCACCAGGGGAATGCCAAGTAAACAAACCGACAAAATGGGTCTGCTCCTGCCATCTAGTGATACCCCATTTACTCTCCAAGTCCAATCAGTGGGACTCAGGCTGCACAAGTATCTCAGCCAACCTTCAATATCCCCTGAAAAGGGAAGATCAAGAACTACAGTAGCCCGAACTCTACTCCTAAAGGCAAAACCCTCAAGCTGATCCTTGGAAATAGCACTTAAGTGGCTACAGAACCACAGCTGTAATAGATTAACACATTAACCTAGCCTACCCCTACCAATCTCCCAACACAAAGACAAGGACCTAATGGTCTCAGAAAGTAGAGTAAGAATGAAAAAGGTACCATGGGGTAGGGCACTCACTAGAGGCAAAACGGCAAAGCTAACCGCTCCTGGCGATGAAGGAAATAGCACTGCGCCAAAGAAGGCTGCCAATAAGGACTGACGCTGGTAGGATGTCCACCGCTCCTCTAAATCCACAAAGTCATCTCGGTAACCAACAGGACACTCCAATGAGTGGAACCGATCATACAAGAAATCAAAGGACATGCTCCCTCTTATCCCGCTGCCATACAAAGTCAGCACCTCCACAATAAGACTTTTGAAGTCCAACAGATCAGTGAGTCTCTTATAGTAGCATGGTCGCACTGGTGGAACAAAAATAGTGCTCAAAGGGGTAGAAAGAGAGAGAAAACAATCATACTTCTCCAAGATGTGCACCAGATCAACATCTCCAATGGTAACACATCTCAAAACGAGGTCCCAACAAGAGGTAATGACCTCCAACAAATGCCAATCCAGTGTGGTGTGAAGAAGAGAAGGAGCATCTCCAAGAAGTCGTCGAATAAATGCCTGGTCACCACAAGAAAAGAAGTTCAACCACCTCCTAAGCTTCTTCTCATAGTAAGACTCCCTCTCAAGCTGGACCAAAGTGTCGTAAGAGTGAGCACCAAAAGCATCCATGAACAGATCCTACTGAATCTGATGATGTGATGAGAATCTACGCAAAAAGAAAATGATGAAAAATAGTGTTTTCTACACGTTTTGGGTGAAGAAAATATTAGAAGAAGACCCCAGAAAATCGTAGACCAGAATGAGCTAGGGCTGGGCCGAACCTAGCCTTTTATGCACAAAAATCGAGGCGGCACACCTACAAGGGCTGCTAACCCTCGTGACACGTGTCAAGGTTTTTCAACCCCCCAGGCATAAACCCCCCATGTATCCTAACCACTACTCCTATGTTTGGGACTTTTTTATTGCCGTGGAGCAAAGATTCCCTCGTTTTAGCACCTGCCGTAATGCGCGGTCAGCTCAACAGTGAATCGAATTGTCAGAAATTCTCTCTCATGCAACCGAGACTGCATAAATCCTACACGGGCATAGTTTATCTTTATGCGTCTCATTCAGCACTTCCAGACATCTTGAACCTCATTTTTCTAAGCCCGGTTCAACGGTCAGTTCAACCCCAGTAATCAGAGCTCATAATAGAAGGACTCTAGAACTAGTTCTCAGTCATTTAGCATCTTTTTTAGCTTATTTGGAGGACAGAGGGAGTCATTTCTCATGATGTTGCCCCAAAAAGCTTGTCTTTGAATTATTAAGCCTACCCGAGCAATAATAGGAGCAATCAGTGCATATCGCCTCATGGCGTGTCTAAAGGAGATTTCATTCAGAATGTCTGCATTCATTACCAATATTTGGTATGGTCTATGAAGTCGAGGCCATTTTCAGTCGTTTTGTAGGCTTCGAACCCCATAAAACCCTAAACTGGGGTAGTTTATTTTGCGCAGTTCCCTCTGTCTTGTCCAATATACAAGAATAGGTCCGTCCTGTTGAGGATGTGTCCCTCATGTCAAGAATCGCGTGAAACCCTAAATTGGGGTAGTTTATTTCATGCGGTCTCTCCGTTCTCTCTCCCCCCAACAGGACGATCATTGTCAAAATCCACTGATAAACCCGTGAAATTACGGTGCAATACAAACGAGTATGACCCAAGCCTATTCAAGACCACCAATTATGATGAAAATGCAATACTGCATACGTACAGCAACAACCCTTTTAAAGGCAATTTTCTAGAGTTATACATGTAAGTTCTACCTAGGGGCTTTGTTTCTTGCATATGTCAGCAACCCTTTGAAAGGTGACATCCTAAATCATACATGTAAGTCCTACCTAAAGGCATTGTTTCTTGCATACATCAGCAGCCCTTTTAAAGGAAACATCCAGAATTATACATGTAAGTCCTACCTAGAGGCATTGTTTCTTGCATACATCAGTAGCCCTTTCAAAGGCAATTATCCAAAATTGTACATGTAAGTCCTACCCAGAGGCATTGTTTTTCACACATGTCAATAGCCTTCTCAAAGGCGTATTTTCTATGGTTGTACATGTAAGTCCTATTTAGAGGCATTGTTTCTCCTACACCAACAGTAGCCCTCTCAAAGGCAATTTCCTAGAGCTATGCATGTAAGTCCTACCTAAAGGCATTGTTTCTTGCACATTAGCAACCCTTTCAAAGGCAATTATCCAGAATTGTACATGTAATTCCTACCCAGAGGCATTGTTTTTCACACACGTCAATAGCCCTCTCAAAGGCGATTTTTCTATGGTTGTACATGTAAGTCCTAATTAGAGGCATTGTATCTCCTACACCAGCAGTAGCCCTCTCAAAGGCAATTTCCTAGAGCTATTCATGTAAGCCCTACCTAGAGGCATTGTTTCTTGCACGCATCAACAGCCTTTTTAAAGGCAACATCCAGAGTTGTACATATAAGTCCTACCTGGAGGCATTGTTTCTTGCACACATCAGTAGCCCTCTCAAAGGCAATTTCCAGAATCATACATGTAAGCCCTACCTAGAGGCATTGTTTCTTGTTGTAGCCCTTTCAAAGGAAATTTTCTAGAGTTATGCATGTAAGCCCTACGAAGAGGTGTTGCTTCTCACATACATTAGCAGCCCTCTCAAAGGCGATTTTTTCTATGTTTATACATGTAAGTCCTAATCAGAGGCATTGTTTTACACACACATCAACAACCCTCTCAAAGGCATTTTTTCCAGAGTCATACATGTAAGTCCTAACCTAGAGGCATTGTTCTACATACATATCAGCTGTCCTCTCAAAGGCTATTTTCTAGAGTTATGCATGTAAGTCCTACCTAGAGGCATTGTTTCTCAAACACGTCGGCAGCCTTCTTAAAGGCGATTTCCTAGAATTATGCATGTAAGACCTAATCAAAGGCATTATTTCTCACATATGTCTACAGCCCTCTCAAAGGCAATTTATCTAGAGTTATACATATAAGTCCTAACCAAAGGTATTGTCTATCCTATACATCAGCAACCCTTTGAAAGGCGACACCCAGAATTATACATGTAAGCCCTACCTAGAGGCATTGTTTCTTGCACACATCAGCAGCCCTTTCAAAGGCACTTTTCCTAAAGTCACATATTAGCCCTCCCAAAGGCAGTTTCCAGAATCATACATGTTCATGTCAACCACATGTTCTCATAAGAAAGCAGATTCTTACAAGAGTCCTACAGTGGGTTATAGCGGTCGTGTCGTATGCTCACATCCTATAGTGGGTTATAGCGGCCGTGCCGTACACTCGCATCATTTTTGGAGGTTATAGCGGTCATGCCATATGTCTCTATAGTGGGTTCTAGCGGCTGTACCATATGCTCACATCCTACAGCGGGTTATAGCGACCGTGCCGTACGCTCGCATCTTATTTGGAGGATATCTAGCGGCCATGCTGTACATCTCTACAGTGGGTGATAGCGGTCGTGCCATATGCTCACATCCTACAGTGGGTTATAGTGATTGTGTCGTATGCTCGCATATTATTTGGAGGCTTTCTAGTGGCCGTGCCGTACGTCTCTACAGTGGGTTATAGCGACTGTGTCATATGCCTCACATCACATAGTTATCAAGTTCCTAAAGAAGTTCCAAGTTCCTGATCTACAGTGGGTGATAGCAGCCGTGTCTTATGCTCACATACCGTCTTAAGGTTATAGCGACCATGTCATATGCCTCACACCACACAATTATCAAGTTCCTAAAGAAGTTCCGAGTTCTTGATCTAAAGTGGCTGATAACGGTCGTGTCGTATGCTCACATCCCATATATATCTACATTTTCCTAAGATAGCATGGCATAAATCATGGAAAAAAATATATGCTTATAAAAATTCCCAAAAAAAAAAAAAAAAAAAACACTAGCATGCATCCCTAGTAGTATTGCTACTAACATTTTGTAGAAAAAAGAAGAGAAGAAGAAAAACAGACACTGACCTCATGTGCAGAAAAGACTGAAGTGGAAGACTAAAGCTGAAAAGCCGGACCTGCTAAGTCCGTAGTCACTCCAGAGAATTTTTCAAAGTGAGAAGTCAAAGGAAAGAGTGAAATGAGGATAAAATGGGCCAAAAGGGGGTTTTTATAGGCCCTTGGATGGCTTGGCTGCCCAACGCATCTTCTTGGGTCGCCGGGTCAGCTCGACACACCCTGAAGGGCCACCGATCAGCGTTGACCAAGTCATCGTTGACCAGTTGACCCGATCAAACTTCTAAAAAAAAAAAGAAAAAAAAAAGCCTTTTCCTCTCCCAGAGCTCAAAGAAAGGTCCAGAAAATGTTTTAAAAGCAACTGTAGCAGATATGTCCAATTAGGTAAAATCCAATCTCGATCCGTGAGTAGTCTCCATACACAATTCGGGGGTGACAAAATTTGAAATCACATTCTTTATCTGACACCTCTCATTGCACGCAAGATGTTAGATAAAGAAGCGGCAACTGTTGATACTGTATTTTGTCTACCCTTGATTTGCGTGCTGGACCCCCGAAAAATTCAAAAAAATTATTTTCTCTCCATGTGGCCACAATGATAAGCTAAGAATGTATTGCCCCTTGTGATATATTAACTAATTAATTAGCTAAGTTGATTAATTAATCAAATTAACATACAATATGTGTGAGAACACAAACAAATCACCAATTAAACTAAATGCAATAGAAATTAAATTTGACACAGATGATTTATTTTCGAATGGAGAAAACCAACATGGCAAAAACCCCACCGGGTGATTTTAAGATCACCACTCCCGAGAATTCACTATTATCACAACAAGCAGTTACAAATAAAGGAATCCCATTATCTTATACAAACCTATAGTTGAACCCTTACCCCAATACCTAATTGGACTTGTTCTGTAGTGACAATCTCTCCTTTTCAATGCACGGCTTCTAATACGTGACTAATCAATAGATGCGCGAATCCCAATATGCGACTTAATCACCAACTTGAGAAAGATGTTGGTTGCAAAGTTCTTCATTTCATCACACGATGAAGATCAAGAAGTTCCTTGGTCACAAAACCCTACGGTGTACAAACACAGCAACTTCTTCAAGAGAAAAATGAACTAGGGCAAATTCTGTCTCCGGTCACAATTTGCATGAACAAAAATTTTCTTCACACTTGCGCAACCCTAGACGGCCCTTAAAATAATCTTTCTATATGTTTAGGGTTGTGAGAAAAGAAAGCCCAAACATATACCCCTGGATTGGATTGAAATCAGCTCTGAAAAATTGAATTTCATAAACCTCAATAGATAGCCATCTATCAAGCTAGCTATTGGGCCACGGGCTGAAGCAGCTTTTAAACCTCGAAAGATGCTAGATGTCGAGTTTTAAAATCCAGCACTTTAACACTTGAACTTGAAATCTTGTTCCTTGAAGCATTAAACACATCCTAGATCTACCCAATTACAAGTGAAGTGTATTTTGTCAAAGGATATGTCAATTACATAAAATGGTGACATATGTTACTAACATTGAATCACATATGTCCTAACATGCGAGAACATCCAGAATGACGTGGCACAACTCGTTTGAAAACCGGAGCACTTAAAGTACCTCTTTCAGCCAAAATGACACAAAACACCCCTAGTCAACCCTAGGTTGACCGAAAGTCAAACAAAGTCAAAATCCTCACAAAAAAAAAAATTTCATGGTTTTATATCAAACTCGAGTTTTTCAAATATTTTTGGCAAATTTGACCGAGTTTGACGAGGTTGACTCAGAGTTGACTCCTAGTGAGCCCTAGAAACCCAAATTTTGATCTAGCCATCAGAATGGGTTGAAACCAATTTCATTATGAAGATTATCAAATTCTCATTCCAATGACTATTCATGGGTTGAAATCGGAGTTAGAACGGCCAAGATATCATGAAAATTGGGATAACGCACCAATCGATGCACCACTAAATTCCAGGAGCCATAACTTTTGATCCAACTGTTGGATTTTCAAGTTCCATACCTTTTTAGAAACAGGAAGTCAAGATCTTGCCAGGGGTGCCAAGATCAATTCAATTCGAGGCCATTTGAAAAGTGTTCTGGGGCTATAAAAGGACCCAAGCACCTTTAGACCAACAAAAAAGAGACTTTTCTGGGTTTTGCTCTCTGCCTGGGTGTTTTCTACACATTTTTCCTCTCTCTCATACAGAAAAAACACACAAAAAAACATCAAAGCCTTTTGATTCTTTCTTCTTTACCAAAAATACAAGGTATTGTTCTTATACCCAATCCTTCTTCTCTTTGGTTCTACACTTTGGATTTGGGGTTTAAGGGTGTGGATGTAGCATTTTAGCTACTATCCACACCCCTAACTTTCTAAATCTTTTCCTAGCATTTATCTTGCTCTTTTATGCCTTAATAACATGATTTATTGCTTTCCTTAGCATGTTTCTTGCTTTATCTTGCTCCTAGCATGTTCTAGGTTTAGATCCATGTTCTTCCATGCTTGTTTACATGTTTATTTGTCCTTCCTACATGTTTTATGCTTTATTCCATGCTTTAGATGCTTAGATCTTCTCTTTCCCATGTGTTGATGTTTAGGTCTACATGCTCACATGCTTGATATTATGTCTCCGGCCATGCCTGGCTTAGATCTACATGTTTACATGCATGTTTCTATGCCTATATGCCTATATCTATGCCTTCACATGCTTGTATGCTAGGATTTTTGTTCTTCCATGCTTTTATGCTTACATCCACATGCTTAGATGTACATTTACATGCCTACATGCATATTTCCATGCTTATATGTGTAGATTGTTGTGTTTACATGCTTAAATTGTTGTTCTCTACATGCCTTATGCCATCATCTATGTGCTTGCATGCTTCATGCCTTATTTATGTGCTTAGGCCTAGACCTTGTTTGTCATGCCATGTGCTATTGTAGTCCCTTTTGTTCCTTTTACCGCATTTTCTTGTGTTTTGGCCATTTGGTAGGATTTAGATCTTGGCCCCTTAATGGTCTTGACCATTATCCGTACACCTTGGCCCATATCAAAGGGTTTGGATCATCCTATTTGTATGTCTATTCTTGCTTGCTTCTATGCTTTATGCTTGTGTTAGCCTCTCTAGTTCTAGGCTTTGCCATGCTTGACGCCCTTAGCGGGTTTGTGGTTATGTGGTTACATCCGATGCCCATAAGGCCTTGTTTGGGTGTAACCATTTGGGATGCGTCTCCAGATGCTGAGTTGCTTCGTGCATACCATTCCCTTTTCCACTTAGTGCAATGATATGCTTGTTATGCTTGTTCATGCCACTCGTTGGCTTTCTACGCATCTTTACACGCTTGCTCATGTCATGCATGAGTCTTGCTTGCCAGTGTGTCATTCATGCTTCAACATAACAAAGTTATGGACATTCAATCCAAACCTACATTTGTCCCTTGCGGACACCACCTTTTGTTTGCTTTCTTCCTTGTTTGCCTTCTCACTTGTTTGCTTGCTTTCTTGTTTCTTTGCTTGCCATGTCTATCATGCTTATCTGCTTTATGCCTCTTTCATATGCTCTTTGCAGCTTTTCCTTCCATTGCTTGTCTGCTAGTTTCTTGTCTTTGCCTTTGCATGTACATACATGGAGCGAGAATGCATAGAGCTAAGGCACAGTCTCCCAGGCGCAAGCAAAAAGGGCGGGGATGTGAACATGTGGATATAAACCAAGCAGCTATGTGCAGTAGATTTAGGGGTCTAGCCTCACCCATTTGGTTATGTACTCTTTTAAACCCCCTTCCTTCCTCAATCATTTCTCTCTTAGATGGGTTGTATTAGGTATATCATGCCATGTACCGTTTGTCCTCATCTCTAGAGTATGGCGACCCCTGTTTACTTTCCTGCACCTATATTTTGGGCCATGCTCTAGGGGTGTAGGCATTTACTTTCCTGCTCTGTGTGCTTGCACTATGCATGATGTATGTATATATATACCTACTCCCCCCTTCCGGTGTGATTGTCACCGTCCATGTCACCTAAGGCAAAGCGATGCCTAATTTCTGGATTTTCGCCATTGAAATCTAGTACTTTGGTTGAATGCCTTAGGAAAGCATAGATTGGGACCACACCCATTCAAAAGCCAAACCTCAAAGCCCCCATGCATGCAAAGCCCCGAAAGCTAATGCCAAAATTATGTTTTTACTGTCAATCTCCGAAAATTATGGTTTTATTAAAACAAAGGACTGTCCTTGGACAAGCGTTGTGAGGTGCCAAACACCTTCCCCACATGTAACCAAACTTCCGGACCCAAAAATCAAGATTTTTTGCCATCCACATTAGATTAGGAAAAATGCCCATTTTCTTAGCGTAGGATTGGTAATAAAACCAACTATCTAAACACTTATTCTAGACTCACACACACACTAACATGCATCTAACAAACAACATGACATCTTTCATCCCAAACAAAACATATTTGTCCATCTATCCAAACAAAAGAGAGCCAAATACACAAAAGAAAACCCTAGCATTTATCTAACACAAAACCCTAGCATGCATCTAAACAAGGCAGCTGCCCCAAACATGGCAACAACATATCATCATACAAAACATATTAAAACAAAGAGAAACATAAACATATTAGAAACCCTAATCAAACACCTAAGAAAAACCCGACATAAATGCATGATCATTGTTAATGCTTGACTTACCCTTCACTCACCTCTTAGCGACACAACACCTATGGCATCAATGCATGAGCATGTGAATGAATGGTGATGAGTCAGAAATTTATGGTCGTTACTACACGAAGATCATCATTTACCCAGAGAAGATGTTACGCATTTATTACGATCATTGATGACGAAATGTAACAGACAGAGCAACGATCATAGGATGAGCTGTGAACTTCAAACAAAGATTTTGTAACGCACTAGCCGTTGAGCATAAATACTATGATTCATTGCCTATTGATTAGGAATTCATTGCCTATTGAGCATGTGAATGAATGGTGATGAGTCAGAAATTTATGGTCGTTACTACACGAAGATCATCATTTACCCAGAGAAGATGTTACGCATTTATTACGATCATTGATGACGAAATGTAACAGACAGAGCAACGATCATAGGATGAGCTGTGAACTTCAGACAAAGATTTTGTAATGCACTAGCCGTTGAGCATAAATACTATGATTCATTGCCTATTGATTAGGAATTCAACTATAAATGAAAATGCACCAGAAATCCAAGGTACGATCAATTACACACAAATACTCTACAAAAATCATTCTTCAGTCTATTTCTCTAAAAATCTTTCTCCCTTACTAACTTAAGCATCGGAGGCGGTTTGGCTGACACCACACCAGCGTGTTACTCTTCCACCTAGTTCATTTTGTAGGTTCTCTATCTACATTGACAACACCATTCACAGCATTGTCCATCTTTTACGACGAGGAGCTCAACTGTTGGTTTTTTGTATCATCAGTTTGGCATCGTCTGTGGGAATGCTAATCATTCAATCCATCTTTCCCAGTGACAAAAGAGTTCCTTGGAGTACAAGATGGAAGCAAAGAACACACCTCAGCCAGATGCTGTGCAACAATAACAAATCCAAGCCCTTTTGGCCAATGTGGAAGAACTAAATCGCCAGAATGAAAAACTGTGAAAGACAATGGAATCCCAAAACGCAGAATGTCGGGGAACAGGTGAAAACCAAAATGAAGAAGAGTCAAACTCTTAAGCCAACAGATGAGACAGGACCTTAGGAGAAGATTCCACCAAGATGGAGAACAAACTTCGCAATATGAGGAAGGAGATGGATGAACTGAAAAGTGCTATGAAGGACAAAGGCGAAGAGAATTTGGATGGGATGATTCGAAGGATGGACTCACAATTCACTACTAAAGTACTGAACCGTCCCCTCCCACCAAAATTCCATCTCCCGCAGTTGGAGTCGTATGACGGTTCCAACGATCCCTTAGATCACATCAAATCATTCAAGCCACTGATGCTATTGCAAATAACCCCAGACAAGGTGATGTGTAGGGCATTCCCATCAACACTAAAATGAACAGCCAGAGTATGGTTTAGCAAGATCCCTCCAAGAACTATTGCAGATTTTGAACAACTCATCAAGGGTTTTGTTCATCATTTTATTGGGAGGCAAAGACATAAAAAGCCAACTGGCCATCTTCTCAACATTCAACAAACAGAAGGAGAATCACTAAGACAATACGTCACTCGATTCAACAAAGAGCAGCTATAAGTATATGAAGTTGAAGATCAAGTTATCCTAACAACCTTCCAAGCGAGGCTGATGCCAGGAGATTTCTTCTTCTTAATCACTAAAAGTCCACCGAAAATAGTCATAGAGTTGCTTCGTAAAGCTCAGAAGTACATGAATGCAGAAGATGCAGTGCTCGCAAAAGAAATGAAAGGAAAAAGGAAGAGAGATGAAGGAATAAGCAGCAATCGTGATAAGAAGAAGGAGACACAAAGTATGGGCAAACCATAGGGAAAAAGAAGGAACTTCCAAAGAGGAAACCTAAGTTCACTAACTTTACTCCTCTAATAATTCCAATTGAGCAGGTCCTTATGTAGATAAGAGATGATCCCTCCCTACGATGGCCAAAGCCATTTAGCACTCCAGTAGAAAGAAGAGACAAAAGCAAGTACTATAGTTTCCACTAGGACAACGGGCATCGTACTGACAAGTTCAGACATTTGAAAGACTAGGTAAAGACTTTGATCCGACAAGGGAAGATACAAAAGTATGTCAGAAAAACAGAGCCCCACATATACCAATGAAAGGACGACCAAGACAGAACTCTGGAGGCAGGCGATAGCAAACCCCCTGCAGGAGAGATAGATACGATATTGGGAGGACTAACGGCAAGCGGAACACTGAAGTCCCTAAGAAAAGAACAGTGGAGAGAAATAAATAGCGTCCATTCGTGGCTCCCTCCAATGAAGATGCCAAAGAATGACGAGCCTGGCATTGTCTTCTCAGAAAGAAACGGTCGTTGCATCAGGTAACCCCATGACGATCCACTAGTAATCATGCTCAGAGTGGAAGATTTCAACATCCACTGGGTGCTCATTGATAACAGAAGCTCAACAAATATCATCTACTTGCCCGCATTTCAACAGATGAAGCTGGATAAGAAAAGGATAAGGCCTTTTACCTTACCTCTGGTAAGCTTCACAGGGGATAGAATCGTCCCTAGAGGAATTATCACTCTAAGGCTCTACTTGGAAGTTTATAAAGGAATTGAATGGAATGGAATGATCATTAAAGGAATGGAATGGATTTAGTAGGGAAAGGAATGGAATGGAATTTAAAAATCTTGTTTGGATGTTATAAAATAAAGGAATGGAAAGGAATGAAATGGAATGGAAAGTAACACCGTTTGGAAATAACATTGGAAGGAATGGAATAGAATCATTTTATAATAACATTACTATTATACCCCTCATTTTAAAGAACATAAAAAATAATCAATGAGAACTTATAATTGCTTTGAAATGTTTAGTATTTAGTGGATGATGTGAAACTAGTTAGCCACAATTGGGTCTGTGTTAGATTATTGAATTACAATATAGGTTTTCAAGGTGAATAGATTGCATCACGCTAAGACCAAAGGTGATAGAACTATTAACATATCAATTTCCTGATATAAAATTAAAATAATTCTAGTTTAAGGAAAAAAGAAAATTTTATTGTAGCTAAAAAGCATGTATATTTCTATGTTGTAAAGCAATTCACGCATCACATATTTATTCTCAACAAAATAAATATTGTCTAAAAATGCAAACAAATATCTATATAAAAAAATAAAAAAAATTAAAATAAAAAAAAACCTCCAATAATGAGTCTTACAAAAACAAAACAAAATAACATAATCCATTCCAAAACTAAGGTTGGCCATAACAATTGAAAAACTCACAGTTGGGTATGGCTGCAGCAGCAAGAGAAAGGAGCGGCAAAGAGAGAGAAAAAATATTGGTATGGTTGGTTGAGAATAAAGAGGGCTAAGATTCAAGGGGTAATTTAGGAATTTCAATAAAATTTTCATTAAACCTAAATCCATTCCCTCCTATTCCTCCCAATTTAGGGGGAACAAAAATTTGAGATTTTGAGGGCTTAGGAGGGAATGCGTATTCCCTCTTAACCATTCCATTCCCTCCCACCTAAACTCGCAAACAAGGGAATGAACTTTCTATTCCCTCCGTTAAAACTCCCAAACAAGAGGGAAGGAAGAATATTCAAAAAATATTCTTTTCATTCCATTCCATTCCCTCCTCCCAAGCGAAGCCTAACTATGATTGCAGGAACTTACTCAGCACAGGTTACAAAGGAAATTGATTTCCTCATAGTTAATTGCCCTTCAACATGCAACATCATCTTGGGAAGACCTACACTTAACAGATTAAAAGCAGTAACATCAACATATTACTTGAAGATGAAGTTTCCAATAACCCATGGAGTAGGAGAAATCAAAAGAAACCAAGTTCTAGCAAGGGAATGTTATCAAGCTGTCTTAGCATCGGGAGAGAACCACACGTGGGTGATCAATGAACCAGAACCCATCTCAAACCATCAGAAACACCACAAGAAGTTGAGATCATCCCAGGAGATTCGATGAAGGTATTGAACATAGGAATTACACTCCCAACTTCAGAGAAAGAGAAGATGATCTCCTTCTTAAGGGCAAACCAAGATGTTTTCACCTGGAAACACGAGGAAATGCCCGGGATTGATAGGAAGATCATACAGCATTGTCTCAACGTCAACACAGAATGCAAGCCCGTGTAGCGGAAGCGGAGAATATTTGCACCAAAGCACAATAAAGCTGTAATTGAAGAAGAAGAGAAGCTATTAGAAGCCGATTTCATTAGGGAGGTCTTCTATCCAGATTGGCTAGCAAACGTGGTCATGGTAAAGAAGAGTAATGGAAAGTGGAGAATGTGCATTGATTTCACATACTTGAACAAAGCCTGCCCAAAAGATAACTTCCCCTTGCAAGGATTGATCAGCTGGTAGACTCCACTGCTGGACACAAGCTCTTGAGTTTCATGGACGCATTTTCTGGATACAACCAGATTCTTATGGATGAAGACGATCAAGAGAAGACCTCGTTTATTACTAGCCAAGGGTTGTACTACTACAAAGTTATGCCCTTTGGACTGAAGAATGTAGGAGCCACCTACCAAAGATTGGTGAACTGCATGTTCTATCACCAGATTAGAAGGAATTTAGAGGTGTACGTAGACGATATGCTGGTGAAAATCAAGGACAAAGCCAACCACTTGGACGATCTCAAAGAAACCACGTAAGTATAATATGAAATTAAACCCTACGAAGTGTGTTTTTGCTGTTGCTTTAGGAAAATTCTTGGGATTCATGGTATCCCAATGAGGAATAGAGGTAAATCCAGGCAAAGTAAAAGCAATAATCAAGGCCAAATCACCAAAAACAGTGAAGAAGGTGTAGAGCTTGACAGGAAAAGTTGCAGCCCTAAACAAACTCGTCTCTAGGGCAACAAACAAATGCATGCCATTCTTCAAGGTATTGAAAAAAGCCTTTCAGTGGAATGACAAGCATGAGGAAGCCCTTGCCAAGTTAAAGGAGTACTTGACAAACCCACCTCTATTAAGCCCCTCAGTGATGGGGGAGAAGTTGTTCCTTTATTTAGCTATATCCAATACTGCAGTCAGTTCTGCACTGATCAAAGAAGAAGGGAACATTCAAAAGCCAGTTAATTATACCAGCTAGGCATTCGAAGGAGCAGAGGCAAGTTATCCAAGGATGGAAAAGATAGCTTTTGCATTGTTGGTCGTTTCCAGAAAGCTCCGTCCTTATTTCCAAGCACACCTCATCGTCGTCATGACAGGCCAACCCATAAGAAAGACGATGAACAAGATAGATGTAGGAGGACGACTTATTCCATGGGCGATTGAATTGGACCAATTCGACATCGAATATTAGCCCTAAGTAGCAATCAAATCCCAAATACTAACAGATTTTATTGCGGAATTCACTGCTCCTATAAGGAAGAAGAATCTACTATGGAAACATGGGCAGTTCAAATAGATGGGTCTGCCACGAAGAAACTAGGAGGAGAAGGAGTAGTGCTCATATCTCTAAAAAAAGAAACATTGAAGTATGCAGTCAGATTGCAGTTTTCAGCAACAAATAACGAGGTAGAATACGAAGCATTGCTAACAGGTCTAGCGAAGTCTCTAGGAGGAAATGTCCAAGCTGATTCTCAGCTAATAATCGGACAAGTGAAGGGAGATTATGAAGCCAAAGAAGAAAGGATGCAGAAGTACTTAAAGATCGTCCAACGACTCTCACAGCACTTTGATAGCCTAGACTTTATACAAATCCCAAGAACCAAAAACACAGAAGTTGACTTCCTAGCAAGATTGGCCTCGTTAGACAACTACAATGCAACCCTCGAACTATGTATAGAGATAAGGGGGTAGCCAAGCACAGAAGGTGAGCAAGTTCTCAAGATAAAAGAACAAGACGAGTGGATGACTCCCATTGTCCATTACTTGAAAGAAGGATGGCTCCTAGAAGATAAGGCGAAAGCAAGGAAGATACAGATCAGAGCAGCTCGCTTCATCATTATTGATGATGTGCTGTACAGACAAGGATAGCCACTCCCCTATCTAAGATGCGCCAACTCAAAAGAAGCAAACTATGTGCTTTGCGAGATACACGAAGGAGTCTATGGAAACCACACTGGGGCAAGATCTTTAGTAGAAAAGGTGCTCAGAGCAGGATATTACTGGCCAACCCTACAGAAAGACGCATACGACATCGTCAGAGCATGCGACAAGTGTCAACACTTCACAAATGTCTAGACGAGACCAGGAGAGACGATGACACCCATATCCTCACCATAGTCCTTTGCCCATTGGGGAATTGACATTATGGGTCCATTCCCTCTAGGGAAGAAGCAACTCAGATTTCTTATTGCAATCGATTACTTCACAAAATGGATAGAAGTAGAGCCTGTGACGACGATAATAGAGGCTAAAGTCACAAGCTTTATTTGGAAAAACATCATCTGCAGGTTTGGAGTCCTACATGTCATAATATCAGACAATGGAAAGCAGTTTGACAATCACAAGTTTCAAAAATTTTGCCAAGACTTAGGAGTCAAGAATCACTACTCTTCTCTAAGACACCCTCAAGCCAATGGCCAAACAGAAGTGACGAACAGAAGCTTGTTGAAAATTATCAAAACTTTGCGAGATACACGAAGGAGTCTATGGAAACCACACTGGGGCAAGATCTTTAGTAGGAAAGGTGCTCAGAGCAGGATATTACTGGCCAACCCTACAGAAAGACGCATACGACATCGTTAGAGCATGCGACAAGTGTCAACACTTTACAAATGTCTAGACGAGACCAGGAGAGACGATGACATCCATATCCTCACCATAGTCCTTTGCCCATTAGGGAATTGACATTATGGGTCCATTCCCTCTGGGGAAGAAGCAACTCAGATTTCTTATTGCAATCGATTACTTCACAAAATGGGTAGAAGTAGAGCCCGTGACGACGATAACAGAGGCTAAAGTCACAACCTTTATTTGGAAAAACATCATCTGCAGGTTTGGAGTCCTACATGTCATAATATCAGACAATGGAAAGCGGTTTGACAATCACAAGTTTCGAAAATTTTGCCAAGACTTAGGAGTCAAGAATCACTACTCTTCTCTAAGACACCCTCAAGCCAATGGCCAAATAGAAGTGACGAACAGAAGCTTACTGAAAATTATCAAAACTAGGCTTGAGGGGGCATGGCCTGAAGAACTACAAAATGTCCTTTGGGCTTATAGGATGACCACAAGAGTTCCAATAGGAGAAACACTATTCAGATTGACATTTGGCACTAAGGCTATCATACCAATAGAAGTCAGACTGATGAGCTTCCAAGTCAAAACTTATAAAGACCAGAAGAACCAGCAGGAGCTTAATAACAATCTGGACCTAATTGGTGAAGTCAGAGAAAAAGCTATGAAGTGAATGGCTAAACACAAGGAAGCAATGGCCAGATACTATAACAGAAAGGTTAAGGTAAGAAGGTTCAACATGGGAGACCTTGTCCTTAGAAAGGTATCACAAGCAACAAAGGACCCATCCTAAGGAAAACTGGGACCAGCCTGGGAAGGCCCCTATGAAGTAATCCGTCATTCCAGTGAAGGCTCCTACTACCTGAAGTCTTTAGATGACTAGGAACTTCCTTGACCATGGAATGTAGAACACTTGAAGAGATACTACCAATAAGGAGTGCTTTACATTTTGCTTAATCTCCATATCAGTATATATGACAGTCATTACTTTCATCATTCATAAGATCAATAACAAATGGAAGTATTATCCACGCATATTGATCAATGATTATCCATGATCTGTCACTATCAAAACATGTGCCATGCTTAGGAGTCATCCTTGGGAGATGTCTTAAGAACTCCGTCATTAAAATTTCAAATCAAAAGCTATTCACACACAGACAACAGCGTCATAGCCATCAAAGTTGTTGATACACAACTACCAAAGTCGACTAAATCGGAGTTGTTCAAACAAACCAATATAATCGTCATTCAAAACAAAAAATGGTTAACCTAAAAGACACTCCAATACCACAACTCTAAGTCGCGAGTATAGTGCAACGTCGTCATTCAAACATAACTCAATAAAAAGTTGTTCAAACACAGCTAAAAAATGCTAAGTTGTTCAAACACAACAAAAATCATCATTCAAACATAACTTAATAAAAAGCCGTTCAAACACAACTAAAAAATGCTAAGTTGTTCAAACACAACTAAAATTTTCATTCAAACATGACTCAATAAAAAGCCGTTTAAACACAGCTAAAAAATGGTAAGTTGTTCAAACACAACTAAAATCGTCATTCAAACATGACTCAATAAAAAGCTATTCTAACACAGCTAAAAAATGCTAAGTTGTTCAAACACAACTAAAATCATCATTCCAACATGAATTCAAAAAAAAAAAAAATTGTTCAAACACAACTAAAAAATGTTAAGTTGTTCAAACACAACTAAAATCGTCATTCAAACATGACTCAATAAAAAGCTGTTCAAACACAGCTAAAAAATGTTAAGTTGTTCAAACACAACTAAACTCGTCATACAAACATGACTCAATGCTAAGCTGTTCAAATACAGCTAGGAATCATCAGCCAAATATGACTCAATGAAAAATCATTCCAACACGATTGAAGGTAAAAAGTTTTTTGTATACAAGCTAAGTACGAAAAAAACTGTTCAAAATGTGAGCTGAACATCAAAGTTGTCTCAACACAACTAACATTGTCATAAAAGGTTGTCCAAGCATAAAAAAGTTGTTTACTACAGCTAAAAGAAAGAAATCCATGAACCTATCTATCATCGTCAAAGGAATTGTTCAGTTGCCCAAAACACCAAAGAGAAATATTGTTCTTGCCTTGCAAAGAAATAAAAACTGAAAAGAAAAAAAATAAAAGATTACTGCTTATTAAGGATAGGGTCTGCATGGGCCTCCTTCATTACTTTCGCAGAGTCTATGGCTTCCTCCGTCACATTCTCTGCTATAGCCTCAAAGGAATGATTAGACATAAGTTCTTTCTCAACGTTGTCCACAGCCAAGCTAGAGAGGTCCAAGCCAGGGTGATGCTTTGCCATCCACTTTAACAGGAGATCGAAGCCCTCCTCATAGTACCTGCACAAGTCGTTAGAATACTCGTCAGAGTCCTTGAAGTCTTGTATCGCCGTGGCCCCAACGTTCTGCAGTTTCAACTCTATGTCACCAATCTGCTTGTCCTTCAGCTTGCAGAAGTCCTTTTCCACTTGCAGGCTTTTCTCCAAGGTTGCCACACGCTCCTTGTCATTTTCAGCCTCGGTAGTAAGAATAGCAACCTTGTTCTTTAGCGTCTCATTCTTAGCGGATAAAGACTTGACCATGGGCTCAGACATGGCCACCTTCTTTTCTAAGTCCAAGAGCTTCCCAAAGACGAACAGAGACTCCCCCAAAGCCTATAAAGAAATTCTCCCTTAACAAAAGCAAAACAAAGAAAAAGAAGAAGCTAAAAATAGCCTACCTGCACAAGTTTGTGGATATAGGACGACATCACCTCGCTAGATGACTTCGCCATCAGAGGACCCAGATCATCCACAGAAAGTGCCTCATGGGCCTTCAAAGCTGCTTTGTCAGCGTCATCCCAGAAGGTAGGAAGGAAAGATTTACCGCCAGCCTTTTTCTTCTTCCTGGTCTCCTCTCCACCAAAGACAGTCATCTCCAATGATGAAATGGAAGAGGCAAGGCACTTGGCAGGCAAGTGGGTAGGAGAAGGCGTTATCACTAGATCTTTCTTAACAATGTCACTAGCCTTTTTCTTGGATAGAATACCACTGACAATGCCACCCTTGGCCTTCTTCTCTTTGGCCTCAACTAACTTCTGCTTGCTAAACCTAGTCGTCGTTCCTGAGAGGACGAGGCAAAAGTTTTTTTTCTTTTTTAAAAAGAAGAAGAAGGAAAGAAAGAAGAAGGCATATACACGTATCCTTTTTCACAACTTCCAAATTCTCCGGAACCTTAGTAGACAGTTCTGAGCCCAAAAAATGTAAATGTAAAAACAAAGACTGAGGAGAAACGAGTTCGTCAAAATCCTTGACAAACTCAAGATACTCCTTTACTTTCTTAGTGCGACACTAGTACCTCTTCTTTAGACGAGGACGCTAGGTGATTGCAAAACAAGAATACAAGTAAGTCACCTATCATCGTCACTCATAAAAGAAGGGAAAAGCAACTGAAAAGACGAGAAAGATGCACCAAACACGGGAACTCCCCAACTAAGAAAAAAATTGGGGGCTTCATCCAAGTCCTCACTAGGGATGAACTCCCAACCACTTTTGGAGATAAAAAAGAAATTTGGCTTTTGATTTTAGAGAGATAAGGGTAATCAAGGATTAACCTAGAAGCCTTATCCCACGACCTAAACTCATAATAGAAGGTGTCCTTAGATTTCCTCAAACGATAAAAATGGTGGAATTCGTCCCTCCTGATGACATCACCATCATTAATGGACATCCATACCACCATGCAAGAAATGAGAATCCGCAAGACTTAGGCACTAACTATGCCAAAGCAAGATGCAAATAGGAAAAAAGTTCCCTAACAAAGGGATGAACAGGGAAACGAAGGCCACTAGCAAAATCAGCCTCGTAAAAACAAACCTCATCAGCATAAGAGTAACAAGCCCTCTCTTCATCACTTAGGATCCTAATTTTCACAGAATCAAGGAATTGAAACCTATCCCTGATTCGTTGCTCGTCCTTTACACGAGATGTTCTAGGCTTTATAAGGGGTGAACACAGAAATGGCCTTCAAGACTACACGAACATCAGACAAGGATAGCCCCATCTCCATATCACTAGACCTCACCTAAGACATTTTGAACGACCTAGCTACCCTAGCAAAATGGGAAACTAGAGGAAAATAACCAAGAAAGGACAGAGGTATATGGGCAGTCCTCTCCTACAAAGAAACTAATCCTGTCAAGGCACTCCCCTCTATGAACTCAAGTAAACTACCTAAATGAGCGAAAAAGAAAGCTATCGAAGGACAACTTACTCTAACAGCAAAATAATCTACCATGGAAGAATCAGAAAAGAAGAAATAGCACGAAGGACTTACCAGGAAACACAAGACAAAGAAAGGAAGCTCGAAGAAGAAACAAACCCTAGAACAAAAACTGAATAAGGAAAAAATACAGAAGAAAGGAAAGAAGAGAGAAAAATGCAAAACAAGTGGCCAAAACATCTGTGGGAAAACTAAGACATGTCCACACAACGAATGCATCCTGGCTATACATGTGGCATTCAACTGCTCAAACATCAAAACTGTCATAAATGCGTAGTACATGGAATACGAAGCAACAAACGAATTTGTTCTTATCTCGTCTAAAAAACGACAATTCAAACAAGGGGGCAACTAATGAGTCAGAAATTTATGGTCATCACTACGCGAAGATCATCATTTACCCAGGAAATATGTTACGCATTATTACGATCATTGACGACGAAACGTAACGGATGGAGCAATGGTCGCAGAATGAGGTGTGAACTTCAGACAAAGATTTTGTAACGCACTAGCCGTTGAGCATAAATACTGTGATTCATTGCCCATTGATTAGGCTTTCAACTATAAAAGAGAAAGCACCAGAAACCCAAGGTATGATCAATTACACACAAATACTCTATAGAAATCATTCTTCAGTATATTTCTCTAAAAATCTTTCTCCCTTACTAAGTTAAGCATTGGAGGCAGTTTGGCTGATGCCAAACCGGCGTGTTACTCTTCCACCTAGTTCATTTTGCAGGTTCTCTATCTACTGAGACAACACCATTCACAACATCGTCCATCTGCTACAACGAGGAGCTCAACTATTGGTTTTTTGCATCATTGAATGGCATGTCATCAAAACAACGAAAAAACTAAACAAACCCTAATTCTAACATGTGATAACAAACAAGCATGTTAACAAGGTGAGAAGACATTTTATGAGGCTTAAAACATGTGGAAAGGAGGCTATGTCGACAAACATGTGAAAACAGAACCAAAACAAACAAAAGTTAGGGTTTTTTGGGTAATGGCATCATGCATGCTAGAACGGGTCTGCATACGCATGAGTTTAGCTTGCATACACAGCCTAGATCATACGTACGCAAATCCTTACCCAAAAACCCTAATCAACATAGGAACAAAGCAACAACCAGAAACATAAAATCTAACGATCTAGCATGCTTAAAAACATAAGGAAAACCTAAAACTAACCTAAACAAATATAAATAAATGTAAACTAAACAAAAGAAAAAGATTAAAACAAGAATTAAAGAAGGAAAAGAAAAAGAAAAGTTTAAAAAGTACCTTAAAGCAAAAGCTCCTAAACTTGATTTTTTATCGTTCCTTTCAGTCAAATCTATCACAATTCAATGAAAAAGTGATTAATAAGCTTAAACTCAAAATATTAGAGCCAGAAAAGTTCCCAATCAAATAAAAATGACTTAAGGGTGTTTTGAGAAAAATTCCCTTTTGATTCACTATTTTCTAGTGAATCTTAGGTTTTCTTATAGGATTTTTGTGTTTTGAAAATGTACCATATAACGTTTTATATAATGGAAAAAAAATGGGGTTTAGAGTGGCTCCCAGATGATATGGGATTCGTTCCAAACCTCAGCCATTATTGCAAAAAACTTGCATTTCTTATGCTTCTGAAACCATAGCTGCGTGCGTAGGATCGTGCCTATGTATGCATGTGGTGGCTCACGTACGCAAGCTGTAACCCACGTACACAAGCCGAGGGTTACTTTGGTCAATTTATTTTCAAAATTAGATTTTTGCTCATTAAAAAGGTTATATATTCCATTTTAATACTCCTCAAGTCAGTTTAAATATCTGATTAGACTCTAAACTAGCCTTAGGCTTTAGAGTTTGAGCATCATTAGGGAACGGGGGCCCAAGTCATAAGGGGTACAAAATGCGGTTTCTACTTCTGATGATAGGTCCTCTCAACTAAGAACAACTCCCAGCTCGACAAAGCCTAGAACCAGCACCGCGCCTGTGACTCAGCTATACCATGGGTAACCTCATGCCTAGCTAGCAACCAGCCATCATAGCGACAGTTGAGTATCTCACCCTAGGTGACACAATCCAATTTAGTGTTGGTAGTGGATGGCTATGTCAAAACAACTTTGGTAATATCATAGAGGGACCAAGCATATGCCCTAGGATAAATCTCTAAAGAAAGGTCGGAATACTGTGGGCGTAAGGCGGGGACATACTCGTATGCCTACCATGTCAAAACCTGGCAGCAACCCTCAAGGCTCCTAAAGCCACATAGCGAAGCCTACCTCAAGAATGCAATAAAGAATCCATAAGAAAGGGTCCCCCAATCATAGGCCCCAGTGTCTGATACTACTCTCATGGCTCCCAGCAGCATGCAGGTCAGCACCGACCAGTTGTTGCCAAAATTGCCTGAGAGCAATGTCGTCAAGCTCCACCTCTTAAGGTATGATATCTCTCAGCCACTCCATACGGATCTAAGCCTCATCGATAGGCCCAAAATACTTTTACCTCGCTGGAATAAAGGGATAGCGAATGCCTAAGAGTGAGCTCACAGTAGCAAAATCTACAGGATTAGACGGAATGAGATACCTGCCAAATCTAAGGCCTAGAATAGCCATCCAATCGAGAGAAAGGACTGCATACTCCCCATAACTCAAATGAAAGGTGCCAGTCTCTGCATGGATGTTAGGATTAATGCCCTTAAATCCTACTGTATAATGCTATGTATGATATTATGTATGACATTATGTATGATATGATGTATGACTTAATACTGTAATTAATAAAGTTGTTTTATTATTATTTGAAATAATGGTAACATGAATATTCGGACATTATCATAGAGTCCATAAGATGCATAGTATGCAATTTATATGAAAAGTCACAAAAGATATAAATCATAAGTTCTTTGTAAACTCAGAATTTAGTTTGTAGTCAGTGACGAAATTTGGCGTTTCATCTGCGAAGACTATAACATATTAACTAAGATGATTTGTCTTGATCATGGAAGTGGTGACTTCTAGTTGATATGTTGATATGTTTTAAGAGTTAAAGCATATTGAACTGGACCGCTGTGAGATTTATTATTCTCTTAATGACTGTCAATTGAATAATAAATCTCACGACTTATATATTTACATGAACTCTTAATCTTGAGAGAATAATGGACCTGATCATGAAGTGTAGGTTGCTTTGATATATCTGGAGTGAGATCTAAAGTAACGGTCAAAATCTCAGTATGTTGGGCAGCCACATTTAGTGTTGATGGAACATATATTCTCAAGATAGAATTCATAGTCTCTTAACAGAGATATAAAATATTCCCTTGAGATAAGTTTAATGGGTTTGTTATTCAGAATGTTAGGCCTAACTACTTTAGTAAATAGTTACTAAAGTATATATTTATGAAATTGGATTTCATAAATATATGATGAATAACTTAAAGGATTAAACTAGGTACTCAAGGATTAAGATGTAGTAATTCACAAAGTGGCAGTCTTCATTCATGACTTTGTATTACTACGAATATTTTATGAAGGGGTTGCATGTATAATAAAGTCTTGGGATATAATTTATTAGTAAGGCCTAGAGTGCAATTATATTTATATAGTGGTATTAAATATAATTAATGGTAACTCTGGACTTGTCAAGAGTTGACAGAAAAACTCAAGGCTCATTGGAGCTAGTGTCTTATTAGTCCCTTTTGGTCCCACTCCAAGCCACACACTAAAGCCCAATTGGAAAGGCCCGATAGGCCAGCCTAATTAGATAATTAGTTAAATATAAAGGGAGAAACATACAAAATATTAAATATCAAGATTTTCAAAATACACCTCTCTCAGGGTTTGACTCGACCATGCTTATTTAATCCTAGCTCTTTTTATCTCAAAATGTCAAGGTTTTCAAAGTACCTTTCTCTCAAGATTTGATTCGGCCATGCTCATTAAATCCTATCCATCTTTTCGAGGTTCAATTCAACCATGCTCACTTAATCTCACGCTGATTCAATTTGGCCATGCTCATTTAATTTCATGTGGATTCAATTCGGCCATGCTTGTTTAATCCTATCTATCTTTTCAAGGTTCATTTCGGCCATGCTAGTTTAATCTCACGCAGATTCAATTCAACCACGCTCGTTTAATCTCATGAGGATTTAATTCGGCCATGCTCGTTTAATCCTATCCATCTTTTCGAGATTCAATTCAGCCATGCTCGTCTAATCTCACGCGGATTCGATTCGGCCATGTGTGTTTAATCCTATCTCCTTTTATTTCAAAATGTCAAGATTTTTAAAATACCTCCCCTTCAGGATTTAATTCGACCATGCTCGTTTAATCCTATCTCTTTTTATCTGAAAATGTCAAGATTTTCAAAATACCTTTCCTTCAGGGTTTAATTCGACCATGCTCGTTTAATCCTATCTCTTTTTATTTCAAAATGTCAAGATTTCCAAAATACCTCTCCTTCAGGATTTAATTAGGCCATGCCCATTTAATCCTACTTTCATTTTAAAATTACTTTGTTTTCACATTTTCAATCCTTTCAAAAAAATTTCATCCTCATCATGCATAGTTTCTCATATCTACCTTGCTTTTCTACTAGTTTTGTTAGTGTTTCATGTGTATTCATAGCATCCAACATATGCAAGTTTTCCTATGCTACTTAAACATGTGAACAGATATATTTTCCAACATCATCATGGCATAAATGAAAAAAACAAAAAATATATATATGCTAAAATACCAAAAATAAAATAAGTGCAAGCATGCTTTCCTACCTGCTTTGCTACTAACATACAGACCCAAAAAAAAAAAAACAAAAAAAAACAAAAAAAAACAAAACAAAACAAAACAAAAAGACAAAGTTTCTTGCCCAATTCCAAGGACCAAGTCAAAGAAATTTTTTTCAAATCAACTGTAGTAGCTCAACCGTGTCAGGTAAAACCAATCTCGATCCATGAACAACATAGTTTCTACATGCAATTTTGGGGCAACAAAATGCGGAATCACTTTCTTTATCTGACACCTCTCATTGCACTCGAGATGTCAAATAAAGAAGGAGCAGCTGTAGACACCGTATTTTGTCTGCCCTCAATTTGCATGCTGGACCCCAAAAATTTCAAAAATATTAACTTTTCTCCATGGGGCCACGGAAACATCTAGATTGACGTGGCGCAACCTACTCGGGTATCGGAGCACTCGAAGTGCCATTTCAAGTCAAATTGACCAAAATGCCCCTGGTCAACCTTGGGTTGACCAAAAGTCAAAGTTGGGTCAAAAGCATCCCAAAACAACCTTTTTCATGTTTATACATCAAACCCGAGCTACGAAGTGATTTTTGTCGACTTTGACCATGTTTGACTCGAGATTGACTCCTAAGGGCACCAAAAATCTTAATTTTGATCTGACCATCAAAACGGGTTGGGATGAGTTTCATTGCGAATATTATCAAATTTCCTTTCCAACGACTATTCATGAGTCGAAATTGAAGTTAAAATGGTTGAGATATCTTGAAAATCATGAAAAGCTAAATAGCACGCTTCTTGAGGCCATAACTTTTTATCTAACTATTGGATTTTCAATTTTTTTTTCTTTTTTTTTTTTTGTTTTCTAAAAACTAGACACCAAGATCAGCTCAATCCGAGTCCAGGAAGGCCTTCAAATACGCACCTGAAGTTGAACCAGGAAAAGGCTAGAATTACTGATGTTAGCAACATGGCGGGCAGCCCTACAATGTATGCTGGAAGCTGAAGGGTCATTTTTTCACTATAAATGACCCCTGAACCCTCATTTTGCCCAAAAAACACAAAACAAAACCAAACGAATTCTGGGTAGTTTTTGGGCATATTCTCTCTCTTCTCTCACTAATTTCTCCCTCAAACACATCAAAACACCTCCAAATACCTTAGATCATATCTTTTCTCTACAATCTTCAAGGTAGTGTTCTTGCACCTAATCTTCCTCTTCTTAGTTCCATACCTTGGATTTGAGGTTTAGGGGTGTGGATGTAGTTTTTTAGCAACAATCCACACCCCTTTTTCTTTATTGCTTTTTCTAGCATGTCTACTTGCTTTTTCTCATGATTTATCGCTTTGATGTTGTTGGCCTAGCCTTCTTGGGCTAGGATATGTCTAAATTTCATGTTTGTGATTAGATCCATATGTTTTTAGGCTCCTTGCCATGCTTATGCTTAGATCTACATGCTTATGTGTTCTTTGCTATGTTTTTGCTTAGATCTACATGTTTGTGGTTGGATCTAAGTCTTCATGCTTAGATCTATGCGTTTATGTGCTCCGTGCCATGCTTGTGTGCTCAAATCTATGTTGGTTGCTATGCCATGTGCTACTTTAGCCCTTTTCTCCCTTGATATCTCTCTTTCCTGCTTTTTGGCCCTTCCAGTGGGATGTAGATCTAGATCCTATGGTCTAGGCTTACATCTTCATACTTAGGCCTATATCAAAGGATTTGAATCATTTCCTTTGCATTTCAATGCTTTGTGCCTTTCATGAGCTTCTGCTTGTGTGGTCACATCTGTCCCTCCTAGGGTTTGTTTGGGTGTGACTACTTGTGAGATATACCTCTGTGGTGTTAGTGTGCTTGATATACACCTTTCTCTGCTCTGGGTGAAGTTGATATGCTTGCCTTGCTTGCTTTGCGCCACCCGTTTGGCTTTCTTTGCTACTTTGCATCTTTGCATGCTTCCCTACTTGTTCATGCATTAGTATGTGTGTCATCCATACTCCAAGCCAATGGAGCTATAAACACTCAATCCAAACCTACATTTGTCCTCCTAGGACACCCCATTTTCTTTGATAATATGTTTATTTGCTCTTTCATAAGCTTAGCATACTTTGTTTACCCCCGTTTGCCTTTCTTTGGTAGTATGCTCTTTGCATTCTCTCCCTATCTCTTTTGTTTGTTTCTTTGCTTGTCTACTAGCTTGTTTCTTTTGTCTTTGCACGTACACAAATGGAGCGAGGATGCTTAGAGTAAGGGCATGACCTCCTAGGTGCAAGCAAAAATGGCAAGGATGTAAGCAAGAGGATGCAAGCCCACAAAGGGCAATATTCAGTAGATTAGGGGGCCTAGCCCTTCTAAAGTAGTCTTTTCTTTCCCTCTTGTAAGGTTGAATTTATTCAACCATCTAATTGGCTTTATTCCGTGCCAAATTTGTTTGTAATTCAGCATTTAGTAACCCTGTATTTAGGTGGGATTGTTGTAAGGGTAGTGAGTGAGTTAGTGTGAAGATTGCTCAAGAGTGTGCAAGAAAACAGAGTCTCGCGGCTGGGACTCGCGGCTGGACTCGCGGCTTCAACCCGCCAGAAGATGCACACGTGCCAAGCATGCTGGAAGATGAACAGTCATGCTAGCTGGAGCACTACAGGACAAAACAGGACAACTGGCCATACGGTTAACTCGCGACTTGGTCAAGCCGCGAGGTCAAGCCACGAGCCACCCCTGTTTTGGAAAAACCTGACGTTTCGCATTCCACTCCACTTCAGTATAAATACCCTTTTAACCCACGATTGAAAGAGAGCTTCCAGAGAGAATTTTGAGAGAGAAACCCTAAAGAAAAACCAGATTGTTTCACCCACAATCTCTACCTTAGAGTCTCATCAAATTCCCTCACTCTCTTCCTCTCCATTGTTAAATCCTTGAGAGGCTTTATACCAAACCTGGTTCTCACCATTATCATCTCTGTGAGACAGGCGTTTGGAGTTCTGGGAAGCAGTTAGGAAGGAGCCAATATTCATTGGTTGATGCTACGGTGTAGTAGCGGAATCCGGAAAGCTAGAAAAGAAAAAGGTTCGGCGCAACCTCGTTGGAGCAAGAAGCTTGGAGGGCTTAGGTGCATTGGGTAGATTAGACTTGGAGGGTCTATTACTGTCCTTGTATCCCAACTGTATTTTCTAGTGGATTGATTACCGCTTGGAGGGCGGCGGAGAGATTTTTCGCCGAGGTCTTCGGTTTCCTCTTCGATAACATATCTGGTGTTATCGCTGTGTTTGCATCTTCCTTTCTCTCTATCTCTGTCTTTACATTATCTGCTGTGGTTTATTTTGTTAAGACTTAGATAGTTGTTTAACCAATTCCTTATTATAGCATATGTTAAGTTTCCGCACACTACTTGTTTAACATATTGCTTGTGTTGATTTAATTGGTTTTTGGGGGTCTAAACGTTCAAAAGTGTTTTTGTACACGTTTTTGAACTTTCATTTGGTATCAGAGCGGGTACACATCTGTTTGGTTTTATTACCATTGTGTGATCCTTGACTCCCTTTCTTTTGAGATGGATAGGTCTCAATCCCTTAATGCACCTCCATATTTTGATGGAAGTAACTATGCATTTTGGAAGGTTCGTATGAGAGCCTTTTTATGCTCTATTGATGAATCCGTGTGGGATGCTGTAAAGATTGGTTGGGCCAAACCTGAGGCAGCCAAATCCACATGGGATAAGGCAGCACTTGCTGCATCTAATGCTAACAGTAAAGCACTAAATGCTATTTTCTGTGGTGTGTCTCCAGATGAATTTCACAGGATTTCTCACATTACTATTACCAAAGATGCATGGGAGATTCTGGAAACAACTTATGAAGGCACGAAGAAGGTGAAAGATACCAAGCTACAAATGCTGACCACTCGGTTTGAGGAGCTCAAGATGAGTGAGGATGAGTCTTTCGACTCTTTCTATGGGAAGTTAAATGAAGTGGTTGTCAGTAAGTTTAACTTGGGGGAGAAGATGGAGGACTCAAAGATTGTCAGGAAGATCCTCCGATCATTGCCGGAAAGCTTCCGTGCCAAAGTGACAGCCATTGAAGAGAGCAAGGATCTTGACGACATCAAGGTGCAGGAGCTGGTTGGTTCTCTACAGACCTATGAGATGTCGCTGCCAAATCAACGGAAGGGTAAATCCCTTGCTCTAAAGACCACTAATGAGAAGGTGGAAGACCAAGGCTCATTGGGAGAAGATATGGTGGACAAAGATGTAGCCTATCTTGTTAAAAATTTCAGAAAGTTTTTGAAATTCAAAAACAATGGAAAATTTGATGATAAGAGAAAATTCCAAAATTCTGGAAGGGAGAAGAGGGATTTCAACAGGAAAGAAGGAAAAGAATCCCCATCCATACAAGGTGTCACTTGTTTTGAATGCAATGGGCATGGACACTTTAAGAGGGAATGTCCGAATTATTTGAAGTCGAAAGGCAAGGTGTATGCCACGACCCTGAGTGACTCAGATTCGTCTGACTCAGAATCCGAAGAAAGCTGTGATGGAGAAGGGAACTACTCAGCTTTCATGACTATTGCTCATGTTGAGTCTTCGGATGAATTGAATTTGCTTGTTCAAGACCTTGGAGAACATAGTGAGGATGACTCACTAGGAATTGTTGAAGAATTAGAAGCTGAAGAAGAAGAAAGCACAGCTACTCTTCAAGAAAATTACAACTCACTTTTGAAGAAATCTGGAGAATACACAAGGGTGGCTAAGGCTGCTGTGAGAAAGATGAAGAAGGCTGAGGAGGACTACAAAAGTCTCCTAATCCGGTATAGGGAGGCCAAATGCGAGATTGAAACTCTGAATGGTGAGCTCTCCGAAGCTTACACTAAAGTGAGATTTCTTGAAAGTGAGGTGGTTCAAGCAAATGCAAAAATAGAGAGGGTCACCACCAAGAAGCTAGATGATGTTATATCATCTCAGAAGAGCTTTTCAGACAAATCCGGATTGGGATATAGCGGAGGAAGTAGTTCAACTGGAAATGTCACCAAAGAAGTGAAGTTTGTCAAAGCCAAAGATCCAGTTGTAGCTGACCCTACTGGTGTGAAGCTTGAGGTGAAGGAGAAGAAGAATGTGGTGGACCAACGGATGCTGAATCATCGTAATCAGTATGTGGGCAGGTCTGAGTCTCGTGCCAAGTCACGACCACGACCACAACGAGGTCCTAGAGGAACGTATGTGTGCCACTATTGCGGACTTCAAGGGCACACTCGACCAAATTGCCAAAAGCTGAGAGCAAAGAACAGTGCTACTCCTCAAAGGTCAGGAGGACCAAGAATTGATAGGAGAACTTGGGCAGGGGATCAACCTAGAGAGCAAAATGGAGATCCCGGAATGATGAACGTGATGAAGATGATTGGTGCATTCACCAACTGCTTGGAAAGCTTCTCACGAAGGTTTGAAAGCCCTAACTCCCGTACCCAATCCTTTAAGGAAATCACCCCAAACGCAAGTGACGTGTGGGTGAAAAGGGGTACTCATGCATAAGCATTACAACATGTCCATGCATTAATACTTCCTATGCTTTGTGACTATGTTTGTTTGGTATGCTTGTTGTTTTTGATTTTGGTTGTTTGTTTGTGAATATTTCTTAATTGTGTTTTATCAGTCTTTTTGTTTCTTGAGTCAAAAATCCAAAAGTTACATAAAAATTTGAAAATCAAAAAGCTTGATTGACTTTGTTGAGTTTTGTCTTAAAACTCGTTTTGCCTTGTACCTTTGTGCTAATGGCTTTGTGCATTTTCGAGCATTGCTTGTTTTTCATGCACTCATATCACTATGGGAAAAATCTTGAAATCTATGTGATTGTTGTAAATAGATCTTCAAACTTGTCATGAATGATTAGTGAATGGTTGTGTTGATCTTGAAACATGCATAGACTTGTGTCTATATCTCTTCCCACTTTTTATGTTTTTTGCTAAAAAGAGCTCACCAAATGTAAATCTCAAAATGAAAAGAGATATTGAGCTGCAAAAGCCTGTCGCACATTCTAGTATTTGACTAGGAAAAAGGGTAAGTGACCTTATATTAAAAGTGAAATTTCTTTCAAAAAGGCCAAAGGCCTGTTCTTCAAAGAAAAGTGTTGTCTATCCCTCTCACAATGAGAGATGATTGCCTCAAAAGATAAAATGTTAAGGCTGAAAGTGGAGTCAAATGAAAAACTCCAAGTTATGTTATCAAGTTGTGTGGGAGGTCATATATTCATATTTCTATAATTGAGATTGGTCACATGATCTAGTGCTAATTGTGTATGCCTTGGTTGAATTGATCATTGAAGCTTCACATTAGACAAAGGACTATCTCAGTGTTGATATCCACACACAACACACAAGTTTATGTTCAATAAATGCCATATTCATTTGTGTGATTGTACTTGATAAAATATGTTTTCACATGCTCAATCTTTGTTAATTCAAGCACAAAAAGATTTTTGAGTGTTTTAGGTGTTTTTGGAAAGTATTTTGTTGAAAAAAAATCTGAAAATTTCAAAAATACAGTTTTGCCCTGTTTTGGCGGCTCAGTCGCGGGTATGTCAAGTCGCGAGCCTAAGTCGCATCTTCGCTGGTCAGTTTTGGCGACTTGTTCGCGAGTGGAAGGTCCAGTCGCGAGATTCACTCAGAGATTTTCGCGGCTCAGCTCGCGACTCACTCGCGGGTAGACCTTCCAGTCGCGAAAATCACTTAGAAAAATTTTTCAAAATTTTCCTCTTGAGTGCTTTGGCGGCTTGAGCTGGCGACTGTTTGGCGACTTGAACCAGTCGCGAAAATCGCGTGTTTTGCAGAAACAGGAGCAGTTTTTAAACTTTTTCAGTTTTTCCCTCGAATTTTTGTGACTGTTCATCTTCTCTCTAAACACTCTCCCTCCCAAACACTCCGTGCTCCCTTTTCCAATCTCTTGTGTTGCACTCTTGTAGCTCAAAATCGTCAAGTTACAGGTATGGGTTTTCTGTTTTACCCTCTTTTCTTCATGATTTTGTGCTTTTACCCTTGATTTTTCGCATTTGATTGTGTTTTTGAAATGGGTTTGTGTTTCGGTCTCTGCTCCTTGTTCTTGCTTAGCTTGTGGATGCTGTTGATATAGGTTGTGTTAATGTTAGTCATATTCCTATTGCTCTTGTGCTTAGCTAAGTATTCCTTTCATGTCAATCTGAACTTTGAGCTGTTGAGATGTTACTTTTGGTTCTGTTTGAGGTTGTGAGTTTTCCTTTGCTAGATTTGCATGTCTTAGATTGTTAATCTGTGGGAAGATTCTGTTAGGCTAAATATATTGTTTGTATGTCATATCATTTTTCCATAATCTGCCTCAACGTCATTCATCTGCCTTCAGGATAGTTTCACCATGTTGTTCATGTGTTTCCTATCCTAGGCTTGGTTTATCCACATGTTTGAACTAAATTGCTTGCTGTTTAAGTGTTTGAAGTTCACTTGTTTTGTTGATATCTCTCTCTGTTTACTACATGGTTCTGACTGGTTTTGCACATATATTGCTATATGTTGTTGTGGCCTTTTCTGATTGTTCACAGATGGCACCTTCACCTCAGAAGAAGAAATCTACTGCGAAGAAGGCTGACAAAAGACTTAAGATGGATTCTAGATTGTTTAGGTCAGTCCACCACTTTGAGAGATACAAGGATAACTTCTTGAATGCAGGAATCATTCAAGAGAGATTTGTGGATTTGGAGGATTTAAGGC
This sequence comes from Quercus robur, assembly GCF_932294415.1. NCBI lineage: Eukaryota > Viridiplantae > Streptophyta > Magnoliopsida > Fagales > Fagaceae > Quercus > Quercus robur. The sequence continues at coordinate 31,933,063 of NC_065537.1, read as the reverse complement.
AAACTTTTATTCCCAGTTGTTTTGAAGGAAGAGGATGGGAAAAGCTTTTGGGTGGTTTCCCTGTTGTGTGTGAACCCTTAATTAGGGAATTCTACTCAAATGCTGTGATAAAGGACAATGAATTGGGTTGCTAGGTGAGGGGTAAAGAGTTTTTCTTAGATGCTCATGTCATAGATGATGCATTAGGGCTTGAAGGATTAGATGATGAAGAATTCATCAATTACAAGGATAGGAGTGTGTCTATTGAAACAATTCAACAAAGGATAGGTGGGCAGAGAGAAGGGAAATGTTTGAATACCACTGCCTTTCCAGTGGACATGAGGTGCCTTACCATAATCATGATGTTTAACCTCTATCCCATTAGGAAATTGACTACAATCAACTGTGCTAGAGCAGTCTTTCTGATGGATCTCAAGGAAAAGAACTTCATAGACATAAGTTCCCACATTTATGACACCATTGTGGATGAGACCAGAACAACCTCTAGGCCTAAATTGATCTTTCCAAGTTTGCTTATGAGGATTTTTAGGAGTAAAGGAGTTCCAATCCCTCAAGACATCAGTCCCATGTCTACACCCTCTGCAATCAACAAGCTTACCTGCAAAAGAATAAGTGTCAGACTTCCAGGAGAAGAAGATGAAGGTGATGAAGGAGAGGCTGCTCCAATGGAGACTGAAGCAGAAGCAGCTGGACTTGCATCAACTTCAACACCTAGGAGAAGTGGCAAAAGACACAGAGCTTCAACCTCTGCAGACACACCTCCAGATGCTTTCCAGATCATTCTGGAGAGGCTTGATGGGATCAGGGCAGTCCAAACTGAGCACTCTGACAGGATGAGAGCCATGCAAGACCAGATTGATGTCTTGGCTGCTACACTTGACAGCTTCACAACTCAGCATGACAAGTGACCCTTTGGCCATTCCATGTCAAAAAGGGGGAGAAAGTTCATTGATGATTGAGAAGCAGAAAAGCAGCCCTTAAGGGGGAGTAATTAGTTGAGGGGGAGTAATGTGTTGTTTTTATGGTTTTGATACACTATGTTTTGGTGTATAACTGTTTCTAACTCATTTCATAGACTCTTGGTTTAAACTTTAATATATGTTGTTGATGTTATTCAGGTAATTGTTGGTTTGTACCCATATGCTTATGTAAGCTTTTAGGGTTATTGTTTTATGCATAGTTTGTAGGCCTTGTGGTATGTACCATGCTTAAGTGCAGCCTTTATGCTATGTTGAAATCAGTACTTAATCTAAATGTTCTGCATTTTGGTCTATGTACTGTCACTCTTGTGCCCTTGTAGGAGTGTTCCTAGATGCATATGCCTTGTGTGCTATGCATTGGTTGAGTGTTGAGCATACAAGTGTCTTGCCTTGTGCTTGTCAACTTGTATGTCCTCGTGTTCATTCCAAGTGTGAATGAGCACTGTGATCACTACCTTGTGGTGTTCACTTGGTTGATCAAGCCATGGTTTGTTTATTAACTCCATCTTTGCTTGATCTCATATTGCCTGTTTCATATGCATTTATAATTTTCTGCTTACAATGATTGTGTTTCAGGAGTTTATGTTCATATGATTCAAGTGCTTCACAGCTTCTAGAGTTAGGTGTGAGTGAGTTTTGTTCAACTGTTCCCAACTCACATGTTAAGTCTAGAGTCTGTTTTAGGGTTTTGTCACGGAATAGCCAAAGGGGGAGATTGTAAGGTTGAATTTATTCAACCATCTAATTGGCTTTATTCCGTGCCAAATTTGCTTGTAATTCAGCATTTAGTAACCCTGTATTTAGGTGGGATTGTTGTAAGGGTAGTGAGTGAGTTAGTGTGAAGATTGCTCAAGAGTGTGCAAGAAAACAGAGTGTCGCGGCTGGGACTCGCGGCTGGACTCGCGGCTTCAACCCTCCAGAAGATGCACACGTGCCAAGCATGCTGGAAGATGAACAGTCATGCTAGCTGGAGCACTACAGGACAAAACAGGACAACTGGCCATACGGTTAACTCGCGACTGGATCTCGCGACTTGGTCAAGCCGCGAGGTCAAGCCGCGAGCCACCCCTGTTTTGGAAAAACCTGACGTTTCGCATTCCACTCCACTTCAGTATAAATACCCTTTTAACCCACGATTGAAAGAGAGCTTCCAGAGAGAATTTTGAGAGAGAAACCCTAAAGAAAAACCAGATTGTTTCACCCACAATCTCTACCTTAGAGTCTCATCAAATTCCCTCACTCTCTTCCTCTCCATTGTTAAATCCTTGAGAGGCTTTATACCAAACCTGGTTCTCACCATTATCATCTCTGTGAGACAGTCGTTTGGAGTTCTGGGAAGCAGTTAGGAAGGAGCCAATATTCATTGGTTGATGCTACGGTGTAGTAGCGGAATCCGGAAAGCTAGAAAAGAAAAAGGTTCGGCGCAACCTCGTTGGAGCAAGAAGCTTGGAGGGCTTAGGTGCATTGGGTAGATTAGGCTTGGAGGGTCTATTGCTGTCCTTGTATCCCAACTGTATTTTCTAGTGGATTGATTACCGCTTGGAGGGCGGCGGAGAGGTTTTTCGCCGAGGTCTTCGGTTTCCTCTTCGATAACATATCTGGTGTTATCGCTGTGTTTGCATCTTCCTTCCTCTCTATCTCTGTCTTTACATTATCTGCTGTGGTTTATTTTGTTAAGACTTAGATAGTTGTTTAACCAATTCCTTATTATAGCATATGTTAAGTTTCCGCACACTACTTGTTTAACATATTGCTTGTGTTGATTTAATTGGTTTTTGGGGGTCTAAACGTTCAAAAGTGTTTTTGTACACGTTTTTGAACTTTCACCTCTCTCTAAGCCTCTTCTCTAAAGCATGTATTAGGGTCCCCCTCCATGTACCCCCTTTTACTTTTCCTACTCCTTGCTTGGGTTGGGTTTACTGGGTATGGCAATGTATGTTTTATATTTCCTGTACCTTGCTGGGTCATACCCTTGGAATGTTGGCAATGTCTGGTTTACTTTCTCACTCTGCGTGATAGCATTGTGTATGACTCATGTATATATATATATATATATATCTGCCTGCATGTGTATGGGTGATTGTGCACTTTGTATGATGGACTCTCATGGCTATGTAAGCGACCCTCTCCAGTTATGAGAGCTCTTGACCTTGTAGTATGGGTATATGCTCAAGGAAATTGTCGTAGGTGCATATTCGTGCTATATTGTGTGCACGATCTGTTGGGAAAACACATGGAATAATATTTTTTGTATCTCAAACAAAAACGTGAAGCGGAATATGAACAGATCTACTTCATTCATGTGAGATAGCATGTAATATCTGAGTTTTGGAAACAAAGAATGAGAGAGTGTACCTTGATGCAGTGAAACTCAAAACACATGAAGATTGGACTTGAGATGCCTTTCAATCTTCACTCCAATTCCACAATGTGCCCAAGATGTGTGGTCTCTCAATCAGTTCTATATGTGATCTTTCAAGAGAATAACCAAGTGTCTCCCTTGAGAAGAATTCTGATTCTCTCTCTTTTTTAATTACATATATTTACTGCACTTGGCAGTTACTTTATTTAATAACTCTTATTAAATAAATAACTGATTATCTAATTGGGTTAGCCTTTTGGGCCAGCCCAATTGGGTTTTAGAGTGTGACTTGGAGTAGGACCAAAAGGGATAAATAAAGCTCTAGCTCCAATGGGCTTTGGACTTATCTATCAACTCTTGACAAGCCCAAAGTTACTATTAATTATATTTAATACCACTATATAAATATAATTGCACTCTAGGCCTTATTAATAAATTATATCCCAAGACTTTATTAAACATTTAACCCCTTCATGAAAATACTCATAGTAATACAAAGTCATAATGTATAACAGTCACTTTGAAGATTACTACATCTTGATCCTTGAGTACCCAGTTTAATCCTTTAAGTAATTCATATATATTTTATGAAATCTAATTTCATAAATATAAACTTTAGTAACTCTTTATTAAAGTGGTTAGGCCTAACACTCTGAATAACCAAACCCATTAAACTTATCTCAAGGGAATATTTTATATCTTTATAAAGAGACTACAAATTCTATCTTGAGAATATGTGTTCATTTAACATTACGCGTGGTTGCCCAACATAGTGAGGTTTTGACCATTTGTCTAGATCTCACTCCTGATATATTAAAGCAACCTACATTTCATGATTGGGTTCACTATTCCCTCAGGATTAAGAGTTTATGTAAATGAGAAGTCGTGAGATTTATTATTCATTTGATAATCGTCAATAGAATAATATATCTCACAGTGGTCCAGTTCAATATATTTTATATACTTAAAATATATCAACATATCAACTAGAAGTCTCAACTTCCATAATCAAGACAAATCATCTTAATTGACATGTTATAGTCTTCGCAAATGAAATGCCCAATTTCATCACCGACTACGAACTAAGATTTTGAGTTTACAAAGAACTTGTGATTTATATCTTCTGTGACTAAATCACATACTATGCATCTCAAGAGCTATATGATAATGTCCAAACATTCATGCTACCATTATTTTAGATAATAATAAAACAAGTTTATCACATAGAACATAATGTCATACATGGCATACAATAGGATTTAGGGCATTAATTCTAACACGATCATTGAGGTGTAATTGTCTTGATCCATGTCACCAGGTGATATTGGTTTCCCTATGTATGCGACACGTATCAACACATTTAACACTTTGGAGGGCTTTGGCTAGTCACGGTGCGAGCATATTGATACGCGCCATATACACAGATGCAAAACCCTGCCAATGTGCCATAACGCACTAAACACGAAACTTTGCCGAATTTTTTCCAAGAAAATGGGGCATCCCCACTGTTGTATTCTCACGTTAAAAGCTTGGTGAGAATAGCATTTGGCATGCTATGACACATCTGAGGCAAAGCGCTGTTAAATTTTCGCCACAAAATTAAGGCAAAATACTGTCGGATTTTCGTTGTGGAAATTAAAGCATCGATTAGGACCACACCTATTCCAAAACCAAACCTCAAAGGCTAACACATTCAAAGCCCCAAAAGCTAATGCCAATAACTTGTTTTCAATTGCCAATATCCTTAAATTGCAATTTTACAAAAACAAAGGACTATCTTTGGATAGGCGTTGTGGGGTGCCTAACACCTTCCCCATATGTAACTAGACTTCTAAACTCAAGAATCAAGATTTTTTGCCCATCCAAATTAGAATAGGAAAAATGTCATTTTTCATAACCTAGGATCGATAATAAAATCAAACAGAGTTAGGTGACCAATCACACCTTAGAAAAAACCCAATGATTGGTGGTGACTTCACTTACGTAAAGAAGCCCGTGAGCATCGATGCGATGGGTGGTCGACATAGACAACTGCTAGATGTCAACAACTACCTTGATGATTGTAGAAAAAAGAGGAGAATCTAAGGTGTTTGGGAGAGAAATTAGAGAGAGAAGAGAGAATCTGCCTAGGAAAACTACCCAAAACTCTTCTTTTTTTTTTTTTTTTTACAAAATGAGGGTTTTAGGGATATTTATACTATAAAAGTGACTCTCCGGCAGCTGGCACACCTTGAATGGCCACCGGCCACCTTGCTGACATTAGCAATTTCGGCCTTTTCTTGGTCCAATTTCTAATGTGTATTTGAAGTTCTTCCTAGACTCATATTGAGCTAATCTTTGTGTCCCTAAAAAGATCTGGATGTCTAGTTTCCAGAATACTAAAGACATTGAAAATCCAACGGTTAGATCAAAATTTATGATCTCGGGAAGCGCATTTACGTGTTTTTCATGATTTTCTAGATATCTTAACCGTTTTAACTCCGATTTTGACCCATGAATAGTTGTTGGAAAGGTAATTTGATAATCTTCATAATGGTACTAGTCTTGACCTATTCTGATGACTTGAGGATGTTTGTGAAAAAATCCCTTTTGATTCTCTATTTTCTAGTGAATCTTAGGTTTTTCTCGTGGAATTTTTTTGTGTTTTGAAAATTACCATGTAAGGCTTTATATAGTGGAAAAAATGGGGTATAGAACGGCTCCCAGACAATGTGATATTCATTCCAAACCTCAGCCATTATTGCAAAAAACTTTCCTTTCTTATGCTTCTGAAACCCCAATGATGCTTCCCTTGATAGTTTTTCTAGCCACCTACTTCGAATCAAATTCTGCCAATAAAATCAACCATCTTGACAATCTTCCACACAAAGCGGGCTTCTCAAAGAGGTACTTCAATGGGTCCATTCTTGTCACCACCCATATTTGGAATAGTAAAACAATGTGTCCCAACTTCTGTACAGCTCAAACAATTGCAAAGCATGACTTTTCTATGGGAGTGTACCTAGTCTCGTAATCATGGAATATTTTGCTCAAGTAATATATGGCTCTTTCATTATTCTCATCATCTTCTTGTGCAAGCAAACTTCCAACCACATCCCCTATGATGGAGGGGTATAGAAGTAAGGGTTTTCCATGCTGTGGAGGCACTAGCATAGGTGGGTGGAGGAGATATTTCTTGATAACTTCAAATGCTTTTTGGCACTCATCGTTCCATATGTGTGGTTCATTCTTCCTTAGGAGTTTGAAGATGGGCTCACAAGGGGAAGTGAGCTTGGCAATGAATCGACTAATGTATTTTAGTTGACCTAAGAAACCCCTAATCTCTTTCTCACTCTTGGGTGGAGGCATCTCCAATATGGCTTTGATCTTGGATGAGTCAACTTCTATCCCTCTATCACTTATTAGGAACCTTAACAACTCTCCCGCGGTTACTCCAAAGGTGCATTTTTGTTGGTTTAATCTCAATCTATATCTTTTAATCCTCTCAAGAACTTCCTCAAGTTCGTGGTGTGGCTTTCTCTATCTTTGGATTTCACTATCATTTTGTCGACATACACTTCTACCTTATTATGCATCATATCATGTAGCAAGGCCGTAGCCATCCTTTGATAAATTGTCCTAGCATTCTTGAGGTCAAATAGCATTACTGTGTAACAATAGATTCCTCATTCAGTAGTGAAAGTGGCTTTGGTCATATCTTTAGGAGCCATCTTGATTTGGATGTATCCCAAAAAACCAAAGTCTCTAAAATCCACACACATTCTTACCTTTCCATTCTTCTTAGGCACAAGCACGACATTGGCTATCCATTCGGCTTGGCTTACGGGTTTAATGAACCCTACCTTTAGTTGCTTAGTGACTTCCTCTTTGATCTTAAAAGCCATTCGGCCCTCATTCTTCTCAATTTTTACTTGACAGGCCCCATATGGTCATGAGTATCAATGTGATGTTGGGCTATCTCAAGATCAATTCCAGGCATATCTTCATAGGACCATGCAAACACCTCTTGAAATTCCATGAGGAGTTCTTGAAGATCCTTCTTTTCTTTTTCATTTAAAGTTGAGCCAATTTTAATTAAGTGTGGATTTTCATCATTGTCCAAATTAATAATTTCAAAAGTTAGTTCCATAGGTTCAATTTTCTTTTCCAATTGTTTATTAATTTCATTTTCAAATTCATTTGAATTATTTAAGTGTAGAATTTCAATATTATGGGACACATCAAAGTAAGCCAAATCAGAATTCATCTTATTGAAAATATTGAAAAGTACATTGGGACTTGCATTACAAAACTTTTTCCCCATGTTTTTAGAAAACCCAACACAAGTCCAATTATTAATGAGCCCTATGATAGGCATGATGAGCTTGGAAGGATCACTTGGCTCTTCATCGGTGATGGTGAACACATCCCCACTCATCTTCATCATGGTCTTCATTGCTTCAACATCCATGTAGTTCACCCAATCAACCTCTTCTTGCACTTCTTTGATCACTATGGTAGGCTTCTCCTTAAAAGTGAGTTTTTCATTAAAGAACATTTCCCAACCTAGATACACACTTCCATCTTTACCTACCCAAGGTTCGGGGAAGCCACAATAAAGGAAGTCTCCTCCTTCTTTCATGATATTCCCTTTGAAAGTGCCATGGTTTTTCTTGATTCTGTCGTAGCCTTCAAGGAATCCTAGACCCTTCTTGGTCACTTAAGTCTTGATATTGGTGAACTTAACTACCCCTTTTCCTTCCTTTCCAAGGCCCATACCAGGCATGTAAATCATTGCATCACCTCATGGCTACAATAGAGGAAAAATCTATAGCATACTTTTCATCCTTCAATCCATAGTCAGCCATATTCACGAACTCAAAACCACTCATTTGAAGTTCACTCCCTCCTTCCTCGACTCCACAGACTAGTGCTAGGATCTCACCATCTCCAAGCACTATAGCAATCCCTCCTTTCTATGGGATTTTCATCTTTTGGTGTAGTGAGGAAGGGATTGCCCTATTAGGGTGAAGCCAAGCCATTCCCAAGAGAAGGTTGTAATTTGGAGTGATGTCCATGACATAAAAATCCATAATGGTTTCCATCGGCCCAATCTTATAAAGAGCCTTGAAAGTACCCATGACCTTTCTTGAAGTGTTGTCATATGCCCTTATAGTCAAGGGAAAAGGAATGATGGTCTCCATGTCTAGGCTAACAATAAAGGCGGTCCTAAAAGGACAAACATTCAAGGCTGATCCATTGTCAATAAAAACCATTGGGACTTTGGCACCCATGCATTCAATGGTGATTTGCAACGGCCTAGTGTGAGTAGCTCCTTCAGGAGGGAGATCTTCATCGGAAAAAGCAAGAAGAGGGCTTGAGAGACCTTCCCCCATAAGAGAAAAAACTTCTTGTGCTGTAGTTTCTATAAGTACTTTTTTTTCCATTCAATGCATCCAAGAGAGCCTTACAATGCTTTTGAAAGGCCATGAGCAAGCCTCATACAAACACATGAGCTTGGATCTTCTTCAATTGCATCAAGACCCTATCCCCTTCTTCTTTATCTTCTTTTCCCCTAGGTTCTATAGGCTTGGACCCTTCCCCTAGATCCCTACCAAGATGATCCTTTTTCAAAAAGGATGGCTTGTAGTGCTTCCCACTCCTAGTGATATTTGCTACATTGTCCTCAAAAACCCTTTTCTTCAATTCCGTCACTCTTTTGGAAAGTATTCCCCGCTACCTCCTCCTTCAAGGCCTCATCTTCTCCGTACCATATCCCTTGAACTTCTTCGGCATTGACATTGACATTTGTGGTCTCTATCAACTTCAAGCAATCCCATTCAACTTCATCTATTTGCACCCAATTTTGATATGGAGGGGGAGCCCTATGGTAATCGGGCAAAGGGTTTTTTCTAATGTTGGGTTTAGTGATGATGTTGGGATTTGGGAGGGTTCCATTGTCTATGAGGTCTTGTATCTCGTGTTTTAGGAAGAAGCAATTGTCAATTTTATGGCCAGACTTTTGGTGATAGTGGCAATATTCATTGAGGTTCCAAAAGGGAGGTAAGGGATTAGGCATGGGTGTAGGGCCTAAAGGCTTAATGAATCCTTTGGAGGATAGTTTTTCATATGCTTGGGTGAGGGTCATTCCTAGGTCGGAGAATTCTCGATGAGCTTTCTTTGGTTAGGCCAATGTTGGTTGGGGTATGATAGTTCTTACATTAACAGGATTGGGTGCTTTAGTGGTGGTTTTCCCTCCTTATGTCTTCTTGGTTGGAGGCTTGCTTTCCCCTTTTTCCAATTGTTTATTATTGAGAGCATCTTCAATTCTTGTCCCACAATCACATAATTCTCCACATGAACTTATAGGTGATGACAAAAGCCTACTATTATAAACCAGAAGCAAGTTCTTGATGATCATGTTGATTTGGTCTTTCTCATTTGGCCTATTGACCATTCTAGATGCCTTGTTCTTCCATCTGGTCTTGTATTCAGAAAACGTCTCCCCTATGCCTTGTTTGGTAATGTCTAAATCCCTTAGAGTCACATCAATCATGGTGTTAAAGATGAATTGGAGGAGTTTTAAGCAATCTTGTATTGCCGACTCCAGCATGAAAGTTGAATATGTTGCTACTTGTGAAACAGCAAAAGAAGCTGTTTGGCTCAAGAAATTCCTTTCTAATTTTGGTGTTGTGAGAATGAAGCAAGTCCTATCACATTGTTTTGCGACAATAGTTGAGTGATTGAACAATCCAAGAAATCACAAGAAATGAAAGCATATTGAAAGAAAGTACTACATGGTCAAAAGCCTTCTCAACATCCAGTTTATAAATCAGCCCCAGCACCCCAGACTTCAATCTACTATCAAGACATTCATTAGCAATAAGAACAGGGTCAAGGATTTGTCTATCCCTCACAAAAGCATTCTGAGATGCTAAGATTATATCCCCCATAATCATGCGAAGACGGTTTGCCAAGACTTTATAGTAATAATTTTATAGACCCCCCCCAACAAGACTAATGGGCCGAAAATCCCTAATCTCATTTGCTGCTTGTTTTTTAGGGATGAGAGTAATAAAAGTAGCATTTAAGCTTTTCTCAAACTGACCTTTAGCAAAAAAAGTGGTGAAATATAGCCATAAGATCAGGCTTGACAATCCCCTAGCAAGTTTGGAAAAAAGCCATAGGGAATCCATCTGGACCAGGAGATTTATCACCATGAAAACTCTGAACAACATCAAAGATTTCAACCTCTTCAAAAGGTCTCTCTAACCAGTCTGCATTAACACTGGATATCATTAGAAAAACTAACACATCTGGAAAAGGCTAAACAACCTGGTGCTCAGAATACAAATTCATGAAGAAATGGGTAATGCAGTCTACAATCATACCCTGGTTACAAGACAAGGTACCATTGACCATTAGGCTTTCAATACCATTATTTTTTTCTGTTAGAATTAGCCATTCTATGAAAGAATTTGGTATTGGCGTATTCTTTATTATGTATATTCGTAATAATTTTTGGTTTTTTTTTTTGTTTCCTCGATATGAATAATATAATTGAACATAAAATGAGTGCTATAGGGCAATAAAGAATACTTAGAAATTCTTATCAAAAAAAAAAAAAAAATACTTAGAAATTATTTCAAAATAAAAATATAAAATATCCGCATCGTGCGAGACATTGACTAGTATATTTCAATAGTCTAGGTTTTGTTGGCACTGCAAGCACATTGCATAGACTGTTCTTGGTTGGCTCAGCTGAAAAGAGTACATGCATAACTTATGTAAAGACTATAGCTTTTAATTTTTATCATTCAATTGTAGGGCATTGACCTGGGTGCCTCTGTTTTCTTGGGATATAGGGGCTAATATATTCCTGACCAATTGACTCAGGCAGCAGTTAGCAAAAGGAAAAAAAAAAATGATGAAGAAGAAGAAAGACTTAGGCAGCTTATTAGAATAACTACCACCCGCTACACGCAGTAGAAGGATAATGGTTCTGTGCCACACTGCCATCTATATCCATTATTGACCAGCGGAGTTGAACCCAATTGGACCATCACTCTTTTTTTCTTTTCTTTTTAATTTCTTCCTATTTAGAATGACAAAGTCAGGCGACCAGAAACGGGGGAGGGAAAAGGTAGAGATGATATGGTGTTTTACTAAGCTTGTTCAAATAATTTATAGGTGGGCAAGGGTTTCTCAGCCCACTTGACTACTGCATGTTTGTTTCAAAATGATGTTTAAATGAATTAAGTTTATCTAATACTGGAATAGGAGTTATTACTGACTGTGTTTATTGCAAAAATTTCTGAAGTCACTGACATAGAGGCAGAAGTTCCATAAGCTATAGAGGTTGCACTCCTTGAGAACCCCATATCCCTTCACGATTTGGGTCCAAACCCTTTTCACCTTTCCCAATCTTTCTCCACCACCACAAAATTGACCAATCTATATTATTCCAACATTGCCACTCCCCACCCATCACACCTACCTTTCATTCTCTCATTCTCAACAGAAAACTAAAAGTCCATCGTAGAATGGAATCAATGGATAAACAATTGAAGGAGATTGACAATCTAGCGATTCAAACTGAAAGCCTCTTGTAAAGACAAGGCTCTGAAGCTACCTGTAGTACCTATAAAAATTATTCCAACACAAATATATTAGGCAAAGCCAAACCTTGTTAAGAATCAAGTTCAAAGTATCTCCACAATAAAATCTCAAAAATACAAGTAATCTTAGCAATTCCGTATAGAAAAGAACATAATAACAAAATAGAAATCTCTAATGACAAAAGGTCTCCAAATATGAAAAGTTCCAAGCATTGCATAAATAACTAATAATCCAGCCTGGACTCCATGAATATAAGGTTATGTCAATTCTCCCCCCAGAGCTTTAAATCTCAATCTGCATTATTAAAATAGGAAGAGGTGAGCTCAACAACTTAGTAACAAAATACATAACACCCAACAGGACAAACCAAGCTAACAGTAAGTATTTTTCCTTCTTTTTATAACATTGAGTAAAATAAGTTAATGTGTAATAAGGACAAATAGAAGAACTTCTTTCAAATAGCGAATACATGAATACTTGCAAACAAAATAATTATCTTTCAAATGTCGAAGTCCAATTGTCAACTAAAGTGATATATATAGAGAGAGAGAGACGTATTCAAACAATTCATGGTCAAACATTTGCTACAATAAATTTCCAATCACAGGAGAGCCAGCTGGCCTCGAATCCGGCTATAATAAATTTGCCAATCCTACTCTGTTTCTAGCAATAATATCCAATCTGAATTTCATTAATCAGGTCTATCTTCCAGTACAAATAAACCAGTCTCTTATATAGAGCTAGAACTAGAAATCAAAGAGATAAAGATAACAACATACCAAAACTAATCTTAATTGAACTCAAATACTAATCACTATCTAATCGCAAATCTAATTTCTATACAAATAAAAGTCTTCAGTTATCCAATTTCCTATGAGATAAATACAAAAATCTGAAAATGCAAATTCTAAAATAAGTTATTTTTTGCCCCTGCATCATACTCCCTCGGTTGGAGAAAACTCGACCTCAAGTTTTAAAGCGTTTAAGTATGAAAACTCTTACACATAAAACTTGCTGAGTCTTCTTTGGAAGCATTGAAAATAGATAAACCTTGTATTCCACCTCACTAAACTTTTCTGGAATCACAAACTCAATTAGTGGAATTGGAACATCAACCTTTTCGACTTTATCAAACTGAAGATCTGCATGCACCATGGATGATTCTTCCAAGTATAGAAGCTTCTACTTCTTTGTCAACATCAGGGTCTTGTGGTAATTGATCTCCCTTCATTACCATGATTCCATTACAAACATTGTCTTCTATGTGGGAATCTGTAATTTCATTGTGACTTGTCATTTTTGATACCCCAATTGAATCACGTTGAGTCTCCTCTTGGTTCATTTGAAAAGACAATTCTTGAACCTTTTGCATTAGATCTTCTAAATCATGACGTATGGTAGATACTTCATGAGTGAGCTGAGCATTGTTGCACTGCCTCATACTTGTTTTTTGATCCTGTAAATTTCCATGAGAAGGTTGCTGCAGATCCTTGTGAAAATACTGTGGGAAATATTCAATACAAAGATCTTCTTTCATTCTTTCCCAAGTAATTTGAGACCAATGGCATCTAAAGTGAAGGCTCTCATGATGATTCCAGTACTCTAAAGCTCTCCCAACAACTCTTGTTTTGGCAAACCACATCTTTTGTTTGTCATTTGATAAATGCATTTGTGCAAAGAACTGTTCCACCTCAAATATCCAACATTTGAAAATCCATAACAAAAATAGGTGGTTGGACTGCCACCATTGTGCGCTAAAAGGAAAAATCTCAGCAAAAAATTGATAATTGAACCTGAACATGCAGAGTGGAGGTGTCACTGGGACTGGCCACAGACTTGCTCTGTCTTCCACATCTTCAAACTAATGTAGTGGCTTTACAAGTTGGCTTCTGGGAATGATACGCATTGGGCTGTATGTATATATTTTTAAGAAAACTCCAAGTTGTGGGACACGGATCAATGAATCAGGTCTTCTTTAATACCTCTGTACAGCCTTTGGTATGAAACCCGTGAGACTATACCAATATTTCAGGTACTTGAAGACAACTCAGTATAGGATCAGTGATTGGATTTGCAGGTTGGTGATGGAGGCTGACGGTGGGACTGACTTCTTGTGGGTCTGATCTGCATGTGTGGTTGCGGGTGTTCCAAACCCGGGTTTTTTTTAGCTGATGGTAGCAGGAATTTTTTGGGTCAATGGGTGACTGTTGTGGTGATCTGTGATCTGTAAAGGTCAGATGACACCAGTGACTAACAGACTGACATATATTATTATTACCCTATGGACAAGGCTGGACTCCACAATCGATCAAGTTTTGATTCAAATATGAATAATAGAAACATCATAGGTATAATACTAACAGAATTAATTTCACCACCTAATGATGTCATCAAAAGAGTATAATTACAGGGTGACACATTAAGGTTCTCTATCAAATTCTAATGTACACAGAATAGTCTTTACCAACAGATCAAATCCAAATAAAAGTCAAATTCAAGCAAGATTTATGAATTCATATGACAAGTCAACACCACCATGTTTAGTACTCTCCACTGTCAAACCAAAGCTGTTTATATGACATCCAAAACATACAATGTTGTCACTTTGGTTTTCACCAAGCTTATCTCACAAGATTGACATAGCTTCACAAAAAGCTTAACATTTTATCAACGCCTAGTATTTTGCCAATCTAAATCCTAAGCCACTATCACTTAAAATTTTAATCACTTGCAATAGATTTTGTGGTTATAACCCATTATTAGCTCCGAAAGGTTATTTAGATAAAGAACACACCGAGATAAATAAAGTCAATACCTGATTGAGAATCAAGCTTGGTCATCAGTTGGATGCATCAAGCCCCCATTGTCTCTCTCTCTTTCTATTCAATTAACATTATAAAATCCCTAGTTCCCTACACCCTAGCTTTCAAAGCTAGTCCTTTTCTTTCTTTCTGGAATGAGCCTTCCAATAGTGTAATCATTAAAATTCCCTAACGATCTTCTAATCTTTGCTAAGGCGGACAGAAACCATAATCCATAGAGGAATTTCAATAATCATCGAGTCATTCTGTTAATGGCAAAGGCATATGATTTTTAGCAAAAATGTCAATTCCTCGAAAGCCACAGAGATTTGCTTCCCATCTTAACCCCAGAAAAGCACCATTTTAATCAATTTGCTTGGCCTTCCCTAATGTCATAACAAGTCAAGGAACCACACTCTCAATGAAGTTGTGGAAAAGATTTAAAGTTAAATCCAAGGATCAAAGGGACAAGTGCTATCCCAACGAGCAGGAAATTGTCTTTTAAGGACAATGGCAGTAGCCTCAACAATTTATATTACATCTTCTCTCTATTTTCAAAATTCTGTTAGCTCTAAAATGAATGGATTGCTTTGAGACTTTTTGTGCAGGTGGGCAGGGGACAAAAAGCATGTATACCTCAAATCTTAGGAATTCCTTGTGTAAATCTAAAGTAGTGGGAGGCTTGGGGTTTTGCCTAATGGAAGATATAAACAAAGCACTAATAGCAAAGGTGAGCAACTTGGGAAAGACAAACCATGGGTGAAAATGCTCAAATTTAAATACTTGAGAGGCACATCCTTCAGGGCGACTAAAGTACCTCAAGGAGCTCATGGTAGTGGAAAGTAATTCTGGTAGTTAAATACCTACTACAAAAAGGAGCATGCTTGAAAATTGGTGATGGAATTGACTGTATAGTGTGGGAAGACCCATGTGTACCAATCCTTCCTATCCCAAACTACAAACAAAGCATCGCCCAATCCTGTCCAGATCAACTAGGTTTTGAACTTCATCACTACTAACAATCCAGTGGAATCAAGAACTTATTTGGGCTGATTTATTAGCATCAAATATCCTCAAAATCCACTTGTCAAAAAATCAAAACCAAATAAGATAATTTCGACCCTACACACATTGGGGAATTTCACTTCTAAATTAGCTTACAGATTCAAATAATAACACCATCCTACATATACTAAACTTCTATTCTATATTGAATAGAAGAAATTATGAAGCAGTAAGATTCAGGAATAGTTGAAAATGCTAATCTAGAAGATTGCATGAAATGCACTTCCTAGTTGATCAAATCCAAATAAAGTCAAATTCAACTTAAATGGAGAATTGTGTGTAGTGGAGATTGTGATTTTAAAGTCTATTCACAGTTATCCCACATTCTAATATAAGAGTCATTTTTTGGTAATGTGACTGGAGCTTGATCTTTGCTTCAAATATATGATATTGATAATTGTAGGCTATAGCTTCACTAAAATATTTGACAAATTTCTTCAATCCATCTTGTTTGAACGCCAACTCTATATATATATATATATATATATATATATATATACACGCATGTATGTGTATGTGTATCTGATTAAAAAATCCAAAAAAATGGATGTGCAATTATGGCAGCATGCTACAGGGATAAATAACAATAATAATTTTGTACATTGAAATTTGAAACCTTACCACAGATGTGCTTCAACCACAATGTTTCTTATTTTCAGTTAATTGCAACAGGGAAACATAGAAGGCCTGGTGGAACAAGCACTTCCTCCAGCTGGCTGTGCATTTTCTTCGTTATGTGAACCCTGGTAAGGCCACAGTTTTTTACAATCAGCTTCTGAAGTTTAGGCATTGCTCTTCCTGGAATCACAACAATGTCTAATTGACTGCAATTTTCAATTTCTAACACCCTCAATTCCAAAAATGATTTAGCACTAAATTTCAGCACCTGACCATTGTAAGCATCATGTAGATGGAGCACTTCCAAAGAAGGCAAAACCTGAAGGGCCTCAAGTGGATTCGTTTGCAGTTTTGATCCTTTCAAAATTAGTTTTAACAAACTATCAAGTCTGCAAATCCATGCTGGAATTTCCTCCAACCTCCCTCCGAGATATAGATTTTTAAGCAGCTTAGGAAGCTTCATTACATAGCCCAAATCAAGATACTCCTCATTGCTTGCCGAGTTCACATCCAAAGAAGAAAGATGTTCCATCATCTCAATGGATGCACAAAAATCTTTTCCATCTTCTTTCTTGAGTTCTGTGATCCTAAGTTCAGTCAGATTAGTCAAGTTCCCCAACTCTTTTACAATGCTCTTGTTTTTGTAGTTTGCCTTGATAAGTGACAGGATTTGTAATGATGTAAAACACCCACTTCTTAGAAACACTTCCACTCCTACAGCAACATCATTTATGCCTTGGCAACCAACAGACAAACGGAGCAAGCTGCGAAGTTGAATGATCTCCCTGGGCAAACTGGTGACAAGAGATTCTTCAAGTGTGAAAATCCTTAAATTCTGAAGCTTCTTAATAGATTTTGGAACTGACTTTATCCTGGTATTCCTCAGCCTTAGGTGCGTTAGAAGGGTGAGTTGGAAAACTTTTTTAGGAAAACAATGCAAAGCTACATTTTCCAAAAATAGAGCCGACAAATACCTGAAGTTGTAAAAAAGGCTTTTGGGTATAGATTCAGATGAATCGCCTCCCCCAAACACAGATAATGTACGAACATAAGATAAATCTTTGTTTTGTAACATAGAGAGGGAGCAATTCTGGAGAGATAATTGGCGAGGCTTCCCACCATCCAAACTAGTGTGTGGAGGTCTGAGAACAGTAAAGGAGTCATCCTTCTCAGACTTGGAAATGATGAAACCTCTTGCAAGATTAGAAACTCGACAACTTTTTACACGCCCATCAAAATCCCTTGTGATTACTTGAACCAAGCTCATCTGAACTAGCTTCTCTAAGTACTCATACCCCACCTGCATCAGAGTTTTACCTCGTTTTTGCTCGATTTTCTCATCACCTATCCACAGCCAAACCAGTTCTTCACTTGGGATAGAGTAATCCTCAGGGAAAAAACGAAAGGACAAGAAACAATACTTAAGAATGGATGACAAACGGTAATAACTCGTAGATAAAATTGAATAGCAGGAATGACCGACATGATCTCCTGGTTCATACTTAAGGCTATCATGGACATTCATGAACTCCATCAGAGTATGTGGCTTATTTGACAAGAAGTCGGAAACTGCAACAATTACATGCGGCGACCCTTCACATCTTTTCACAATTTTCTCAGAACAATCAACCAAGAAATTTGGGCAGCCAGTAGCCCCGAAGGTCTTGTTACAAAAGAGCTGCCAAGACCCAAACTCTGTTAAGAGTTTAAGATCATAGGAACAATCCCTAGATCTTGCACGATAAGAAGCTAAATTGCGATTACGGGTGGAGATAAGTATTCTACCACCTAGATTGTTATCAGGAACTACATTTTTAATGCAACCCAACTCATCTTCGGTCCAAATACCATCAAAAACAAGGAGGTAACTTTGTGGCTGTAAATAAGAGTGCAACCTCTTCATTTTATTTGCGGGTCCAACAGATAAACACAATTCCTCACAAAGATTCTCTATCAAGCCCTCACAAGAGGATAGGACGGAAACCCAAGCATTGCAATTAAAATTTCCTTTAATCATTTGATAGACTTCACGAATAAGAGCGGTTTTACCTGAGCCAGCATCTCCGATTACTGAAATTACCATGTCCTTTGATTCTTCACGGCAAACAAGACTCAGAAGTGCCTTTTTATTCTCCTCAATACCCACAAGAAGGTGATCATTTCTGGAAAAAGAATAAGTCCTTAAAGGGACCTTTCCAGCACTTGAACTTGAAGTAGCTCCAAAGGTACCAACGCGAAGTCGATCCAACTCATCGATGGCCTTAAGTTTTCTTTTGATAGCTTTCATCCGTGAGGAAAATTGATGTAATGGAACAAAGTCCTTAAAAAAGTGAGCAACATCATGACAGGTTTTGGTGAACCAATAATCATGGCAGTGCTCAGGAACATGATACATGAACTCTGTAATTGCATCTTTAGTCTCATTTGCTACATCCCTCACTTGATCCACTCGATCCATCAAACCTTCCGTAGCTTCTACTCCTTCTGTGTCGGTCAGGTAAGCTATCAACGTACAAAACAAACGCTTTACATCTTCAATGTTAGCACTATAGCCATCAGACCTATTCTTGACGAACTGTAGCACCTTATCAAGTAGAGTTATAACTGCGGTGACTGCAGCTACTGCAGAGGCTGCCATTCTGTAGCTTCTCTTTCTTGAATTCTAAGATTCAAGGTGACAAAGACGATCGAAGAGAAGCAGATATTGATTCACTGGATTTGGATCTATAGATCTTTAGATTTTTTTTTTTGGAAGCTCTTTAGAATTAGATTCGAACAAAATAAAATTTTTTTGGGAAAAGGGAGAAAATAAAGAGTAAAGCGAACGAAGATCCTCAGATATAGGGTTCCTTCGGATTAATAAATATATATATATATATATATATATATATATATTACATTGTCCAAAAGATACAAAAACAGTAACGGGAATATAAAAAGATGCTAATGTAAACAATATATTCACCGCAAATTCTTACTAACAGGTTTTTATGGTTATCAAAAAAAAAAAATACTATCAGGTTTTTATTTGCTATTAATATTCATATTAACTTGTAAACTTATGCATATGCTTGGGTATAGTTAAATACTAGTCGTTAATCCGTGCGATGCACGGAAAAACTATTAAAAATAAGATTTTAAAAAGAAAATTTTATTAATTTTAGTTTATTTCGAATATTTATTTATGGTAGTTTAAAATATTATTTCAAATCTTCATTTCATTTTATTTTAGTTGGAATAACTTATATAATTAAATGAAATGCTTATAAATAAGAGATGACATTAATAATATACTATATATAGTTAGTGATTATTCAAGATATCATTCAAATATGACAATTTTTTTATTCTAAAAAAAGAACAATATTAATGCATTTAAACACAAAATACTATATTGTCCAATAGATATTACAACTTTAAAACTAAAACATGAGTAGTGATTTTTAATGGATCGGGGTAATAGCACAACTTTTAATAGAAAAAAAAAATTGATTTAAAATTTTATGGAGTATCACTATATTAAAAATGCCGAAAGGAAGCAAGAAATTCCACTGAAAAATGCTACAAATACATTTGGGTTTTTTTTTTTCAATGAGCAGGTACATTACTGTTTAGTAGAGTCTTAATACATGAGGGATGCTCCCCCATCCAATACATCATTGTCTAGCAAACCCAGCCAGTTCTTTGCTTCAAATGCTATCTTCTCTGTTGGTCCATTTGTTCAAGGAAAGCCATAAGAGAAAAATATATTCCTAATAGAAGAACCAACTACCAAGTAGTCTAACATCATTAAGGATGTGGCCAATGCTCAAATTGGTAGGTCCAGCTGACTTTACTTCATCTACTAGACTATTAAATTCACACTCTATCTCTACTACTTGAAGCCCCAAATCCATAGAGGCCATGTACACCCTTCAACAGGCTATCTAGACTGATTATTTCTCTAAACTTCCATATATTCCACAGCAAGTGTACAGGTTGTTTGCACCAAATCCACTACTAACTTCAAAGTTTCATCCACATGCCTTTGGTTTCGATTTGACCATAATAGCCAACCTCCACCGCAACTAGTACAATCAACTGAATTGGTTAAAACAATTACTTGTGTATAGGAAAAAAATAATATGAATAAATTACTTGTGTATGCTTTGAAGCTACTACCATCTCTATCAAAATTTTGAGGAGAAAAATAGAATGAAATATATTAATAAAATAAATATATAAATTTTATTATTGATGCATCGATTTCTCTAATGTTAAAGTGAAAAAATAATATTCACTCTCACAACAACTCAAAACATTTACTTAATATATTATATCATCCATACCATCCAGCCACCACTTCCATTCCGGGTGATCATCTCTAACCACCCTCTGAAATTTTGTGGTTGCCTATGTTTCCTACCCAACACAAAATTCTGCTCCCCACCATTAAACAAAACTTCGCAAATAAGTCTTGTCACATTTAGAGATCTCAAACCAACCATTTTCATTGTAGAAACCAAAATACACACTCAGTAGTTCCACCACTATAAATTATACAACAAATTGAGCTATAGCAAATATTGGTAACACAAAATCTCATAAAGGATTTAAAAGTATATTCCAAGAGGAAAAAAACAACAAATTTTTAATACAAATAGTTAGAGTCTACCTTTTAATTTGGAGTATGTACATGTTTTCTTAAAGAATATAATCATATGAAACTTGAAAGCAAGTTCAAAGAATAGGTGCAGTACATAAAAGCCAGTCATTCATTTAAGTTGGAGAAAAAAATTCATTCTGGTTCAATTGAAAAAGCATAAAAAAATGACAGTCATGTTTTTACATCACACAAAAAATGACATTGAGAAAATAAGGCCAACAAATACATCTCACCTTGATTAAATCAACAACATAGCATCACATTCCCTACTTATCTTCCTCCTTACCACTCTCCATGTATTATGACTTCTAGAACAACAACAAAAAATCACTTACAAATTTTATCAAACGGCTTGTGTACGGGTAAGAAAAAAAAAAACTTAATGAAAAGAGAGAATTTTAAAAAGAAAAGAGAGTACCATGTTACAGCAACACCAGCATCAATATAACCAAGGATTGTTTTTTCTCTCAAGGCCTGTGCAAGCTCCTTTGTGCCTAAAAATTGAAAACATAAAATGAGGTTTTTGTAGGTACCTATGTATTTTTCGGTTATGAAGTCAACAGATTAAAAATATGTAATATGCCTTTTGATTTTGCATAAGGATAGAGGTATTTGTTAAAGCTTGCTATTTGTTAAGTCTCTCTTAACCCTTTCTCTGAATCTCTACCTCAAATTTATAATATCTAATACCATGCCCATCTTGCATAATCATATATAAATGAGTTATATAACTCTCAAACAACTATACTAACCAACCCCAACCTTCAAAAAAAAATCCCAAAGAATCCAAAATAGCGGTAGCCCTAACATAACATTCCGTAGGCTATCATATAAGACAACCCAGAGATTATAATAATTTATAAAAAGGGAAAACCAATGTAAATGAAGACGACAGTAACACTATATATCAAACCAAAACAAACCCAAAATTGAAATCAAATAGAAGAATCCTAGGAAACAAAAATCCAATAAAAATTGCATAATTAAAAAAAGGGAAAAAGAAAATCCAAACCAATGTAAAATGAAGATGAGAAAAATACTATATATTAACTAAAACAAACCCAGAATTAAAACCAAATAGAAGAATCCCAAGAAACCAAAAATCCAATAAAAATTGCATACAAAAAAAAAAGGGAAAAAGAAAATCTAATTACAAAAATTTCATGAATCTTCTTTGCCATAGATTTGA
Organism: Quercus robur; assembly: GCF_932294415.1. Lineage (NCBI taxonomy): Eukaryota > Viridiplantae > Streptophyta > Magnoliopsida > Fagales > Fagaceae > Quercus > Quercus robur. The sequence goes on along the minus strand of NC_065537.1, from coordinate 31,910,805 downwards.
CAACAAAGTAAGAAGAAGAAAGCATGGAAATCTGAAAAAAAAAAAAAAAAAAAAAAAAAAAAAAAAAAAAAAAAAAAAAAAAAAAAAAAAAAAAAAACTTAAATCCAGAGCAACCCCCAACCACAAACCAACAAAATTCCATGAAAACAAAAACAAAAAAAACTTAAATCCATAGCAACCCACAACCACAAACTAACAAAATTCCATGAACAATTGAAGTGGATAAAGAGAGAGCAATATATAGAAATTAAGGAGAGTAAAAAAAATGTTTTAATTACCTCAAAATAAAACATGATGGGCTAGATTGAGCGATGATGGAGAGGCAAAGAGAAATCAATGCAGTGGTAGTGATCCATGGTGGCGGTGGCGGTGAGAGGATCGAGTTTTGGCATGCCAATGTATATTAGAAAACAGAGAGGTTGTAGGGTTTAGACATGAAGGCTAAAGAAAGAGTTGTAACTTGGATTAGGGTTCTAAATTGATAATTCTAATATAATATAATACTAATAAAACATTAAGAAGAATTTAAAAAAAAAAAAAAAAAAAAAAAGAAAAGAAAAGAAAAGAGTTGACGTGAAAGCTGAGGGGGGTGATTAAATGGATAACTTCTAATATAATAAAACATCAAAAACGTTAAGAAGAATTAAAATAAAAAATAAAATAAAAAAAGGGTGACTTGAAAGCTAAGGGGGCAGGGGGATTAAATGGATAAATTCTAATATAATAAAACATCAAAAACGTTAAGAAGAGTTAAAAAAAAAATGGTGACGTGAAAGCTGATGGGGGGGGGGATAAATGGATAATTTCTAATATAATAAAACATCAAAAAGAATTTAAAAAAAAAAAAAAAAAAGATGACATGGAAAATTGTGGAGTTAGCAGAGGTTTCGGTTTTATATATATATTTATAGATAATTGATAGTCATTCTTATATTCTATTAACTCTTTAAAAAATCTTGTGTTATTAGGTATAAAATGTAAACAGTCCTTATTTATTTATTTTTATATTTTTTTTTATTACTTCTTAATTTTTGTTATTGTGAAGCACTTTTTTTTTTTTTTTTTACGAATCATTTATTGTAGACTATTTGATTTTTGTACTCAATAATTCATTTAGATAGATATTTATAATGTGATCCCACATTTGATTATAAAATTAGGAAATAAAATTCTCTCTAAAAATAAATAATTTAGGACACATAGCGCAAAATTAGACTCTAGTTTGAAATTCTAATTGAACCTTCTCTAAGTTTTGCCTATTAATATATATATATATATATATATATATATATATATATATATATATATATATATTAGTACTAATAACAACTTTCTACCTATAATTTGTTGTGAAAATATTTTAGAAGTAACACTTCTCGAATATAAAATGGTGCAAATATTTGCAACATTATCACACGTACATCACTATATATATTTGCAAAAGAAGATTTATATACTAAACTATCTCATTTTAATCACCTTAATAAAAATGCTAAACGCTATGACTTGATAATCACAAGAATTTGGGTTTAATAAAAGTAAGAGTAATGTTACACTATAATATTTTCATAATAATTTCATAATAAATCCCATGTGGTAAGCTGTTACTAATTTTAATTTAGACCCAACATTATCATTACTTTTTTACCCACTAATAACAACTTGTCACATACCACATTAAGTCTTGTCTAGATTTGCATGGTAAATATATGTATATTATGATGTTTATTGTATGATTTGATATAATTGAATGATAATATCTAAGGAATATAAAAATATATATAGTAATGCAAATTAGGTGTGTCAAATTATAGTTATGAAAACATGTTTTTGATATTTTTTTTTTAAAGCATAATAAGTGCAGCAAAGCTATAGAGGGTAATGTTTCTCTGTCGCTGAAAAAGTTCTCTCTAGCTTCTCTTAGGCAATAGAATTGCAATCCCTTCCTTTGAACGTGGTTTTTTTCTTCCAGGAAATAACAAGGTTATTTTTCTGGCTTGTTGGGTTTTTTTCCACAGGTGTTGGGAAATGGTTTGTTTGTCCTATCCTTCTATCAAATTTTTCTTCTCTTTTGTCCTCTACCTCCACAAACTCTTTTTTCCTAATGGATGATCTTACAAAAATATGGGATTATCTTACACTATCTGACAAAGAAGGGCTCGGGTCCTGCCTAGATGAGGAGTTTAGCTTGGAAGAACACTTAATTGCTTCACATTTCCTTACTAAGCGTGCCTTAAACATCGATTTCATTGCAAAAACCTTCACCCCTCTTTGGTGATCACGTAATGGCTTTTAGGATCACAACATGGGTAATCTCAAAGTTTTGTTCATTTTTGACAACAAGGGTGGAGCTAATAGGGTCCTCTTGAATGAACCATGGAGTTTTGATAAGCATTTGGTGGTAATGCAATGCTATAATAACATCCTGATGAGAATCAACAAGCATTAAAGGATCCATTGCATGTTCTGGTTGAGCCTATTATAACTAGAGCAAGATCCAAGAAGATCAAAGAAGCACTTAATGGGCTGATTCAAGAGATTTGAGCTAATCCTAACATAGGAAAATCCAAGCTTGGTCTAAAAGAAAATGAAGGCGTAATAAATTTAATCCAAACTACTGAAGGCTGATCTGACTTAATTGGACATGATTTATGGTGTGAATTAATGGCTAATTGACTTTCCAACTCCATATCAATTAATAGATAATTTTCCTATTCTAGAGCTGCTAATTTCAGGCCAAAACTACCTTAATTTTAGGCTTCTTTTATTTAGAATGTATTTTAGCTATTTTCCTATTTTGGAGCTACTAATTTCAAACCAAATCAACTTTATAATTTAGGCTTTTATTATTTAGTATGTTTTTTATATTTTCCTATTTTCAGTCATGTCTTATAAACAGCATGCACTCATTGTAATAGCGAATTTATTGAATAAAAATCAAAAAAAGGTGAGGCTTTGCTCTTCTTTTGGTTCTTCAAGAACTGTGAACTTATCAGGGATTCTTCCTTATGGCGTTCAAATTTTATATCTTCAGTTCGTGATTCAGTTATAATCATTGGGTTGAGGTCTATTACTTATACCTTTGGTTCGCGTTTCATTTTTAAACGTTAGGTCGGGGTTTCTATCAAAATTTGAATTTTAGCTTTCTTGGGCAAGTATTCCAATATTATTTTTTGGGTCTTAAAGCGTGTCAATTGAGATTCGCATCATTTGGTATCAGAGCACAAGTTCTAAAATCAGTTTTACTATCCCTTTATCTTTTGTTTCCTGTTATCATCCTATCTTGATCCTTTTGTGTTCTTTGTTCCTTGTTCTTATTTTGTGACGTGCACTAGGTTAAAATTGTACACCAAGCTCCCAAAAAAAAAAGGTAAAAAAAAAAAGTGAAAAAAGAGAAATTTCAAAAAAGAAATAGAAAGCAGAAAAAAAAAATATTGTTTGTAGTTTCAGTTCTCTCAGACCAAAATATTGTTTTCTTTTGTCCTCTTCCTTTGATTTATTGTTTCTGTAATATTTTCTTGCCATCGGTATTAGTTTAAATACTACAAGTTGAATTTCTTGATCAAGTTTATTAGTTTAATGAAGAACTGAAAAGTGGAAGCTACAAGTGGAAAAAGGCAAGAGAGTGTGAGACTAATATTGGGAAAAAGCCAATTTAAGAGTGAAACACGAGTGTGAGTGACATAATTTGAGTGCAACCATGTGAGGGAGTGTTATGAGGAATTATTTCTAACATTTTTCTATAGTTTCAAAAGTATGTCTTCCAGGAGCGAAACATCAAATAGGGAAGGAGGGGAGGAGTCGTCCTTCATGTTGCAGGCTATGCAACAACAATTTGAGCACATGAATGTGGTGTTTAATGAGATTCGGGATCGGATGGATATGCAAGACGCTGTTATTCCTACTTTGCATAAGGAGCGCCCCCAAAGAGCCCCTAATGCTAGAAGGCAAGAAAGGCATGCATGCATGGATGATTCTAATGAGATGATGACCATGAGGATGAGTTCGAAGATGAAGAGGATCAAGCTTCATTGAACCATCAGGGCAGGTTCATGCCAAGGGGAGAAATGCGTGGTAGAGGTTTCCGAAGAGATCCGAGATGGCAAGATGGGACTAACAGAAACCTAGGAAACATAAAAAATGAAGATACCATCATTCTAAGGGAAAAACGATCCTGAAGCGTACTTGGAATGGGAGAAGAAGGTGGAGTTGATCTTTAAGTGCCATAACTACTTCGAGGAGAAAAAGGTAAAACTCGTTGTCATTGAGTTTACTGACTATGCTATTATATGGTGGGATCAACTTGTGATGAACAGAAGGAGAAACCATAAGAGGCCTATTGAGACTTGGGAGGAAATGAAAGCTAGCATGAGGAGGCGGTTTGTCCCTAGTCACTACTATAGGGACTTATATCAGAAATTACAGAGTCTTACTCAAGGCTATAGGATTATGGATGACTACCATAAGGAGATGGAGATTGCCATGATTTGGGCTAATGTAGAGGAGGACTGAGAAGCTACCATGTCGAGGTTTTTGAATGGGCTGAATCGGGACATTGCCAACGTGGTGGAGTTGCAACACTATGTGGAGTTGGAGGACATGGTGCACATGGCAATAAAGGTGGAATGACAGCTTAAAAAGAAAGGAACTCGGTCATTTTAAAAACCGGGCTCCTCTACTTCATGGAGGTTGAATGGGAGGAAAGACGAAGGGGCTGTTTTTAAGTCCAAAACCGAACCATCAAAAAGGAGAGATGAAGTTCCCATGTCAACAAAGGTAAAAAAGAATCTCAAACTCATAATCGTGATATTAAGTGTTTTCGTTGTTTGGAAGTAGGTCATATAGGTTCACAATGCCCAAATAAGAGGACCATGATCGCACGTATTGATGGAGAGGTGGAAATTGAAAGCGAGGGCAATGATGACTAGATTCCATCACTTAACGATGCTTATGACGATGATGTGGAGTATCTAGTGGAGGGTGAGTCACTTGTGGCTAGGCGTGCTTTAAGTGCCTAAGTCAAAGAGGATGACATGGAATAACAAAAGGAGAACATTTTTCATACTAGATGCCACATCAACAATAAGGTATGTAGTATGATCATTGACAGGGGGAGTTGTACTAATGTGGCTAGCATTACTTTAGTTGAAAATTTGAATTTACCTACCTTAAAACACCCTAGACCGTTGTGAGAGACCGCAAAAGTGCCTTTCAAAAAAGAGAGATTTGGCTACTTTTAAGGGCATCTCTCTTTTTGGGTAAGTGGTGTGGAGTCGCCACTTATTTTTTTTATATAAAAAAAAAAAAAAAAAAAAAAAAAAACTAAATATAAATACATGACTGAATTGTTCCTTTATCATTGATTGAATAAAAAAAATATACATATTTGAAAATTTGAAAAATTACATGGCTTTGGGTCCTAGATACAAACTACCAAATAATTACATGGCTTTTTGTCCTAGTTACAAATTACCCAAAATAAAAATAAAGACAAGGCTTAGATCTACTTATCCAAAGACTTAAATTTGGAGGCTAGGTTATAAAATGGGATGATGTTAGGCACCCATTCCGCTCAGACAGAGTCTGGTCTTCTAAACTCTTATGACCAATGTACCCCTTTATGCATGCTATGTATGATATGTTGTACATGTGAACAAAACTAAATCACACAAATTTATTTATGAATGCATCCTCTTCTTTGTTTAAAAAAAATCAAATCTATTGTTGTGAGTAAAAGAATTTGATTTCAGTTTATATAAAAAAAATCAGATCTGCATTTGTTGTGTAAAAAAAAGTGGTTCTTTGAGAGAAAATCCAGGTCTGTGTTTATTAAATAAAACAAAGTCTTTTGTTTAAAAAAAAAAAAAGATCTATTTTTAAGAACATTAAAAAAAATGGTTTTGGTTTATAAAAGATCAGATCTATTTTTATATGTTCTAGAAAAATATGAAAAAGATTTTTGAGAAGAGGGTTTCATTTGTGAAATAAATTTATGCTACATATATTGAACAAAACAAACACAAAAAACACAATCATGATCTTTTTCTTTATTTCAAAATCCTCATATGTTTAAAAAAAAAATATATATCAGATCTGTATCTAAGGAAGATACAAATCAGTTTTTTGTTTTAAAAAAAATTCAGATTGCATCTAAGGAAGATGCAAATCAGTTTTTTTTTTTTTTTTTTTTTGATGAAAAAAAATTCAGATTTGCATCTAATGAAGATGCAAAAACCGGTTTTTGATTTGAGAAAAATTCAAATCTACATCTAATGAAGATGCAAATCTGTTTTCAGTTTTAAGAAAAAAAATTGATTACATGCAGATCTTTGAAATTAAGAAAGAAATCATAACAATTATAAAAGATTCAAGATCATGCTTTAAACAAAAAAATAATTAACAATTCATGTTATGGATATTCGAAACAACTAAACTAAAAAAAAAATATATATATGCATCATCACAAAAGAGAAGCATAAAGAAAAAGGGTTATCAGAAACAACCTCTTGCATGGAGCACTTCTTCTTGAGAGGATATTTTAGGGTTCAAAGAAATTTATGCAATTATCTTTGAAACCTAAAAATCCTAGTTTAAGAGAGAATACCAGAAAAGGGGAGTGAGAAATTTGAGAGTGTGAAAGGGTGTCTCTCTTTGAGCGTAAAAGAATGTGCTGAATTTTGAGATCTAGTCCCTATTTATAGAGACTGGAATGCTTAAAAAATAAGCAACCACAGGTAGAATGTGAATTGGGACACGTCTTTGTACGAAAAATTCGAAAAGGATGTGCCTTATCGGCACCCGAAGAGAATTGGGCCAAAGCCCAAAAGAGTGCAATTCGGCACTTTTAAAGTGTCGTTCGGCACTCCAAAATTGCCGAATGGTAGTCTTGGGTGTTAATCGCACTTTCGTGTTCAGGTGCGTTTTGAACTCTTTTTTTAGGTTTTCTTGAGCTAGGCCTTGCACTTAGACATGTTTCCAATCCATATTCTAAGATTTTTATCTCTTTCTTGGATAATTCAGGTCTTTTCAGGAACAATTATCTTGTTGATAAATACCCTAAAATAAATCTTGATAAAGTTCAGATTATCCACAATTTTATTGTTATCTAATTATCCATTTTATTCCTATGTAAGCAATCCTATTTTAGATGTCAACCAATCACAAAATTATTTAATTAATTTTAATTGTTTAACCAATTAGAATTAATATAAATAAATCATGTATGGTTGACTTTAACTAGACACAATGCATGCTGACCGTGCAAACTTGATCATGTGATATCTTTCAATCCGATGGCCCGATTTAGAAACCGGACACACCATTGTGACCATTAGAATCTCAAGATTATTTTTATAATATGCAATGAATGAATTAATGCATGTAATGCAATCATGATTTTTGGGGTACATGGATGGTCACTCTAGTAATCTTCCTTGATTAAATCATGGGTGCAAAATCAAGTTTTTACAACCATGTAAGTTGTAGTAGTTGAATGATTGTGGAGAGGTTAAGATAAATAAGCAAGTATTGGTTTCTTTTTCAATTGGAAGGTACAAGGATGAAGTACTTTGTGATGTTGTTCCAATGCATGTGGGTCACATATTATTAGGCAGGCCATGGTAGTTTGACAAGAAGGTCAATCATGATGGGTTCAAGAATAGACATTCTTTTGTAAAAGACAATAAAACCATTACTCTTGTACCATTGACTCCAAGACAAGTGTATGAAGATCAAATGAAATTGAAAAGAGAGAATGACTTGAAAAAAAATTTGAGACTGAGAGTTCAAAAAAAGATGAAGAGGAAGTGAATGAAAGGAAAAAAGAGAATGAACAGAAAATAGAGTGAAAAAAAAAAAAAACACAAGCGAGTTTTTATGCTAAGGTGAGTGATGTCAAGAGTGTTTTTTATACAAACCAGCCTATATTTGTACTCTTGTACAAAGAGGCATGTTTTACAACTAACGAACTTGATGAATCTTTGCCTAGTGTTGTTGTCTCTTTGTTGCAGGAATATGAGGATGTGTTTCCTAATGATGTGTCTAGTGGATTGCCACCTATTAAAGGAATAAAGCATCAAATTAATTTTGTGCCAAGTGTGATAATTCCTAACTGACCAGCCTATAGGAGTAATCCGGAGGAGACAAAGAAACTTCAAAAGCAAGTTGAGGAGTTGCTGACCAAAGGACACGTGAGAGAGAGCATGAGTTCGTGCGCGGTGTCGGTGCTACTTATGCCTAAGAAGGATGGAACTTGGAGAATTTTTGTTGATTGCAGGGCTATTAACAACATTACGGTAAAGTATAGACATCCCACCCCTAGGTTAGATGACATGTTGGATGAATTGCATGGATCATGTATTTTCACAAAAAGAGTAACGGGAATATAAAAAGAAATGTTAATGTAAACAATATTTTCATGACAAATTCTTAGTAACAGGTTTTTATTGGCTATTAATATTCATATTAGCTTGTAACCTCATGCATATGCATGGATACACTTGAATACTATTGATAGTTATTCTTATATTCTATTAACTCTTTAAAAAGTCTTGTTAGAATATTATCTATATATATATATAAAACCGAAGCCTCTGAAGCTCCCACAATTTTCCACGTCAGCACAATATTAAAAAAATAAAAAATAAATCAAACTTAATGAGTGAAATTTTATCTCTCTAACAAGTCCAACTTAAACTCAAACTCTCTCAAGCCTTTGACTTTTAGTTAACCTCTCCACAATTTTACACATCAACATTTTTTATTTATAATTTTTAAATCTAATTTTTTTTTCAATTAAAAAAGATGCGGTACTAAAACTGCACGCTATTATACTATTAAAACATAAAAACCCTAGAACTCTTCCCTTCCTTTAAGAACCTACGCAGGGCTTCTTTGATTTCGTATGCCTAATTGCCCATCTGCAAATTTGTCCAACGTTTGTACTATATCCAAAAAGAAGAAGACAATTGCTTAAACTGACTCTTGCATGATACTTGTGTGTACACTAATGCTATTAATGCCTTAAATGGACTTTCATGTATGTTTGAAGAACTCACCAACCATTCTAGCCATTAAACCTCGTATGATCTAATCTAAAGAATAAAAAATCGATTGTTTGATGGTTCTTCATGTTTTTCTTTTTTTGTTTTCCTTTTGATTTTGCAGGTTTCCTAAGAACACAGCCTAGCAGGTAAGAGAATTAGTAGTTGTTTTACAACTACAAGCCTTTTTTTTTTTTATAACATACAACTACAAACCTTGATCTTGAAACGTGATTTTTTTTTTTTTTTCATATGAATTTTTCTAATTCTTTGTAGTTATTGTTTTTATCTAATTGTTTTATGTAAGTATTGAATTTAAAATAATAAAAAAACTTTTAAACTAAAATTTTTACTTATCAATTTATGTTAGAATATATTCATGAACTTTGAGGTTTGTAAGATTTATTGTTGAAGTTGGTGAAAGTATTTGGTTGTGATTTTTTTATTACGCATCTCTGTAGATTTGAATTTTGATTTAAATTGTGAAATATGTTATTAATTACTCCTCTTTTCATTTGTTTGATGGTTCTTCATGTTTTTCTTTTTTTGTTTTCCTTTTGATTTTGCAGGTTTCCTAGCAACACAACCTAGCAGGTACGAGAATTAGTAATTGTTTTTATCTAATTTTTCTTTTCGGTACAATGATGTTTTACAGTATTCCTCACTTAATGTCACATATAATCTGGTATATAGAGAGTAGATAATTGAAGGTGTTCTACAACCATCAAAATCTAAACCTTCCAAAGGTGGTGTTTTACAACTATTAGAATCTAAATCTACAGCTACAACTATTAGTAATTGTTTTTTTTTTTTTTTCATATGAGTTTGTCTAATTCTATGTTTTCTAATTCTTTAGTTTGATTTCAAAAACATATGCATGTTTATGAGTCCTTTTTGTGGTAATAAGTTTCTATAGTTTAAAGGGTAGGTTTCCGAACATCCTCCTTCCTCCATTGTAATAAGTATTGAATTTAAAACAAAAAATATTTTAAACTAAAATTTTTACTTATTAGTTTTTATGTTAGAATATATTCATGAACTTTGAGGCTTGTAAGATTTATTGTTGGAGTTTGTGCAAGTATTTGGTTAGGAATATAATTATGTGCTCACTGTGCGGGCTAATGATAAGTTTGTTAGAGAAACTTAAAATGTAATATTAATTTTTTCATTATTTTTATTTTTCATTTTTTATGAGAGTAGACCACAAACAGAGAAGTACTATTCTATTCAAAATTTACTATCAACTTTCTTCTTCTTTTCTTTCAATCTATAAACGTCTCACATGACTTTCATCAGCCAAATCGTATTAGCTAAAATCATATTACATGTTTAATGTCTATTTCAGTGCAGAGATTTGTATGTAATGTTTCTTATTGGCAGATTTATGGACACTAAGAACATGCTCTATTAGCTTGAACTCACATGTTTATAACAAAAACTACTCAAAGAAGAGATAAACCCGTGCATCGCACGGGTTAGCGACTAGTTAGGTATAAAATGAAAACTGTCCTTGTTTATTTATTTTTATTTTTTTATTACTTCTTAATTTTTGTTATCGTGAAGCACTTTTTTTTTTTTTTTTTAACGAATCATTTATTGTAGACTATTTGATTTTTGTACTCAATAATTCACTTAGATAGATATTTATAATTTGGTCCCACATTTGGTTCTAAAATTAGGAAATAAAATTCACTCTAAAAATAAATAATTTAGGAAACGTGGCACAAAATTAGACTTTAGTTTGAAATTCTAATTGAACTTTCTCTAAGTTTTGCCTATTAATATACACTAGTGTTTAACCCGCGCAATGCGCGGGATCATTTTACATATTAATGAACTTTGCATCCAACATAAACTTAGTTATCACACTTCCACTGCATACATTTAAACTTAAATAATGTAATATATTTAAGCATATAGTGTCTAAAAAATAATTTGACTTTAAGCAATTAAAGCTTGACTTATTTTGAGCATCTTGTCAAGCTTCTATTGTATAAAAAACACATTTATAAAATTTATACTTGGATTATGGCTTGCGTAGCGCACTCTGCACTGTAGTGGAGTACTCTGCACTGTAGTGGAGTGCTCTACGATTTTGGTTTTCAATACTCTGCCCTTTACTAATTTGCTAACAATTTGCAAAGGTCATTTTATTTTTGAAGCATTTACTAATTTGCTTCAAGCAAGAATCTACAAAAAATAATACATAGAAATAAATTAACCTAAGTAAAAAAAAAAAAAAGAATTAAAAACCACATATAAGGTTGAAACACACCAATTTAAAACTTACATGACAATTTCAAATAAGAAATCCGCTATTCCTAGGAACCACAATGAATCACATCGAACTAAAACTTGCATGACAATTTCAAATACTAAATCTACCATTCCTAGGAACCACAATGAATCAAACCATTAGATTGGAGAAAATTTTACAACCAAAAAGTTCAAAAGAAAAAAATGGTTACAGGTTTATGGAATAGAAAGTCAAAAAAATATTAGTTAGAGCCCTTGAGTTATGTATCATAATTTGTGTGACGGTTTGAAGGAACATATAAAAATTTGAAATAAAAGAGATATCTCTTAATGTTTATGTAGATTAAAATCAATTTATCATTACGGGTTTAATATTTTTTTAAGTCTTAGTTCCATATTTGCATTTGATCCTCCACTATGTACTTAAAATGTATTTGTCTGTTTGCTTATCCTTCTTTACATATATAATAGTTTGATGAATCATTTCATTCACACCCTTGTCAGGGATAAATGTATCATGATTAGCAGAGATTGGTTCTCATTATTTTCTGGAGGTAATGTTAGTTAAAGATATATGTGCTAACTATTATTTGTTGATATAGGTTATGGGTCTCTTGAATGGTTTTTTTGCTGCAGCTTATGTGTCTCTAGAATACCTTAATAAACACCGAAACCAACACATAGGAATCTCTTAGGAAATTAATTTATGCCACAACCTAAAAAGTTATTAATTTTTTACAAAGAACATTATACTTTCAGATTTCACAATCAAAACATGCAAAATCTATGAAATATGGACTAAAATCTATGAAATAATAAACTTTGTAAAAAGAACATTATATACTTTCAAATTTCGGAGTCCCACAATTTCAACCCCTCTTTAAAAATAACAAAACAAGTAAGAGGGAAAACAAAAACCAAAAATTAAATAGAACTTTGTAGAGTAAGGCATTGACAAATTTAAATCCTAAATACACAGAAAAAAAATGAATTTCCAAAAAATATTCAATAAAAATCATTTAACAAGTGCAATACATGGGACCAATTTACATATTTAAAATTCTATCAACTTAACATAAGAATATAATAAAATACATTAAATTTCATTCGAGTAATGTAGTACATCTATTGGTTTGTTTTGATTGTAACTATGATATTTATAAAATACATTGGGATACGGTAAACTTTAAATATTATAACATTCTATCATAACAATTCTAAAATAGAAAAACTTATTAATAAGTTGTTATTTTTTCATTTTCAAATTTTCTTCTTCTTCAATGCATTTTGTTTAGTAGCCTTGCTTCGTTTGTGAAGCATTTGAATTGGCATGCTATCATCATCTGATCTTCCTCTTCAGTAGATATGGCAATTGTAAATAAAGAACTGCTTTCCTCCTTTGTTTTTCTTACAAATTTATCTTTTGTGTCCTGCAATAATTTTCACGCTTCAAGAATTCACAAACTTCTAATAAATCCTTAAACAATAAGTTACAATTCTCTCATAAGCAAAATTTAGATTGTTTTCATTGTACTACATTGGCTTCGAAGGTATCATGAGAAGTTCTAATATATAATTTTTAATTTGATGAGAACTTCTTATGTACCAAGCAGGTGTGCATAGTAAATAATGTGCAGATTAGGAATTCCAAACAGAAATGCTGCAAAAAATTGAGTGTGGCACAAATAATTTTGACTGAAAACATTCTAATTTTGTGAATCCCTAGAACATGTTTGGAAGTAATATTCGTTGCTAACTATATTTTGAATCTCCCTTGGTAGGACATTTACATCCAACTTCAATTTTTGTATACACATAGTCACAAATTTAGCTAAGTATACATACATACATCATGACCTGTACCATTAGTTTTTTTTTTTTAATAAGTTTATTTCATTCATAGTACTATACTGACCTTGCAAGCTAGAAATTGTCAAATATCATGAGTATTCTAATGAAAATTTATCTAATTTTAAGAAATGTTCAAAATTGAAATTTCTCTTCAACAATAGATAGTAATGTGCCGAATCAATCAAACCTTGTAAACCTCAATTTTAAGATACAACTTATAAACCATATAGGATATATTATTGTCCTTAATGAAAAATAAGTGTAAAGTTGTCATTTACAACTATGTGTTTTCTTGGCTTTTATTCCATGCCAAATTTTATGGTAATTGTGTTCAATCTTTTGTGCCATATATTTTATGTGGGTTTTATTTGTAAGGGTTGTGTGTGAGAGAGAGTGAGTGCGAAGACTCAAGGCAAATTGAAGATTGAAGTGTTTTTGCGGGTAGCTCGCGAGTAAGCATCCTGCGATGTGATGCATGTGCCCTGCACATGATTGGAATGCGAAGAGTCAGGACAGGATGGAGACAGCTGTGTTTCGTGAGTGTCTTGCGGGTGAGGCCTTCCCGCGAGATATCTGCAAAACATTCTGTTTTGTCAGACTGTCATTTTTGATACACACTTTCTGTGCCTACACTATTTATACCCACATTACCCACAAATGTTGAGAAGTACTTCAGAGAGAAAACCCTAGCCACAAACCTTGAGAATTAGAGATTGTTATACCCACAATTCTCTACACAAATTGCTTGTAGATTTTCCTCAACTCCTACCTCTTCATTTCCATACCATTGAGAGGTCGATAGCCTAAACACTTACCACACCCTTTTAGAGTGTTTAGTGAGGTTTAGGTGCTGCTGGGTAACATTAGAAGAAGCCAGGCTTTGGCGGATGCAATCGGGCGTATTGTGGGATTCGGAGAGTTAGACAAGACACGGTTTCGAGAAGCCTTGTTAGAGTAGGAGCTTGGAGGGCTCAGGTGCATCGTGTATATTAGGCTTGGAGGGTCTCTTGCTAACCCATGTATCCCAACTGATTGTCTAGTGAATCGATTACTGCTTGGAGGGCAGCGAAGAGGTTTTTCACCGAGTGCTTCAGTTTCCTTTTCGATAACACATCGGCGTGTTATCTTGTGTTTGCATTCTTCTTCCCTACTCTTTTAGCTGTCATATTACTGCTGTGTTATTTTGATAATGGCTTAGAGTAGTTTATTTGTTTATCTGCTCGCATTTACTCTATTCCGCACTTAATATAAGTTAGAGTAAAATCTATCGAGCCATATTTTTTAATTTGGGGGTTTAAACAGCTCTTGTGTTTTAACACATTTTCGTGCATTCAATTGGTATCAAAGCAGGTACACTCGCTGTGGTTTTATTACTTGAGTGTGATCCTTAACCCTTTTGTGATGGACCTGTCACAATCTCTCAATGTCTCACCATTTTTTGATGGGAGCAATTATGCCTTTTGGAAGGTCCGTATGAGGGCTTTCTTGTGTGCTATAGATGAGTCAGTATGGGACTCCATCAAGAATAAGTATGTTAAACCCACGACAGCCAAGTTCGAGTGGGACAAGGCAGCTCTTGCTTTGGCTAATGCAAATAGTAAAGCTACTAACGCTATATTCTGTGGTATGTCTACTGATGAATTTCACAAGATATCGCATGTAGATACAGCTAAGGAAACTTGGACGATTCTTGAGACTACCTATGAGGGTACTAAGAAAGTCAAGGACACGAAGCTCCAAATGCTTACCACCAAATTTGAAGAGCTCAAGATGGGTGACGATGAGTCTTTCGATTCATTCTATGGAAATCTCAATGAAATTGTAATTGCTAAGCTCAATCTCGGAGAGAAGATTGAGGATGCTAAGGTGGTGAGAAAGATTTTGAGGTCACTACCGGAGAGTTTCCGAGCAAAAATCACAGCTATAGAGGAAAGTAAAGATTTGGAAGAGATCAAAATCCAAGAGCTCATTGGATCTCTCCAAACATATGAGCTGGGACTGCCTTCTCATAAATCGAGCAAATCTCTTGCTCTTAAAACCATCACCGAGAGAATGGATGATTCCTCCAAAGAAGATGATGTGGAGAAGGAGGTAGCTTTCCTTGCAAAGAACTTCTAAAAATTTCTGAAGATGAAAAACAGTGGGAAGCCATTCAGCAAAGGAAAGTTCTCATCCTCCAAGGGTGATAGGAAGGAGTTTAAGAAGAAAGATGGGAAGGAGTTTCAATCCCCTCAAGGAATTGTGTGTTACGAATGCAATGGCCATGGGCATCTCAAGAAGGAGTGTCCTAACTACTTGAGAGGGAAGGGCAAAGTGTTTGCCACTACTTTGAGTGATTCTGACAGCTCAAATTCAGACACGGAAGGAGAATGTGACAGTGAAGGGAACTACCAAGCCTTCATGACAATTGCCTCAGTCAATTCAAAGAATGATTTGAGCAAATTGGTTGATGAACTTGGTGATCTTTCCGAGGATGAGGAAGTTGAAGAATTGGAAGACGAAGACGTGTACCAAAATGAAGGCGAGAACAACCTTCAAGAAGCATATAATTCTTTGTTGGAAGATTGTGGCAAATATGCCAAAGTTGCCAACCTTGCTGTGAAAAAGATGAAAAAGGTTGAAGAAGAGCATAAGGGAATACTTGTGCAACTCAAGGAAGCAAAGTGTGAAGTAGAAGGACTCAAGGGAGAGTTGGTTAAAGCATACTCTAAGATCAAGTTCCTTGAACTTGAAATTATCCAAGCTAATGTCAAGGTCGAGCACATCTCCACCAAGAAACTTGACAATGTATGATCCTCTCAAAAATCTTCACATGATAAGACCGGTTTGGGCTATACTGGAGAAGGAAGTTTGAGCAGCGAACCCAAGAAGGAAGTGAAGTTCATATCAGCCAAGAATGAAGAGAAACTTAAAGAAGTGAAGCTTGAGATTGAGACCCCTGCTGTAGTAAAGAGAACCATTGGTGCAAAGCCAAAGGAAAAAGGGAAGTCATTACCCAAAAATCAAAAGGGGCCCCGAGTAAAGCACTTGTGTCGTCATTGTGGCGCACAAGGACACACAAGGCCGAATGGTTTCAAGCTTCATGCACTCAAAAAGGTTGATTCTATGCGTGGTCAAGAAACTTCAAAAAGGAGACCAAATGGAGCACAAGCTAAGGCAGATAGTGAGGGACATCTCATTGGAGATGTTATGGAGATATTGAAGAACATATCACTGTGCTTTGCTAACTTCACTCCAAGGTTTGAAAGTTATGTTGGTCATACCCTGCCATCTAAAGCTCTCATCCAAAATACTCGTAAAGAGTGGGTGAAGAAGGGTACTTATGCATGATAACTTCCTATGTCCTTGCATTAATACTTCTGATGTTTAGGGTCATAGGTTCATGCATCATATCATGCATTGCTTCCAGTTTATAGCATGTTTCTTTTACAAGTTCTGTTTTGTACTTGTTTTTGTTGATCTTACTTTACTTGTCCTGTTTTTTAGTGTGTTCAAAAATTCAAAAAGCCATAATAATTGAAAAATCTTCAAAAAGTTTGATCGTTTGTGGTGTGTATATCACATGTGAGTTTAGCCTAGTACCTTCGTACCAATGGCGTAGTGCATTTACGAGTTTAGCTTGTTATGTATGCACATATATCATTGTGGGAGGAATCTTGAAAACTATGTGTGATTATTGTAAATAGATCTTTAAACTTGTCATGAATGATTGGTCAATAGTCTTGATGGTCTTGATACTTGCATAGACTTGTGTCTATATCTCTTCCCACTTTATTTTTATGTTTTTGCTTAAAGAGCTCACCAAATGTAAATCTCAAAATGAAAAAGAGATTATGAGCTGCAAAAGCCGTCGCACATACTAGTATTTGACTAGGAAAAAGGGAAAGCGACATTTTAAATTAAATTGTATGGTGCTCAAAAAGCCAAAGGCTAACTCTCAATATTGAAATATCAAAAATTTCAAGCATCGATCTCAAAAAGAGATGTATTGTCCAAAAAGGATCAAATGTTATGATTTGTGCAGAAGCCAAATGAAAAACTTCTAAGATTTGTAATCATTTTCTTATGGGAGGTCATACATGTTCATTTCTATAATTGAGATAGACCACTTGATTTAGTACCAGTTGTGTATGACTTGATTAAATTGATCATTGAAGCTTCACTATGGTATAAGGACTATTCCACATTTGATACTCACCCACAACACACAAGACTTTGTTCAAAGAATGCTTATCTCATTTATGTAATTGTACATGATCAAATGTGATGTGTATGCTCAATTGCTTTCCGATCAAACTCAAAAATATTTTTGAGTATGTTATATGTTTTTTAAAGTGATTTTATACTTTCGTGCTTTTAGTTTTTGTTCAAAATGCCTTTTTGTGTTTTTTCTTCAAAAACTGGTTCAAAGGCAATTTCGCGAAAAGCTCGCGACTTAGAGCTTCCCGCGAAAAGTGTTTAAGGGAATTCTAAAAATTTCATTTTCATACAGAGAGTATCGCGACTGCCTTGCAACATTTTGTGACCAAGCTCTTCCCGCGAAATGTTTTTTAGGCAAAAACTAGAAAAACACATGTTTCATACAGAGGTTATCGCGATTGTCTCATGACTGTTTCATGACTAAAAACTTCTCGCGAAAGCTTCTATGCTTTAGTGGTGTTTTTCGCGACTAATTTCGCGACTGCCTAACCCGTGAAACATGAGTGTTTTCAGTTTTATTAGGCTGATGTGACAGTTTTTCAAACACTCTCTATTTCCCTCGCCTTACCTCTCTCGAACCCCTCTCAGCCCAAAACTGATTTTTACTCAAACCCCATCATTTTCAAGCACAATATCTGCAAAATCATTTCAAGGTATGTTTTCTTAAACATTATTTTCATTTATGTCTTAGATTTTGCAGAAATTAACTTAGGTTTTAAAAATTTGGGGATTTTCGAAACAAGGGTTAGGTTCTTGATTTTAACCAAAAAATTTTCAAAATTTTGATTGGGTTGTGTCCCATTTCACTTGTGTGTATCTGTGTTGGCCTCTTGTGGCATTTTAATCATGTATTAAGGCATTTTTACATGTGTTCATGCATTGTCCATTGGTGTTTTGCAGTGTTGCATGCCGAGTGCTTGTCTAAATGTTCAAGTGACATTTTTATATTGTTTTAGACTCAAATGAGTTCTAATTCTTGCGAATACCCTTGTTTGAACTTGGTTACCATGTTTTGATCTTTGGGTGTGTCTTTTACACACTGTGCCCATTTTGTGCCTCACAATGCTATGTCATGCACCACCTAGGCAAACACTAGGCACACATTATGCATCTCCTACAGACACATGCACAACACATGCACACACATGCACAGTTGTTATTTTTCTTGCATTTTGCTAAAGTTTACATGTTTTAGCACTTTAAGCATGTTGTTTTAACATTGTTTGTGTTCTGTTTTGAGTATTTTTACTTTTTTTTTGGACTAACATGAAACTAATCATGTTTGTGCTCTGTATTTTTTTGTGTTTTGCACTTGCTTCTCTCTTGCTTGGTAATCATGTGTGTAGATGTCTCCTTTCAAAACATCAGCTATGAAATGAGGCAACAACAAAGGAAAAGAGCCTGTGATTGATGTTGATAACTTTTTTCCAAGGCCAAAGAGAGCACGATCAACGATGGGAATTTATGACCCTGACAAATTCAGATCTTATGTTGCATTTCAGAACTATAGGAGATACTTTGAAAATACTCTGTTGCTGGTTGAAAGGGCTGTTGACCAGCAATCTCTACTTGAAACCAAAATCCCTAAATGGTTTGCCACCAAGGATTGGAACTTCCTTCTCCAACCTTGATGATGCTTACGAGAACATGGTGAAAGAGTTCTATGCTAATGCCATTTCAGAAGGAGAGGAGCTCAAATGTTGGGTTAGAGGAAAAAGTTTCTCAGTGACACCAGTCTATCTGGCAGAAATCCTTCGCATCAACCGGCCAATATTCACTAACCCACCGGTATATGATGAACTAAATCTGGATGAAAAGGTTCTTCAAGAAGCTTTGGGAGATAATTTGGAGTTCTCTTCCAATTGGAAGTTCGTCAATGTGGCATCTCTATCTCCCGAATTACAGCTTCTCACAATGATCATGTTTAGCAACCTCTATCCTTTGTCAAGCACAGGGTACATGAATCTCGGTCGAGCATTATTCTTGCATGATCTGATCACTGACGAGGAGATTGATGTGTGTTCCCATATTTTCCACATCTTGGCAAAAATAGTTGAACAAACTGCTTCAAGGAATTGTCTTCCTTTCTACCGCCTTATCTGAAGGATTTTGAAGCTCAAAGGCGTGCATCCCTCGAAAGATGAGCATCCATACCCAAAACCAAGTCCAATTAACATCCGCACTCTCTATTGCAGTATGAGTCACACCAAGAAGAGTACTAAGCAAGAAAGTCATTCTACTCAGGGAAATTCAAGCTCTACCTCCTATGTCTATGATGAACAGCTAGACAATATCATGACTGCTCTCTAAGAGATTAATACCAAAATATCCGGACTAGCTACCATTATACACTCCCAACACATTCGCTTCGACACAAAGTTCACATCTCTCCAGACTCAGTTGGATCAAATTCAAAGGAAGCTAGAAGAACATGGAGAGAAGCTATTCCATGACAAAAAGGGGGAGATGGTGTTGTTGATAGGGGGGGTGTGGTGATAGGGGGAAGAGAAGCTAGAAGCTACTATTTGTTTATGTTTTTATTGCTTTTCTTTTAATGCTTAAGTACATTGTTCTTAATTTCAGTTTAATATTCAGTACTTATGCTTATCTCAATGCTTTGTAGCAATTTTTTAGTACTTTTAGATGTTGATAATATATTTGAAGTACCTCACACTTGTACCCTTGTAGGATCTTGTATCCTAGATGCATATACTTCGTGTATTTTGCATTGGTTGTGTGTTGGACATGCAATTGATTATTGTGATTGGTCTTTGTTGCATTGCATGTTTGGATGAGCATTTACTAGCTAAATGTTCATTGTAGTCATTCTCTAATGACAAAACTTGTTTGATCAAGATATGCTTACATGTTTTATAGTGTTTACAAACTTGATCGCACTTTACTTGCTTATGTACGTACCATGTACTCAACTTGTCATAAGCTTAATGAAAGTTTTGTTTGTGTGCAAGTGTTTCAGGTTACAGGTATATACGTGCAAGTGCTTCACAGCTTCTAGATTAGGTGTGAGTGAGTTTTGCCACTATTCCCAAACTCACGTCTAAGTCTAGAGTCTGTTTTAGGGGTTTTGTTACGGAATAGCCAAAGGGGGAGGTTGTAAAGTTGTAATTTACAACTATATGTTTTGCTGGCTTTTATTCTGTGCCAAATTTGATTGTAATTATGTTCAATCTTTTGTACCCTGTATTTTATGTGGGTTTTATTTTTAAGGGTTGTGTGAGAGAGAGAGAGAGTGTGAAGACTTAAGGCAAATTGAAGACTGAAGTGTTTTCGTGGGTAGCTCGCAAGTAAGCATCCCGCGAAGTGATGCATGTGCCCTACACATGATTGGAATGTGAAGAGTCAGGACAGGATGAAGACAGCTATGTTTCGTGAGTGTCTTGCAGGTAAGGCCTGCCCCTCGAGATACCCGCGAAACATTTTGTTTTGCCAGATTGTCATTTCTGATACACACTTTCTGTGCCTACACTATTTATACCCACATTACCCACAAATGTTGAGGAGTGCTTCAAAGAGAAAACCCTAACCGCAAACCTTGAGAGTTAGAGATTGTTATACCAACAATTCTCTACACAAATTGCTTGTGGATTTTCCTTAACTCCTACCTCTCCATTTCCATACCATTGAGAGATTGATAGCCCAAACACTTACCACACCCTTTCAGAGTGTTCAATGAGGTTTTGGTGCTGCTAGAAAGCATTGGAAGAAGCCAAGTTTTGGCAGATGCAATCGGTCATATTGCGGGATCCAGAGAGCTAGACAAGACAAGGTTCCGAGAAGCCTTGTTAGAGTAGGAGCTTGGAGGGCATAGGTGCATCAGGTAGATTAGGCTTGGAGGGTCTCTTGCTAACCCATGTATCCCAACTGATTGTCTAATGGATCGATTACTGCTTGGAGGGCGGCGGAGAGGTTTTTCGCCGAGTTCTTTGGTTTCCTCTTCGATAACACATCGGCGTGTTATCTTGTGTTTGCATTCTTCTTCCCTACTCTTTTAGTTGTCATATTACTGTTGTGTTATTTTGATAGTGGCTTAGAGTAGTTTATTTGTTTATCCACTCTTATTTACTCTATTATGCACTTAATATAAGTTAGAGTAAAATCAATTGAGCCGTAATTTTTAATTTGGGGGTCTAAACAGCTCTTGTGTTTTAACACATTTTTGTGCATTCAATAAGAATTTCTTTAACTCAGAATTTCAAGTAAATTTCTTCATTCTCATTCACATTCATGTCTTCATTCTAATTAATAATTTACTTTGAGTTCTATCCATTCACTTTTGTAATTGTATTCTACTGGTAATCAAGCAATCATATCAACATTATAATGGGTAGTCCTTTTTATCGAGTGTTTGTGAGGTTGAAATCTTATAGGATGCAATTACTATGTTAGGAAAGACTACGTTGGAGAAATTTCACAATACAGCATCCCAAGGTAACAACATTCATGAAAATCGTAAGAAAAACTAAAAAATGCTAAATACCACAAACCAAATATACAATTTTGTTTTGAAATTGTAATTAGTAATTATAGAATTCTTACATGATGGAGCCCGGGACAATAAGAGGAAAATATTAATAAAGATAAAGTATGTAAGAGGAAAAGCTATGGAAAACATGTAGCATACCTTTGTAATTTTTTTTTAAATGGTATATAATGATATGTATGTGTAAAACATTGGTAAATGTTTATAAAAGTTCAGCTCTCAAACAATAAAGAAATATAATTGGCATTTCTATTTGAAATTTCCTTTGCTTGCATCTCTACAAGTTCTTTTGCAGTCTTAGATACAATTTTCTCAACTCCTTTGTCAAACAAAATGAATGTTGTAACTGCTCATCAATAAGAGGAGGTACTTTCTTAAGCAAAGTCAACTTAACCTTACCCTCCATACAACAGAGAGAGAATTTTGGATTCTTAGGCCTCCTAGATTTTACTATTCTCTCTTCATACCATAAAATTGAACCACAATACATGCATAAATAAGAAGGTGGACCAAAATTCCAAGGTTTAGTAGATTTTCCTATATGAATTTTAAAATATGGGAACAACATTAATGATGTGAACAAAATGAAAGTCAAGTTTTTTTTTTTTTTCCCCTTGTAAATTTAAGTCATTTACTTGGAAATTCTTCACAACCACTCTCATTTTTTGATTCATGGATTCCTTGAAGAACATCACAACAATTGGACCCATCTTCTACCAAAGTATCATTTGTACTTATGTTCATTCTAGTTTCTCCAAAGGAATGGCCCATGTCAACATCAATATCTAATAATCAAATGTGAATAGAAAGTTTTATTTTCAAATTTAGAAAAAGGAATGTATAAAGAACTAATAAGTACAAAGTGGCGGAAAGAGAAGTGAACCTCTTAACGCATAAACATTAGTACTTATACCAGGTGAATGCAATAAAGAGCAGTCATGAATTAACACCATTCTATCCCTCCTTTTTTTTGTCTTTTTAGCAATGACCATTCCCCTGTATTTCCTAGCCTGGGTAAGTTTATTTTGTAAACTAATTTTTCTTTCATGCCATTTTATGTTGGTTTGTTTCTCAAAAATATGCAACCGTCTTTTTAGGCGTGCTTCTCTTGCATTTTCCTCTTTTTTTTTTTTTTTTTTTTTTTTTTTTTTTTTTTTTTTTTTTTTTTTTCCTGCTATCATATCATGGTATAAGGAAAGAAATAAATTTTAGCATTTATTTTTGGAATCAAAGAGTCCATACTTGATAATCTTTAAAACTATTTTAGTTCTATTTTTTTTTAATCAAGCATCAACAAAGGACAAAGAGTTACAAATTAAATAATAGCTACAAAGGGAAAATTAGGCTTTCCTATCCTTTCAATTTAATTTAGTAGCTCTTATCGAATAGTAGCCAAAAGTCTTATAAGTCAGGGATGAGTGATCTGCAGTAACATATGGGGGAATGTGTCATTATAAATACAAAATTCCTAATAAGAGCCAATATAAATGAGGCGCTAGAAACTGAGATCCTATAAGACGTGATTGTGCGGCATGTAATTAATTATAATTATCTAAAATTCAGAAAACGTGGCAGCTTTATATAAATGAACCATTACAAATTTTGAATCAATACCAAACTCAAATTTAACAACATAAAGTAATCCATATATAAAAACACTATTTGAAATTGAAACTCTCATTTACAGAGTCATCATCAATCACAACTGAAATCCTTCAAAATCAAGAAAACTTAATTTTTGGGGTAGACTGAAATCTAAAAACCATCTTAGGTCATATGCAAGGTTTGTTTCAAGAGGATCATAGATTAGTTCATGAATAAAGCCAAAAAGAGCTTTTGGTTGTTGGTCAATTTCTACACTAACTAAAGCAATTCAATACCATAGTTTTTTGGCTTTAAGAAATTTCCAAGTTTTATCAAGTAGCGCATAGAGTTTGAAAGGCTCTTTACAATCTTCTAGGGAAGACTCTTTTCCATACATTTGATCACTTTGCAATTAACTAATCTGGGCTAAAGTATGGGGTATGTCTCAATTCGTTTTTAGTAACAGCTCTACAACGATCTTTGCCACAAAAAACACTTGGTTGTTTTGTAAAAAGAGTTGGTAGATCAAATTAACAGGTTAGGATGGCTGACTTACCTTGTATTTATTTGATATTTTAGTTTAGATTTGGTTAATTGACATTTTTGGGTTTGTATTGGTTTTGTTTTGCATATTTTTGTCATTTTTTTTAAAAGTATGTGGATTCAATTAGTTTTTGTTTTGGACTAAACAGAACAGGACAAAACTATAAAATTCTATTAGGTTTTTCCATCAGTTTACAATAACAAAATATATTGTTAGGATTCTCTTTTGTTTTGTTTTTGATTTTGTTTTTGTTTTTTTTTTTTCTTCTTACTATGCTTTCTAATCAGTTTGCCTAATCTGTTGCAATTAACTAATCTAGCATAAAGTATAGGGTATGTCTTGGCTGTTACTACTTAGGATCTACAAAACCTTCTCTCTTGTTATTTTTTTTTTCCATAAGGATTTTGTAAGTAAAAACAAATGACTATATCTACTAAGTATTCCACAAAGGCCTCCAATAAGTTTTTGTTGTTGTTGTTGTTGATAATTCAATAATAATTATGTATATTTAATTTGCTTGAAGCTACATTAATGATCGGTTTGCCAAAAAAAATGTAACTTAAATGCCATGAACATAATGTATATTGCTTTTGGATTAGATTAAATGCCATGAACACCACAATTGAGAAACAACAACAAAAATAGAGATACTCTATAATGTGCCCCATCAAGATTGATAGGAAAATCATACATTCTTATCCACTTCAATCAGTTTCTCTAACAACATAAATTATTCGATAGACTATGGATGTTATATATAAGTAACAACAACATCAAAATTGGAACTTGGTGCTTCTTTCCACATCATAAAACGTAAATTATAAACAATAAAAATAAATTTTAGAATAAAAAGCAACAGCATAATTTTATCAAAAAATTTGTGAGCATATTACTAAAATGTAGTTACCATTATCATTACCATTAGTAGAATCTTTCTAACGTGGAGACCATCAATTACATACAGTTGGGTCAATGTTTGGGTAGGAAATGGCAAAGTTTTTTGGACTACCAACACATACTCATTTATCTTCAAATGGCTAAAATTGAGTGATTTGTATGACTCAAGCTATAATGAGCTTTCTCTTCTAATAACAAAGAATAACAGATACACTAGCTTTCTTGTCTTCCAAAATAGCAAGCATCATTATTTGATTTAAAAAAATCTAATGTTCGATAACCCAATATTGTCCATTAAAGAGATTATACAAGTCATTCATATACTGAATGTGATAGGCAGAGAATGTTCACTAGATTAAATAACTATAATTAAAATGGGCATATGAGAAATGTTATCTTTTACCTTCAATGACGAATACATTCAAAGAATTTGAATTTGATGAGAACAACAATAAACCCCAAAAAAATAAATCATACCAATAATAAACGCGTCTATAAGACATTTATCAATCAGGTATGATGTACATAATACAAATCCTTTTTGTTGTTGTTGTGATGATTGCAAACTCTCCAACATAAGCACTAACTTACTAGATATCTAAAACCATATTATATTAAAACTGGTATTATAGTATTATACTATAGAAGGCATTGTTAATGGAAGCCTAACATAAAAAACAAAATCTAAACCAATCCAACCAAGAAATTCAAACCTAAATCATATTCAATCCCCAGATTTATAAAATGAAAGCTAAAAAAAAAAAAACAAAAATTTTATCGGTTACGAGTATACGGCCTGTCTCTCTGTGTCTATGGTTACCTCTGCGTCTGCGTTTCTGACAAACCTTAACTGAACAATTTACCATAATAAATAAGATTGAAAAAGAAAAAACAAATATTAGCACAACACTCAATCCTACACTTATCTGATCCCAAGGATTTCGTTAAGATTAGTTACAGGAAACTGTTTTAATTTCATTTCTTTACGGTGAAAAACCAAAACTAAAATCATTTTTCTTTTTTTTGGTAATTTCTGTAAGTTATAAAAAAAAAAAAAAAAAAAACCCTATCCTATCAAAGAATTTAAAACAAAAAAAAAAATCAAATTTTATATATAAATCTTATCAAAAAAAAAAAAAAAAAATTTCATACCTAAATCTAAAAAGGGGGAAAGAATGTGCCGGCACTAGTTCTGATAATCTGATGGTGTGTGTAGATGGCCTTACGGTATTGATGGTCCATAGATTTTTCTTCTATGGCGAGGCTATTGATGGTGGTAGCAACATTCACAAACACTATCTCTGTATCCATCTCGAATCTCAATCATTCTGTGTTTTAAAAACCCGAAACAAAAACAAATCAAATCTAAACCTATCCAACAGGAAAACTCAATTAAAAGTAACATTTCATACCCAAATCTAAAAAAATTTACCAATGTTAATGGGCCATAGATTTTTCTTTCTATGTCCTTGTGGTTCCAATGGTCCATGTACATCGTATTTCTCTCTTGGCGCCGTACGAACTCTCTCTCTTTGTGACTGTATCTTTCTTACGCCTTTCGTTTGTATTTTTACCTAACTCTGTTCTCTTTCTCTCTTCGTACAACAAGCAAGCCTTTTTTTCAATTATTTTATGCAGTTAATTTTTTTTTTATTTTTTTTTTATTTTTTTTATAATGAGAGGCTTTTAAACGGTGTTGTGGCGTTGCCAAACAATATAATTTATCGTTTTTTAACTTATACGTGACTGAATTTTAGATGGACATTTTTCCTACATGGCAACACCTCTTTAATTGCAAGAAAAGACTTCTACTATTATATATAGTACTAGTTGTTAACCCATGCAATGCACAAGAAAGCTATTAAGTATGAGATTTAAAAAAAAATGTTAAGTTAAATTTTTATGTTTTTTTGTGTGTGTGATAGTCCGATTTGATAGGCATTTCAAAATATGAAAAAAAATAACATACTTCTTTGTAATAAGCTTGAGGGAAGAGAGAGAGAGAGATCAACACCTTTTCTCTCTTCCTATTTTGCTTGAGAAAGGACCAAGAACACATAGAAAACATAGTGAAGGCAGTTGTCACAATTATGATTACAGTAGTTTTTGGTGAGTTTGATCAATGCCAAATTCTAGTTGGTTCATTAGTCCAATTATGGGTCACATATTTTTTAAGAGCTTCACATCAGGATTCCTAGAATTTCTTGATCAGCTGTAGATTTTTCATTAGTCACACTTCAGCATTTGTGAATAATAATAATAATAATAATAATAATAATAATAATAATAATAATAATAATACCTTCAAAACTAATTGAACTAACTTTTACTTTGCTACAGTTTTTTCCCCAATTTAGTACCCAAACAGATTCTCAACTAAAGTAGAATACAACATGCAAAATCTATAAAAGTCCAATACGATATCCAATATAGCCACTTGTAATAAGCACTCTGAAGAGCAAATATACAACAAAAGACCATTAAATTACATAACCCATCCTCATTAGGAATATAACTACTTTTCTTTATACACAAATGCAAATGGAAGTTCTGTAATAAATTGAAAAAAACAAACAAGATCAATAACTAAAATATAAATTGACCTTCTTATATTAGAAGGAAACTCCCTCTCCTTTTCTGCAATAACATACAAAGCCTAAGAGGCTTAAGAGAGCTGATATTGATTGATTTCATGTTTCAAATTGCAGAAATATTTGTAGATTTCATAAGGTTTTTTTTTGCCCCATGTAAAACATATGATCATGGAAATTCTCTCCTATCAGTTTTGTTATTTAACTCTTTAAACTATAAAACTTATACAACAAATGCAATAAAGTTGCATTGGTACAAAAAATTTCTTATAAAAGTATTGTTTATACATAAAAGCTATCTAATTTTACATGAACTATCATAATTTTAATAATAATTGTAAAAAATAAAATAAAAAGTTAATATTCTACATTGTATGAATACCATATTCGAAAAGTTATATAACATATTATAATTCCAAAGGTTGAAAAAGAGCACTTGAGTTAATTATTTCATGATTATTTTGGCTTTTTCCATCACACAACAGATAATAATGTGTCACCAAGGACAATAAAAGTGATGAAAAATAAGATTTATGCCTTCAAAAAATCATTGCTAAATGATTTAGCAACAAACACAACAATTTTAAAAAACTCTTCCAAACTATTGCTTTCAAGTCAATAACAATTTGCCAAGGACAATAAAAGAGAAAAAAAAAAAAAGATTCATACCTTTACAAAATCATTGCTAAATGATTTAGCAACAAACATAACAATTTTAAAGAAGAAACTCTTCCAAATTATTGCATTCAAGTCAAGAACAATTTGTTTGTGAAAGCAAAAAAACATGTACATAACAAATAAAATATTAAATACTTTGCTGCATATGCACATTACACAATATAATCAACCACAAATGACTAACCTATGCACTTTTACTTGCTATCTTTCCTTTTGCATATCCATAGTCCAGTTGATATTTGGCCCCAAAAGAAAACACCACCACCAACAAAAAAAATAAATCAGCTGCAACTACACCACACTATTGATAATTATCAATTGTATCTTGCCTACACTGTTATAGATTTTTGGCTTCAGTCTTCTTGGAACCAAATCCCTTAGGCGTAACCACCATCAACCAAAGGCTTATTTAACATCAGGTTACTATAGCAGGCCACAACCTAGTTCCAGAAAAAAAAAAAATAGCAATCATAAGTATTAAGTACTAATGTTTGGTCTATCTTTTACTTAATGCTAACATAGTGATATTTAAGGAAACATTTAAACTTACTGGAATATGCAATAGCTACTAACTAAAATTAGACCAAAAGAACCAAAGAAAATTGATGGTATAAAGAGTTCTATAGCCTAAAAGTTATGGCAGAAAAAAAATGATAGTAAACTCTACTCTAATGAAAGTAAGATAGAAATATTAAAGATGAAATAAATCAGCCTCTAATGATGAAGAAAATAATAACACAGAGAAACATCTAAGTAAAATTGTATCTAGACTCAACTATTCGATGTATCTTACAGCATTAGACTCACGTCCATCTGTCAGTTTGATCCAGTAACTCTTCTTGCAAAACACCAAAGTGTCATATCTAGTAAAGAACGTTAGAAATCTGTGTTTAAACAAAAGGACAAATCACAAAGCATAGCAAAAGAAGAATGTAGTTAGTGAACCATCCAAAACCCTAATATCCATGGCCACCCCTTCCCTTTTTATTGCCAACAAACTGAAAGCAGAGTCTCTAGCTAATGCAAAACTCAATCTATGGCTATATCTTATGCCTTTCCTGCTAGAACCCCATATACGATCTGAAAATCTACATTACCTTCAGTAGGAGTCCAAAGGGGGTCATCTTAAGCATATTCAAAGGGATTTTGAAGTGAAACTTGAATTAAAATATCCTAAACTGATTATCATAATACAATAACATGATATAGAGATTCTATATTAATTTGAAGAAGGCAATAAGACTTATAGCAAAACAATGAATTTTCTATTACTAAAACCCTTTTCCCATCTTTATTGTAGTAGTTGTTGCTACATCAAGAAGCTGAAGCAATCATTGTAAGGAATTTGATCACAAAGCATAGCCAAAAAAAAAAAAAAAAAATCATAACAGTTTTACAGTTCAGTTGAATACAAAATAAGAATTCATTGAATTAAAAAAAAAATGAAGAAAAAAGTAGGCTAAAATATGCAATTTAGAGCCAAATCAAACCCAAACAGATCAATGGACAAAATTTAATTCAAATTATGAGATAAATAGAGGGAAAATCAGGCTATCTTAAACTCTTAGTTTGATGCAGCAACTCTTCTTGCAAAATACCCATGTTGTACCTGGCAAAGAACTCAATATTCAACAAAATGACAGGGTAAGAAGGTTTTTAAAATCACAGCAATGAAAGATGAAAGAGAGACTACAAAAGAAGTGGAAGCAAACATTGTAATATGGTTTGAGTTGCAAAAATATGAAAGATTGTTCCTATAACAAAGGTACTTTATCAGTCCCAAAAAATATTTAAGCATTAATGTGTAAACATACAACCATATTTAGGGAATCGTCCGCACAATGTTTAACGTTTTGTTGGTTAGTTCTTAACAATCTGTTGCCTATTTCCCATATGATGATGGCTAAGGATTTGGCTTCCATTAGCCAAGGATATATAAAATAAATACTTAAACCAAGATTAACATCAAACAGTAAGACTTTTTGGCACAAACTTGAACTGCAAAGTTTGTTTTCGTCTTATACATAAAGATTTTAAACAATCCAAGGTGAAAATTTTCTTTTAACTACAATAAATCAAAGGATAAGTCCCTAATCTATTTTTTATAAAGGGTAAGAGAAGAACCCTAGACAATTGTAAAGTGGTGGGCTGTGCTAGCGGTGTTGGGCTGCTTCCTGCGGCACTAGGCCCAAGTTTTCTAGATAAGGGAGTTGGGACTGGTCCAGCTACAACTTAAATTGGTCCAGCTTGTGCGCAAACTAGGCTAGGTTTGCCAGGAATAATAATAAAATAAATAAAATAATAATAATAATAAAATAAATAAAAATATCTGGCCACTTAGTGGGAAACGAACAAACAACCCTCAAACATAACTACAACAATGATAATCACTTTTACAGAAGGAAAAGAACAGAACGAAAATGAACAAATATTTATATGTATGGGTTAATCAGAATGTTAGGAAATCAACTAAAATTTGGTTCGTAGGAGCAAAGCCAGAGAGGAAAGAACGTTCCTTCTCAACGCAATTAATCTTTCAGGAAAAGTCCTGCCATGGAGATTAACTGCCCTGAGAGAAACGGACCTGAGTGGTTTATGCATAGAGGCCCCTTGTGATTTTCACAGAGAGCAGGATTTCGTGAGGGAGAGAGGGAATCAATCTACCGGTGCATGCCTGCCGTTCTAATTCTCACTTTATTTTCTTTCTAGTTGTTTTCTTTCTTTCCTTCCCACTCGTTTCTTTTTCTATTTCTTGGTTCTTTTCCCCAAATTCCTAGTTCTTAGTTAAGGTTCCCGTTGTTACTCTGTTTTCTGTTCACGGCAAGACCCTCTTTTTATTGTGCTTGCCGTGACCAGATTTTACTGTTTTAGCCCTTAACCTCCTTTGGCTAGTCTAGGTGTACTGGCTGACAATCACTGTTCCGTCTATGTGCCACCCCCCATCACCAGACAAAGAAGGGTATTTTGTTTGCTTGTCTGCCGTGGCACCCTTTCTTGCTACAATCTGGGTTCTTTCTCTCTCCCTATCCCTCATGGCATGCACCTAATGGTTCCAACTCAGCTTTCTTCTTTTGGGTAGTAAGCCATCCCAACAGGACACTTCCCCTAAAGAGCCTGAGCCGGAACCTGAAAAATAGATTTTTCCCCTCTCCCTACCACCAAACCATGCCCCCTGAATCTTTGACCCTCGACCTCACCATGCTCTGTATTGGCTGGGAACAGGCTGGTGGTGCCTAGGCCTTGCGCGTGCCTTCCTTCCATATATGTCCAAAATCTGTCTGCTGCCCATTCGTCTGCCATGGTCTGGAGGCTTGCCTGCATAACCTGTCGTCCGTTTTTTTTTACCTTTTATGTGGGTTGCTTTTTGATTTCCTGCTCCTCTTAGGAGCTGGGCCTTATTTGATAATGGACTTTATATTTCTTTGGCCCATTTCTTGATTTCCCTCATTTCCTGCCATATTGTTCTATTATTCCTATTGTAATGATTCAATCCTTCTGGGCCTCTTTAGGCCAGCCGTTTACTCTTTCCCCCAGTGGCTTGGTATGGCCACTGGTTTTTCCTACTCATGGACTCCTATGTCCCTTTTGTCTTTCTTTTGGGCATCCTTGGCCCATTTGCTTTCTTTGGGCTTCCTTGGCCCTTTTGGTAACTCTGCATTCCCATGGGCTTTTACTAACTTCATTGGGCTTCCCCGGCCCAATTACCTTATTCTCATCTTTGGGGTTCATGGGCCTGCCATAAATCTCTTACTTTCTTAGTTTGCATTACTTTGGGCCTACGGTAGCCCTTTCTCACTTTTCTACATCATATACTGCCCATAGGTATGTTATTTCTCTCTTTCCGGGCTTCTTTAAGCCTACTTGCCTCTTCGAGGTCCATTTTTTTATTTCCTGGGCCTGTGATCCATCATTCCTGCCGCTTGGGCCTAATGGTTTTGCTATCTATTTGCCAATTCTTTGCTGCCCTTGTTATTGGGCTTTTCTTCTTTCCACCTGGATTCTCACAAATGGCCCTCAACATTTAGCCCCCTGAACATATGAAACGTTCCTGCAGTTCATATGTGAATGAAAAGATGTTTCTGTCCTCTTTCCTATTTCTTTTCCTTCGCGGGGCTTTTTAAGCAGTGGACCCCTCCTTCTGTATATATTATATTTTTTTCTTTCTTCTCCTACCGCGAATAGGGTTGTCTCTTCGAATTTTCTAGTTTGGCAGTTATTCTTTAAGCATAGTTGTCGTTTCATTAATTTTATCCCATTCTGATGGTTGACCCGTCGCCTTCCTTTGTGCTTTTATTAATGACCTGGGTATTTAAAGAGGAGTCCCTTTGCACATTAAATACAAACTCCTTCTTTTCCAAGAACACATTCTCTCCGTCTCCCTCTCTTCACTATCTTTTTTCTTTTCAAACACTCATACCCATCTTCTTCGAATGAGCCCTCTTGCCATGGCATCGATGAAAAGTTAAGGCTCTTCCCGCCGTAAAGGGAAAGAAGTCGCTTCTGATCCTCCTGCTGTACCTAACGTAGGTGAGGAGGCAGAGTATTCTGAGTCAGAGCATTCCGTTAGGGAAGAGGCACAGCGCGACCTCGACAATGAATGCGCTTCTCTGATCGATCCGTGGTACGAAGTCCACCCTCACTTCCCAAAGGTTCCTAGCAACTATGTGCCGCCGCCGCCGGGTTGCGTGTGGCTCGCCCTTTGCTGGCGAAACCCCGATGTCTCTTGTGCTCCGTTAGCATCCTCAATCCCTAATCTAGCCATTCGCCAAGGCATCTCACTTCCTGTGCCCATCCATTTCGAATTTAGGTCAGGTATTGCCTTGGGTTGGAGAGACTGGGTAGATAATGAGTTGTCTGATGTGGGTTTCATGGGGTTGTTGCAACGAGCCGGTGTCCTGAAAGCCATCGTCTCATCCCGCTGCCTGTCAAACTTCCGGGACCTCTACAACCTTCGACACTTGGTCCGATCATGGTGTACCACCACCCACACCTTCTTTTTCTCGTGTGGTGAACTCGTCGTTACCCTTAAAGACGTGGCCAATTAGTTACTCTTGCCTATTCTTGGTGACGCCAATCCTGCCACTCTAGAATTTTCTTTGGAAGAAGAGGCTATTGAGGCCGAATTGAAGAAGAGGATGGCCGGGAACACCAAACTGTCATACTGGGCTAGTTCTTCTTCTAAGTTCTCTGTAGCTGCCCCCCGCGCGGATTTTGTTGCGTTTTGGCTTTGTAAATTTGTTTTTAGGTTCCACACCCACTATGCCATAAAGCCTTTATACTTTTGTTTAGCCATCAAAATATCTGCTGGGGTGAGCCTGCCATTGGCCCCCATGTTTTTGGGGCATCTATATGTCCAATTAGACATCCTTTGGAGTGACAAGAGTTAGGCAAGATCCTGTTATATAGTTACCTCTTCCATCCACTATACTATTCTGCAACAGTTGTTATTTGAGCATTGTGCCCAATATTTGACAAAGTGCAGACCTGCTCGTTTTGCTAGAGATAAGTACCAATCACTAATTTCTGCGATAGATTTGAGTCTGATTTTCCGCTGGCTTTCCGCTGGTCTGGCTTGAAGCTTGTTGGTTATTCTGTTGTTGAGTCTTTAGATGAGGGTGTTGGTTTTTCTTGAAGGGCTTATAGAAGTTTGGGTGCAAATTATACATGCATAGATTCTGCCATGGGTTTGTTTGCCGATACTGTTAGAACTACTACTCATTTGGCTGGTTTTGACGAGACAGGGATCACTTATCTGGCGGCCACTAACGATGGATGGCTGCCTTACTTAGTGGATGAAGGCATCAGGTTCGTTCACTATTCTACTGACTGAGTAAGGAGACAATTTGGGTTAGATTAGGATATTCCTGATGATATTTCCTTCCTCATGGAGTCTTCTACTTGGGTTCGTCCCTTTCTATGGCATACTGCCTTTGAATTCTGGAGGCAGCATTTCAGTGCAGTTACAGTTCCTGGTTCACTAAGGGAGGGCCTCTGCACTCATCCCATGCATGGTTATTGGCAAGCGGTGATGACTACATTTGAGAATGAGCTAGTAGGTAGCCGTGGCTTCTCTCTTATTCCCCTTGATGGGCTCAGTACGGTCATTTCAGTTAACCCCTGCTTACTCCTACCTTCCAAGTCTGCTTTGGTTTATGCCAGAAAACAGAGTCGGTCAGCCATCTTCGAATGGGACGAAGAGAAAGAAGGATGGTATTGGCACGCTGGCGATTATCCTCCCGGTTTGTAGAAAAAGGTTAAAGTGATAAACGTTCCTACACTAAGTAAGAAAGCTCCTGCCAAGCTTAAATCTGCCAGTAAATCCAAGCCTGCCACTCCATTACCACCTACAGGTGCTTCCCTTGCCAGCAGAACCCGAGGAAGCAAAAGGAAGATAACTCCTCATCCCGTGTCTGCTACTGAGCAGAGGGTAAGTTATATATTTTTCTAGAAAATACTTCTTAACTTTCTTGCAGCTAACCTTGCTAACTTCCCCCTCTTTTTTTTTTTTTAGTCTAAGCATAAGGAGGACTCGTCAGTCACCCGTCCTATTCTACTTGATGAGCCCGAATCTGAGGTACGTCTTTTTTCTTTTTTTTTCTTCTTCGCACGTGCTCCCTCTACCACATGTCTTTTATTTGCCTCATATAGTTAATAGTTCCTTTAGTCTTCACATTTGTACTTATATTCTTTTTCCTCTCTTTCTTTAGGAGGAACCCGAACCTCTCTCCATATATCGCCCTACTGCCGAGGAGATCTCTGCCTCCATGGGTGTACCTATGAAGGGCTTTTTTGATGGGGCCAACGTGGCATTCGCGACACCTACTCCCTCTACTGCTGCACATAAGGTTCCTGCCAAAACTCCCACCTCTTCCGCCAAGCTAGTACCCAGAGAAGAGAGTACTCATACTGAAGGGGTTGGTGAGACTACACCTCTTTCCACTGAGACACCTACTCCTCCAAAGAGAGCCATTTCTCCTACTGCCGTTTAGACCAAAACCGCTTCTTCTGTTCTGCCATTTGTTATTTCCACCAGTGACCCCTTTGCGGCTCTCTCCCGGGCTGCAAAAGACGGTGCTTCTCTGGTTGTTACTCTTTCCTCCATTCCCGGTTCCGCTACATATGGTCCTGACACAGACTTATTCTCTGAGGGGTTCGATGATATTCTTGAGGATCCTGAAGATGCGCTTATCCTGAAGAAGAAAATTTCTGATTCTGACAAAGAGGAGAGTGCTCCACCCGAGCCTGATTTTATGGGTATGTGTCTTCTCTTCTTTTCTATTAAGTTTACTCTTTATGTATTTATGTTTCATCTGTATGCCTATCTCCCTGCTTGCAGAGACTTTTGAAGGACCAGGAGTTGCAACAGGCGTAGGGATGCCTGCTCCTGCCGTACCTGTAATACCCATTTCTGCCGCATTTTTTGCACCTATTTCTGCCGTACCCACTGCACCTGTTTCTGCCATATCCACAGCCCCCATTCCTGCTGGCCCCAGTAAGTTTCCCTTCCCCTTTATCTTCTCCTTCATTTTTCTTTGTGAGTCCTTTCCTCCTCGATCATGGCTTCTTATTTTGCCTTGTGTTTTTCTTAATAGGTCCACTTCCCTCTGCCCTTTCCCAGTTTGAGGTGGGCAGCGATTTTGCCACCATTCCAGACCCTATGAACGAAGCTGCAGCCTTCCTTGCCCGATTTGATCAACCCGAGGTTAATGACCTCAGCCTTGCAGACTTCTGGGCTTCTAGGCCTTCTTACGTGGATTTTCATGGTTTCAGAGTCCCCGAGGATTGTGTTTCCCACTTGGTGATGGTTTATAGTAGTCGTGGTGATTTTATGCAAGGATTCTGTCTCGGCCGTTCTGCCAGGGAGTACTTCTTGAAGATGTTGGGATGCGTGATGAACGACATTAAGCACAGCTTTGTTGACACCGTCTCTATCGAGAGGATCCTGTAGTGGAGAGCCGCGTTTCAGGAGCTTATTAGTGTGGGTTTTACTGTGGGGTTTGTTCTAGATCACCTCCGTGAGATTACCTGAGCCCTTTTTATGAGGAGAGTTCAGCCAACTATTTATGCTATCGATGCCCGGATTGAGATTCTGAAGAAGGAGGTGGCTGACTTGGAGGACTGTCGCGAGCGCCTTCTTTCTAGCATTGGTGGGCCTAGCCACTTTGGAGACCAGACTCTCATTTTCGGACTCCATTGATGATGATGCAGTTCCCTTCCCTTTTTTTTTTTTTTTTTTTGCTTTCCTTCTTTTATTACTTCGTCCAGAACACTTATATGTTTCCTATAGCACTTATTTGGCGTGTGTTTGCCACAGTTTGGGTTTGTAATTATGATGCTACACTTTGCTACTGCTTTTACTATTGCTATGACATAGTGCTAATACTTCGTACTTTTTCATTACATATTCATGAAAGCACGTTACAATTTTTGTCCTGTGACGTAATCACTTGAAGGAAAAAAGTAAAGGAAACATAAAAGCTTTTAGCAAGACAAAAGAAAGGGACAACTATATAACTCTTTTCCCTATGCATAATAATGTTTCAGCCACTTTCTATTGATGGGATCCATTAAGTCTCTGCCATCCATTTAAGTTAGACGGTAATATCCACTTTAATGTGCTTCCCTTATCACAAGGGGTCCTTCCCACTTCGGTGCAAACTTAGATGGTCCTGCCATGCCTTGCCTGACATAGTCTGCCACCTTTAGCACAAGTTGTCCTTCTGCAAACACTCTCTCCTTGGTCATCTTGCCATATGCTTCAGTCATCTTTTGTCTGTATCTGCGGCTACGTTCCTGGGATTTTTCTCTCTTTTCATCAAGTCCTTCTAGATCATCGCACCTTTCTACCGCAAAGACTTCTCCCTCCTTTTCTTTTTCTTGCATCTACAGGACTCTCAGGGATGGAGTCATTATTTCTACTGGGCTTACTACCTCAGTTTTGTAGACTAAGGAAAAAGGTGAGAAGCCTATGGCTGACTTTGGTGATTTTCTATAAGCCCAAAGAGTGTCTGGCAGGTGTGTTGCCCATCCTCTCGTATACTCTTGGCTCATTTTACTGATAATTTTTATGAGAGTTTTGTTTGTCGCTTCTGCTTGCCCATTCCCTTGAGGGTAGTAAAGCGATGACCGGTGGTGCTTGACTTGGTAGAACTCTAGCATCTTCCTTATATCACTGTTGACAAATGGTGTGCCATTGTCACTAATGATCTTGTCGGGCACCCCAAACCTTACAATTATATTTTCTTTGATGAAATTTGCCACTGCTCCTCCTGTGGCCTTACGGAGTGGTACTGCCTCTGCCCACTTAGTGAAATACTCTGTAGCCACTAATATCCATATGTATCCACGTGATAGTGGGTTAACTAGCCCTACTAAATCTAGCCCCCAAGTGTGGAAGGGCCATGAGGTGACCATGCTATGTAAATTCTGCCGATGGGTATGAATCAAGTTGGCTTGTACTTGAAAACTGTGACACTTTTTCACAAATTCTGCCATATCCCTTTTCATGGTAGGCCAATAGTAGCCCATCTACAGCAGGCATGTGTAAAGCTTTTTCTTCCCCTAGTGTTCCCCACATTCTCTAGAATTTACTTCTTTTATCATTTCTTTTGCTTCTTCAGGGCCCAAGTACCTCAAAGGGTCTCCATCGTACCCTTTTTTTGAAAAGAACCATGTTATGCAAAAAGTAACGTGTTGCCAACCTCTTAAGTTTGTATCTTTCACTGTGCTTTTATGGCAGGATGCCTTCTGTTAGGTACTGTATGAAAGGGCTTCTCCAGTCTTCGCTGATGAATACAGCGTAACTTTCCTCTCTGTCTGCCGTAAGCTGGCAGGTCCTACACTGGGTTTGGACTTAATCTACGTCTTTACCCATACTTGGCCAATAGAAGCCTGCCCTTTGAAGTCTGCAGTAAAGGCTGACTTCCCCGCAGAACCTGCAAGTCTTGTCGTGTACTTCTTTCAATTTTCTCTGGGCCTCCTCTTGCCCCACGCATTTGGACAAAACCCCACTTGACATCTTGCGTTACAACTCCTCTCTTACCAAGGCGTAGTCTTTTAGTATTTTTAATTCTACGACGTCTTCTCCCTTTATCAAAACCTCCCTTATGGGGATCCGCCAATCCCTTCGCACTGTTCCTTCCGGAACCTTTCCTTCAACACCTCAATGATGGATTCTTCCCTTTTGCTGACTTCTATCCTGGTGCTATCCCCTTCGAAAACTATTTGCGACCCCAGTGCGGCTAACGTGTCCACAAACCGGTTTTCGTTCCTTAGAGCATGCTTTATTTCGAAGGTTGAGAATTTTTCTTCCATCCTCTGAGCCATTGCTCTGTATGGGGCTAGGCTGGGCTCTTTTAAGGAAAAGCTTCCCTTGGCCTGGTAGATGACCAAGTTTAAGTCTCTTAATACTCTCAAATATTTGACTCCCATTTCGAGAGCCGTGGCTAGCTCGGTTAGGTAGGCTTCGTATTTTGTTGTTTGTTTGAACAGGGGAATTCCAGCTTGAATGATAGCACCACCGCCTCATTTTCTTCATGATACAAGACTACTCCTACCCTTCCAGACTAGGTAGTAGAAGACCCATCAAATTTCATTACCCATTATTCTCTGACCTCTTCTGCCACGGCTACTTCCCCTGGAACTTCATCATCTAGTGGGAATTCTTCCTCTCCAGGAAACTGTGCCAATAGATCTACTATAACCTGACTTTTCACCGCCCTAGGTGTCCCCATTCTCAAGTCGTACTATGACAATTGTAACAACCACTAGGATATTCTGCCAGAGAGGATCGATTGCTGTAACAAAACTTTGATGGCATGGGA
Source organism: Quercus robur (assembly GCF_932294415.1). Taxonomy (NCBI): domain Eukaryota; kingdom Viridiplantae; phylum Streptophyta; class Magnoliopsida; order Fagales; family Fagaceae; genus Quercus; species Quercus robur. Next base: position 31,871,839 of record NC_065537.1, on the reverse strand, counting down.
CTTAGTCATCAGCCATACTTCGTAGGCCAAGAAATAATGACGCAACCTCTGCGAAGCATATACAACGGCCAGGCATGCTCTCTCCGCCCTTGGATAACGAGTTTCTGCATCTTTTAAGGCGCGGCTGATGTAGTATACTGGCTACTCAACGCCACCTCCATCCTCCTGGGCGATTAGTGCACCAATGGCATACGAGTCGGTGGCCAAGTAAAGTAGCAATGGTTTTTTATGGATAGGGGTCTGCACCATGGGGAAGTTCATCATTATATGTTGTAGCCTTTTGAAGGCTATTTGCTGCGCTTCCCCCCACTCAAGATTTTGCCCCTTCTTGAGCAACTTGGTGAAAGCAGAAGTGATTGATGCTAACCCAAGAATGAATCTCCAGATGTATGAGATTTTTCCTAAGAAACTTTTTAACTCTTTTTCCGTGACCGGAGGTCTCATAGTTGCTATAGCCGTGGCTTTGGTCGGGTCCACATCTATCCCTCTGCTGTGAACCAGGAAACCCAAGAATTTCCCAAAGGACACCCCAAATGCGCACTTGAGGGGATTCATTCTTAACTTAAAAGCTCTGCATCTTTCGAATACCCTTTTCAACACGTAGAAGTGCTCTTCTCTATTCTTTGATTTAATCACTATGTCATCCACATAGTCCTCTAGTTCCTAGTGCATCATGTTGTGAAATATGGTCATCATTGCTCGTTGATAAATTGCGCCTGCATGTTTTAACCCAAAGGGCATCACAGTGTAGTAGAAATTGCTCATAGGTGTTCTAAAAGCAGTCTTCTCTGCATCCTTTGGCGCCATCCTGATCTGATTGTATCCACTGAACCCATCCATGAACGAAAACATAGCGCTTCCTACCGCAAAATCTATTAGTAAATCCATGTTTGGCAATGGGAACTTGTCCTTTAGACAGGCTTTGTTGAGATTTCTGAAATCTACACAACATCTTTTCTGGTCGTTCTTCTTCTTTACTGGTACTATGTTGGATAGCCAGCGAGGATGTTGAATAGGCTTGATGAATCCTACGGCTAGCAATTTCTGTTCTTCTTTGACTATCTGCCCTTTTATTTCTGTGTGAAATATCCTGGCAGGTTGGGCTACCGGCTTGGCCTCTGGGTCTACATTTAATGTATGCGCCACTAGCCTAGGGTCTAATCCTGGCATTTCACTGTAGTCCCACGTGAAAACATCTTTGAACTCTTTCAACAGTAGTATCAGTTATGACTTCTCTTTTTCTATCAAACTTGCACTAATTGAGATAGGCCTTGGTTCTTGTGAGCCAGACCCTAGGTCAACTTCTTCCAATTCTTCTTCTGCCACAACCTGTGCATCTTTTTTTGCCACAACTTCCTCATCCTTTTCTTCTTCATTTTCCAAATTTTCCTGAGCAACACAACACGCCAAACTCCTGTGCTGCCATTCTTGGGTAAGGCCCGTTTGCATCTCACTCATGGGCCCCACGCGCCTTCATAACTTATACACAATCCTGCCATCAAGGCCTCGGACCCTGATGCATTGGGGTGTTTTATCTGATTCTGCGACAGGCGCTTCTTTTCTTTTCTTCTTTCGTGTCAGCAACTCTCTTAGATCAGGTTCTGGATCACTTTGAACATCTTCCCACTTAGGCACAAAGGTACCACGTGGCTTTGAAACTGAGCTTTCCCCAGATGGAGCCCATTATACGTATCATCCTGCCATTCATTCTTCCTTTTACACACTGGTGATAAGTGGACGGGACTAATTGGTGTTTATGCAACTAGGGCCTTCCCAAAAGCACATAATAGGATACTTCCGTTCTGACCACACGGAAACAAGCTAAAGAAGCTATAGGGCCCACTTTCAACCACAGTTGGATGTGGGCTGCGGTGTACTCGCCCTTTCCACCAAACCCTATTACTTCCATCGGGCAACCTTAGATCTTTCTTTCTGAAATTCCTACTGCTTGCAAGGTGCTCAATGGAATAAGATCTAAGGAAGCACCTGTATCTACCAAGGCCCTCTTGATGGGGATTTGATTTATGGATACTGCCAAATAAAGAGGCCTCTTGTGATCTGGGTGTCCCACCTCCATATCCTCATTGCTAAACGTGATCTCGGTTGATTCCTATAAGAGGGCTCTGTCATCTGGGATTTCTGCTAATAAGCACTCTACTCCTACCCCGGAGGCGATACTCACCAAAGCTTCTGTGGCTATCTTTCTTTCCTTTGCTGTGAGTCCCAACTGGTCAAACAAATTTTTGAATTTGGCACTTTGCTATAGAGTGGTAATCGTTATGGCAGGCAGGGCCAGGTTCTCCTCCTCATCCTCCCCTGGGTCTGCACATATTACCACTACTGCTACACCCTTTCCCTTGTGATTCGAGAGTGGGTTTCTTTAGACCTCCTACTAGGTTAACTCTAGTGTCTCTTCTTTAATCCTATGGTGCACTAATCTACGAAGCGCCTAGCATTCTGCGGTGGGATGTTTTACATAGTTGTGCAGGCAGCAGAAGCGAGGGTCTCTTCTTTCTTCCTTTGTGGGTCCTCTAGAAACCTGGTTGGGTTTAAAGATTCCATCTGCTATCCATTTGTCTAGCAGCACATCCAATTCCTTAGGAGTACATAGTATGGGTGGGGGTGTATCATATTCTCTCTGTTCAGTTTTTCTTCTCCATTCTCCAGTGGACACCGCCATAGCCTGTGGGGCATTTCTTTTGTCTAAGCTTGGTTTTACGGACTGGGCCGTCTTCTTGGCTTTTTGCAACAGCTGTGCAAATTGGGAAATTTCTAGATTTTCTAGGACTGCTCTGAATTCCCGAATCATGTTAGTCATACACATTTCTACTAAGGTTCTTTCTTCATAATGGTCATAGCAATCAAGTGCTATGTCCCTGAACCTCTTGATGTATTCTATTAAATTTTCGCCATTCCTTTGCTTGGTCGCTTGCAGGGTTACAAGCGTTACTGTTTCCTCTTCGTGGAAGTACTTAGTGCAAAATACATCCACCATGTCATCCCAAGTTGGGATTGATCTTGGTTTTAGGCCGATGTACTAGGTGTATGCCCAGTCACACAGTGACTTTGAAAATTCCTGAAGATATAAGTCTTCGTCTGGGCGTAAGGGCCAAGAGTATCAATAAACTTGCTTACGTGCTCAACTGCACTTCCCTTCCTGCCATCGTATTGTGCAAAGGCCTTCGGCTCATACCTCTCGGGTTATGGTTTGCTGAGTACCTTTGGTGGGTAAGGAGGCCTTCGTACGTAAAACCTCTCCTTAGATGTTCTGGCTCTCTCTTGTTCCAAGAGAGCTACTACTTTAGCCATAGTAATGAAACGTTGTTCCGTATTCCGTGGGACACCTCCTACTAGTGTCTCTTCTCTGTCTACCACATGCTTTGGGTCATGCTGGCTCCCTTTCTTCTTCGTTTTGTCTACTTTTAGTTGATGGATTTCTTCCATCATTTGTTGCTGTGAGTGCTGCAGTGATTGCAATACTTCAATAAAAGTACTAACATTGTCCGTGGGGACTCTTGGCTACGGCTGAGGATCAGCCCCCATTCTGTTAGCACCTTCTGTTTGGTTAAGTTTCTGTTGGTGAGGCGTTGTTGGCTTGGACTCTACTTGCGAGGGCACGACACTTATATTTTATGTCGTTCTGGACTTTGGTGGCATTGTTTGCGAGGGGCTCTATTTTTTCACCCCTATCTGTTTCCAAACTCCCCAGTGGAGTCGCCAATTGTAAAGTGGTTGGGCTGTGCTAGCGGTGTTGGGCTGCTTCCTGCGACACTAGGCCCAAGTTTTCTGGATAAAGGAGTTAGGACCGATCCAGGTGCAACTTTAGTTGGTCCGGCTTGTGCACAAACTAGGCCAGGTTTGCCAGGAATAATAATAAAATAAATAAAATAATAATAATAAAATAAATAAAATATCTGGCCACTCAGTGGGAAATGACCAAACAACCCTCAAACACAACTACAACAATGATAATCACTTTTACAGAAGGAAAAGAATAGAACGAAAATGAACAAGTATTAATATGTATGGGTTAATAAGAATGTTAGGAAATCAACTAAAATTTGGTCCACAGGAGCAAAGCCAGAGAGGAAAGAATGTTCCTTCTCAACACAATTAATCTCTCAGGAAAAGTCCTGCCATGGAGATTAACTGCCCTGAGAGAAACGAACCTAAGTGGTTTATGCACAGAGGCCCCTTGTGAATTTCACAGAAAGCAGGATTTCGTGAGGGAGAGAGGGAATCAATCTACCGGTGCATGCCTACCATTCTAATTCTCACTTTTATTTTCTTTCTGGTTGTTTTATTTCTTTCCTTCCCACTCGTTTCTTTTTCTATTTCTTGGTTTTTTTCCCCAAATTCCTAGTTCTTAGTTAAGGTTCCTGTTGTTGCTCTGTTTTCTGTTCACGGCAAGACCATCTTTTTGTAGTGCCTGTCGTGACCAAATTTTACTTTTTTAGCCCTTAACCCCCTTTGTCTGGTCTGGGTGTACTGGTTGACCATCACTGTTCCGTCTATGTGCCACCTCCCATCACCAGACAAAGAAGGGTATTTTGTTTGCTTGTTTGTCATGGCACCATTTCCTGCTACGGTCTAGGTTCTTTCTCTCTCCTTATCCCTCATGGCATGCACCTAATGGTTCCAACTCAACTTGTTCTTTTAGGTAGTAAGCCATCCTAGCAAGACACTTCCCTAAAAGAGCCTGAGCCAGAACCTCAAAAATAGATTTTTCCCCTCTCCCCACCACTAAACCATGCCCTCTGAATCCCTGACCCCCGACCTCACCATGCTCTGTATTGGCTGGGTACAGGCTGGTGGTGCTTAGGCCTTGCGCGTGCGTTCCTTCCATATGTGTCTAAAATCTGCCTGCTGCCCATTCGTCTGGTCTAGAGGCTTGCTTGCATAACTTACCGTTCGCTTTCTTTGACCTTTTATGTGGGCTACTTTTTGATTTCCCGCTCCTCTTAGGAGCTGGGCCTTATTTGATGATGGACTTTATATTTCCTTGGCCCACTTCTTGATTTCTCTCATTTCCTGCCATATTGTTTAGTTATTCCTACTGTATGATTCAATCCTGCTGGGCCTTTTTAGGCCAGCCATTTACTCTTTCCCCTAGTGGCTTGGTATGGCCATTGGTTTTTCCTACTCATGGGCTCCTGTGTCCCTTTTATCTTTCTTTTGGGCATCCTTGGCCCATTTGCTTTCTTTGGGCTTCCTTGGCCCTTTTGCTAACTCTGCATTCCCATGGGCTTTTACTAACTTCATTGGGCTTCCCCGGCCCAATTACCTTATTCTCATCCTTGGGGTTCATTGGCCTGCCATAAACCCCTTACTTTCTTAATTTGCATTACTTTGGGCCAGTGGCGGCCCTTTCTCACTTTTCTACATCATATACTGCCCATGGGTATGTTATTTCTCTCTTTCTGGGCTTCTTTAAGCCCACTTGCCTCTTCGAGGCCCATTTGTTTATTTCATGGGCTTGTGATCCATTATTCCTGTCACTTGGACCTAATGGTTTTGCAATCTGTTTGCCAATTCTTTGCTACCCTTGTTATTGGGTTTTTCTTCTTTCCACCTTGATTCTCACAAATGGCCCTCAACAACAATTAAGCAAGGAAAAAAAAATTTTAATATAGATATATTGAAGAAGAAAGATTGTAATTTGAGTAGTATAAGCATCAAATTTTAAATTAAAACATACATATATTGAAGATTAAAGATGCTAATTCGAATAGGAGAAGAAACAGTGAGATGATGTGGACCTTCCATATATGTTGCAGAGAGGAGATGGGGGAAGAGCACATACACAAATAGTAGATGCTGCAGAGAGGAGATAGGGGCAGAGCACGAACCCACCTATTAGACTCAAATCTGTTAGTCGTTTATTTATTTATTTTTATCAATAAGTAATCTTTTTAGTCCTTCCCATGGTCTAAGCACCCTCAAATTTCACAATAGTATTCATTATTAGTGCTGTAATAAGTTTTTACCATTAAATTAATTGTGAAATCTGGTTCCTAGAAAGCAAATCCCCCTACCTTTCAAAGGCAACATAGCAATGAAAAATAACCCACTATTTGCCTATTAGATTCAACAATCAATAGATCATCTTGGATGACAATGATGTCTTAGGGAATATGCTTCAAAAATTGTACATTTTTAGATCCCTTAAAACACAAGTTGTTTAACCTAGTTATTTAGTCAAGTGATTACTTAGATAAATTATTTAGTTCTAGGTTAACACATTCAAATCATATCATGTAAATAATGCAGAAATATAAACAACACACGGTATCATAACCCAAGAAAACCAAACCAGTAAAAAACTTGGGGAGGATTTAACCTAGCTATCCTCAAGGTAAAACAGATCCACTATGAAAGTTTGAAATTTTTACAATAGAACTTAGACCACTAACATCCTATTGCTACCTCAAGTATAAAGCTTACTACCACGACTATGTGACAACTCCGAGTCCACGAACTACTTCTTTCCTTGATCCACTGCAACCATAAGTTCTTCTACTTGTGACTTTGAGACTCCACTCAAAAGTTTCAAATCTTCTTCAAGTTCTTTATGCAACAACTGAAGCAATCACCAAGTTCTTGACATGAATCTTGACCTTGATAACCCTAAGTGTGTATGAAAGTAAACACCTCTAGATCTCACAAGAGATTCAACACACAACACATAAAAGACTTCTAAAACGTAGCTAGGGTTTTTCCTTTTATACTTGGGGTAAAACATAAAATCCTACACGTCATATAGGCTTGGGCTGAATTGGAAATTCTGCAAAAAAATAAATTTACACGAGATTCGATCAATCGAGTCTAATTTTTGATCGATCGAGCTTTGTAGATTTAGTCCAATAAATTTTGCAATCACTCGATTCTAATTTTACAAATAAACACACTTTAAGTAGCCTAAACCTAGACTTTATGTTTTGAACATGATTTGCCAACACATTACACATTGAAGTTCTAATACATTTAGTTCCTAAAGTCTTAGAACCTAACAAAAATATATATAGAAGAAGGAAAAACACAGCTCTACCTTTTCACTTGGCTATTGCTAGAATTTGCAAACAACTTCTAAACTCTATAGATTTGGTCTTTCGCTGTGCATGGCAGAAAGCAGAAAATAATCTGTGGGTTTCTGAAGGAGAACATTGGAAAAGAAGCTGGGGTCTGCAAACAAACAAAGAATCAAACAAAACCCCTCAAAAATATAGATGCTACTCTTAAAGAAGATTCTGATCAAATTAAAATACAATAACATGATTCTTTGATTAAACCATGCTTGAGATAACATATAGACTAAACATAAAACCAAAGCTTGATATAACATAGAAACTTTTAATTAAATCCAAACACAAACAAATAGGGGGAAAAAAAAAGGGTCTCATATTAATACAAATAGAGCATAAACTGAGAATTATTATGGTAGAGGACATCAAATACCAAAACTACACAATTAAAAATTTGCTAAAAACCCCTTTTTAATGCCGTTGAACCAAAGGCCAACGATTCAACCATGGCAGCCCAAAAACCAAAAGTAGATGAAAAGAAATATTTCAATTGCTAGAAATTTTTTTTTTTAATCCAAAGAGAACTCTAACATTCTATTTAGCTACAGGAAAAAGGTGGGATAAAATTAATGAAATCATATCAATTTTACAAGTTAATTTGCTCTGAGAACAAAACAACACTAATGTGTTGATTGTGTTTTAGAATCAAAGAAAAGTTATGAAAGTTCAAAAACGTGTACAAAACACCTTTAAACGTTTAGACCCCCAAATTACAACTTAACCAATTCAAGCAATATGTCAAACAACTAATGTGCGGAAACTTAACACATGCTATAATATGAAATTGGTTAAAATCTATCTAAGCCATAACATAATAAAACCACAGCAGATAATATAAAGGCAAAGATAGAGAGGAAGGAAGATGCAAACACAAAGACAACACGCGATGTGTTATCGAAGAGGAAACCGAAGTCCTCGGCGAAAAACCTCTCCGCCGCCCTCCAAGCGGTAATCAATCCACTAGAAAATACAGTTGGGATACAAGGACAGCAATAGACCCTCCAAGCCTAATCTACCCAGTGCACCTAAGCCCTCCAAGCTTCTTGCTCCAACGAGGTTGCGCCGAACCTTTTTCTTTTCTAGCTTCCCGGATTCCGCTACTAGACCGTAGCATCGACCAATGAAGATTGGCTACTTCCTAACTGCTTCCCAGAAATCCAAACAACTGTCTCACAGAGATGATAATGGTGAGAACCAGGTTTGGTATAATGCCTCTCAAGGATTTGACAATGGAGAGGAAGAGAGTTGAGGAATTTGAAGAGACTCTAAGGTAGAGATTGTGGGTGAAACAATCTTGTTTTTCTTTAGGGTTTCTCTCTCAAAATTCTCTCTGGAAGCTCTCTTTCAATCGTGGGTAAAAAGGGTATTTATACTGGAGTGGGAGAGGAATGTGAAACGTCAGGTTTTACAAAACAGGGGTGGCTCGCGGCTTGACCTCACGGCTTGACCAAGTCGCGAGATCCAGTCGCGAGTTAACCGTATGGCCAGTTGTCCTGTTTTGTCCTGTAGTGCTCCAGCTAGCATGACTGTTCATCTTCCAGCATGCTTGGCACTTGTGCTGCTTCTGGCGGCTTGCAGCCGCGAGTCCACCTGCGAGTCCCAGCCGCGAGTCTCTGTTTTCTTGCACACTCTTGAGCAAACTTCACTCTATCTCACTCACTACCCTTACAACAAACCCACCTAAATACAGGGTTACTAAATGCTGAATTACAAGCAAATTTGGCACGGAATAAAGCCAATTAGATGGTTGAATAAATTCAACCTTACAATCTCCCCCTTTGGCTATTCCGTGACAAAACCCTAAAACAGACTCTAGACTTAACATGTGAGTTGGGAACAGTTGAACAAAACTCACTCACACCTAACTCTAGAAGCTGTGAAGCACTTGAATCATATGAACATAATACTCCTGAAACACAACAATACACCATGATCATTGTAAGCAGAAAATTATAAATGCATATGAAACAGGCAATAATTTGATCAAGCTAAGATGGAGTTAATAAACAAACCATGGCTTGATCAACCAAATGAACACCACTAGGTAGTGATCACAGTGCTCATTCACACTTGGAATGAACACAAGGACATACAAGTTAACAAGCACAAGGCAAGACACTTGTATGCTCAACACTCAACCAATGCATAACACACAAGGCATATGCATCTAGGAACAATCCTACAAGGGCACAAGAGTGACAGTACATAAACCAAAATGCAGAACATTTAGATTAAAGTACTGATTTCAACATAGCATAAAGGCTGCATTAAGCAAGGTACATACCATAAAGCCTACAAACTATGCATAAAACATTAACCCTAAAAGCTTACAAAAGCACATGGGTACAAACACAAAAACATCCTGAATAGCATCATCAAAATATATTAAAGTTTAAACCAAGAGTATAAGTTATGAGTTAGGAACAGCTATACACCAAAACACAGTGTATCAAAACCATAAAAACACTAAAAGTACCCAACAAACATAAACCTAAAACCATAAGTTTAGAGGATAAGACTAAAAACAAAAGTATGACAAAAGTATGTGTGTACTCCCCCTATCACTATGCACACTTCCCTTTGAACTTTTCTCCCCCTTACTGAATGCTCTCCCCCTTTTTGTCACGAATAGTTAAAGACTCTCGTCCAACTTTCGTTGAATCTCATCTAGCTGATTCTCCATAGTCTCGAGGCGCATTTGGACATGGTTGTTTGTGGAGTAGAGAAGTGCCACAAGCTCATCAACGCGTTTCTGAATATGCTCAAGGACACTGCCGACTCTATCAGTATGAGGAGCAGTCTGTGCTTGCAGAATATTAGCCGGTGAAGCTTCAGGAACAGCATGTGATGTAGATGTGGTATGTGCAGGTGTCTTTGAGTCAGGGGCAGATGGGGTAACCGGAGAGATGTGAGCACTTCTTGGTGATTTAGAGGAGTGACTTCTGCTAGCTTGAAGAGTGAACAAGGAAATGGGACGTTGACGAGTCAACATTTTACCATCTGCAGGAGGAATAATGCCTGCACGAAGAATGAGCTTCATGATGAGACTGCAAAATGGAATAATTCCTCGAGCTGCAGATCAACACGCGGTCTTCCTCAAGGTGTAGTAGATGTGAGCACATATATCAATGGGGGCTCCTGTAATGAGGTCACAAAGAAATAGAGCTCTCCCAAGATTGATGAATGTAGTGTTGGACAGTGGGTAGAGATTGGTGAACATGATCAACTTTAGTGTGGTCAGCTCAGGTGCAAACTTAGCGGTGCTGATGGATGTTCCTGCACTGGATACTTCATGATCGTGTCCTAGGATTTGTAAAATTTCTCCAACTTCTGGATTTCGTTCATCATAAGGAGTTAAATTCACATTCTGAGGTCTGGTGATGCTGAGAAGATCTGCAATGGAGTCTGGGGTAACACTAAACTCTGTTCCTCTGACCCAGAAAATGAGTTGAGGTCCAAGATCAGTTGCATTGGAGAAGCATTCTTTGACCAGCTCATCCATTGGATCATCAAAGTTCCCGAACAAGTTTGCCCAATCTCGTTTCTCAAAGATTCGAGGGATGAAAGTGGTCCCTAAAGTGTTGAACTCTACCACCCGTTCCACTATAGTGGTTGACTTGTCAAACACATTTGAGTAGGCGTGTGAGTTAAGCGGAAGTCTGAACCTATCCTCATTGGGATCTTGAGATGCCTGAGATGATAGACGAGTCCTTTTAGCAACTGGTGTTGCTGGTTCGTCAGCAACAATGTCTTTACCCCTGGAAGATCGACGAGACATCTGCAAGAGAACAGGCCCACAGCAAAGAACCAAACAACAATACCACACAAGGTAATTGTCAACAAGATTCAGTGTAAACAAAATTTCAATATATAAACACAAACTGAGGATAGTGCAGACCCAACCAAACTTCCAACAATACAAAGAAGCACAAAATAACAGGTGCAGCAAAGTGGTGATAGTGCACCAAGACATAGATAGACAACACAACTGACAAAACTGTCAATGAGACAGGTTATCATGACCATGATATGCAAACAGATACAGCATTCGAACAATTAGAGCAGATAACATAAATCACTCCATCAGAGATATGAACAAGGGAAAATTTTTCAACATGAAGAAACCAATCAACCACACTAGAGCACATGGTTTAGAAACAAACATTATGTTATCATAAAAACTCAGTAACCAATACCAAACACCAACATCAATACTTAAGCAAGAGAAATGAGTAAGTCAAATAGACACCAAACCCATTTAAGAAAAGATTTTCAGACTCAATAATAGGCAAAAATCAGAACAATGAAAAACACATTGTGCCCGCTCAGCATGAAAACAGGAGAGAACAATATCAACCAAGACACTCCATACCCATTACACAAAGAGAGAAGTATTTCGAACATATTAACAGTCCAAACAGTAACAAAAATATGCAGGAAAAAGAAAATGAGATCGAGAAAGCAAAACCCATACCTTTTCTTGATAATTTGGATAAGAAATGAAGCACCAATGAGGTTTGAAAATGGATTCACAAAGTGTTTGGGAGGTAGATAGTTTAGAGAGAAGATTAACAGTTCCAAAAGTTCGAGGGAAAACTGAAAAGAGGTTTAAAAACTGCTCTTGTTTCTGCAAAACACGCGATTTTCGCGACTTGATTAAGTCGCCACACAGTCGCCAGCTCAAGCCGCCAAAGCACTCAAGAACAAAAATTTGAAAATTTTTCTAAGTGTTTTTCGCGACTGGAAGGTCTACCCGCGAGTGAGTCGCGAGCTAAGCCGTGAAAATCTCTGAGTGAACCTCGCGACTGGACCTTCCACTCGCGAACAAGTCGCCAAAAATGACCAGCGAAGATGCGACTGAGGCTCGCGACTTGACATACCCGCGACTAAGCCGCCAAAACAGGGCAAAACTGTATTTTTGAAATTTTCAGATTTTTCAAACCAAATACTTTCCAAAAACACCTAAAACACTCAAAAATCTTTATGTGCTTAAATTGACAAAGATTGAGCATGTGAAAACATATTTTATCAAGTACAATCACACAAATGAATATGGCATTTAATGAACATAAACTTGTGTGTTGTGTGTGGATATCAACAATGAGATAGTCCTTCGTCTAATGTGAAGCTTCAATAATCGATTCAACCAAGGCATACACAATTAGCACTAGATCATGTGACCTATCTCAATTATAGAAATATGTATATATGACCTCCCACACAACTTGATAACATAACTTGGAGCTTTACATTTTACTCCACTTTTAGTCATAACATTTGATCTTTTTGAGGCAATCACCTCTCATTGTGAGAGTGATATTTGACATTTCACTTTAATGATCAAGCCTTTGGCTTTTTGAATAAACAATCACTTTAATATAAGGTCGCTTACCCTTTTTCCTAGTCAAATACTAGAATGTGCGACAGGCTTTTGTAGCTCAATATCTCTTTTCATTTGGAGATTTACATTTGGTGAGCTCTTTTTAGCAAAACAAAAATAAAAAGTGGGAAGATATATAGACACAAGTCTATGCATGTCTCAAGATCAACATAACCATTCACTAATCATTCATGACAAGTTTGAAGATCTATTTACAACAATCACATAGATTTCAAGATATTTCCCACAGTGATATAAGTGCACGAAAACAAGCAATGCTCGAAAATGCACAAAGCCATTAGCACAAAGGTACAAGGCAAAACAAGTTTTGAGACAAAACTCAACAAAGTCAATCAAGCTTTTTTATTTTCTAATTTTTTATGTGATTTTTGGATTTTTGACACAAGAAACAAAAAGATTGATAAAACAAAATTAAAAATATTCACAAGTAGATAAGCAAACAACCAACATCAAAAAACAGCAAGCAAACCAAAAAAACATTGTCACAAAGCATAGGAAGTATTAATGCATGGACATGTTGTAATGCTTATGCATGAGTACCCTTTTTCACCCACACGTCACTTGCGTTTGGGGTGATTTCCTTATAGGATTGGGTACGGGAGTTAGGGCTTTCAAACCTTCGTGAGAAGCTTTCCAAGCAGTTGGTGAATGCACCAATCATCTTCATCACGTTCATCATTCCGGGATCTCCATTTTGATCTCTAGATTGATCACCTGCCCAAATTCTCCTGTCATTTCTGGGTCCTCCTGACCTTTGAGGAGTTGCACTGTTCTTTGCTCTCAGCTTTTGGCAATTTGGTCGAGTATGCCCTTGAAGTCCGCAATAATGGCACACATAAGTTCCTCTAGGACCTCTTTGTGGTCGTGGACGTGACTTGGCACGAGATTCTGACCTGCCCACAGACTGATTACGGGGATTCAGCATCCGTTGGTTCACCACATTCTTCTTCTCCTCCACCTCGAGCTTCTCACCAGTAAGGTCAGCTACAACTGGATCTTTAGCCTTTACAAACTTCACTTCTTTAGTGACATTTCCAGATGAACTACTTCCTCCGGTATATCCCAATCCGGATTTGTCTGAAAAGCTCTTTTGAGATGATATAACATCATCTAGTTTCTTGGTGGTGACCCTCTCTATTTTAGCATTCGCTTGCACAACCTCATTCTCAAGAAATCTCACTTTTGTGTAAGCTTCTGACAACTCACCATTCAGTGTTTCTATCTCACATTTGGCCTCCCTATATCGAATTAGGAGACTTTTGTAGTCCTCCTCAGCCTTCTTCATTTTTCTCACAGCAGCCTTGGCCACCCTTGTGTACTCACCGGACTTCTCCAAGAGTGAGTTATAATTCTCTTGAAGATTTGCTGCGCTTTCATCTTCTTCAGCATCTGATTCTTCAACAATTTCTAGTGACTCATCATCACTATGTTCTCCAAGTTCTTGTACAAGCAGATTTAACTCATCCGAAGACTCAACATGAGCAATAGTCATAAAAGCTGAATAGTTCCCTTCTCCATCACAGCTCTCTTCAGATTCTGAGTCAGACGAATCTGAGTCACTCAAGGTCGTGGCATACACCTTGCCTTTCGATTTCAAATAATTCGGACATTCCTTCTTAAAGTGTCCATGCCCGTTACATTCAAAACAAGTGACACCTTGTGTGGGTTGGGATTATTTTCCATCTTTCTTTTTGAAATCCCTCTTCTCCCTTCCAGAACTTTGGAATTTTCTTTTATCATCAAATTTGCCATTATTTTTGAATTTCAAAAACTTTCTGAAATTTTTGACAAGGTAAGCTACATCTTTGTCAACCACATCTTCTCCCGATGAGTCTTGATCTTCCACCTTCTCATTAATGGTCTTTAGAGCAAGAGATTTACTCTTCCGTTGATTGGGCAGCGACATCTCATAAGTCTGCAGAGAACCAACCAGCTCCTGTACTTTGATGTCATTAAGGTCCTTGCTCTCTTCAATTGCTGTCACTTTAGCACGAAAACTTTCCGGCAATGATCGAAAGATCTTCCTTACAATCTTTGAGTCCTCCGTTTTCTCCCCCAAGTTGAACTTACTGACAACCACCTCATTTAGCTTCCCATAGAAATAGTCAAAAGACTCATCCTCACTCATTTTAAGTTCCTCAAACCGAGTGGTCAGCATTTGTAACTTGGTGTCTTTCACTTTCTTCGTGCCTTCATAAGTGGTTTCCAGAATCTCCCATGCTTCTTTGGCAATGGTAATGTGAGAAATCCTGTGAAATTCATCTAGAGACACACCACAGAAAATAGCATTGAGTGCTTTACTGTTAGCATTAGATGCAGCAAGTGCTGCCTTATCCCATGTGGATTTGGCTGCCTCAGGTTTGGTCCAACCAATCTCAACAGCATCCCAAACGGATTCATCAATAGAACACAGAAAAGCTCTCATACGAACCTTCCAAAAAGCATAATTACTACCATCAAAATATGGAGGTGCATTTAGGGATTGAGACCTATCCATCTCAAAAGGGAGTCAAGGATCACACAATGGTAATGAAACCAATAGCAGTGTACCCGCTCTGATACCAATTGAAAGTTCAAAAACGTGTACAAAACACCTTTGAACTTTTAGACCCCCAAATTACAACTTAACCAATTCAAGCAATATGTCAAACAACTAATGTGCGGAAACTTAACACATGCTATAATATGAAATTGGTTAAAATCTATCTAAGCCATAACATAATAAAACCACAGCAGATAATATAAAGGCAAAGATAGAGAGGAAGGAAGATGCAAACACAAAGACAACACGCGATGTGTTATCGAAGAGGAAACCGAAGTCCTCGGCGAAAAACCTCTCTGCCGCCCTCCAAGCGGTAATCAATCCACTAGAAAATATAGTTGGGATACAAGGACAGCAATAGACCCTCCAAGCCTAATCTACCCAGTGCACCTAAGCCCTCCAAGCTTCTTGCTCCAACGAGGTTGCGCCGAACCTTTTTCTTTTCTAACTTCCCGGATTCCGCTACTAGACCGTAGCATCAACCAATGAAGATTGGCTCCTTCCTAACTGCTTCCTAGAAATCCAAACAACTGTCTCACAGAGATGATAATGGTGAGAACTAGGTTTGGTATAATGCCTCTCAAGGATTTGACAATGGAGAGGAAGAGAGTTGAGGAATTTGAAGAGACTCTAAGGTAGAGATTGTGGGTGAAACAATCTTGTTTTTCTTTAGGGTTTCTCTCTCAAAATTCTCTCTGGAAGCTCTCTTTCAATCGTGGGTAAAAGGGGTATTTATACTGAAGTGGGAGAGGAATGTGAAACGTCAGGTTTTACAAAACAGGGGTGGCTCGCGGCTTAACCTTGCGGCTTGACCAAGTCGCGAGATCCAGTCGCGAGTTAACCGTATGGCCAGTTGTCCTGTTTTGTCCTGTAGTGCTCCAGCTAGCATGACTGTTCAACTTCCAGCATGCTTGGCACGTGTGCTGCTTCTAGCGGCTTGCAGCCGCGAGTCCACTCGCGAGTCCCAACCGCGAGTCTCTGTTTTCTTGCACACTCTTGAGCAAACTTCACTCTATCTCACTCACTACCCTTACAACAAACCCACCTAAATACAGGTTACTAAATGCTGAATTACAAGCAAATTTGGCACGGAATAAAGCCAATTAGATGGTTGAATAAATTCAACCTTACAAGTTATTTTCTTCATATAAAAAAAATCTGCAGTAAATTTTTCTACATAATTTTGTATTAGATTTATTCACGTGTGCTATGATTAATATATGAGATATATTGTTTTTTATTGAATTAGAACTTGATTCATAAAAGGCCATGATTATCTTATCTTTGTTGCGGTGCTACGTGTCCTTATCATGAACTTGGATAAACATAAGAACATCTATAGCAGTAATCTTTATCCATGCCAAAAAAAAAAAAAAAATGGAGAAATTTTTAAAGTTTACATGGTAAACCTTTGCCAAAGGAACAACATGCCCATATTAACATATATGCCCATAAGATTAACACAATGCAACACCCATATATTAGAATTGAATAATACCAAAATTGGAACACATATATTACAATTAAACACACACACGGATTGAGGAGAAAAATCCCATAGATCATTTACTCAAAAAATCAGATGCCAGAAGCTCAAACATGGAAAAGCAGCAAAAGAAACATCATAAATTTATGCATATAGCCATGCCTATATAACTTTTAAATCATCAAAATGCGGCAATATTAGAAGCAATTTTAGGGATTCTTTCCTACTCGTAATGGCTTTTGCAACATAAAAATCACAATCAACATGTATACATCTCATTAAGAACAAATATCAAATTTGTTAATGTTCTACTTCCAATATTCTTAAAGAGATAATTAATTTAAGATTTTGAACCGAGATAGTACCAGTGTTCAATCCTAACCAGTTTAAAATATAAGCTTTTCAATTTGGAACTGGAAAATATAGATTAAATAGTGTCATTATGAAAAAGAATTAAACTAAAATTGAATATGTAATAACTACTAAGTAAAATTAAACCAAAAGGACCAAAGAAAATTGACGATATAAAGAGTTCTATAGTCTAAAAAATTATGGCAAAAAATATGGTAGTAAAGTCTATACTCTAATGAAACTAAGATAGAAATATTAAAGATGAAACATATCAACCTCTAATGATGAAGAAAATAATAACACAGGGAAACATTAAATAAAATTGTACCTAGACTCAACTATTTACAGCATTAGACTCACGTCCACCTGTCAGTTTGGTCCAGCAACTCTTCTTGCAAAACACCAGTGTCATATCCAATAAAGAATGTTATAAATCTGGGTTTAAACAAAAGGACGGACAAAAAAATTATTTTAACATTATATGAAAAAAATGAAAGAGTGACTACAAAAGGAAGTTGAAGCAATCATTGTAAGGAATTTGATCACAAAGCATAGCAAAAAAAAAAAAAATCAAAATAGTTTTGCAGTTTAGTTGAATACAAAATAAGAATTCATTGAATTAAAAAAAAAATGAAGAAAAAAGCAGACTAAAATATGGAATTCAAAGACAAATCAAACCCAAAAATATCAATGGACAAAATTTAATTCAATTTATGATATAAATAAAGGGAAAATCAGGCTATCCTAACCTCTCAATTTGATGCAGCAACTCTTCTTGCAAATTACCCAAGTGTCATACCTGGCAAAGAACTTAGTAAATCTATATTTCAACAAAATGACAGGGTAAGAAGGTTTTTTAAATCACAACAAAGAAAGATGAAAGAGGGACTACAAAAGAAGTGGAAGCAAACATTGTAATATGGTTTGAGTTGTAAAAATATGAAAAATTGTTCCCATATCAAAGGCAATTTATCAGTCCCACAAAAATACTTAAGCATTAATGTGTAAACATACAACCATATTTAGTGAATAATCTACACAATGTTTAACATTTTGTTGGTTAGTGTTTAAGAATCTGTTGGTTATTTCCCATATGATGATGGCTAAGGATTTGGCTTCTGTTGGCCAAGGATATATAAAATAAATACATAAATCAAGATTAACATCGAACAGTAACCCTTTTTGGCACAAACTTGAATTGGAAAGTTTGTTTTTGCCTTATACATAAAGGTTTTAAACAATCCAAGGTGAAATTTGACTTTTAACCACAATAAGTTAAAGGAAAAATCCCTAATGTTACCAAAAGCAAAAACCAAACCAAAGCATCCAAAAAAAGAGAATCAACCCATCTACTTTTAAAAAGGGTAAAAGAAGAACCCTAGACAATTAAGCAAGGAAAAAAAATTAATATAGATATATTGAAGAGGATATATAGTAATTTAAGAAGTATAAGCATCAGGTTTTAAATTAAAACATAGATATATTGAAGATTAAAGATTTTAATTCGAAACGGTGAGATGATGCTGAGCTTTTATAGATGTTGTAGAAAGGAGATGGGGGTAGACCACGAACACAAACAGCAAATGCCACAGAGAGTAGTTGGGGGTAGAGCACAAACCCATCTATTAGAATAGGTCTATTTAACTCTTCTTTTGGCTTAGAATTGTGCCACAATACATTGTGGCAATAAAGATGAAGCAAACATCAGACACACATTAATTTCAATGCTCCAAAAAAAAAAAAAAAAAATCAAATCTGACTAAAATATGCAAAACAGTGGCAGTAGTCTAGTGGTATTTCTCTCTGCGTCTCACTGAATATGGAACCTCTGTTCTCTCTTAGCGTATTTTTTTTTTTTTTTTGTTCATATTGTTTTGTTTGTGTTTTATTAATATTGAAATTGTTTAAAACCAAGCAATTCCTTTTCTTCAAATGGTATTTTAACTTTATTGAAAAAAAAAAAAAAAAGCACCCCCACACTGCCACAATTCTACACTCCCACGTTTAGATTAAAAGGAAACACTCCCGCCCAAAAAACCCAATCCCTAATTTAACTTGAATACCCTAAACTAAAGCATTCTTACCCAGATTCCTTAATCAAAATCAAATTTAA
Source organism: Quercus robur (assembly GCF_932294415.1). Taxonomy (NCBI): domain Eukaryota; kingdom Viridiplantae; phylum Streptophyta; class Magnoliopsida; order Fagales; family Fagaceae; genus Quercus; species Quercus robur. The sequence goes on along the minus strand of NC_065537.1, from coordinate 31,852,864 downwards.
TCCAAACACCTAAATCGATTTCAATCCGACCAAAATTAATCCATAAATTTTAATAATGAAGAAAAAAAAAAATTTACCAAGTCTGATGGTGGTGTGAGATCGGACTTTGGCAGGCATACGGTCTAGTGAACTCCCTCTCCCTATCCTAGTCTTTTTTTTCTTTTGGTTTGTACCGGAATGATTATCTCTCTTACGAAACCTAAATTACATTCAATTCCCAGATTTGAGAGTGAAAAGGAAAAAAACAATAACAAAAACAATAACTTTACCGGTTGTGGGTACACGACCTGTCTCTCTGGTGAAGGCAGATTTTTCTTTGTCTATGGGCTTACGATTCTGGTGGTCTACGTCTAGCAAGGAATCGAATGGGTATCGCAAATTTTTTTTTCCATCGCAAGTTGTTTTGGGAGCATTGTAAGTCTTCTATTTTAACCGGTTATTTTTTATTTATATACGGAGAGGCTCTTAAACAGTATTTTTATGTGAAACAATCACTTTTTAAGTGTGAACGCAGTTGAATTTTAGATGGACATTTTCCCTACATGGCAGCACCTCCTTAATTGCAGGAAAAGGCTTCTACTATTATATATAGTATATGATATATTATATGATATGATATATGATATAGATTAGTGTCAATAAGAACTTACTACCTATAACTTGTTGTAAAAATATTTTGGAAGTAACATTTCTCAAATATAAAACGGGGCAAATATTTGCAACATTATCACACGTACATCACTATATATATATATTTGCAAAAGAAAATTTATATACTAAACTATCTTATTTTAATCACCTTAATAAAATGCTAAACACTATGACTTAATAATTACAAGAATTTGGGTTTAATAAAAGTAAGAGTACTGTTACATCTATAACATTTTCATAATAATTTCATAACAAATCCCATGTTGTAAACTGTTACTAATTTTAATTTAGACCCAACATTGTCATTACTTTTTTACCCACTAATAACAACTTGTTACATACCACATTAGGTCTTGTCTAGATTAGCATGGAAAATATATGTATATTATGATGTTTATTGTATGATTTGATATAATTGAATGATAATATCTACGAAATATAAAAATATACATTGTAATGCAAATTAGGTGTGTCAAATTATAGTTATGAAAACATGTTTTTAATTTTTTTTTTTTAAAGCATAATAAGTGGAGCAAAGCTATAGAGGGTAATGTTTCTTGTGTTAGGATTAGTGCCCTTAAATCCTATTGTAAGATGCTATGTATGTTATTATGTATGACATTATGTATGACTTAATGTTGTGATTAATAAAGTTTCTTTATTATTATCTAAAATAATGGTAACATAAATATTGGGACATTATCATATAGTCCATGAGATGCATAGTATGTGATTTATGTGATTTAGTCACAAAAGATATAGATCACAAGTTCTTTGTAAACTCAGAATTTTGGTTCAAAGTTGGTGATGAAATTGGACATTTCATCTGCAAAGACTATAACATATCAACTAAGATGATTTGTCTTGATCATGAAAGTGGAGACTTCTAGTTGATATGTTTTAAGAGTTAAGACATATTGAATTGGACCGTTGTGAGATTTATTATTCTCCAAACGACTGTCAAATGAATAATAAATCTCACGACTTCTATTTGCATGAAATCTTAATCCTGAGAGAATAATGGACCTGATCATGGAATGTAGGTTGCTTTGATATATCAGGAGTGAGATCTAAAGTAACGATCAAAACCTCAGTATGTTGGGCAGCCACATTTAGAGTTGATGGAACATATATTCTCAAGATGGAATTCATAGTCTCTTAACGGAAATATAAAATATTCCCTTGAGATAAGTTTAATGGGTTCAATTATTCAGAGAGTTAGGCCTAACCACTTTAGTAAGAAATTACTAAAGTATATATTTATGAAATTGAATTTCATAAATATATGATGAATAACTTAAAGGATTAAACCGGGTACTCAAGGATTAAGATGTAGTAATCTTCAAAGTGACAGTCTATATTCATGACTTTGAATTACTACGAATATTTTATGAAGGGGTTGCATGTATAATAAAGTCTTGGGATATAATTTATTAATAAGGCCTAGAGTGCAATTATATTTATATAGTGGTATTAAATATAATTAATGGCAAGTTTGGACTTGTCAAGAGTTGACAAAAAATCCCAAGGTCCATTGGAGCTTGTGTCTTATTGGTCCTTTTTGGTCCCACTCCAAGCCACACACTAAAACCTAATTGGAAAGGCCCAATGGGCTAACCCAATTAGATAATCAGTTAAATATAAAGGGAGAGACATACATAATTTTTTTTTTTAAAGAGAAAAAAGAAAGACATCATTGTGAAATGGTGTGTATGTGTGAGTGAAGCCACTCCATTATTCTCCCTTGGAAACTGATTGAGAGACCACACTTCTTGGGCGTAAAGTGGAATTGAAGTGAAGATTAAAAATGTTCCCAAAATCTTATAATCTTTTGTTTTGAATTTCACCGCACCAAGGTACACTATCTTATTCTTAAATTCTGAAATTTACATAGTGCATGTTATCAATTATGAATGAAATAGATACTTGTTTGTTGCTTCCGCTGTGTGTTTTGTATGAGATACAAAACCAGATTTTCCAACATCTTGGTCACTAAGAAAGTTCTCTCTAGCTTCTCTTAGGAAGTAGAATTGCAGTCCCTTCCTTTGAACATGGTTTTTTTCTTCAAAGAAATAACAAGGTTATTTTTTCCGGCTTGTTGGGTTATTTTCCACGGGTGTTGGGAATTAGTTTGTTTTTCCTATCCTACTATCAAAATTTTCTTCTCTTTTGTCCTCTACCTCCACAAACTCTTTTTTCCTAATGGATGATCTTACAAAAACATGGGATTGTCTTACACTGTCTGACACGGAGGGGCCTGGGTCCTGCCTAGATGAGGACTTTAGCTCGGAAGAACACTTTATTGCCTCACATTTCCTTACTAAGCGTGCCTTAAACATCGATTTCATTGCAAAAACCTTCACCCCTATTTGGCAATCATGTAATGGCTTTCAGGTTCACAACATGGGTAATCTCAAAGTTTTGTTCGTTTTTGACAAAAAGGATGAAGCTAATAGGGTCCTTTTGAATGAATTATGGAGCTTGATAAGCATTTGGTGGTAATGCAATGCTATGATAACATCCTGATGAGAATCAACAAGCATTAAAGGATCCATTGCATGTTCTAGTTGGGCATATTACTTGAGCAAGATCCAAGAAGATCAAAGAAACCCTTAATGAGTTGATTCAAGAGATTTGAACTAATCCTAACATAGGACATTCCAAACTTGGCCCAAAAGAAGATGAAGGTGTAATAAATTTAATCCAAGCTATTGAGGGATAATTTGGCTTAATTGGGCGTGATTTATGGTGTGAATTAATGGCTAATTGACTTTTCAGCTCCATATCAATTAATAGATATTTTTCCTATTCTTGAGCTGCTAATATCAGACCAAATCTACCTTAATTTTAGGCTTCTATTATTTAGAATGTTTTTTAGCTATTTTCCTATTTTGGAGCTACTAATTTCAGACCAAATAAACTTTATAATTTAGGCTTTTATTATTTAGTACGTTTTTTATATTTTCTATTTTCAATCATGTCTTATAAATCGCATGCACTCATTGTAATAGAGGATTTATTGAATTAAAATCAGAAAAAGGTGAGGCTTTGCTCTTCTTTTGGTTCTTTAAGAACTGTGAACTTATCAGGGATTCTTCCTTGTAGCATTCAAATTTTATACCTTTAGTTCGTGATTTAGTTATAATCATTGGGTCAAGGTCTATTACTTATACCTTTGGTTCGCGTTTCATTTATAAACGTTGGGTTGGGGTTTCTATCAAAATCTGAATTTTAGCTTTCTTGGGTAAGTATTCCAATATTATTTGTTGAGTCTCAAAGCATGTCGATTGAGGTTCGCATCATTTGGTATTAGAGCACAGGTTCTAAAATCAGTTTTACTATCCCTTTATCTTTTGTTTCCTGTTATCATCCTATCTTGTTCCTTTTGTGTTCTTTATTCCTTTTTCTTATTTTGTGATGTGCACTAGGTTAAAATCTTGCACCAAGCTCCAAAAAAAAAAAAAAACGTAAAAAAAAAAAAAAAAACGTGAAACAAAAAAAGAAACTTTAGAAAAGAAATAGAAAACAGAAAAAAATATTGTTTGTAGTTTCAGTTATCTCAGACCAAAATATTAATTTCTTTTGCCCTCTTCCTTTGATTTATTGTTTCTGTAATATTTTCTTGTCGTTGGTATTAGTTTAAATACTACAAGTTGAATTTCTTGATCAAGTTTATTAGTTTAGTGAAGAACTGAAAAGGAGAAACTACGAGTGGAAAAATGCAAAAGAGTGTGAGACTAATATCAGGAAAAAGCCAATTAAAGAGTGAAACACGAGTGTGAGTGACATAATTTAAGTGCAAACACGTGAGGGAGTGTTGTGAGGAATTATTTCAAACATTTTTTTGTAGTTTCAAAAGTATGTCTTCCAGGAGTGAAACATCAAATAAGGAGGGGAGGAGTTGTCCTTCATGTTGCAAGCTATGCAACAATAGTTTGAGCGCATGAACGTGGTATTTAATGAGATTCAAGATCGGATGGATAGGTAAGATGCTGTTATTGCTACTTTGCATGAGAAGCGCCCCCAAAGAGCCCTTAATGCTAGAAGGCAAGAAAGGCGTGCACGCATGGATGATTCTGATGACAACCACGAGGATGAGTTCGAAGATGAAAAGGATCAAGCTTCATTGAACCATGAGGGCAAGTTCGTGCCAAGGGGAGAAAGGCGTGGTAGAGGTTTCCAAAGAGATCCGAGATGGCAAGATGGGACTGTTAGAAACCTAGGAAACATCAAAATGAAGATACCATTGTTCTGAGGGAAAAACGATCCTGAAGCGTACTTGGAATGGGAGAAGAAGGTGGAGTTGATCTTTGAGAGCCACAACTACTCCGAGGAGAAAAAGGTAAAACTCGCTATCATTGAGTTTACTGACTATGCTATTATATGATGGGATCCACTTGTGATGAACAGAAGGAGAAACCATGAGAGGCCTATTAAGACTTGGGAGAAAATGAAAGCCAGCATGAGGAGGTGGTTTATCCCTATTCACTACTATATGGACTTATATTAGAAATTACAGAGTCTTACTCAAGTAGATGGATGACTACCATATTTAGATAGAGATTGCATTAATTCGGGCTAATGTAGAGAAGGATAGAGAAGCTACCATTTTGAATAGGCTGAATCGGGACATTGCCAATGTGGTGGAGTTGTAACACTATGTGGAGTTGGAGGACACGGTGCACATGGCAATAAAGGTGGAATGACAGCTTAAAAGGAAAGGAACTCGGTCATTTCAAAATCCGGGCTCCTCTGCTTCATGGAGGTTGAATGGGAGGAAAGACGAAGGGGCTGTTTTTAAGTCCAAAACCGAACCACCAAAAAGGAGAGATGAAGTTCCTAGTGTCAACAAAGGTAAAAACGAATCCCAAACTTATAATCGTGATATTAAGTGATTTCGTTGTTTGGAAGTAGGTCATATAGCTTCACAATGCCCAAATAAGAGGACCATGACCACACGTATTGATGGAGAGGTGGAAACTGAAAGCGAGGGCGATGATGACTAGATTCCATCACTTGATGATGCTTGTGACGATGATGTGGAGTATCCAGTGGAGGGTGAGTCACTTGTGGCTAGGCGTGCTTTAAGTGCCCAAATCAAAGAGGATGACATGGAACAACAAAGGGAGAACATTTTTCATACTAGATGCCACATCAACAATAAGGTATATAGTATGATCATTGATAGGGGGAGTTGTACTAATGTGGCTAGCGCTACTTTAATTGAAAATTTGAATTTACCCACCTTGAAACACCCTAGACCATACAGGTTGCAGTGGTTGAATGATTGTGGAGAGATTAAGGTAAATAAGCAAGTACTGGTTTTTTTTTTTCAATTGGGAGGTACAAGAATGATGTACTTTGTGATGTTGTTCCAATGCATGCGGGTCACATATTATTGGGCAAGCCATGACAGTTTGACAGGAAGGTCAATCATGACTGGTTCAAGAATAGACATTCTTTTGTAAAAGACAATAAAACCATTACTCTTGTACCGTTAACTCCAAGACAAGTGTATGAAGATCAAATGAAATTAAAAAGAATGAATGACTTGAAAAAAAAAAATTTGAGACTGAGAGTTCAAAAAATGATGATGAAAAAGAGAGTGAAAGGAAAAAAGAGAGTGAACAGAAAATAGAGAGTGAAAAAAATGAGAGAAAAAAAAAAACAAGCAAGTTTTTATGCTAAGACGAGTGCTATCAAGAGTGTTTTTTATACAAACCAGCTTATATTTGTACTCTTGTACAAAGAGACATGTTTTAATACTAACGAACATGATGAATCTTTGCCTAGTGTTGTTGTCTCTTTGTTGTAAGAATATGAGGACGTGTTTCCTAATGATGTGTCTAGTGAATTGCCACCTATTAGAGGAATAGAGCATTAAATTGATTTTGTGCCAAGTGCGACAATTCCTAACCGACCAGCCTATACGAGTAATCCGGAGGAGACAAAGGAACTTCAAAGGCCAGTTGAAGAGTTGCTGACCAAAGGACACGTGAGAGAGAGCATGAGTCTGTGCGCGATGCCGGTGCTGCTTGTGCCTAAGAAGGATGGAACTTGGAGAATGTGTGTTGATTGCAAGGCTATCGACAAAATTACGGTAAACTATAGACTTCCCATCCCTAGGCTAGATGACATGTTGGATGAATTGCATGGATCATGTATTTTCACAAAAATTGATTTGAAAAGTAGGTATCATCAAATTAGGATAAAAGAGGGTGATGAATAGAAAATTGCCTTGAAAACTAAATATGGATTGTATAAGTGGTTGGTAATACTTTTTTGTCTAACTAATGCACCAAGTATATTCATGAGGTTAATGAATCATGCATTGCATGCATTTATAGGCAGATTTATTGTGGTCTATTTTAATGATATTTTGGTGTATAGTAAGAACTTAGTATATCGATTATTTGCATTATGTGCTTACTATTTTGAGAAAAGAAAAACTATATGCCAATTTAAAGAAATGTTCCTTTTGCATGGACAAAGTTGTGTTTCTTGATTATATTGTTAGCATGAAAGGTGTTAGGTTCTAAGGAATTAGAAACTAATGTATTAGAACTTCATTTTGTAATGTTGGCAAACCATGATAAAAATGTTTTAGTCTTGTTTAGACTTGCTCAAAGTATGTGGTTGTATGTAAAGTTGGAACCGAGTAGCTACAGGATTTACTGTGTAAATCTGTCTGGCTTGATTGATCTAGAATTAGACTCGATCGATCGAAAGTCGTGCAGATTGTTTTTTTCTGTAGAATTTCCAACTTAGCCCAATCACGTTTGATGTGTAGGGTTTTATGTTTTTTCTTAAGTATAAAAGGGAAAACCCTAGCCACGTTTTAGAGTTGCTCTTTATGCTGTGTGTGTGTGAATCTTCTGTGAGATCTAGAGGTGGTTGCCTTCACATACACTTAGGGTTTCCAAGATTCAAGATTATGTCAAGAACTTGGTGATCAATTTAGTTGCTGATTCAAGAGTTTAAAGATACACAAGCGGGAGTGCTTGTACTTGTTGGGAATCCAAGAAAGAAGTAGTCTGTGGACTCGGAGCTGTCATGTGGTCGTTGTAGTAAGTTTCCTACTCGAGGTAGCAATAGGATGTTAGTAGTCTAAATCACTATTGTGTAAACTTCAATTCTTTCATAGTGGATTCAGTTTACCTTGAGGATAGCTAAGTTAAATCCTCCCAAGGTTTTTTTTACCTGTTTGGTTTTCCTGGGTTATCATATTGTTGTGTTCTTTATTTTCCGCACTTTACAATAATATGATGTTTGTGTTAACCTAGACTTAATAACTAGACTAAGTAATTACTTGGCTTATTAACTAGGTTAATCTGGTTGTGTTTTAAGAGGTCTAAAAACAAACAAGTGGTATCAGAGCGGGTTGTTCCCTTATTGTAGATCTCTTATAGTAGATCTTTTGATCTAAAAGCTGATCCTTGACCCTTGTTGTCATGGCACTCTCTTGTCATTCCACCTCACTTTGATGAGAATAATTATACTTATTGAAAAGTAAGAATGAAAGTATTTCTAAAATCAATTGATGAAAGAGTTTGGAATTCCGTTGAATACGGATGGGAGAAGTCCACTACTCCTATTAATGAGTGGCAAACTTCTCAAAAAGAAGCAGCCGCTTTCAATAGCAAAGCTAGGAATGCTATCTTTAATGCTGTTTCTATGGAGGAATTCAAGAGAATCTCTAATGTTGAGGTTGCTCATACTGCTTGAAATATCCTCCAGACTGTGCATGAAGGCACAAAGGCTATTAAAATTAATAAGTTGCAGCAATTAACAACTAAATTTGAAAGCATTAGGATGTCTAATGATGAATCTTTTGATGAATTCTATGCTAAGTTTAATGATATTGTTAATTCTACATATAATCCAGGTGAAATCTATGATCAACCTAAAATTGTTAGAAAGATTCTTAGATCTTTAACAGAAAATTTTAGACCCAAAGTGACTGCCATCACTAAAAGCAAGGATGTGGACTCCATCCCTGTTGATGAACTTGTAGGATCTCTTTAGTCCTATGAGTTGGACCTACCTAAGACCAGCAAATCCAAATCAATGGCTCTCAAGTTTGTTGATGATGTTGATATGAGTGGATTTGATGATGAACTCTCTACTACAGAGATTGCTTACCTTGCTAAAAACTTTAGAAATTTTCTTAGGAACAATAATAGAAGGGCAAGAGGTAAGAACACTGCTGAATCTAGAAATTTTAGGAGGAATGATCTCACTAAAGTTAATAACAATGAAAAACCTAAAGAAAAAGTAGGTCAACCTTTTAATAATTCTATAGGTCAACAATGTTTTGGGTGTCAAGGGTATGGTCATGTGAAATTTGAATGTTCTACATTCTTAAGGTCTAAGGGTAAGGCTATGGCTGTAACCCTTAGTGATGATGAAGTTTCTGACAATGAGTCTGGTAGTGATGAGGATGAAAACTTCATTGCTTTCACTGCTACTGCTGTAGTTGATGAAAGTGTTGTTGTTGAGGAGAACTCTTCTGATGGGGAACTCTCTAAGGATGCATATTTACAAGAAGCCTACAATAAACTTTACAAAGTTGCTACTAAGGATGCTATGAGCGTTGATTTAGGCTTAAAGAAAATTGCATCTCTTAAACTTGAAAAGAAAATTTTGCTTTTGAAACTGTTTGATGCTAATGAGTTGTTGAATAATGTGAAGACTGAGAACACGCTTTTGCTTGATAAAGTTAAGAATTTGGAACTTGAATTATCTGTTACTAGAGAACAAACTAATAGGTCTGCAAGCTCCAAACTTGATCACATGCTGAGTGTTCAAAAGTCTCCCTCTAACAAAACTGGTTTACGTTTTGTAGAAAGCATCTCTGTGCCTAAACCCCATTCCACAAACTATATTCCTTCTTCTGAACTCCCTGTGAGTGAGGTTGTCAAACCTTCTGTGAGTGAGGCTGCTAAATCTGTAGAGGTTATACATCCTAGGAAAATTAGGGTTGATCTTCAAGAGTCTAAACCTAAGGCTTCTAACCCTTCTAAGGGCAAGTTGCATGATAAGCCTGTATGGGTTTGTCATTTTTGTGGAAAGTCTAGGCATATACGTCCAAACTGTTTCAAGCTGCAAGCTGCTAAGCGAGCAAACAAACCAAAAGTACCTGTGCCACAAGTACAAGATCCGATGGTACTTATTGGTGAATTGGTAAAAGTTTTAAACCTTTATTCCAATCCTGGAGTTAGAAATCATTCTAATGTAAAAAAGAACTCCAATGCTCGAGATGCATCTAAAAAGTTTTGGATGCAAAAAGTTCAATCTAATTGAGTCTTTTTGACATGGTCCTTGTACTTCATCATTCTACTCTTTGTGTCCTTTGTTTTTTTGTTAGTTTTTTGTTTTCTTTTTATTTCTAGGACTTGCATTGCATAACATTCATGCATTTCATTCTAGGATTGTTTTTGTTTCTTCTTTTCAAAAAAAAAAAAAAAGGGGGAAGGAAAAGGAAAGCAAAATGTATTTTGCATTATTTGTCTTGGATTTGAAATCAATGTTGGCCAATTTATCTTTAAATAACATGTTTTTGTACCTTGTTTAGCTTGGATGAACTTATTTATTGCACTTTATTAGTTGAAACCTTGTAGTGCATGTTGTGTGGGAAGATGTTTATAGTTTTTTATTACATGATCTTGATCTTGAAGTCACATGCTTTTGATTGTCGGACTTGAACTTATTGAGAAAGGCATAAATAACTATCTCACCACTGTTTACTAGCCAATCATGAACACCTTAGTGCATATTATATGATTTTGTGCTCGAAAAAGTGTAGCACATGCACAAAAAGAACATAAGGTGTAGCCTCGATTTAAATGCTAAAATTGGTGTGTACATTATTGGGCTTTAATGACTTCACAATCAAATAAAATTGGTGTGTACATTATCCTGGCCATTTTAATAAGTTTCTAATCAAATAAAATTGGTATGCATATTATGAGGCAAATCAAGAAACTTACATGATTGCAAGCTTTTATTCTAGGAGATGTGAGAATTATATGATGTAACTCTTTAGGTGATAGTCTCTCTCAAATTTATATGATGAATTTTGTAGAAACTGTGATTGATTTCTATCTACATATCACCTCACATACTTCTCAAGTTTCTACTAGTTGCACACACTACACAAGTTACTCTTTGCTAAACTTTGTACATGTTATTATGTGTGATTTTTTTTTGGCCAACCAAGTTTGAAAATTCCTTAAGTTTTGTGCAAAACATGTTTGCTATTTGAGAATTTCATGATAATTGATTGAAAATCTTATTTTTGGGAGATCTGGGTTCAATACATGTGTTTTTTGAAGAGCATTTCATCTCATACTCATGCAATTTATTCACTAAATACTATGCTTTGAGGAGTTTCTCTATAATATTGCTCTATTTTTCAAAAAAATTGTGTTTTCCAGATTTTCGATCGATCGAATATGTTTTTCGACCGATCGAAAATGCAATTAAGATTTTGTTTTGAATCTGACCCACTTGATCGGTGTTGGATCATTTAAAAGTGATTTTCGATTGATTGAATCTAATTTTCGATCAATCGAAAATCGTATAGAGAGTTTTTAAAAAAAAGCTTTGTTTCTCACGTGTTTAAACATTTTTTCAAAACTTTCAAAATCTCTTCTCTCTCCTTTCAATCGGTCTAAGATTCCAAGTAAGATTTTTGTCGTTTTTAGCCAAATTTCTTCAAGGGTTTTTGTCATCTAAGGCCGGTAAGACCTTTATACCCCTCCTTTTTCATTTATTTTCATGTTTCATGCATTTTAGGGAGAATGTCGAATCTATGAAAATTTGGGATTTTTGTTGATTTAAGCCTTTTCTTTGAAAATTGATCAATGGGATTTTGTTGTGGGACAATATAAAACTGATATTTGTGAATTAATTTGATCAATTTGATGTTTTGTGAAAATTGGAATTTCTAGGGCTTGAAACTATCCAATTTGGGGGTTTTGTTCAATTGTGCTTAATTTGATAAAATTGGCTTGTTAGATTGAATCATTTGGTCATTATAATGTGTTATCTCTCCTGGGTAATGATCAATTGATCAATTTGTTAGGTTTTGTGAAAATGATTTTTCAAATTTTGGGGTTTTTGGTGTAAACTCTATGCTCAAGCTAATTTTGTGATTTTGGAGTAAAATTGAACTTATTCTCACTGCATTAAAGCATGCATCATGTGTTGATATTGTTCATGCATCATATAGAATTGCTTTTTCTATATTTTTCCGTGCTAACTTGCATCTGCCCTTGGTTTTTCTGATTTTTCTCTCTTTCTTTTGAGTTTGTCTTTCTGATCTTTAGCATCATGTCTATGAAGACTAGAGCTAATAGGAAATCCTCTTCTTCTTCTTCCCCCACCTTTGATAGTGAGAGGTTCTTGAGTGAGAAAAACCAGGAAGCGTATTAGAAGCTTAACCTTAAGAGGAACATTTGGGCTGAGAGAAAGGTTCTGTTAGATGAGCTAGGTGGTGAGATTAAGAGAAACTTTGACCGTCGGGACTGGTTACCTTTGTTGGATGTTGATCATCCTCCTCTAACTACCTTGATTAGAGAGTTCTATTCGAACCTCTCTGTCCACTCCTATGATTCCAACACTCTTGTGAGAAGTTGGATACAGAGTGACGAGTACACCATTACTCCTTCGATAGTGGCTGCTGCTCTTGAGGTACCAGTGGTCCAGCATCCTATCTACCGATATGATGAGTCTCCGCCCCTTGATGATACTATGTCATTTATTACTGGTACTTCTATCCAGTAGGGTTCTGACCCTCAGATCACCTCTCACGAGTTGACCGAGATTCATTATCTTTTCTTTCGGATTTCTTGCCATTTGATTTGGCTTATCTCTTATCTCCACACCATTCCTTTGGAAAGATGTGCGTTTTTGTATGCCTTTGTTTCTGTTGCTCCTATGAGCTTTCCTCATCTTTTCATTCGTTCTTTGATTGAGGTACATAGGAGTAGTTCTCCTGCTTATGCTTATTTCTTCCCTATTTTTATTTATCGAATTTTGTTACATTTAGGTTTAGATGAGTTTCCGACGTTTGAGCCTGTCCATATTATCGCTCCTATAGGTGCCACCTTTCTTAGGCAGAGGGCTGCTCAAATGAGAGCAAGCTCTAAACGTCCTAGGGTTAAGTCTTTCGGTGTCGCATCTCCTCTTCCCTCTTCTACAGGTGATACTACGGCTGAGGAGTCTGTTGATCCTACTGCTGCTGTTCTTCCACCTTCTACCTCAAATGATTCAAACATTTGATGTATGTTGGAGACTGTCATGACTGTTCAGGCGGATCATGGTCACCTTTTAGTGGACATGCTTGATGAGCTTCGTGCCTTGTGAACAGATTTGGAGCATTTGAGACGATCGCCTCCGCCACCTCCTTTTGATGATGAGTGATTGTCCTTTGACAATTCGTCAAAAAAAAAGGGAGTACATATGTAGAGGAGTTTTTGTAGTTAGGGGGAGATTTTTGTTGTTTTAGAGTTGTGGAGCTTTTAGATTGTATCTAGGTGCTTCATTTTGTATTTACATTTTTGGCTCATGATGTATTTATTTGGCTTGTCCATGATAGGGGGAGATACATTGATTGTATATGTTTCTTGTTTTACATTGCTTACTGATTTATATTTATGAGGTTATTCATGGTATATGTCTTTATTTTGTATTATGTGAAATCAAGAAGTTATTTTGTTTTACTTGTATTTTCCACACATGCTATTATGCATTTGTTGAGTGTTTCAAGAAATATACAGGT